>NC_140030.1:24705806-25391102 GCF_963513975.1 Fringilla coelebs | reverse complement strand
CAAACTTGTGCTGTAACCAAGTGTGGATTCACTTGTCTAAATATTGCACAAGAAGTTGGGGAGAAGTTGGGGAGAATTCCCCCCTTCTCCCAGGACCAGTTCTTTTTCACTGTGGGAATTGCTCCTCAATAGTAGGTCTCTGGACTTGTAGAGACTGTTGTGTGGAATGTGTTAGGGCTTAAGGTGCTCATTTGACAATACTCTTACAGTTTTATATATTTTCTGTGTTCACACTCCACAGGGTGACCCTGGGCAGCCTGGGAATCATGGTTATCCTGGTCTGCCTGGTCCAGATGGTAAGCCTGTGAGTACTAAAAACTTAGTCATATATTGTAAATGTAAACCAACAGGAGAAAAAACGTGGAACACTGATACCACATTTTTGAAATTTTGATAATTTGTTGCCATTCTCTGAAACTGTGAATGTCATTTAACTTTATGTAACTGTTGTATGAATATGTCAATCATATTATTTCTGTTTCAAGGTAAAATACTGTAAATATTAGAGTAGGGTACTGTTGTAAAGCAGAGAACAGGCTATGAGTGCTTTTGCATTACTTTGCAGCAGTTACATTACTATCTTCAGTCTTTACTCCTTATAAATTTGTTCACTAGAAAGCACTTTGGGTTGCCTGAAATCCTTTCTATTTTTTTGAGCGCTTGCTCCTTGGTTGATGGAATTTCTTTCTAGGCTACCTCAAGTAGTCCATCAAAATATGTAGATATGCATGTAAAATTAAAAAAAAAATTGACCTTTTTTAGTTCCAAACTGGTTCATTTAACTGTGATGATTCCATTTTTAAGTAGAGTTAGTTTAACAGGAAGAAGAGATGCTAAAACCAAAAAATGTAATAGTTTCTAAAAATTGAAATTTTCCCTCTTTTAAAATATGGGACTTGTTATATTGAAACCTGAGCATGCTAAGCTTGATGGTACAGATGAGCAGCCCATACATGAATTTTTCATCGGTCCCGCAAGCAAATATACTCATTTAACCTGTGATATGAATTTTTTTTATATTTTGCTCTTAAAGAACTTTTGATAGCTATTACATTCAGGGGTTTTTTGAACCAGAGTTAGAGAACGCAATCTGAATTGAAACAATCAGTGCTTTAAAAGACTGCATTTTGATTTTAGACAATCCTGAAAATACAGGTTTTAAAGTATTCTAAGGTGAGGAAGTCTGTTTAATCAGAACAACTTTTCAATTGATATTTGGTGGTGCTTAAGCTTATGAAGAGCAGTTCTGGTCTCGTGTAAAAGACAAGTATACAAACTGTCTGAACATGGAGTTGCATGGGGGAAGGTGTCCATCACTTCTGACCATGCTGATTTCTGGCAATAGATTTGCAATATTGATAAGCAGAGCAAAGCTGCCTTTAATCCAGCTAAGTCTGATATTTTGAAAAGTAAAGGGATATCATGTAGGCTTTAATGAAGGCAGAATTGACTGGATATTGGTAGGGATATCTTCTAACAAATAGATTAAGACTTCATTTCTGAAGCATCCAGTCAGGTACAACCATATTATTTTATAAACAATTTGTTATGACTCTTACATACTTTAATAAAAAGATTTCCACTTCAAGGCTGTTTATCCTCCCATAAGTACTAGAATTTATAACAGCATGAATAATGAAGGTGAAATACATTGATACTGTAGACCTACTGTAATTTTGTAATCTGGCAGTTCAGGCTTACTTTTTCCTGCAAATAAGTCAGATTGTGCATAGATGGGCATTCTCTGAACATAAAAAAGATTACCAGAGTATCTCAGAATGGGAATCAAAAAGCTCCAGTACAGGAGAAATTGTATCATTTTGCTGAAGAACATACAATATTTTAAGTGCTTGCTGCTAAATCCTATAGCTTTATTAGCTGAAGAATGTTTCTGAAATATCAGTTGTAGTTTTTGCACTTGTTCTTTGTAAGGACATAATTGCAAACCAATTAGATCATCAGCACCTTTGGCCAGTTCATTATTCTTCCTAAAGTAGATTTTTGGGTGCATTCCAGGCAACCTTTTAGCTGTGAGTGGTGAGAGACCCTTTAGAACCACTGTGCAGGAAAACAGATTCCTCTCTCTGTCTTTTTCTTTCTATTTTACTTTTGCATTTGCTAACATGACTAGCACATTTTCTGTGCTGTCAGTGATTTTTCTTGTTTGGGGAAACTTTGCTCATCTGAATCTTTTTAGTTTTATGTCTCAGGGAACTCTGAGAAACAAGCTTTTAATTCAGACAGCACCATAGGCTTACAGGTAGTTGTGTAGTCAGATTTGTTTAATCAAATGGCTTTTGCATGAAAATCTCTTCCTGCAAAGTCAGTCTTTCCTGTTCCCAAACACATTTTTATGTTCTTCTCTAAAGTCTTTCCAGTTTGCCTATCTGTTATTAATTTTCTTGGAACACTCTAACTTGTCAACAAAATGTTTCTTCCTCTGAGAAGGGTTTTAGGCATGCATCTATATTACTATATGAAACTGATTTTAGAGTAAAACATCTAATAAAATTTAGTTTGTTGTTTGTGGGCTGGCTACATTGTTGTAATACTTAACATTAGTTTTAGTCCAGAAAAATTAAAAAAAATTCCTAATATCTTAAATCTTACCAGAACATAATTATCTACCTGGTGTTATCCAGTAAATTTGTTTACTCTAATATTTGGGGAAGGGAACATAAACATGACTTTTTTTCAGACATTTCTTAAATGTTATTTTTATTAGTTTTCTTTAGAGATTCTTTGTTTTTTCCCCTTTAGTTGCCACCTCTGTTTATATTCTGATACATACAGAAAAGATCAATTAAAGGAACTGTAAAAAAGCCTGAAAGGGAGAAGCATAAGTAATGAAAATACATTTTTTCAATAAAAAATGTAATTTAGAAACGGAAATTATTAAACTGTCAAGAAAAAAACACTGATAAATAAGTGCAAGGATAAAAACAATATTTGAATCTCAAATTGAACAAATTTTCATGAACATTATTAATCAGAAAGAAGTAGTTGGAGTGATTGCTGGCCCTGGAAGCACTCAGCAGCCTAACTGTGTGGTCCCAAAGCCATTTTTTATTCCAAAGGATGCTTTGTATGTACTAGGGAAAAACTCAATTTAAGGGGAAAAATAAATTATCAGAATCTATGCAGTGATCACTTGTGGTTAACAGAGGTGATAGGTTATCAGTCTGCTGACAGAAATTTTAAAAATCCACCCATTTGTCAATTTTGAACTATGAACCATGCAGCTGGCAAATTTGGAAAATTTTTGAGTATTTCATCGTTTCACTCATGAAAGTTTGGAACAATTTGCCTTGTCTTTGCAGTATGTACAAGAAAATAAAATAAGAAATGTGAAAAAATAAGCAGTTCACAAAAAAAAACTGACAAGACCAACTTTACTGATACAAGCAGCTATGGAGTTCAGAAAGTTTCAAAAGCCTCACATAATAAGTAATTTCTGATCATTCCAATATATGTTTTAAAAGGTTATAGAAGATTATTACAGCTAGATTATTACCTAGAGTTTAATATTTGGTGACCAACTGAAAGCCAAATCTTTTATGATGTACTTACTATAAGAGCAATGATGAGCTATTTCAACAATACTTTTGGAATGAAAATGGGTAATAGTTTCACATACACATAGAATTCCCTACTACTGCTACTGGGTGGCTTGCCTAGGATTTGAGTTGTTCCAAACTCTGCAGCTACTTTTCTCAGAAAACTTATATAGAGTTGATAATTCAGCTGTGAAATGCAGCTCTCAATTCCAGGAAAATTCATATTCTTTGGTAATACCGTGGCCTTTTTATTGTTAGAGTAAATCTTTCTGCTCTGTTCTGAAATAGTCATGTAGTGCCTTTCCTGAGACCTACAAGTCTGGAAGCAGAGCAATGCCTGATGCTGACTTGTGCTGCAGCTTTAGAGTTCAGACAAAAGACCACATCACTACCTGCAGCAGCTGCCAAAGGCAAAGATAAGGATGATCATCTAAACAGTGAGCAGGAAGTTAGACTCCCTTGGTATATCATCCTATCTCCCAATAGCCTGAAGCTTGTGAACTTTTAAAACTGGATTTACAGCCTTTTATTTAATGATCTTGATGGATCTTTTTTCCTCTGTGCTATCTGAGAACATTGTGTTTAGGTAAAATATTCTGCTAGGGGCTCTGAATTATGAAGGCCTTGGCAGATGATGGAGTAGCTAATGGAGGAAAGTGTAATGAAATGCAGAAATAATAAACATAGATACATGTCTGCCTAGTTACAGCAATTTCTGTTAAGATGTAATGTATTTTATGGAAAGAGTTTGAAGACTTGTCTTATAATGCTTTTGATAGTTGTGCTTTAAAGATTTTCTGCAAGAAACTACAATAAGAGCTCTGCAGACCTTTCAGGGTGTTTCCTTAACGCCAAGTTAAATTTTCCTTTTGCAGTTGAATTCCATTATGCTTAGTTACATCACCCTAAATAGTTCTTTTTACATAGTGTTTACAGTCCTTGAATATCTTTAGACCATTACTGTTGATCCCTGCTTCCTTCCTAGCCAAATTGAGCTTGCTTACTTCTCCCTTTGTCTTTCCCAAGCAATCCTGTGTTCATGCCTTTGTTGTTGATGTTGTTCATTGACTCCAAAAGCTTTTCATTATGGGAGTGCGCAGTGCAGTTCTCATTGCCTTATCCATACATCCTCTATTTTTATTTTTATTTTTATTTTTATTTTTATTTTTATTTTTATTTTTATTTTTATTTTTATTTTTATTTTTATTTTTATTTTATCCTTATCAGACAATATATGCCTAGGAATGCTGTCTGAACTTCTGTCCTTCAGGTGTGCAAACGCATTGAAGATATACTGAGGCTTCCTCTGTTGTTGCACCCAGAGTTCTTTGCAATTAATTCTCATCATATGTCCTTCTTGCTCAATTTTTTCCCTTACAGGCAAACTAAGTTTCTTTTTCCAGTAAGGTTGATTGCTAATTTTTTGTGGCTATTATATATAAGTTCTTTGACCTAAGAAGTGTCTTCATTCTTTTTCCTTAGAAGAACTATTTGCAAATTATTGCCATTTTCTTTAGATTCCAAAGTTTCATTTAATCTGTGATTTTTTCAAATACCCAGCAATCTGGGAAAAAACTAATCTCAGTGTACTGCTGTTTATCACTTTCCTTTTAAGGATTTTCAGGCACTAGAAAATTATCAGTACCGTTCTCACAACAGTAAACTGAGAGTTAAATTTTGTGTAATACTGATTTCAAATGAACTGATGCAAAATAATAAATGAGAATATAAAGTGCTGTGGAGTAGTGTTGACTGACAACATTGATGAAAAATTATAGGTGACATTCATTTTAAGGTATATACTTTTGGGATTTAAATGTGTACAGAGACACAGGGTGTCTAAATTCTCTTAGTAGTCAACTATTTAACTAAAATACCACAAAAAGTATGGGATTTTGATTCTCTATGGTATTTTGTCTTCCCCACACTGCAAGACAATTATTGCCTCCCATATATTTTGTGCCACTGTCTTCTAACATGGGGTGGGTGTCTCAGGAGTCTCAAATGGCAGGAGCTGCCTATATTCAAGCAACTGAATATCCTAAACTGAATATCAAATTCAGAGTTATCTATAACACTTCTCAAACTATTGTGTGTCTTTTGAAAAGTTCATGAGAGAAGACCAAGCTCAGATAAAAATTTTTGGTTTTGGTTGCAAATTTAGGGCGTTCACCCTATTTGAAAGAGAGCCTCCAGTCCTGAACTCATAAACTGAAAAGTGAAATTTAACTTCAGTCCATTTTACATAAAATGGCAGCTATGGCACTGGTATCCTTGCAGATATGTATGTATGTCACACAGGCACTCCTACTGAGAGCTTTGTGATTATGGAAAGAGGATTTGAGCTGACTTTAGTGCAAAAAAATTTGTAGGCATTAGCATGTAGATTGATGGTCCATACTGCAAAAGGAGTAGTGATGCAAATATGTACTTATTTTTTATGAAATCTGTAGGGTTTTTTTTATTTTATAGAAGGTGTTTTTTAATTTGCCCAAACAATTGCTATGCTATTTGTACCAGATAGTGATTCTAACTTCTGTGATTTCTTTTTGAATCTTGTCTCTTCCAGCTTTCTATTAAAAGAACACATTGAAAAATGTGTTTGATTTGTATTGAAATCACATTACAATATTTAGCCCTGAGCTAAATACGCAGTTTTGTAAGCTGAAAACTCTTCTGCTGTCCTCCATTCATCTTGTGATTTTGAAATTCAGTTCAGCCAGGAAATTGTCCTCTTCTACTTCTTCCCCTGTTCAGTTAGAGGGAGAAGGGAAATTGTATTGCAGAGATCTAAATTACGAAATAAAGTTTTATTTGTATAGAATTATATTCTACAGAAAGTCATAGCGATTTTTTTTTGAGAAGAAAAAAAAAATGGCTAAACTTTTAAAGGTTTTTTTAATTTGGTGAATTGTGTCAGCTACCCAGGAGGCTTATAAGCACTCTGAGGATACTATACCATTTACAGTTAAAGCTGATTTTGCTAGAACTGCCTTGAGCACTAAAAGTAAAATGCTTGATAAAGGATCCATGTATGACAGAGACCTAGAATTCTGTTTACTTCTATATTAAACATTACCAGCTGGCCCATCGGGCAACTGCTCAAATGTCTTTTGGAAGAGGGCACAGCAAGGACTCTCTTGTATCTAACCCAGCAAATAATGTTAGCTCTGTTTGTTATTCCTAGGAAGCTCTGACTGATTTAAAGAAGAAATCAAACAAACATGTTGCCTCCCTTGCACTGAAAGCGTTCTATTAGCTCCTATTTACCAGTGTGGAAATCAACCCAGGAAATTGTTTTGCCACGGTTTTAAGCTTGACGCCCATTTGGAAATAGGATTATTACTTCTCTCAATTCCAATCAAGATCAGATTCTGGGTATTTGAAATTGGATAGCCCATTTAATGGGATTTATCAAACTTAGTTTTGTCTGCCTGCTGAAATGTCTGAACCAAATAGACTCAGAATAATATAGAACAATTTATTTTCTTGCTTTATATGTTTTCTTGAAAAAATCCTCTTGGTAGCTCATTTTCTCCACTGCAAGGACATGTTGTTAAAAGAGCTATGCAAAATGTTTATTCAGTAACTTGCCTCTCTTAAAGGATTTTTTTAAAGCCCTTGTTAATTTTGCATGAAAACTGGCTATCTTTGCTGTACTAATTGAATAAAATACACCAAAATATAGACATATATTTTGGTCTCTGTAAAGGTTCTCTTGTTCTGCCAATGTTGATTTCTAGCAAAGCATTCCTGAAATTCTCTTTTAAACTCATGAATTATTTAGTATTTCTTTTTGTAGTCTCAGTCATTCAAATTATTTTTTTATTTGTATAGACTGTTATATACCTTCAAATTCATAGCTAAGTGCTTAGTATCAAGAATGGAATTTTTATTATGTAGAGATATTATAAAACTAACTGCATAATGTATTAGAGCATATTTTGTTTGTTAAAGCTGATTTCTGTAACTGGATAAAAGCTTTTAAAAGTCTTGGCAAGTTTCAGCTATTTTTCTCTAAGAGAGAGTGAGAGAGAGAAAAAAATGTGTCTACATATGTGGATTAATTTCTTTTTTTTTTTCCAACAATTCTAAAATGACTCGTTTTAGCTAAAGTCTGGAGGCTGAGATCTTCAGCTGCAGACATGAAAGCTTTTGAAAGCTGAAATCTAAATCCCAAATGTATGATTGTCATAGCAGTTGCTAAAATCTGTGACCTAAAATTACAGGGTTGTGACAAAAGTTCTTTAGTAAGCAGGAGAATTGTTTTTTCTTTTTAAATAGGTGTTTGAAAATTTGTGTATGTTGCTTTGAAAAGTCACAAGTCTTGGTTCTTTTCCTTAGGGATACCAGGGATCAGCAGGAACTCCAGGTATCCCAGGAACTCCGGGGATTCAAGTAAGCTTCTATTTCATTCCTAGAATTTGAATATCTGAGACAAATCTTGCCAAGTCTCTCTCAATATCTCATTTGTCATTGAGAGCTGAGGTGTGGGGAATGAAGAGGACTCAAGGGGTGTCATGAATCAGGGGCCATCCTTGGGTGAATTGCTTTGAAACTCACATGGCTTTGGGGTTTGGAGGTAGGCTGGCAGTTAGACTGCAAATTGAAGCAGGGCTAGGTAAAGCCTTTAGCAGATGGACTCAGCTGCAGCTTAGACATTTTTCTGTGAATCACTAGCAGTGATCTGAAATCTTGTCATGGTGGTGGATTGCCCACGATTCACAAGTCCAAAGCAAGTTTTGACATAAAGCCCAGATTGATGGAGGACAATTCTTTTTCTTTGTTGTATTAATTTAGTAGTCCTTACTGAGACAGTTGTTGGAAACCTGTGCTGTGTTTTACTTGTGGCCTGATCCAGTCTGAATGATGGTCAAGGATTTACTTATTTGTGGAATTAAATATCTGAGAGCCTACTGGGGCCAAGAGCAAACCTGCAGAATGGCATATGTGGAGGCTGTCTGATGGGCTATTGAAGGGGACATCTCTGGGCTCACCTGTTGACAGGTTATGATTTTGAACAGGCTAATAGGGCTGTGTGACATTCTTTTTTTTTTTTTTTTTCTGGGGTGGTCCTTGGTTAGAAGAAAAAATTGTTTGAGTGTTCCTCACTCATGGATTATGACAGTGTGCCATGTTCATGCATGCTGGGTACACATTGTGCTTAGTTCTGCTTTTGTGTCCAGTTACCGAAATGTTGGAATCAAGCAGCTGACACATTGGTCTCTGGCCCCTGTTGTGTCACACTTCTGTGTCTAATTCTGTATCAGATTGTATTAGTATTATCAGTATTTGAGCTGGTGTTAATTTCTTTCTCCATCTAGGGACCTCGTGGCTTGCCAGGTATCAAGGGAGAACCAGGAAAAGATGGGGCAAAGGTAAAAGAACCCAAACCAGAATGATAGATAAAAAGATTTTACTCTTACCTTTTATAATTTTTGGTTGTGCAGGTAATAGTATCAGTATTTTCACATGAGTGTTCTGTGAGAATTGTTTGCTAAAAGGGTAATAAGGAAGGACTAAGAATCCTAAATTGAAATTCTGAATCTGGCCCTTTTTATTTAAAAAAGTTTATGTAGGCTTTAGCAGTGCTAGTAACAACTTTATTTCACTGAATAACATATACTTAGAAAGTTTATCTAAGTATGGGTACCTGGAAGTACAATACAGACATCTGTCAGAATGGTTTCTTTTAACTCTTTTCACCCTTTTTCTCTCTAAGTGAGTATCCAGATGATGTAGGTAGGAAACACTGCATGACACTTTTTATCAGAAAACTCTGGCTAATTGAACCCAAAAATTTTTGTGGAAAATTCTAGCTGAGGTGTAGCCAGTAGCTTGGAGGCATAGACAGATGTGGAAGCTTATATGTAACTGTCTCCTGGTAATCAGGATAAACTTGACTCGGGGTCTTGTGTATACGCAGTGAATAAACTGCCCATTGGCTGTGGCCTTCTCTCACATATCTGCCCTATGTTTAGAAAAGTTCTAATCTGATTGTAATGACAATTATTTTGGTTTTGGTTCATTAAAACTTCAAAGCCCTTCCTGTAAAACAAGCACTTATTTTCCCAGCAGATCTTTGAATTTCTTTCTAAAGTTTCTAATAACTAGGTCCTTAAATTCATTGCTGTTCAGCAGAATTCTCAAATTCATGGTTAGAGCTGAAAATTGTTTATGTGTTCTGTGCTTAATTCATCTCAATCTAATTAATTTTAGAAGTTAATCTAATCAATCAGTCAGCATTGGGCTATGTGTAGAAATTAAGATGCTGCTGATGAAAAACTCTAATTGCCTCGCAGTGTAGGGTTGTGACAGATAGAATATTTCCTATTGCTCAGTCTAGCCTTGTGTAAAATAAGCCAACAAATAGGGCTTCCACCACTGTGTTAGAGAACATTTCCATTGTAAAATAGGTCTTGCCATTAGAATTTTTTTCCTGGAAATTCTACCCAAATTTTCATCTCTTTATTTCATCCCATTACTTGTAAAGTTTCTGTCGTAGCTAATTTAAAATTGTTTTCATTTCCAAATGTTTTATTTTATCCAATAATTGAACCACCACTTCTGAGTAGAAATCAAGACTCCACACTTTTTCATTAAGAAGCAATGGATATATGAAGTGTTACTTTTATAACCTTTGCTGATTTTTAAATTCCATTCCATTGTCTGCTCTTAATATTTATTTGTTGAGAGATATTGTGATAGCATTAACCCACAAGCTGTCATTCCTGTGGTCATGTTCCTGCCTACTGAAAATACATGACAGACCTTTCCAAATCTGCTTAGGCATGAATGGCTTTGATAAACAGCACTGAGACATGTTGTCCTGGTTTAACCCTTGTCTTAGAATTTGAAATATCATATGAAATAACTTTCTAAGCATACTTTCCTATTCCTTCCATCTGATTGAAATATATTAAACAAATTGAAATATATTGTTCAATATAAAAGTAGGCATTAACAGAAAGAAAGCATTCTGATTGCCCAGAAATGATTTTGTGATTAGCTGTTTTTTCATGTGAAGTAGTCTACTGAACCAAGCAACTAGGATTGGTTTTATTGTTTTAAATCAAGTAATGACAAGTTGTAATTTAGGATTTCATTGTTATTGCTGAAGGGAACTTGAAGACAAATTGTCAGGTACCAAGGGCAAAAGTTTGGAATTCCTGATACCTGACACCTCTGAGAACAATAAAAAGAACTGGTATTTTGCCTTGTCTTTTCAATTGCTTACTGCTTTTACCTAAGTGGATTATTTCTTCCTCTGAAATGAGAACTCATTTGTCAAATTGCCAAAGTTGTTTTATAAGTGTATTGGTTTAATTTAGTTTCTTTTGTAGAGCAGGTACTTAATATCTTGTTTTTCAATATTTCACTTATCCAGAGTAAGCTGGTAGGAAATTTCAGAAGGTCATAAATTGCTGCTTTTGAACCTTCATAAGACTTCTTAAAAGATTACTGTGAATTTAGTCTAAAATTTAGTGATTAAGGTTTTTATTTTATGTTACGGATTTTGTTTAAAGATAAAAAACCCCTTATTGGTCATCATACCAATGTTATGAAGTTGATACTGTGATATGTTACATCTTTCCACTATTTGTTGATCACTTGATCACTTGATCACAAGAATGTAAATGTTGTTGTAGTATGTTACTGCTATTTTGATACAGGATTTAAAATATGTTTGCTGTTTCAGGGTGACAGTGGACTACCTGGTTTTCCTGGATTACATGGGATGCCAGCACCAAAGGTTGAAATTAAATATTTCTTGTTGCAATATTCCTGTGTTTCATCTTGTCCTGTAGTTCCATATAAGGGGTAAACATGTCTATATAAAATACTATTTCAGAGAATTTGATTAATTGCTCCAGATGAATAGAGATGAAGGTGATATTTAGGAAGATATATGCCATGGGACTTCATTACATAGATACCAAACAAGAGATACCTCCTGTTATTTAATTTCTGTTTTGCTCTATGGGATTTTATATTAATTGGATTTTACTACTACTTAGAGGATTCTTCATCGCAAATAATGTTTTAAGAATAAAAACAATTATATTATTTTCTTGTCATTCTACTTGAGTGACAGCATTTTGAAGAAAAGTTCTGATCTATCACAGTGATTTTAGTGCATATGTGTGTTTCCCAAAACAATTTTTCCCATAGTTTTTGCTCATCTATGTTAGTACCCAACAGATTTTACCTCTTAGTTTTTCCAAATTTGTATTTTCAAATCTTCAAATAAGGTCTTCAGAAAAGTCCAGCCCTTTCCAAGGAGCTGAATTTTCACTTAGGTTCCTGCCTATATTGAAGCAATGAAAATCACAAAGTGCCTTCTATAGAAAGTAGAAGCCTTAAGCCTGCGAGCTGTGGATTTTCTCACCATCAGTGTTGGGCATTCTGGCCTTCTCCTCTAGGAAAGCTGGACAAATTTAGGGTTTGCATTTAAGGCTTGTGCTTACATGGAGCTCTTTGCCTTCTTTGTGTCTGCTATACATGTTTACTTTCTATATCTATATAAATATATCTTTATGTGACTACTTCTATTTTAAAAATTAACTTGCTGACATACATTTTTTCTAGGGAGAAAGAGGTCCTAAAGGAGATCAAGGAGTGCCAGGAATATATGGAAAAAAGGCAAGTGACTTTATAAACATAAATTAAAGCAAAATGCTATTGATATCTGTGATGGAGTAACCTAGACTGGACGCCTGATGCAAAACTCCAGGTAACTTTTTCAATCTCCCTTCTCAACAGTACAAGGGAGAATATAAGATGGAAAAGCTTGACGGTCCAGATAAGAGAGATCACCTGCCAGTTAACTGTCACAGGCAAACCAGTGGCTACTTGGGGAAAATTAATTTAATTTATTAGTAACTAAAATCAGTCTGGATAGTGAGAAAAAAAAAAAACAAGAAAAAAACAACTAAACCCCCTTCTCCTCCACCCTGCCTTTTCTCAGGCTCAACTTCTCTCCTTCATGGGATGGGAGATGGGGAGCATCTTCCCCTCACCCTCAACTGCTGCTCCAGGGCAGATCCTTCCCATGGACCGTCGGGCAAACCTGGCCTTGCACGGATTCTCCATGGGCTGCACCTTGGCTACCACAGCTCCACCATGGCCCCTCCAAAGGCTACAGGGGAATCTCTGCTCCAGCACCCTCTTCTTGCTGTCTGCAGAACTGCCACTTTTCTCCTCTTTCCTTATTTAGTTGGTGCCATGTTCCTGTCCCTTGTTAAACTCATTCCCCACTCCCGCTCCAGCTGTGGCTCAGCCGTGCCCTGCGGGGGGCAGCTGGAACTGGCTGTTTCTGGCTGGAACCGGCTGTGCCCGGCTGGAACCAGCTATGTCTGGCTGTGTCCAGCTGTTTCTGGCTGGAACCGGCTGTCTCTTGCTGGAACTGGCCATGTCTGGCTGGAACCAGCTGGAACTGGCTGTGGCCAGCTGGGGCAGCCCCAGCCTCCCCTTACAGAGCCCCCATACTCCCACTGGGAGCCTGGGCATGGGAACACCAGACCACATAATTAATATTTTTATACCATGCATGTTCACAGAAAGTGTAACTCTTTATTTACAGCTCTAAAAAATGTTCCGTGCTTTTACTGGATGTATTTACATTTAGTAATGTCAAACTCATGCTCTCCTTATTTGGATCTTCTGAGAACCTTTTCATTCTGCTAGTGGATTGGTGTAATTCATTTTCACATAGCACAAAATGCATGTATTTTTTGTAAATATGTCTATGGTGTAACCACATACAAGGCAGATGTAATAATTGTATTGCAAAGTCTATGTTTTTTAATACAGGTGTACATATAACCAAACAAGAGAGAGGGAGAGGAGTTAGGGGAGGGAGGAGAAGAGCACATGAAAGGAGTGAGGCTGATAGCAGAAGGAAAGAGAGATGTCTTAATCTGTTATTTATATAACATAGAGAGTGTAGTTGGCCATTCAGTGTTAACAGCTATATTTTCACCTGACCTTATGTTTTCTTCATGTGTTTAGTCTAGAGTTTTTAGCAATTTGAAAGAGCATCCGTGTAAGCATTGCTGTAGTTTGAAGCATATTTTTGTTTATGTAATGGGGTTGTAGTTATTAATTGACAACTGCCTGAGTTGAGAAAGAAACAGATCTTCTGTACTTTTTCAAAATAAGAAATAACATACATGAATTATTGGTGAAATGTATTGAATTTACAGCACAAACATTGAGCACTACTTACTTCTCACTTGTTCTTTTTCTCAGGGTTCAAAAGGAGAGAAGGGTGATACAGGGTTTCCAGGACTGCCTGGGCGATCTGTAAGTTTTCTGAAGACAATTTGTCATAACAAGCTTTTGCTTGTTAATTTACCTGCTTGTTAATTTATTACTGTTAAATGTTGCCACAGGGAGACCCTGGCAGAAATGGGAAAGATGGATTACCGGGCAGTCCTGGATTCAAGGTATGTAAAAATGGATATTAATATCTTGATAAAAGTCTTCAATAGCATTGCTTGTGGTGCAAACATATCAAATTTATTCTGTGGAGTATTACTGGAAATCAAAATAATGTTGTTACTGCGAGATGTGGAAGTTTACTGCAGTGATGAGCAAACTTCACTGTTTTCAGCTGTTCTGTGAGCAAAGGAAAAGCTTTTATTAAGAGTGTATTAGTGATCACTAGAGATTGTTTATGCTTTTTCTCTGATATCCTTGTGTGTTTCTCAAACCCTATGATTCTGTTAAAGAGATTCATCTACAAGCATACGCTGGAGAACATAATTGCTTTTGAAAGGAGCTGCAGGAAAATTAGGGGAAAGTACCTTCATTAGTGGATTAATATTTTTGTATGTTTTCTTATTCTCTTCACTATGCAGTGTTCATATTTAATGTAGAACAGTTTTTCAAGTCAACTAAGCATGTGTCTACTGTAAAAAAGGCAACAGACCTGGTATTTCTATAATGTATTGCAGTTTGTGAGCTTACTGGATGTTTTGCTTGACAAGTTGTTGCTTGCACTGTTCTAATTTGTGAAAACATAGACTTCAGTAGTACCAGTTATAAGTTCACAGGGAAAAGATTTTAATAATATGTGATGTAAATGCTCAATTGAATTGATCTAAAGAAGTTTTTCAACGGCAGCTTTGTTCCTGGAAGGTTTTTTTAAATAATAATGAAATTATCTAGGGCTGCTCAATTAATGTTACTTCAGTGTCCAAAATGCATAATTTGGAGTGCATTTTGAATTTTAAATTCATATTACTGTATTTGGAGATCTGGATCTTCTGTTTTGTGACCATGCTTGTCTAGTGCAGTTGGGGATGCACCTGGCATATCTGTCACATCTGCTGCAGCAGGGACGTATGACACAAGACCCGTGAGAGACCTAAAACCTTTAGGGAGCAGCTGTCAATGAGGTGGATCCAGGGTAATGCCAGTGGAGTCTGGAGAGTAATTCAGCTCAGAGAATGCAGACTCGTGGGTTTTAGTTTAGTTGTGCACATAAAAAGTCCCTGGTGCATTTGAAATGCATTAGTGTCCAAAACATCCTCAGGGAGCTGAAAAATATGACATAAGTCCTATGGAAAGCCAGTGACTTTCAGGAGTGGGAGTAGACAAGATACCATGGGGCATCTCAAGTGTGACCAAATGTCTGTGTGAGAGCAGTGGAATTCAACTCCTGGTGCCTCATCAGCTGAATCAATCCTCCATCAATTGTCCAGACTAGACTTCTGTTATCTGTGATGTGAGCTTGGTTACCTCCAGGAATTTATTTCAAATGAATCCTCTCTTATTTTATATATATATGTGTGTGTGTGTATATATATATATATATATATACATATATATATATATATGCACACACATACACAGATATCATTGCTAAGTTGGAGGAGAAATTTCTTCTCTGGTACTTCAGAACATAGGAAAAAATTAGATATCAGATTTTTTTCTTCTCTGGTATTTGATAACATGGACAGGTAATAGTCTCAGTTAACATTAAAATAAAATTTTAACTGTCACTGGTGGCAATTTAAAGTGAAGCATTGTGTTGCTAAAGCATGAATTTGGAGAGTACTTTCATATGTTCTATGCTTGTAAGCAATATACAGAGAATTTAGTATATTGTGTGAATGTGTGTACATTTAAACTGAAAGACATTTTCTGGACTATTTTCCTTATTGTAGTACCAAAAATATGATGTGCTCATTAGATCTTATTAATTTTATAATACAATAGTTAATAGAAGCCATATTTTTCATTCAAACATTTTGTTAGCTTGACTTCAACATCTGTTTGCTATAAAACATTGCTTCATTCTGGGTCTGTAATCAAATTCAGAACAGTAAAAACAGGCTGTCTTTGAAGAAAATTTCTGTTGGAGCTTTCCTGGTTTTTTACAATATTCATTTTGGGAAAGAATGTGGAAAAAACATGGCTGGAAACCCAGATGCTACCCATTGTTACTTGAAGTTCAGCTCTTATAATTTTAAGTTGATTATTGCCAGATTATTTTATGCATGTGCATGTGTACATATCTATCTACATCTATATCTATATCTTTGCCCTTTTTATGTGCTTTTATTTCTGGAACAATTCAGATTTTCAGAATACTTCATTATCATACATACTTTGATGAATATTTGATCATTTTTTGTATTGCTGTATTCTGAAGTATTTTGAAATATTTTTTCATGCTAATATTTATGCTAACAATTAGACAGTAACAGTCTGTTATTGTTTTATGCATTTTTTTCTACCAGAAATTGCTGTTCTGAGTGAACAGAAAATTTTCTCTCATCTCTTTTTGCAAGCTGTTTGACAGGAATATTTTGCAAGCTGTTTGATGGAATACTGGATTGATGACACTTCTTGCTGTGTATTAAACTGTTAAGAGAAGTTTGTTTGGTGAATGTGTATTTATTGCTTTGAAATTTTACTTAGATTAAAAATATCATTTATTATTTAAAATAATATTTTTTATTGTGCAAATAAAATTGTTTTCTTAAGACTTTATTTATTTTAAAGGGAGAAATTGGGCAACCTGGATCTCCAGGCCTAGAAGGACATCGAGGAGAGCCTGTAAGGGATTAAATTGCTGACATATCCTTATGTACTGATTTGTTAGTTTTGTTGGGTTTTGTCTTTTGTATTTTATTTTTTTTAGTTAATAGCTATTATTCTTCATGTTTAATTTATGTTGATTTGAATTGGTTGATATGTCCATTTTTTAAAAAATGCTGGTTTATTTTTTGCTGTTCATCTTTAAATTTGATTTAATTAAAAGCAATGAACAAGCCCTTAAAGATGCCTTAAAAGAGAAGATTCTTCACCATATCACTGTTGTGTATATATATATATATATATATCTATATACATATGTATATATATGTGTGTGTGATATATCTATATATATGTGTGTGTGTGTGTGTATATAAAAGTATATATATATGGTATAAAATTGTCTCATTATTGAATTCTGTCCTGTTGATGTTGTGGTCTAGTTAGGTATTAATAATTACTTACTTGAGGAAAGACTCTGGATGGGTTTGACTCTCATTTCTAGAAGATAACATGGTTTATCTTCTTTCAAATACTTGTTAATCACACTTGTAAAATCTATTTTTTCACAATGTGCCACTGCCTTTCCTTTGCCCAGTTTTGGTGGCCTTTTACTTCCTTGCATCTTCTTACACCACATTACCTGCATCTCTGCTTCACTGGGGACTGTGCTGCTTCATTTTTGCTTTGCTTCTTTTCAAAGACGTTGTTCCTCTACCGGTATTTGGGCAGCTCATTTTATCTCCCCTTAATATCTGATAGCCAGGCTTTGTCCTTCTTTGTTTCCTCCTTGTCCTCCTTTGTTCCTCCTTGTTTCCTTCCAGGCTGCAGACTGCTGGAAGCACATGAGCCAAGGTAGCAGCTTTGAGTGCTGAGAGACAGCCAGCTGTCATCAAACCATCAGCAATTCTTCTGCAGGCCAAGAGCAGTAAACAGAGCTCAGTTGGTGGAGCACTGCCTTACAGATGAATTGCCTTCTGAATTACATTTAGAATTGTAAGATAAAGAGGTACAGCTTAATACAGTCAGAAATTTTGTGGTACTGAATGTAATGGGAGGTAGTCTGAGTTACAGGATCTGAAATGTGATAGAAAGTTTTGAGAATGAGGAATTGGAAATAACAGTTCTAGCTGAAAAATTCTGAAAGTTTTTCATTTATATTTTTTTACATATATTCACCAAAACCTTCTCAAACATTTTGAGTAGACTGCGAGACACTGAGAAATCATGCCCAAGAGACTTTCTTCCCACTTGTCTGGCTTAAGTGAAAAACACACATAATTCCTCCCTTGGCTTTCTTTTTTTCTCCTTTTCTGCCCCAAATAACTGTGAGGTATTTTAACCTTTTACAGTCTGTGGTGTCTCCATATAAGACTGAATGTTAATTAAATATCATAAACTACAAGTGAAGGGATTTTGGTTTATTGTAAATTGGTACACCTTAACAAATATGTTGAGATAAATGTGAGTTTTATTATTGTCCCTTGCCTTGGTTTGTCTTTTTCATTTTTACAAAAGAAATGTTAGTTGATCATTGTGATTTTTAAAAAAATTAATCTAAGAAATGGAAGGGAAAGGGCATTTCTGACCTAGAGAAAACTAAATATTTAATACTTTAATCACTGTCTTTCTAGTATGATGGCATTTTTTAAGTATGAGCTGTATCTACTACTGAAATGTATTTTGGTTTAAAGTTAACATAAATTATATATATAATATAACATTCACAATATAACATTTTGAAGAGTAATGTAAGCCCATCACTAAAGTCCCAAAATTTTGCTTTGAAGGGAAATGAAGTGGTAGATTTAAGACATTAAAAGTACTAAGAAGTCTTTTTAAATCACTGCAAAATACTACAGAGGGAGACTTCCAAAATATCAACAACAACAAAAAATTAAACAATCCTAATAGAGCAAGCTAAATTGCATTTTTTCTTTCATTTACTATCAGTGGAGGTTCTGAAGTGTAGTAAGGCTACATGCTGACCATGAGATTGCCTCAAGGTCACCATTAGGGACTGTAAGACAGTGAGTCATCCCTGCCCATCTGCCTCTATTGCTGATGTACGACCATCCTGCATGACACATCTATTTAGAGCCTGAAGGAGGAGCAAAAAGCAGCATTTCTGCAGTGCATTGTAGAAATGTTGAGGTGAAAATGTGTGTTGGGTTGTGGAAAATGAAAGCTATCCTCATCTGTGAGATACATGGACTTCTCTATTCAAGTACAGGGTAATTGGCTTTCACCTGTTGGAAAGTGAGCTGGATTTTGGGCACTGTGAGTGATATCTTGTGCAACTTACTTCTTGTGTTGCTTCTGTTGTTCCCCCAATGTGTATTTGAAATACAATGTGTAAGTGCCTTCCTTCGGCTCCCCTTCTGTGGAATTCTGTGTAAACTTCTCTGGTGGGCCACCCTTATAGTTAGGGCACTGGTGGGGAAGAGAGGGATTGAACTGTGCTGTGCCATCCCTGGCACAGCCAAATAGGCTGCCTAAGCACAATGGATGATACAGTTGAAGCTGGATGTCTTTATATCATTAACCAGCCACATGCAGCTGTGGCCCTGGGACAGCTCATCAGATTGTGGGGATACCCCACCCACACAAACAGACATGCAGACAGTCTTTATTTCTTTCATTCAGCCACATTAGTGTTAGACATGGCTTAATTTGTTAAGATGATGATTTAAAAAATAGACATCTTGTGATCACTCTTGCTTTAGCAAATAAAAATAACATGGTTGTGAAATGGTATGTGTTGAGACATCTAAGGAGCATCTGTCTAGAATAGAGAGCACAGGTGAATTGAACTGCCATTGCCTCTGGCCTTTGAGATGTGGGGTTATTTTTGGACAGAATACTTTCTGGTATATTATTACTCTTATTAATCCCCAAAGTTGCAAACAGAAAAAGTAGGTTGTAAAGATAAAAAAATAATTTAAAGAGATGTGCTTGATTTCCCTCAGTAATACTATTGGAACTTCAGTTAACCAGACTACCCCAGTTCTACCCACACTGTAGAATATCATGTGACAGTATGGACAGAATAATTTGGGATTTGGTAAAGGTAGTAATCAAGCTAATTTTCCTGTTGACAAAACCAAGCCATGCTGTCACTTAAGCAGCTCAATGGCTAGTCATCTGTCTTACTGATGACAGGCTGCTTTGATAAATACATTGTTTTTAGGGACCAAATGTCTATAAAATAAATCAAAATTTATTTGAGCTTAATTTCAGCCTGTCCTTTTTAACATAGGTAGGGTTTTTCAGAATTGGGTTTCAGTGGAAGCTCCTTGTGTTTGCAATTATGCAGATGGAAACCCTGAAGTGAGTGCTTCTGGGTAAAGCTGGCAGGACATTTATAGCACTCTTCTAGGCCTAGCATATGCTCTCCTGCCACAAGTAATATGTCTGAGCATTTGCAACTGCTCATGTTTACTCTCTAGAATTCATATTTTTCAGAGATACATCTGCAAACACTTAAAATGGTAGAATTTTGTCTCAATATGTAGGTCACATCGTAAGACCTCAGATGTGGCCTCATTTGTGCCAGCGATCGCAGCACAACATGACTTTCAGCTTCTGACCTGACTCCCACTGCTATACCTATACTCCTGGTTTGTCTGTTGATCTTTCATAATTACATCAGGAATGCCAGGTATAGATCAATGCATTCTCTAAAATGTGTGTTTTATACTAGGCAATGGTAGCAGAATTCTTTTTGCAACGTGTTCAAGATATGCTACAAGGTACAACAGAAGTTGGATTGTCTTGATAATGCAGAAATCGTGAAAACAAGCTGGTATAGCCAGATATCCCGTATGTTTGGAAAGAAATATAAAGTTGATGTAATTCTATTGCATTTAATAGCTATGTTGAGATTGATAGAAGCAGGAAAAAAGGAAAGAACAATCCTTACCTGGTAATGTAGTAGTATGCAGACAAAGTTTGGGGGTTTTTTGCTAATACTATTTTCCACTCTGTGCCAAGTTGTGTTTTCATTGATGCTCCTGATGTTGGTGTTATGTTGGTTTGTACCAATTTTAGGTACTAAGACGCCATTTACTCAGCATTTGTATCTTGTATTTGCATTTACATACTGAGTTATGAGGTACTTAGGATAAAAGCAAACTTAAAACCTCTATTGTATATCTGCACAGTAGGCCTTGTGAATAAATTCCTTTCTGAAAGTTTCTCTTTATTTTTTATCCACCTAGTTTGATTGTTGAATTTCTAATTTTAATCTCTCCATAGGTTAAAGCATAAAGATTCTGTTGTATTTCCAGTGCTCAAAAGATCATGTTTTGTGTGAATTTATTACTTGTGGAAATATTTCATAGAGCACCAAATACTCCTTCAGATTTTATATCACCTTGGATTAGGCTCTGCTATTATTAGGCCCTACAAAGACCATGCTCTTTGTAAATAGTCTATAAAGAAGAAATTATTTTCCATCAATTTTTAAGAGAAAAGTGATCAGGATACTCAACAAAGTGGTTGGTGTGAATCTATCAAACTTTTTCATTTCTGATCTGATATTCATGCTTTTCTACAAGTCTGAGATGCCTTGATAGTAGGAACTGATCTTTGCTTTTCAAAGGTGTCAGCATTATAGTCATAAGGGATGTAAAGGCTAGCATTTTCTCTGCAAATTTTATGGATCTGAAAATAACACCTATTTCTTTTTGAAAATTCTGACTTTTACCTGTAAATAAAAAAAAATGGCTATTTAGGTAAGATGATTTTTTTTTTCATAAACAGCTGAAGGTGATTATTTTTGTAGGCATGTGCCATGCATCATTATTTCTTTACAAGTAGGTTTGGTTAGTTGAATGCATTTTTTGGTATTGTTTCTTTATTCCTTCTTCTAACATCTAAATTGTAGAGGTAGACAGGGCAGAGTCTTGCTGATGACTTTTTGAGTGCTTGAGCTGCATAACAGATGTTGTTAGTTTTGTTCTCACTTGAGAAAGGGAGAGATGTTCTCACTTGAGAAAGGGAGAGATGACAGCTTTGACTGCACAATACTCCCAGCAGTGATTTGTTAATTACATAGTGCTGTAAGTCCAAACACGTTTTTTAGACTGAAGGCAAGTTTTTCTGTCAAATATAACTTCTAGGTAGCTGTATGTATTTTGAGCAGACTTTATTTCCAACCTAGGTTATCTTCATTCTGACTGACAAGGTATTTTAACTAAATTCATTCCATACAATAATTAGAGTTAATTGCTGTTAAGAAGATAAATATGAGAATAGTGCTGTAATGAAACAGGTAATTAAAAGAGTTCTAGAACTTCAAGCAGGCTAATCTGAGTTACTGTATTATTCCCATTTGACAAAGATGATACAAGACATGACAGCATAGCTGCTGATCCAAAGTGTGTTAAATCAATGGAAAGGTTCCCATTGAATTCAGCGTGGACTGGGGCCACAATAAATGCTGTAATAAACTTGGACCCACTAGCCTATTGCAGCTTGGAAAATAAAGCCTGCTTTTCTAAGTTGTAAAGCTAACAATTCTCTCCCAATTAATTCACACTTTCTGCCTGTTCATCATGATTTCTAATTTTTAAATTTATTTCCTCACACAGTGCAATTACATTAATACATTAATTTGCCATAATTATATCTTTTTTCTCCTTTTTTTTTGTCTACAGAGAGTTGGGAAAGTATTTTTGATTATATTTTGTTCATCTAATGCCATTTTAAATTTGATAATTTGGGAAAATCATGTAGAGAAGAGGTGGCATCCCTGCTAGCAAATAAGACTGCTTTATAAATGCAATGTTAACAAAGGAAAATTCTTTAAAATTGTAAGGAAATATGAAAGGAGCTCTAGTTGTAAACCCATTGTGGACATGAATGGCATATGCTATTAATAGTTGTAAATGGTACTCAGAGTGCTCTGTTTTCTGCTTGCATGCTATAGTCCTTTTTATGGCTACCCTGGCACTTTTTTTACTAATTCATATGCTGATAGAGGTTAGATGCCAGCATTCCTCCCCTATTGCTGATGTTTTATGAACATAGAAATAGAAATATCTCTAGCTACCATGTTATAACAGTTTAAAATCTTTCTATTAACTTGATAAGCTGTGTTCTAATAAACAGTTGCTTATCGTTTTGTTAAAATATCTCTTAAAAATTTCTTAATATTCTATAAGCTGAAAAGGAGTGTTAAACCAGTGTGATTCTGAAAGAATTGTCCTGCAGTGAGCACTTGAAGGTGCAATAATTGACTTCTAAGCACAAAATCAGTGGTAGTGATTATTTATTTGCATTCCATGAGTGATTCCAATGAGCTGGACCTGTTTATACACAAAACCACAGGCTCTTCTGAAGAGTTCGATTTCTTCTATGCATTGAAATAATTTGGGGTGTTTTTGGAAATTTTCACATAGAGACTTTAAGCTCGATATTATTCATCTTGGTTATCTGTACTGGAAAGTGAGCTTTAATTGCCAGATGAAGTGCTTTGGCATAAACTTATTCTGTCTAGAGTAAGACACATGTTGTTCCACCTGTGTTTTTTCCCCCTGAGGGAATGATGATATGTATCTTGAGCCTTTAGCTGTCATGTTTTCAGCTTGGCTTAGAGGGAATGTAGGGATCTGGTTTGAAACTAAGAGTGAATCAGTTTGGTGGTATGGATGTATTCATTACACATCCAATTAATTCTCTCATGATAATATTCCCCAAAAATATGAATAAATGTTTGCCTATTTAAATTTAGGATGTGCATTTAGGAAATTGCAGAGACTGTGATATGCATGTGCTTACAAAGATCACTGCCTTTTCTCTCCATACCAGAAAATAAATTTTCTTGGTATTAATATTGCAGTGGGTTTTTCTATAGAAATTGATTTTTTTGCATTTTAACATTATAGATATGCAATATGACAATGTGTTTTAAGTGGGAAAACATCAGTTAACTACAACAGATTATCATTCAAAAACATTTCTGATTAATTTTTTTTGTTACTTGAGCAAATGATGTACTGATACATTTCAAGTATATTACTTAATATACCATTTCTTGGACTGAGAAAAAGACATTCTAAAAAGTCAGTGGACTTGATCAAATGTAGATTTTTGAAAAGTTGAGTGGACAAATCCACACAACTGTAAATTGATCCTGTGTTCTTTATCAGAAATTTCTTTATTCTCAAGTATCAGTTAAAAGTGGGGTTGTTGATTTGGCTTAAATTAAAGAATTAAAGCAATATTGTGTGTGTGTGTGTCTGTGTGTGTCTGTGTGTGTCTGTGTGTGTGTGTGTACCTGTAACTGGTTATTTCAACCTGCTAAAAATAACAAGTAAAGATCTTGGAAGTTAAATAGTGGAATAAAATGGAATAAAATAAGTATACCTGAAGTGCTCAACATTCACTTCCTTTGATGTGATATTTAAAGAAGGACTCATTTGCGTACTTTTGGGTCCACCTGATGTCAGTAGTAGTATTTAGTACATTTCTGAACGCATGTGCTAATTTCATTTCAGCTGAAAAAGACTTTTCTGAAGGAGGAAAGGCTTGAAGAGAATGTTTGGGGTGGTATATGTTGTGTGTTGGGCTGGCATCTGACTATTAGTGCCCACAAAGTTGATGTTTATACTTCCCATTGTTTCACGTGTGCTGATTAATCTTTAAAGAACAGCATCTCCTTTTATTCTTGCCATGCAATTTTCTTCTTATGCAATTTTATGACTTAGGTAAATATCTGCTGGGATTTCCAGTGACCCTGAATACCAAGCAGAAACTTCCCCCAGTTTATTGCTGTATTTAGAAACCAAACATAGAGAGTAAAGTATGAATGAGGAAGGCAGTTGGTTAGAATGTAGCAGACATAAATATTTATGATTTCATTTGCACATTGCTGTTCTTTTCTATGCTTCACAACAGGTTTATAGTAAGTTACTTAACCACAAATAGAAAGAGGTTTACCAAAAGGATGTTTGACTTTCCTTCCTCTGATCCAGCTTCAACAGTGTAGCAAATTTTCCAGCAAGTCATCCTTCTTCTTCAACATGGGAGAAACCAGAGGAAAAAATTGTACCTGAGTCCTCAGAAGGTGTGAGTGACAGCCTCCTTGAGAGCTGTGGTCAGTGAGGTGATTCAAAGCACTCTAGCTGTATCTAGCTCTAAGTGCTGTATCTGGCATCAAATCTACAGCCTGCATTCTGAGAATTACCCAGAATGGTTTTCATTTCAACTCCTATAGTCAAGTACGAATCTATACTTAGTCTATTTCTTTGATGTGATTTTTTCTACAGTGAAACTGATATCTGCATTTAATTCATCATTAAATATGTGACACAAATAGAAGGGGTCATTTTTGTTTTGTCTTAGACAGTTTAGATATTTGGATTAATTAAAATTATTTTAATTGAATCCCTGCAGAAAATACACAAGAGAAAAACAAACAGCTTGTAGCAGGGCTGCTTTGTTACTTTTATATTCAAGTGGTAGTTGGGCTGTCAAAGTAATTAGTTACTGTTGTGTTTCTTCTGTGTGACCTGCTTGATCATTAGCATTGCATTATTCCTGTCCATAAACAGCTTTAAATGGGAAATTGAGAAGCTGATACTCAAGTTCAGACACTCAAGTAAATATAGTGCTAGAAAACCTGGGGAAATGTGGCACAGTAAGTTTCATTTTTTTTAATCCTTCCATACTAAAATTACTGCAAATTGAAGCTATGGAAAGTTTTGTCAGAATACAGTCTGGCTTCTGATCCATAACAAAACAAAGCAAATCAAAACACCATGATCCATAAGAGGGAATTTAAATCCATTTGTGAGATTTAGCTAATATTTCTACTAATACTAAACCATTTTAAGAAGCAACCTTTGCTTCTTATTGTGAAAATTAATTTTTGCTTTAGTAGTTAGTTTTAGTAATTAAATTTAGCCTTTATGATTGCTGAGTGAGTCAAGGTGTGATTTTCTTTCTTTGTGCTCTGGAAAGGTTTTGTCCCAGCCTTTGTTCCAATTTTACTTAGCTATTTTTTAAGCAGGTAACAGCTGCCAAACAGACTTGGACTAAGGAATTATCACAGAACTTTTTCTCTGGGAATGGATAGGAACATATAGAAAATTATTTTTTTTCACCTGTTATTTACTGCCAAATTCTCTCTGTCAGAGCTTTGGGACTTTCTTAGCCAAAAATGCAGGCTGGTCCATCCTGCTTAATAGCCAGCAATGGACCAATTCTGTAGGAATTTTACAGTCCCTTTTGGAACACAGTTTTACTGTTTTCTTCTGCTGCGTTCTGTGACCAATTTTGCAGAATCTGCCATATTTTTAAAAAAAGAAAAGAAAAAAAAAAAAAGCATGATTTATTGTTAAACTTACTCTCTGCTAATTTAACTGAGTGGTTCCTTACTATGGGAAGGAGATGTGGCTGAAAACTCTATCCATCTGCATCAGTGTGACCTGTGAGGACAGAACTCTTTGGTTATGGGGTGGGTGTAAGGAGCAGGGCAGCAGTCAGTGCTCTTTGGGGGGGCTTTGCTGGCCTCAGCCTGCCCTGTCTTACTGTGTGTAAGGTGCTCAAGCACTCTGACCCTCCTGAGTTTTTCCCTGTAATGTAAGTGGTGGATAAATTTTAAAGCATTTTGAAGGCTTGCAACTGTTTGAGTATCAGTGTGTTTAAGTGTCAGACGTAGGTCACTTTGTCAGCCTTTAGAAGTTTGTAGGTTTTCTGACAGATTGGATGTTGGTTATCCCAAACTCTAAGGTTGGTGCTAGCATGATAGGCAGAGGGAAGGCATTGTGGTGTCACCTGCAGGGCTGGGAGTTCAATTCTGTCTGCCCACCTTTGGATCCATGAAGATTTGGCATGGCTGATGCTTGTATTCTTTTGAGGGTTCTTTACAAGAAACAAGAGTGACACCAGTTTCAGCCTGTGACAAGATATACATAGTTTTCATTTTCTATCAGTATTTCCAGCTTTTAGATTATAGTTGTCCAAGGTCTGCGGTGTTGGCAATGCAATAAGGGTCACTCTGTTCCACATTTAACATGTGTGTTTTATTGCTAATAACTGATTTGCCAAAAAAGTGTTTGAAAACTGTGGTCTTATAACTGCAATGATCTTGGTAATGCTTTTTCCTTTCCTGAACTTAATTTAAAGCTGCTGTGCTGGTCTGGTGGATAGTCATTATGTCTGTGGGAATGCTTCTTTGTATGTAGCCCTTTTTTTTTCCTTTCATCAATTGCAACTACTCAGTAGTAGCAGATTCTGCTTCATTGAATTTCTTTTTCAGTTTTATACATTATCCAAATTTGGTTTGTCTCTTTCATTCTATTAGGATTATCAAGGATTTGCTATAATCCTTTAAAAAGTGTTTTGATTGTTGTACTTTCATCCAAATTATGGGTTGACTTGTACTTTTTTGCACGTCTCCAGTAAATCTCTCTTGTATCATCAAGTAGGCTTTGTCAAATAAGGATCAGTAATACATAAAGACTTGAGTTTTCCAGGTGTTTAGAGGGATCATGGGAACATGTGGATAGATAGATATCTTTTGTGTGTTGTGTTCTATTGCTGTAATTTATGTAAGACCCTTTAGGGTCGTCTCAGAATCGCAGATTTTTCAGAGTGGAAGGAACCATTTGATTGAAACATAAATCAGAGAACTCATATATGCTAGAAAAACCATCTTTTTATCAGAAGAAAATAAGATCATAATGACAAGTATACTAAAGTTCTCTACATCTACCTGGGGAATTGACTGCAAAGCAGTTTGCTCGTAACAAAGCAGCTTTTGGAAATAGTCTACAATTTCACATCTTCCAGAGAAGAGATTAAAATTTTATGATTATGAATATGTTACCTGTAGCCTAGAACTTCCTACTTTCCATAACAGGGTATCCTGTCCTACCAGGAACTGAAGAAATGGGGAATATTAATATTAAAGACATTAGCAGAAAATAAAGAATAAAAATGACCTAATATATACTCATTTTAAGACTAAAATAGGTTTTGTTTTGTTCTTAAAAAAGGTCTTCTGTGTGGTTTTTTCTGCTGTTTGCAAGCATAAAATTAACCATGAGGGGGATGCAAATAATCCTGGTACTAGCTGCAAAAAGCAGGAAATATTTAGAGAAATGCAGCTTGTGTCTTAAAAATGCTTACATCTAGTTAAACTGTATATGAGGCCCCAGGCAATTTCCTTAAAGGATTTTTTCATGGGGCTGCATGGAAGAAAGTCCATCTGTTTAATATAATCCAAAACAAAAATAGACACCTCATGATTAATGAAAACTACAGGAAAATTTTTCCAGGGATTGTGAACACATTTTCCTCTTACAGTTCAGTTCTTGGAGTTCCATTCTATTACAGTTAAATCCATTCTATCTGCCAGCTATTATCAAAGAATGGAAGATTTATTTAAATTGTCGAAACTGAAATAAAGCAGAATATTTATACAGAATTTTGTAACTGTCAAAATTGAGGTTCATCATCACAACAGAAACAAATTAATGCTTTTGGGTGTTCTGAAGTCCCAGCTGTGCAGGCTGCAGCTGAGGAAGCATCCAGGGATTTGGTTGCATACCGAGATGAGCTTCATTTGGCAATGTGATCCTGAGACAGAAGGAGATATCGAGGTGTGTGGGATTTGGCTGCCTGGGCATGGCCACCAGGAGCCATTGGAGTTGTATGAGGATAGCTGCAGCATCTGGCAGGCACAACACAGTTTTTGGAGCAGAGTGAGATCTTTTTCAAAGGGTAGATTTGCCATCCCACAGTACCATCAGTGACACTAGAGATTATTTCAATTATCTACGTGGCATTCAAGTGTCATTTCAGGTCCTGGGTTGCCCTGCAAAGCCTCCCCAGGCCTAACCAGGCCTTAGAAAGCTGACAGGCTTCTAGGTACACATAGTTGAGATACAGTAGAAGATAAATTATTAAACAAGCAACAGAGGCTGAATAAAGAATAAGGACAGCAGTCCTTACCTAGTCTCCAAAAATCTTAGGTAGTTGCCAGACAGGTACATGATGACATTAGTTTTTAGGCACAAACTCAGCTGTGTGTGATAAAACTGCAGGTGAGAATTTTTAGAATAAACATGACTTTAAACCAAAGAATTAGAATTGCTAGACTGCTAGACTATCTTGCTGGCTTTACATTTCATGTGATTATAGGGCTTGCTGATAAAGGCTAAAATAATGAATAATATTGCAGGCTTTTATGGGGTAAGGGAAGACTTCCCATTTAAGGGAAAATTTCAAATAAAGGAGGAAGGCATTGGAATGAAGTGAAGGTAATTGATGAAGTCAGATTGATGATGCTGAAAGAACTGAGGCAGTACTTGCAATTAACTTGATTTTTAAATATGAAGAAATACTGAATAAACCTTTCATGAAGTTTGATGTAAAAGAAAAAGGGGAACAAATTGACCAATTCAAAGTGTAGAAATTCTCCAACTCACACAAGGATGGAAATCAGTAAAGCACCGTAGATGGTTTGATTTTCAGATATTCTGGCTAGAAATGTAATGCTAGTTTCTATTGCTGTTATATCTGCATATGTGCAACACAAACCATTTAACTTGCATTTTCTGGAAAGGCAAGGAAAAAGAAACTTTAGAATTACAACTCCTTTTCATATTTTATACAAACAAAATGTGCTCGATAGCTTTGCAAAGGACATCCCCAAAGGCAGGGTTTTTTTTCTATAGGCCAATGAATCATGAACTATTACACAGCATTGATTCTATTACTCCCAGTGGGTGGCAGTTTTCCCATTTGTAGCAGTTCCAAACATTGTTTTTCCCTTAGTGGCAGAAAAATTGCTTGGTAAATGTGTTTCATATTAAGTTTTGATTAAATACAGGCATTTGTGATAATTTTAGTTGCAATATACTCTTCAAAAAAATAAAATTTTGTCTTACAAAGGGAGTAAAACTAATTGCTTTGCCTCAGATTTTAAAGTTAGAATGTATTTTTTTATAATTATAGTAAAGTTTCTTTGACAGCTTAGTTAGTGTTATGTCATCTTACTAAATATAACTTCCTATTCAAAATGTCTATGGAACTAAAAAAAAAAAAAAAAAAAAAGATGCTCAGATTCTAAGGATTTGTATTGTGAATGAGGGAACAAGATACATTTCCAAAGCTTGATTTGGCTTTTGACTTAGAAGTTAGGTAAGAAACTCCTGATATCTAGACTACCTTTTAACCTTGTCTTCTGAGAAAGTGCAAATAATTCTAAATGGCTTAACCAGAGATTATCCATGTAAATGGAAGTCATAGATTGGGACAGATAATCACAAAACAATAAATTTTAATTTTTTAGGTATTCTGGAGCTGATTCTACAGAAATTAGTCCTTGTAATTACTTAACCATAGAACCATAGAAGCTACACAGAAAAATAACTCGTGGGAAATACTTGTTCTTTATGATCAAATTAGCCACTTCATTCTCCTTTTGTGCCAGTCTACATGTGGAGAGTAACTGAAAATCTCCACCCCATGCACTCTGGAAATCACTCACATCGGCGTAAGTGATATATTCATTCTTAGCTGAGTGAATGTTAATGAACCGTGAGAGAATTTTAAGGGTTTAGACCAACTCTCACTGACACAAGGGTCTAATTTCCACATACCTCAGTAGTGCAGAATCAGTTATAAAGGGGAAAAAAAAGAGGGGGAAGGAAAGGAAATATGACTTAGTTTTACAATTGTTGTTCTTGGGGTTTCGTCTTTCTTTTCTGATTTAAAATTAATGTTGTGTACCAGCAATTTATTTTAACCAAGAAAGATCAACACAGCTCAGCGGGACATTGTGTTTCTTCTGGGCATGCTCATATCATGGTAAATAATTTGTTGTGTTGAATAAGTGTGTGGAACTGTCTTCTCTGAGCCCTCCAAATTGCATAGAAATGTAACTGGAAGTCTCTAGTACGTTCAGGACAAGAAGATTGCTGCCTAGTGGGATGTTTTTCAGCATATAATAAATTCTGGTTTATATTACAGGTAGAGACACTCATCATTTGGTTATATATTTTATAGCTACAGAAAAAAAACCACCCTACATTATTAAATATTATAATTATATTAAATAATTATATTGAGAACTCACTGATGGGTCTGGAAATTCCTAAATGTGGTGACAAACATGCCCTATTTCCCATCTCTTTATTTGTGCAAAAGATCTAAGAAGGTTTTGGATGAAAGTTAAGAAGAGTTATATAACATAATGTGAGTGGAAGTCTCAGTATGATGTATTATTTTCAAGTTATTTTTATTGCATTATTTGATCTCTTCCTTTAATGATAGGTACATTGGATTTTTGATGGTCTGTAAAATGCTCAGGATGTATTTGTTAACTCATATGGCATTGACCAATGAACTGTTTCTACTTTGGGGGTCATTATTTACTAAAAGTGGGTGTAAACTGCAAAACAATGGGACTATCTTTTGCACAGATGTAATTCATATGGAAACTATTAGGTTATGGCTGTTAAATTCATATTATGTTTTCCCATAGAATATATTGGTTTCAGTGGTGTCTAGAACAGTTGTCTTGTCTTCACTGCACCATATTATTTTCAGTATTAGATTAATATGTAAAGTCTGTAAGCCAAATTCTTGCTGCAAATTAGTTATGGTACAAGTACGAACATTGTCTGTCCAAAAAATTTGAATAGTTTTTACTTGAGAGAGAAAATAGACTAACTGAATGTAGACTTCTGCATTAAGCATATACAGAGGTCTGTTTTAACCTGAATCATGTTTGATTAAATGGTCACTGTTAGAAAAATGTGAGATATACTGTAGAGCTGAATGAGCAATGATGCTGAGGAAATGGCAGAGATCTTCAAGTATTTATGAAGGTGGAAGCTAGTATACATCAAATAAAATGTATCTGTCTCTTTAAAGTCACTGTATTTTAGATAATATGATCTGTCATGCTGATGGTCCCGTTGACCAGCGCTTTTGCTTTAACTTATGTGGGAAAGCTTATGGATAATGTAAAGTGGCTCCTTTCCATGTGTCAGTCAGGGTTTTGGGGCAAGCAAGAGCATATGAGCCTGCTGAGTAGACATGGACTACTGCAACCAAAGCAGTGGGGAACAATTTAACATTAATGTCTCACTGTATCTCTAGAGTAGTCTGCATGTTTCCAGCTGAAGCTCTTTCTCCTCCTATGTGTTTTTGGTGCTTTGAGGGATATTGCTATTCTTTGGGTTTTTTTGTTGTTGGCTTTTTTTGTATTTTTGTTGTTGTTTGTTTTGTTCTGTTCTGTTCTGTTTTGTTTTGTTTGTCCCTGTCCATATTTTGAACCGAAATCTCTTAGGCAAATGCTAAAAAATGTCTAGTGAAATTATTCCCTATATTTAAAAGCTTTATTTTCTCTTCTCAGGGAATTCCTGGGATTCCTGGAAATCAAGGAGCAAAAGGACAAAAGGTACTATTAGCTGTTCAAAACACACTTGAAACCTATACTATATATACCCATTCCAAACTAAGGGTTCAGGCTTAGAGAAGAGTTTTCATTGTGAGGATTTATTACATCAAATCGTGCTGCAAAAGATTGGAAACAATTCATGGCATGGTTAAAAATCTCTAACTAGGTTTTACTTTAACTACTCCAGAAAGAAGGAATAGTTTAAAAAGAACCATGCTAATTTCCTAATATATTTAAAAACAATCTTACTAATTAAATCTGCATAGTTAAAGAATATATTTTAAAATGTTAAGTATACACACATTAGTCATAGAATTTTTCTCTTTATGTAAAAAATACAGGGTGAAATTGGACTGCCAGGTCAACCAGGAGCAAAAGGGTCACCAGGAGATACTGTAAGTTTCAAAATTGTGTTATTATGAACAAATAATTGCAGTGTTGCCATTCTGTGCTTGTCATAAACAAGCATGCAATGGCAAATACAGGAACAAACTAGCATTTGCAGGTTGGAAGGACAGGGCTATGGTAAATCTAAATTTTTAGCTCAATGACATATTTGCAGCATGGAAATTCTGGCTGAAAGCTGTGAACTGTTGTTTCTTTGTTACCCTTGCTGTTACTTTAAGCTTTTGAATATTTTGACAAAAGGTGAGTTTATGTTTTTATAGGTTCTTGGATTCTGATAGTTGTTAAGAGATTGTATTTTTCAGTTTAATAACTTGTCCGTCTCATGATTGATCTCTCCTGTCATTTTTTGAGGTCTTTCCCTATGAAAATCTTCATCAGTGAACTTCTTCTTGACATTCAGTAGTCAGGCTGGATTTCATCCATTTTGATAGACAAAGGGAGTTCTGATGTCCCTTTGTAGTGTTAAATGTACAAGTAGTATGTATTTATATCTTCAAGGACAAATACAGAATACTCAGTGGTTCTCTAAAAGGGCTTTGTTATTAATTTCTCCATCATCAATACTGTCACACTGTTAAGACCAACTTAGTAGCCACCTTTTCTTGAATGACAGGAATAATCTTTTCAGGGACCATTCTTTCTCACTTTCAGTGACTGCAGGGGTGTTATGGTGGCTTGTGCCTCACTTGGTTGGATAAGAGAAAGAAGGAAGAGGATGCCAAGGATCTCAATGTGAACTTTTTAATCCTCTTTCTTGATGAATCTCTTTAACATCCTAGCTAAGGTTACATCTTCTAGAGTGTGTAAGGTCAGACCTGAAACCAAAATTACTTGGGCTTACATCCCACTGCAGTATTCCCTGTTCTGAAGAGAATCCTTGTTTGGATGGAGTTTAGCAACACGTATGTTGACCACCTGTCCTGTGTAATTACATGTCGCTGCATGCCAAATCAGCCATCTGGGTATGAAAGTAGCTACTAACCTAAGCATCATTTATGTACTGGTGTGCTGGAGTGTTCCTCATGGTATGGCTTCTCTTCTCTTCTCTTCTCTTCTCTTCTCTTCTCTTCTCTTCTCTTCTCTTCTCTTCTCTTCTCTTCTCTTCTCTTCTCTTCTCTTCTCTTCTCTCAACTGATGTAGTTTTTGTTGGAGACAGAAATTGTAATTAGTTTGGAGTTTTAAAAATTCTGGGCTCCTTTGTTATCCAGTACATTCTGAATGTCCTACACAGTATACTCACCCCGTATACAAACAGCATCTCTTCCTTTCCTGACTACCACAGGCACAATCACTACATCACAGCTGTCAGAATATAGAGTACGCTAGTTAATTTTGTTTTCATGAACTTTGAGGACTTTTCCAGCTACCTCCTCAAGTTCTCTGGAAAAAAATAGATCTCCTCGACAATCAGTTATTGCAGTTGTCCAGAACAAATTTGGATGAAACACTGCCTGAACTGGAAGTTTAAATGTCCCTACTCTTAGTTAACACATAAACATTTGTTCTCTCACCTATTTTTATTTTTATTGCCTGTTACTGGAATTTTTATTTCCTGTTACTGGAATTTATTTCTCCATTTCTTTCTGAGCAAATCTGAGCAAAATGCTAGAGGGAAGGCTATATCATCAACTCCAATAAAGCCTTGTGGGATTCCAAAGTGCTCATATTTATTTAACTCACCTACCATGTTTTCTTCAAATTTTATTTAGATAAACAACATCTGGTTCATGATACAGTTGAAAATAATTTATTTTCTCTTTCCTGTAAATTCATTTAATGTATTTTTTTTGTCACATGATAAATTAAGTAGGAGATTGATGCATGGAATATGTGAATATATTATATGGCATTAGGGAATTTAAACCAGAAAAGATAGTGGGATTTTCCTTGTATTAGTCACACTGAATATGTTTGTTCCAGAAAACACAGATGGAAAGCTTGTGGATGGTCTATTAATAGCTTGGGAAAGTTTTTCAGTAACAAGCTCTTCTTCAGTAATCACTATCCCTATTGCATTGCCAACACCAGCAATTTATTAATTTACCTGACATATAATGTCAGCTCTGCAAAATAGGATAATAATACTATATTTTATGTTCTTGTTCTACACTTTTGTTCAGGACATTCTCTTCTCTTCTAATTTTTTATAGTTTTTAGATTCTGTTCACAAGCTTTTCCTATATCGCATCTGAAAGTTTCCTTCTTGCTGTGTGCTGATTTTATTTAGTAGTTTCCATGTAATTTTTTAAACAAAACAAGTAAAATATGGCCTAGTAATGAAAGTGTAAGAAAGGAAACCAGGAAAAATGGACTTTATTTCTCCTTTTCCTGCAGATGTATTCTTGACCTTTAATTATACTAAATGTATTTTCTTATTTGCCTTCTCTGGTGTGTATTTGCAGGTCAATGTGGATACATAGCTGATTTAACCTTAAAAAAAAGAGAAGCTATTCTGTACCTATAGTATTTCTGCTTTGTGTAAGATAAAAGGAATGAGGGACATTTTTGGTGAGCATATGCCACTTCTGTAACCCAAAGACTGATGTGGATTTCACTAGAAATGATCTAGTGTTGTGGTAGAGTGTCTATGGCCTAAAGAATAAGTTGCTATATATATTGATGGAAAGTTTTGATGACCAGTATTTTCTTATCATAAAGCAGGCAAGAGACATGAATTAATCTGTGGTTTATTTGTATTAATCTTTGGTTAATAATAAAGCACAGGTGAAATACCAAAAAGCTGATGAAATTCTGAAAACAATGGCTACAGAGAATTACTTCTTGCTTTAGGCATTCTGAATTTTCTCTTCTATAGTGGAAACAAAGACACCCTTTAAGTTTTAGTTTAGTTTTAAACAAATTAAGTTAATTTTTTTTTGCAAAGCTGAGTGGTTATCTGTGTGAGAAATTATATCTGTTTTCGATCACACATGACTTTTAAAAGAAGTCTGAGATAATGTCATGGGAGTGAATTTTTCCTAACATTTATTACTTAACAGAAGGTGATTGTTTTTATTTATATGAAAGCGAAGATTAAATACAGCAATAGCAGTAAATTTTGAAAATATTATTGGTTGGAATAATTGATAAAATTTAATCTCTGACAAGTTAGATTTCCAGGCCTTACTTCTTTGACTTTCTTTATAATTTTTCATTTCTGTATTATTTTATGCTACTCTTTTTGCTGATTGTATTTCACAGTATTTAAGCAAGTCCAAGTAAAACAATAATAATATATTGATTTTATTGATGCATGCAGTTCTAGACTAAAAGTGAAGTGAGATGAAATGGTGAAATAGAGAATTGTTAACACCAGATGTGGAAAATGTGATTAATGGGAATTCCTTCCTGGAAAGTATGATTTCAAAGAAGGATTTCTTTTCTAATGTATACTTGAGACTAGCATTAAACAGAAATTAAGGAAGTCAGCCCTTTGATGATTTAATACTCTTGAGCTCTTATTTTAGGTAGGGAACAGGCAGCTAAACATGCCTTTATGAACATGACTCCATTTGTGGAGTCCAAGAGGTTGTTTTGGCTTTGTACATGTGCTGAAGTGTCATGATCTGAAATGGCAGAAGCTATTGGGTTCTTGAATTAGTAGTTTAACTCTGAAGATTTTGCAGAAGATAAAAAGGTGCGGCCCCAAAAGTTAATTGCTCCTGATAAATCTCCACAATTTGATCCACAATGGATCAAGTTATGACAACCTTTGAGGGACACACAGTCAGAAAGAAGAAAGAGAATTATGAAATGCCAGAAATACTTCTGTTGGTTTTGGAAAACCTTAGCAGAACCCAAGAAACTTTTGTGTCACTTTCAGTTATAACTAAAGATGCATTACAGACTGGGTCTTGAGCTGAAGAATTTTTCTCTCAGGAGTATTCTATGACAGCCTGTTCATTTTTCCTGTATGATTTTTTCCTATTACACAGTAGCCCTTCATTGGAAGGTCTGCTGTGGTCATTTAGACCATAGAAGGTCTAAATAATCCACTGTACTCTATCAAAACTGTCGCCTGTATAGTAGTAAGATAAAATAAATTGTATTTACTGTTTAATTCATGAAAGAAATAGAATAATGATCCTACTAATACGATACCAAGCTCATTATTCCTCTGTTTTAGTACAGAAATGCCTCTCTCTTTTTCATAAATAAATAGGGTTTGATGGGACCAGAAGGTTCACTTGGTCTACCTGGAGCTCCTGGGCCTAAGGTAAGTGTCTGACTCAATTTGCTGGTGACTGATAAATGACTGCTTTGCATGCAAATTTCATCTGGACAATTCCAGGATTTTGTAGCTTATTTTTTGATGTATTGAATATTGGTGAGCAGCTGTATGATTTTCCCTGTGTTACCTTTTATGATAGTTCAGTCTCAAGAGAGGTTAATATAACTCAGTAAATGGCATCTGCCCTCCCATGAGGTTTTTAGCAATTGTGGAAATGGTCATGAGACTTTGTTTCAGCTTTACAGTCCTGGAAAATATTCTGCAATGCCGGAAACCTGATAATTCTCAATATACATCTGAACTTTCCCATGTTACATTTATTTATATTTTAATTGTGTTCAATAATGTTATGTGCTGTTTCTTCCACCCAAGGAGCCAAAATTATTTCAGATGTAACTTTATTGATTGCACTGCAGCTACAGCAAGAACTAATTACACCAATGTTCTCAAAAGCTAAAATAAATACAAAAAATTCAGATTGGCTAGTGTAACTTTTTTATTTAATTCAAAATGAGTTTTAGATTAAATTGTAAGTAAGTATTGAATTGTATGTCCTAGAGAATATTTAGGAATACAAAATCCATTTCCCTAACTTTGCATTTACATTTAGATCCCTTTCCCCCATACATAATTCTGCATCCAAAGTGCATATACATTTTTTATAATTGTATACTAAAAAATAGCATTTTTTTAAAGTATTAATGTTTTCTATGGTCAAGAAGGTTGAATACCTATCATACAACTAACAATTAATTAGCTGTATTTTTGTCTGTGAAAAAATGCTTTTATTTTGTATATTTATCTCACTTAGAATATAAGCTGTTTCTTAGAAATCATTCTTAATAAGCTCATTCTTACAGAAGTCCATCATAATGTAGTCAATAATTCTTAGATTTAATGCAAATCCTCATGCTGAATATATGACTAATTCCATTGGCTGTGATAAAAGCCAGAACATAAATAAGTATTTTGACTTAGACAGTTAAATAAGATGATGGAAATGTGAGGTCAGTACACACAAATTTGGTGTGACTGTGTGAGGCAAATGAGGCAGGTGGAGATGGGACAGGTATGCAGAAGCTGGCAGATCAGGTTTTGTCATCAGTGTCTCATCTTTCCTGAGAGAAAGTTAAATCTTCAGACTACCTGAAATGGAGAAGAACCTCAGCCTTTCAGTCACTACCTCGGCCCATTTTTAAGAGTCAGTTTTTCAGCAGCGTCTGTTTATGTTTGTTAGACATACCACATGTGACAAAACATGATGATGTATCCCCCACATTGTTCTATAGGGTGATAAAGGTGAACCAGGAATACAGGGGAAACCAGGATCATCAGGAGCCAAGGTAAATATGATTCTGGAAGTGTTCTAGTTAAAGATGTACTAATTTTCCATTATTTTCCCATGTTAATTATAAGGCAGTTTGTTTCACAGTAAAGTATTAGTTAACATCCCATTGCATCAGAATCCATTTGATGACTTACTCTTACTAATTTTACACTAGATTTTAGGCTGTGAAAATCAGATATTCATTAAGTTCAAACCTGCAAACATTGTGGTTACTTGAGGTAGTATTTTTTGTGTAATTTTGAAACATCAACTGTATTAAAAGACAATAAAAATAGATACTGAATGTGGCTTCTCTATATTCACCATCCCTTCAAAACTCCTTCCAACTCCTTCAGTCATCTTCAGTTGTAAAATTTCATAATGTTGTAGCTGAAGCGTATCATGTGTGCCTGAGAAACATGCAATGCACTGACAAAGCTATTGTATTACTCAGGGTGATCTGGGAATACCAGGGGCTCCAGGTGAACCAGGCTACCCAGGCATTCCTGGTACCCAGGGATTAAAAGTAAGTATTTTTTTCCAGTTTTACATTAATTGTAACTTTTTTTGGAAGTGCTTTTCTTATAAGTGATCATTATTTTACAAAATCCTTTCTCTAAATATATCATTATTATTAGTTAACAGACAAATTTAAAACAATAATATGTCCATCCTGAAAATTTTCTTCTGAAGGATAAAGCCCTTGATGTGAAGGCATTTGTGGTGACTTGACCTTGGATGAATTCCAGGTGCCCACCAAACTGCTCCATCACTCCCCTCTTAAGCAGGGCAGGGAAAAAAAAATCAAGAAAATAAGATGGGAGAAAGCTCATGGGACAAGATAAAGGCAGTTTAATAAAGCAAAAGGAAAGGACGTGTGGAAGCAAAGTAAAACAGAGTATTTATTCTCTGCTTCCTGTCAGTATGTGCTGTCCCACTCATTCCTGGGAAGCAGGACTTCAGTACACATCGAGGTTTGGAAGACAAATGTCACAATAATGAAACTTCTTCTCCCTCCCCCTTCCTTTAGCTTTTATTGCTGGACAGATATCTTATGGCATGGAATATCCCTTTCAGTTTAGGTCATCTGCTCTGGCTATGTCATAGAACCATAGAAAGATCATCTAGTTCCAGCCCCCATGTCGTGGGCAGGGACACTTCCTTCCACTGGACGAGGTGGCTCAAAGACACATCCAAGTTGGCCTTGACACTACACCTTCTCTGAGCAACCTATCTCAGTGCCTCATCACCTTCCAAATAAGGAATTTCTTCCTAATAAACCTAGTTCCAGTTTGAAGCCATTCCCTCTTGTCCTGTCATTACGGCTCCTTGTGAAAAGTACCTCTCCAGCTCTCTTCTTAGACACTTTTAGGTGCTGGAAGGCTGCTCTAAGGTCTCTCCAGAGCCTTCTCTTCTCTGGGCTGAGCAACCCCAGCTCTCTCAGTCTGTTTTCATGAGAGAGATGCTCCAGCTGCCTAATCATCTTCATGGCCCTCTGCTGGACTTGAACTAGCAGATCCATGTCCTCCTGGAGCTGGACACAGGTGGAGTCTCAGGAGAGCGGAGTGGAGGGGGAGAATCGCATCCCTCGCCCTGCTGGCCACACTGCCTTTGATGCAGCCCAGGATGCAGTTGGCTTTCTGGGCTGGAAGTGCACATTGCCAGGACGTGTTAAGTTTCTCATTTATCAACATGATGAAGTCCTTCTCTGCAGGGCTGCTCTCAATCCCTTCTCCACCTAGCCTGAATTTGTGTCTCCACCTGAGATCTTGCCTGGCCCTAGTTTACAGGAAAAGGCAGGGATTTGGAGAGAGAGCCTTGAGAGAGAGCAGGGAGCTCTGCTCAGCAATACCCAAAGCACTGGGGTGTTATCAACACCTTTCTAGCCACCATTGCAAAGCACAGCACTGTGAGGGCTGCTATGGACAAAATGAACTTCCTCTCAGCCAGACCAAATAGGGCATTAGAGAAATAGAATTAAATCAGGCATTTCACTTTCGTAAGAAGAGAATGGTTGAAGGGTAAAGAGACAGTAAGATAGAAGGGTGGTGTTATAATTAAAATTTTATGAAAACCCCATGCAGAAGTATTCCAAGAGATTTCTTCCTCTGCTCCAGAAGGCACACGTTTCTTGTATGTCCACTGCCATATATGCCAGCCTTATGTACATGCCTTACATATACTGGAGTACATCACATGTCAGTGGACACATATATGGACATGCCTTACACTGACTAGAGCATGGAGTCAGTGTCATAATAATAGTTTAATTAGTTTCATTATCACTATATATTCAATTCAATATCTAGGGTTTTATGTAAGGCACATGTACTAAGACAATATTTTATGAAAGATGATTTTGTTAAAATTTATGGAACTTCTCTAAATTTTAAACTGAAGATGCCTTTGAAAAGGTCATTTATTTTATATGAAGATGCAAGTTAGCTGGAGGTACAAGTCCAATGACACACTGGAATTATTCAGGAAGAAAAATGCAGTTTGGGCATCTGACAGTAAAGGTGAAGCCTTTCAGCTATAGATGATTTTAAAACTTGAAACAACTGAATATTTTACTTTCAAGTACAATACAACAAAAAAATACAGCTCACATAAATGTCTTCTTATGTTCTGGGATTTTCAATCAGGTAAATATTTGCCATGGCAAAAGTCTCCTCTTCATTGCTATTTATCTTTAACTAAATATTCTTTTATTTTCCACCTCCCCCATAAACAAACAAACCCAACCAAACACACAAAGTTTTGGCTCTTACAAGAAAGCTGACAAAATGGACCCAAAAATCTCCATTCTAATTATTTTTTTATTAAATGCGGTTTTGCACCCCCCACACAGATCTGTCTTTTTTTTAATGAGCTGCTGTGTTCACAGTTCAGCATTTTGATTTATGTCTATTTAAACATAAGATGTCAAAGTTAGAGTAAGAGCTATCTCCCATAACTTTAAGTTTCCTTTTCAATTAATGAAGAGAGATGCCACGTTTTTGGAGTACATATTTTATACCTCTGTTGTTAATTGGAGTGAATAGTTTTCATGCACTGCCTGTTTCTCTCCAATGACAATTAGCTGGTCTTCAGACAAGTTGATAAAACTCCATTCCTGATTCTAAGCACCATTTACACCATCTGATTGCCAATCACCCCATTATTATTAACTAAGTATTATTTAAACATTTTGAGGCAAAACAAGTGGGTGGAAATGGAACTTAGTCCTTAAATATTTTGATTTAATTTAAATATAGAGGTGTTTGTGGTGAAAAAATGCTTTCTTGTTTGTTTTGCATAACTTATGCATGCAGTGGTGCATTCAGCTAAAATTTAACCCATAAGAAACATTGCCTCCCTTCCTGCCTACATCCACTCCACTCCCATACACTGAGTAGATAAAATCCTGCTGGACTTGCCACCTCACTGTGTTGTGTTTTTTACTTGGTATGTGAGCATCCACTTTCTTTTTAATTTTTTTACTTTTTATATGAATATCCACTCTCTTTTTGATAGTTATTTTAATAACAAAGTCCTTTCTTAGTATAGCTGTCTGGATTTTTTTTGTGTACATGAGGATAAAGTGATTTGTTTTCTTTCAGTATATGAAAAAGGTAGCTGTTTCTTTTGTAACCACTGTGTTAAATTAAAGCACAGACTACATGCTTTAGAGTTGACTCATGTTTAAATGGAGACCTTTCTTCTAATATTTTACAGGGGGAGAAAGGAAACCAAGGTGACGCTGGTATACAGGTATATCAACTCTGTTTCTAGTGAAATAATCTGGCCTTGCTATTTATACAAGTCTTAGGTATTAATTCAGACAGGGTTTTTTTTAAGACTAAACTCCACAGAAGTTTGACTTGAATAGCAGCAGTAACTCTCCTTCAAGGAAATCTTGTGCATTTCTGGGGGCCTGAGCAGGGTGTTGGCGCTCCTAGCAATGGTGCAGGCGCAGGGGGCAGGTTGTGCTGCTGCCCCAGAGGCCTGGGGCATCACCCAGGACTGTCACAGGATGCTCTTTGTCCCTGCCTGGAGGACACTGCAGGATCACAGAAACACAGTCAAAGTAACTCCACCTGGCCTCTGCCTACCTACTTTACTATTAGCATGTGGGTTTTTCCTCCTTGCTCTCTAAAATCATGGAAACACCTGCAAGAAAAACAAGAATATTCTGTCATTACTTGGATCCTGGCTTGGTTCCTCCGTGTTCAGAGTAGAAATTTTACTCTTCACAGTTTGTGCTCTGATCTCTTTGAAGAGTAACTTTTCAGGTTGATTTGTCCTAGTTTAGAATGAGTTTTTAGTATTTAGCTCCTTGTGGTTTTTTTTTTTTAAGTTTAATTACATGTGCCAGATAAATCTATATTTTATAAAATGTGTTTCTTTTCTGAAGGGACTAAAAGGAGAAAAAGGAAGACAAGGAAATCCAGGCCTACAGGTACTGTTAAAATAGTGATCCTACTTCAAGAGAGACATAGTGATCCTAGCTTGAGGCCATGATTCATATTTGTTTCTTAACACTTCTTCCATCAACAAATATAGGTCTTTACATCAGGTTAAATACCTTTATGTACAACATGATAACATAGTTGTATAAACTGCCTCTTAAACACTCTTAGTATTTTTAAAATAACAAATATAACACATACAGAGAAGATGGAGCAACACTTCTCTCAGCTGCGCATGCTTGAAGGAGGAGAGGAAATGCATGTGAATTGTAACACAGGACTTGATACACAGGAAAAACATTTTGCTTTGAGGGTGGTCAAACACTGGAGCAAGTTGTTCATAGATATTGTGGCAAAACCTGTCTGGACAGCATGTTGAGTTGATCAAGCTGCATCTCTTCTGCAAAGGAAGTTGAATCCAAGGAAGTCACTTCCAACCGACATGATTCTGTGTTCTGTGATACTGTATCTTGAGAAACTGACCTCAGTGCATTTCTTTTATTATTGTAGTAAAGCCTTAACGATAGGATGTTTTTATGAAATGGTTATAAGTAATATAGAATGCAGATAACAGCAAATAGTGACTTTTGCATAAAGGTTATAAGAATGATACTTGAGATATTAAGATTTTTGTTAAGCGTGTATGTACCATGCTATAATTTCGTACATTTCATTACCTCCTAGACTATACTGGGAGTCACTATTGACATCTTCTGTGCTCATAAATTACAGATGTTTCCTGTTTCAGCTGTAAATCAGTGAGATCCAGTTGTTTCTCTTTAACTCTAGGCCAGTGTATTCTGATTGTGTCATAGTTGGCAATCTTGTTATTCCACAGAAAATAGCTGTTAGTATTTATAAATACTTGTTAACTGCATAATCTATGTCGTGTCTAAACAGAGAAGTATTTTTTAGAGGTACATATCTAAAACTAGACTTGGAAGGAAGCCACGGTTGCTTTTTTCAGAATTACGACATTGATACAGCTGCCTGTCTAGCCAGATGGACCCGATTCCCAGGGATTCTGGGCAGGAGATCTAGACTGCATGCTGCATGTTAGTTAACACTCTTAGAGATATGTAGGTTGAAAATAGTTCATTATTAAACCTGACCACATTTTTTAATAAAGAAATAGTTTAAACTAAAAGATGGGTCATTGACTTAACCAAATATAACGTCCTAGATAGACATTTTACAATTTAAACTTTCTGGGGTTTTGGGGGTTTTTTGCAAATAATGGGCAATTTTTTCATCTTTATTATTTTAGTCATAAGGGCAAATAAAGTGATAGTGAAAGAAAACTTTTCTTCTTTTCAGAGAGAATGATGCAAATTAATTGCTGTTTGCTTGCTTTCTTTTTTTTTTTGAGAAAGCTGAAAAAATAATACAGACTAAGTCTAAAATTGTTTCCCGTGCTTATCTGGTTTGGTCAGGAACCAAAAAATCAGTCATTTAGTAGACAACACAAGATCTTTCCAAGAATTCTCAAGACTCCAAGACACCATACAGATTTCCTTGCCCATAAGAGTGAATCAGAAAAGTGAACTGCCATCTTGCCATGGGACGTAATGACTAGTAACGCCATAGAATCACTTGGCAGAAATGACACCAAAATAATTTGCTAGCATGCAAAATCTGCCTAACCACAGAGTCTGTATTTCTAAGGCTCTGAAATTAATTTCTGCCTAGTAAGATGGTATTAAACAGTTTGAATCAGGAGTTTAATTCTGCTAGGACACATGCTGTTTCTTTTGTAAAGCGAATATGATTTTGTCTCTTAAATCTATATTATGTTTATATGTTTATAATATGTGTGATATATTCCCAACTTATCCTCTAGGTACATGATATTAAAGGTAATACTGAACTGTTCATTCATCCTGATATAAATTTTTCATCATTATATGCAGTCTTGTTTTTTGTACTATAGCAATCAAAGAATCTTTAAAAATTACCATTTGTGAATGATTACTGAAAACAAAGGACAAAAAATATTAATTTTTGATTCCAAGTAATTTTGCTCAATCTGCATTTTAAATTCCTTTTTCATCTTATTTTTAAAGGGAGTAGATGGATTGAGTGGAGAACGAGGAGAGGTACGTATTTTTGCAATGATAAATGTAGCATTACAAAATTATTCCGTTTATTTTTTCAAATTAGGTGATCTCTAAAATGTGTGTTTAACCTTACTTCTGTACTCACATGTCTATAAGCAACAGGGGAGAAATTGAAAAATAGCAAAGAAATATTAGTTATAAAGAGACAGAACGAGATATAAATTTCATTTAAAATTATTAAAGCCAAACATATACTTTAAGAGAATTGAAAAGCCAAGAAACCAGCCAACAAAAAAAAGTAAGGATTGGTTGGATAGAGGAAATATCCAAAGAAAATAACTAAAGAAAAAGAATAATTGTGTTGCAAGTTGTTTAAAAATTGGTATTTAAAATATTAATTTTGTTGGCTATTATTTATTTATTTCAATATTTTGTAAAATCAGAGTATATACTTTCCCATTAATCAAATTGTTCTTCACATTTATTTAGATATTGTTTGTTCAACCTTTTTCCTTAAAGCATTGTTGCGTATCAATAGCTGGATACATTACTTGGAAGATCCATTCTGATAATGAAATTATTTTATCCATTGTAACATATAAGTTGTTTTATATGCTTCTATGGTTCTAGGATATCCTTCAGTTGCAATTTGGCTTATAGGAGTTTTACTAAATTATTGCCAAAACTGGTAAAATATTCTTTGTATGCTATTGAATTAGTGTCCTTAGGTATTGTAAAACACAGCAATAAAATATTTCTACTGGAAATTAATTTAAATAATTTCCTGCTATGTATTAAGCTATAACAATGTCATTGTGTTTACTTATCAAACCTACAAAATTACTTTATTTTCCATTTCTATAAAATATGGGTTTTGTTAGACTGATTTCTAATAAGTTTCTTCAGCTTGTAAGTCTCAGCACTTACTGAGCTGTTTTCCTTTCTTTGCTTTTCTTTGCCAATAGCAAGGGTCAGCAAACAAGGCCTCACATGGATGTGGTTGAGCATTAAAACAAGATATACTGTGGAAAATTTTCCCTCCAGTTTCAGTTGTTTCTTGGCAAGTTCTTCAGGCAGTTCTGCTGATGCTTCCAACATTTTCTCCTGGTGTTTTTATGTTGGCTTCTTGCCTGTAATGTTGTTCTACAGTAGATGCTATTTCCCCAGTATTCTCTGGTTCTTGATGCTTTCTAGCCCCTTTAACATTTAGTTCAGATTTCTCAGCTTGCAAGTCTTTTATGTAAATATAGTCCACAGGGGTAAAAGGAATTAAAATTTAAAAAGAACCAAAACAAAACCTCTCCTAGCTATAAAACAAACCTGATTTCAGACCTCAGCACATGCAGTTTCCAGTATAGCCACAGGTAGCTGTATAAGCACCATGTGCTTATCTCTGAGCCTTGCTGACTGTTTAAATGAAAAGAACACCTTTGCAATTATGTACTAGGAATGAGCAAGTACAAATCTACATGAGGTAGCTAAGAGACGATCCCTTCTCTGTGACTACAATATTTAAGATGACAATACCAAGAAAATAAATTACAACTACAACTTTGGAAGGAGTTGTATCTGAATAGATGCACGACTTTTGAAGGTATGGACTGCTGTTCAGGTCATGCCCCTGAACTGGCCACCCTTCCAGCAGTACTCTTAGGCACTTGACCAACATCTGTCACATTTTGTCTCATTTCTCTGTTTCTTTAAGAACATGAAGTACCTGCCTGATTTTACAGCCTAGCTCATAAAACTGGTTAATCTCACACTGAATTTAAAGCTCGTTACCCCGTAATGATTCATGTAGAGAATTCTGGGCATTGTTACTAATATGGACGAGGCCAGGAAGCTTTGAATTTTTCTGATGTGAAGAATCTTGATAAGTAATATAGGAGATGTTACAAAGTAATATAGATACTATAATTTAAAATTCAGTGGAAGTCTATTGAGACCATATGCATGAGCATTCCTTAAACTTCTATTATTTGCTTCAATAAGTTTGTCATATATAATAATCCTGTTCTCACAGTTCTATCTAAAATAGTTGGAAGTGGAGAAAGAAAATTTTTCAGCCACTGATAATGTTATGTAGAAGCTGTGCAAAAAGGGGAGGAAAAAACTCATAAGGGAGCAAGTGTAGTATACTGATTTAATCTTGGGCACATACTGATGTTTTGTTGGCTCCATAGCAGGGAAAGAGTTCCACATGAACTATTGTAGTAGGTAATTCCATACATGGAACCATTGCTTTGGTGAAGATATATCAAAATATTTTTCAGCAATTTTTACCTTTTCCAGTGAAGCAAACAGACTACAGCTACTATCAATCAGATGGAAAAAAAAAGAAAAAAAATCCCTAACTGAAATAAAATTATTTTTTCCATTGTCATATACACTGAAGATATAAAGTAAAAAGGCTTTAAGTTTCCAGGAGCTTCAGTGGTGCCAGAATTTCACATCCAATTTTTCTGGCCTTCTAAGGATTTTAATATACTGTAAACATTTTTTCTGATTCTGAGGAAAAAGTGAATAAAACCCTTCCTGCCCTGTGTTAATAATGAATAGTAAAATGGGTCTTGAAAGTTAAGAAAAGGTAATTTATTTCTAATTGTCTTTGGTAATTTTATCAGAAACAGCTGCTAAGGAATCTGGAAACTTCAATGCATTTTAGCAAGATAGATCTCATCAATATCAAGTTATTTTTCATTGGCATCACATTAATTTTATGAAGAACTTCCATAAAGATTTCTTAGAATATGTTTGTTTGGTACTACCTACCTTCCAAATGATCTGTGAACATATAATTGGCTTTTCATTGATTTTTCAATCCAGAAAGGTGAGAAAGGAGATCCGGGCATTCGAGGCACCAGTGGACAAAAAGGAGAATCTGGTGTTCAGGGTTTGATTGGACCTCCTGGCCTCAGAGGTCAGCCAGGAGACAGAGGACCCCCAGGACCACCTGGATCAGATGGAAAGCCTGTATGTATAAGACTTCAAACTTTTCATTTTGGGTACCTTAAAAACCAGAAAGAATTTCTGTTTTCTGTTTTCTGTTCAATTCAGGCACGAGAATTTTCAGAAGAGTTTATTCGACAGGTGTGTTCAGATGTACTGAGAAGTAAGTTGGAAAGCTTCTTTATGTTGTTTCCTTGTTTGAAGTGCTAAAGAAGTTTCCTGATAATTATAGAAATGCTTTTTTGAAAGCAAGTTCCATATTGCCAATTTATTCGTTGTTTCACTAGGTGTGTAGAGCTATATTTCCACATCACAGGCTCCATACTTGACCATCTTGTTTCCTAAAAGTATTACATTCTCTTTAGAGAGGGAACTGATTTTGTATTAGTGATTGGGGGCAATACTTCTATTGTTGCAACACTTTAAGGAATTTTTGTTTGAATTCTCCCAGCCCAGTTGCCTGCCATTCTCCAGAGTGGAAGACTACAAAACTGTAACCATTGTCAGTCCCAAAGTGCTCCCCCAGGACTTCCAGGACCACCAGGTCCAAGAGGCCCTGAAGGCCCAAGAGGGTTTCCTGGCTTACCAGGGAATGATGGCGTTCCAGGGCTGATGGGCATGCCGGGCCGCCCTGGGGCTCGTGGGACAAGAGGTACACGGTGCTAAAGGCCTTTATATCTTGGGTTTCTGCTTCTAGCTTTGGATGGGGTTAATGCAGGGTGGAGTAAGAGAATAGCTGGGCTTGCTTAGCTGGATGGAATTGTGACCATGGAGCAGAATGGACGTTTCACTGCCTTCAGGGAACATGTGACAGGAGGGAGAATACAAGAACACAGCCAGATAGTTATTGTTCAGTTCTACTATAGTCTACTATAAACTCTGTTCTGATCTTTTTAGAGAGTTCTTAGTCTCATGTAAATGTTTCTACCTGCATTTAGATTAATTTTTTAGCTCAAATGTGCATAGACATAGATTTCAAAGTATTTCCATGTCTTCCGGTTTCTTTTCTTCCAAACTTCTTTGTTTCTGCTTTTTGAGGAACAGTATTTATTCACTGGCTACTTATTAGCTGTGCTGATTTTTGACATCCAACACCTTTTATATTTATATTCCTTTGGTTTCATGACTTTTTGTCCTTTTGTCCTCTTTATTTCAAAAGAATTTTTGCTCCTTTCCTTATAAACATTCTGGGTTCTTTTTGGGCATACTAAGGTTTATGCTTTCAGGTAACTCAGCTGTCCAAGCATTCCAATTGGTTTCTGTGATGTATTTGCAGATTTTATGTTAAGTACACATATATAGTCTGGAACTAGAGCAAGGGACTGGGTGGATTCCATATTTGGTAACTGGTAGCATCAAAATAGGGTCATACAGGAAAGTTGCATGAAGTAACAGCTAGCTAGTAATGTGCCAGTGGTAAGCAGACTAATGGTTGATAAATATTTACTTTCTTTGCGACTTACTACCTGTGACCTAGCACACCAAATTAATTTTGTATGTAATGATTTGCTTGTTGTACTTTTATAATTTCATCTCCAACAGGAGAATTTGCTTTTGAAAGATTACATATTTAATTCAATAAATATTATCAAATGCTGATTTTGACTTCATTGGATGAAAATTATGTGCAAAGATATGCATGTGTTTGCTAATTCACAGGACTGCCAGGGAAGAATGGTGCAAAAGGAAACCAAGGAGTTGGTGTTCCTGGGATCCAAGGTCCCCCAGGACCTCCAGGTGAGGGATGGTTCAGGTGTGCAGATTCAACGCATGCTAATAACTTTTCTAAAGTATGGTTTAGAAAAGATGTTGATGTAATTTGGAAAAACTTACATACTTTTTACACTTCTTACTTACCAAATACATTTTAGGGTAATGCCTGTTGCTTGCATACCTTATAAATTGCCATATAATACATTATTTAATATCAGACAGGTCCTGTAAGAGATTGGTATCTGAGACTGCTGTTTCTTGATAGATGGATCCTGAAGTCAGCTGTATCTGAAAACTGAGCCCTGATATGATCATGTGACTTTTAAGCATTACTTAATGAGGGAGACTATTCTTCATAACATTTGTGTGCGCATACAAAATTTAAAGTTGGCCATTTAGAAGATATATTAGGGCCCCATCCAAAGCCAGAGAAACAAATAAGAAATAGAGGGACTGATTCTTGCCATGGTGTTCCAGATTATATGATGAAGTAGAATAGTGTACTAAAGCAGATTTTCATTTTCTCCTTTAAAAGCAATCTTTATTTTAAGTGTTTTCCACATGATTTAAAAAAACATTTATAAGATATCATGTTGTTTATATAAATATATATGCAGTTTGTAACAAGAAGTGTCTTTTGCAGGAAATGAAGTTTTCTTTATCTGCATACTTCACCAAAGAGCAGGGGCATTGTGTGTTCATACTTGTTCTTTTTCATTTCAATAGTAATGCATTTATTTATCTATTGCATGTGTGTTATTAAGGTCCTGAAGGTCCACCAGGCATGAGTAAGGAAGGACGTCCTGGAGAGCGTGGGCAGCCTGGTAAAGATGGAGATCGTGGCACTCCAGGAATGCCAGGACCAGTTGGACCCCCTGGAATTTGTGACCCATCACTGTGTTTTAGTGTAATTGTGGGGAGAGATCCATTTAGAAAAGGACCAAATTATTAATTTGTGGTATGATAATTTAGAGGAATAGCTACGGTGCTTATCTTTCATGGTCTTTCAAATCTCAGGAAGGTGACCAGCAATAATCCCATAAGAAAGAACAAAAGTACCTCTGACATTAAAAGCATTTTAAATAATGATCTCAAAGGTTATACATTCCTTTAGACAAGGAAGTCCAAAACTCCAGTAACTTTTTTTCATACCTTGCACTGGTTGAATCTCAAGTGTTTTTAAAGAGATTATCAGTTTTAATAGAAATAAAATTAACTATAATATTTGGTATTTAGTATTTAAGTGTCCTATCATTCTCTTTGTACCTCTCTTTACCAAAGGAAGTCCTTTGCAAAATTGCTGGAAACACCACTGGGAGCAGAATTAGGTCTTAAATGGCATTGGTCAGGTATAAATAACTGTGAAATTTTTCACATGCAGCCAACATACACAGTATTTGATTTTGAAAGAATGTGGCTGGCTTTGACTTCATATGTGTGCAGATTTCATTGCCTTATGTCCATTTCATATGTCATTGCTCCAGATGTGAGTGAAAGCACGTTATCAGATTTTTATGAATTAAGACAGATACTTGGACTCATCACATGAGAAATGCCACCTGTCTTGCCATGCAGCTCTGCTTAAAACCAAGGTCGAATGCAAAGGTAGAACTACAGGTTCAAGGGCCAAGGTTTTATTGAAGTACTGTCAACTATGAAATGTCAGAAGTTTCCATGTGGGTGATTCAACTCATATGAAAATAGCATTAAAAATAAAAAAGACTAAAATCCTGACATAGCTGGCTTTAGCCATGATTTGACAAAATTAAAGATTTAAAAATGTTTGCACAACCCCATTGTAACAGTTCTATGTAATGAAGTATCAAGTTACGTACTCTTGGCTGTTTCTGCTCAAGGACTGCGTTACCAAATTGAAGAAGCAGGTTTACAAGGAGAAAGGTCTACCTGGTGGCTGACCAGCTGCAATGTTTGTTATGCTGTTTCCTTTTTCATTTTAAGCCAGCTGTAACTTTCATTGTATGCTTTGCTAATGAAGTTTATTGCTTGCTTTTACATAAAGACCAAAGGCACAGTTCCCGTGAGAATTTAAAATCAATTTCTTGTATTAAGTTAACCTGTGCTTCATAAGTCACTTTTTCTAATGTGTTGTTTTTCTGTTGTCCTACTATCAGAGACTGTTAATATGCTTGACATTCAAGGTAAAATAAAAGACACACTTTCCAATAAGCTGTATGGTTGAGTGAATTATGAGTCTGAGGGGAAGCAAAACCAAGACCAACCAAACAAGTGCAAGTTAGAAGGACCTCTGACTACAGTGAATACAAACAGAAGACCAGAGTTCCCTAATTATAGAAAAATCCTCTTGATTTTCAGCCAGTTTGATTGGTAGCTTTGTTTATGGTTTTATTTGATTAAATTAACACATATCTTAAGCTTAAATTTTAAATCTAGTGGTGGTTTTGTCCCTCCATTAGTCCTACTGGAGGGTTGTTTCTGAGTGACTAACTGAGGATCTATGAGTAATTTCCAGTTTGCATCTATTAATTGCCCCTTTCTTGTAGTTTTTTATATGTATGATCAATTTCTATTTGAGCTCACCTTTGGTTTTCTGTCTGCATTTCTGTGCACTGTAGCAGTTCCCTTATAGTTCTTGACAGGTGTTTGTCTGCTTTCCCAACTCTGGAACGCTTCTCTTTTCAACAGGCTCGGAAGCTCACAGTTAAGCCAAGGTGGTCTCGTGCTCTGCCTACTTCTCTGTCTTTAAAGGTGATGATCTGTGTTTGTGCTTCCAGGAAGAGCATTTTAGAAAAACTCCTGGCATGGTCTAGCTCCTTTATGCTTCATGGAAGCTTCCCATGAAATCCTTCCCAATTTAGGTCTGAGAGAACTGAAATTTTCTCTTCTAAAATTTAAAACATTTGTTCTAATACTAGCCTTCAGTGTGCTCCAGCTCCTCCTGTTCCCCAGGCTGTGTGCATTGATATGCATACACTTGCTGGTTGGTCTTCTGGCTGTCATCTTGTCAGCCTGCTAAAGAACATTTGTCTTAATTATTTTTTTCCATGCAAATAAAAGAGATAGTTACTTATCCTCTGTTTCTTCTGGTATTTAAAGTACCTCAGTCTGGCCTAGCATGAGTATTTCTGTACAGTGCTGCTCAAAGAGTACAATCTAAGCTAGCTACAGCTACAAAACAAAATCTCATGTTGGACACATTTCATTTTGTGTAATAGTATGGTAAGAAAGACTGAGTTAGTAAACTAAATAATTAGGAGGCTTCACTGAATGTAAAACCAAATTCAAAGCCTTGATCTGCAAAAGGGGGAGATTTGATGCTGAATCTATTTGATTGCTTACACTCCTGAGTTGTTTGGATGCTTTGAGCTTTAGTGCTGCTGGATCTCTGACATTTTGCTCTGAATTTGAGTCTGTGAAACTGTGGCATTTCAACAAAGAAGGATTTGGTTTTGACAAGCTGGAATTTTCCAGAAGACATGCTAGCCATCCAGTCTGTGCAGGTGCCTTTTAGCAAGTTAGTAGTAGTAGCTGAAATACATGGAGACACTTTGGAAATGTAGTTCTACATTATTAAATACCCAGGAGCTCTATAGGAAGTATCTTGCATGCCAGTGAAATGCATATGTTATAGCCTAGGAACCTGTGATTTCAATTTTTGCTCCTTAAAATTTTATCAAGCCAGAATTTAGCAGACTTCATAATAATTTAATTTCCTGACTTCATTTGGTATAGTGGGATTATACAGAAGTGTAGGTGTGTCCAAGATTGTATCTTGATTGGATCTTTTAACTGAGAATATGAATATATTTCCAAATCTTCATCTGATTTTACAGTAAGTGGTTAAACAAATGGTATAAACTTGAGTATTATCAGATTAATGATCCACAGGAGAGAGACTTCTATTTACTGTTGATGCAAACTCTATGAGGTTCTTGCAGATGTTATTCTTCAATCAGAAGCTGTGAATTAAAAAGATCACAGTGCAACATGTCACCATCTCTGATATACTCTGGAAATAATTACTAGAAACTCTGCTAACTGGCATTTACTTACTTACTCTCCTCATGATAGTCTTTAGATGATGATAATCTTTGGATCTTGGGCTAATTTTTAAGCAGAGGGCAAGATTTAAAAAAAAAAGTCTGGATTTTTTTTTTGGTAGCATTTTGCTGTCTAACTTTGAGTTAAGAAGTATCCTCTCTGGTTTGCTAGTGCCTGTTGGTGTCAGTAGAGGAACTATGATTAACTACACTAAATTTTTAATATGGCTTCAACTCATAATATCTCTGTGTGAATAAAATAGATTTAACATTTACCACTTTATTATGCTCATTGATTGCTATATTCTCTCAGTTTCTTAGGCATCTATTTGGACATAAAGATGCAGAATGGAAAAGTATTACTGTGGGAACTGAATTTCTTAATAAAAGCCTACTGCTGTATGGATGGAGCTCAGCAATTTTCACCTCTGAGAATCATGATCTTAGAGGAGTTTGGAGGAAATACATATGGAACGCTATGTCTATATATAAATAGATATGATTTAGTAAAAGACCAGATCTCACAGATGGTTTCCACATGTGCAGATTTATTTGGTAAATATATACATGTATATATCATGTGTGTATATGTGTGTATATATATATCTGTGTGTGTGTGTGTATCATTCTCAGTTCTTCATTTGTTTAACTGAAAGTCCTACAAATAAAAATAAAAAATTAAAAGCAAAAAATCATGAAGTTGCTTGGATTGGAAGGGACCTTAAAGTCCAGCCTCCAGCCATGGGCAGGGACATCTCCTTCCATTAGACCATCCAACCTGTCAGGGATGGGGCATCTGCAACTTCTCTGTGCAACCTGTTCCAGTGCTTCACTACCCTGACAGTATTTCTTCCCAACAATCCCAATTCTCTTCATCTTTCTTCGTAGGAGTGATGCTCCATCCCTCTAATCATCTTGATGTCCCTCCTCCGGACTCACTCCAACAGGTCTTTGTCCTTCCTGTGCTGGGGACCCTGCAGGTGGTCTCACCAGAGTAGAGCAGAGGGGCAGAATCCCCTCCTCACCCTGCTGAGCACTCTCCTTTTGGTGCAGCCCAGGGCACATTTGGCTTTCTGGGCTGCAAGCTGACATTGCCAGGCCAGCCTCTCATCCACCAGATCCACCAGCACCCCCAGGTCCTTCCCATCAGGGCTGCTCTGGGTCTGCTCATCCTCCAGCCTGGATTGATACTGAGGATTGCCCTGACCCAGGTGCAGCACCTTGCACTTGGTCTCATTAAACCTCATGAGATTGTCATGGGCCCACTTCTCGAGCTTGTCCACGGCCCTGTGGATGGCATTCTGTCTTTCTGGACTGTGCAGTCTGGAAATCTAGTCGTGTAAGAACTGAACAATCTCAGTCCTTCTACTGCTTCAGAGTCAAGGTGTCATTGTCAGCTTCAGGAGTAGTCAGCATCTGTCAAGGTTGGTTGGCCTTTCAGAAGGAGAGCTGAGAATTGCTAGCTGTGCATCTTTTAGAACTAGACAACCTCATTTCTGTGAAAACTCAAGGTGCATTAAAATGAAATTTCAGCACATCTGACTGTCCTGGCAATGAACACTCACTATGGCTTGCATGGATTGAATCAAACCTCTGTGAAAAGATACTCTAAGTTTTTCCTGTAGGGGGAACACATAGGTGATAAAGCACAATACCTGATAGTCCATAGTCGGCAGAGACCATAAACCCTTTTAAGAGCTATTGTCTTCTGGAGTGCTATTGAAATATTTAAATCTTGAATTAATATAAAAACAAATTGTAGGTTATTTTCTTCTGTTAATAAGCAGGATTTTCTCATGGAGGACATCATCTATGTATCTTGGAGAATTTAAGTCCATTTTTACAATGGGGAAATCATTACTATATGGTTCCTGATTTTTTTCTTTACAAGCATCTTCCCTCTCCCAATATTTGCACAGAAGTGCTTTTTCGTATCAAAAAATATTCTGATGACATTCCAGTATGTTGTGTTATTCTGTGTTATGGTTTTCCTTCAAAGCACAAAATGCAAGCACTAGATGTTTTTTCAGAAGTCATATCTGGCCACTCAGCCAGCTCTCCTGTGGGTACATTGGCAGGTTGAAGCTCCTTGGTTGTCTGTGATAGGCTTAAAAACTAAAGTGCTCTATATTGATTTTCTGACACTCTTCCCCAATTTTATGCTTGTAAAAGTATGTAGTAGCCACTTAAGGAGAAGGTAGGTGAGAATTCATCAGAAGATTTGGCCATTTGACGGTTACAACATCATATGTCCATAATGCTTCCAAAATATCTTTCTCATGTTGGAAGCTCATAACTTCAAAGAGTGTTTAATTTGTTGTTTTCTTATTTTCCTTTTTTAAAACATGAAAAAAAAATCATGGTATCTCTGGGAAACATTGAAATCACATATTGAATATAATGCAAAAAAAAAACCTGTAATGCAGAGAAACTGTGTTTCAAATAAATAACATTATTGAACTGTTGAAAAATATAGTGCTACTGGAGAGATGGAGGAAAAAAAAAAAAGCTTTCTTCTGACTGGGACACGGATCTTCAAGGTATGTAAGATGGGGAATGTGGGAATAAATGGCTACCTTTAATGTAGCAAAGATGGATCCTGAAGAAGAGAAATGGCTTAAGCAGTATGGGAGTCTGGATAGCGAATGAAGGGGAAGAAAAAGGTCATCCACTTTATTCCTTCATTCTAATATAATATGTATTGAATGAATTGTGCTTCTCCCTGTCCTTCCCCCCCAAAAAAGGGAAAGCACACTGTGGGTATAGCACCCCTCTTGATATGAAGGAACAGACCTCCCAAAAGTGAAAGCTCATGATGAATGTGTCAGTGATGAGCACCAGCAATCTCTGACAGCTGGGACCAAAGGTCAGGATGAGAATTCAGGTTCATAATAACAGTCTTGCCCTGATACAATCTAACTCCTCCTCTGGAAATTGGCACGCAAATGCTAGCACTTAACAGTATTTGTGCTATGAAAGTTTAAAGATATTTTTTTATGTACGCATTAGTCCTTTTACAATGCTTGTCAGGAAAAAAACCCAAACCTAGAATTGAAGAAAAGGAGTGTGGCTTTGTGTGTTGTGGTCACATAAATCTCGTACTGAATATCCAAAGCCATCTGTGCTCAGGAACTGGGCTGCTTTGCCTTTCTGAGGAAGGGGCTGCACAATCCCCCATACTTCATTTTTTTCTCTCGCACCAGGAATCCAGCAGCCAGCAGCTTTCTCCAGGGCAGCTCATTATTACTCAGGCTAACAGAGGACGTGTTCAGAAGTCATTTGCTGTTCAATATTCAATGTAACCAGATCACTGCTAATTTATGAATGAAATTATTGTGCACGCTAGTGTTTGTTGGAGGTGCCTTCCAACAGGTGTACATACCACTGAGCTCATACAAAAGCAGCTACTGGAGGTACCCACAAAATACCAGCTGGCAAAAACAAACAGGTATTAAAAGTTACTATCAATGTTCCTTTAACATGTGGATGTAGTAGATAATAAATAGGAAATCTTACTTTTTTGGTAGATAAACTCAGGCAGCATCTGTCATGAGAAATCAAATTTCATATAGCTCAAAATAGAAGTAGATTAATATCATTTTACCTCACAATGAAATCACTACCTAAAGGATGTCTTTGCATTGCATTCATGCTGGCAAAGGCTTGAGAAACCTTGGAGTAATATTTTGATGGTAACTCATCAGTGAATCTTCTTTTTTTTTCCTTCATCTGCAATTAACATTTTTTTTCTTTAGTCTCACTTTTATTTTCTTTTTTTTTCTTTTTGACTACATTTTACTACATTTCTTTTTAACTACATTTCTGCCTTTGTTAAGCTTTTGTTCTGCTTTTGTCATGGCACAGTCTGTATGTGTCTTTATCCACATCTTCCTTCTATTTCAGTCTCTTCTGCTGTGCTTGCAATGCTCCTGTAAACAAGAGGTGCAAAAGCCAGGTATTTCCCTAGATCCTGAGAATAAAGTGAGTCACTGGCAGATGTGCAGCCTTTTGAGAGCTGTGTGCATATTCCTTTGCTACCATGGGATTGTTCTCTCTGGTTGCAAAGTTGTGTGTGAGAGAAAAGACTGCTTGGAGGAGGGGGCAGCTGCTGAACAGGTCTGTGAGCAGGACTCATGGAACCAATGCTGTAAGGAATCTTTGTGTGGTGGGAGGGGGCTCTGAGATATTGACAGGGGAAACCAGCCTTGTGTGTCTGTTACCAGAGCTGGAGGGAGGTGGTAGTAAAAATAATGTCTCTTAGGACTAAACTTCTTGCCTGTTTGAACTTGGTTTCCTGTGTTGTCTAATCAGAAAATACAGCTCAAACCCTTTACCATGTGTCCCTTTCTTTACTGCTTGAAAACTGAGGCTGAATGTTTGTTTTATTAAACAAGTTAGAGTTGGTGAGAGGTATAATTAGGTGCAATTGAATGGATTGCAATCTTATTTTCCAATATAAGTTATATTATGCAGTATAATATAGTCTAATGTTCATGCCTTAAGTTTTAGCTTTCATATTTTCCAGGTTCTGTACTACACTAGTATATACCTCTGAACTTCATATAAAGTCTTCACAAGTACTCTTCAGTTTAGTTAGAGAAAACAATATTTTTCCAGCCCAAGAATCAAGGACACCATTGCAGCTTCAGGCCTAAAAAGTATAAACAACAGCAAATTGAGCAGAGCAATGTGGGAGGATGGGACTGCATAACCTGAAGTTGTAATTGAACAATTAACCTCGATATGTAAATGAACCAAAACTTATAAATGTGTGAAAACGTGTGACCCATCATCCAGCTTGGGTGTAGTGTCAGCCAGGCTCTTGTACTGCCCAAGGTGTATCCTTTGAAGTCCTTTCAATAAATACCTACTTTATTCCTTTGACTCTGTCCAGCCTCTGTTCCAGGTAGCCTCTCAAGGCATCAATATAATCACAATGTAAATATGCAATGGAAGTGGTGGGGCATTGGAACAGGCTACCTGGAAACTTTTGGATGCCTCATCCTTGGAAGCACTCAAAGCCAGGTTGGGTGGGGCTGTTAGCCTTGGGCATGGACACCTTTCACTAGACCAGGTTGTTGGAGAGTGCTGCTTCACATCAATGCATATGATATCAGCATTTATTCCTTGGAAGATTATGCAGTGTGTGCATTAATGGGATTACATGCCAGTGACTTCAAGGAAGTCAAGGAGACAAATTTTAACATTGGTTCCAAACTCTACAGTGTTGAGAACCACCTTTTCTCAGTGTTACAGCAATTTCTCACATTTACTTCATTTGTTGTGCCCATATGCCAAGTAAAGAAATAACATGTTTGGAAGAAGTGACATTTTAATTTCCAGTAAAAGTACTTGGAACTTTATAGATACATAACAAAATGTTCATCATGCTTAAATCAAAAGTTTAAACAAATTGTCATCTGTTAAAATGCGTTGAGAGCACTGGGCACTAGGTGTTGACAAATGGAAATTAATTTTTATAGCAAGTGTACTTATGGGAAATGTCATGGTTACAGGAGGTGTTCCAGCATATCCTTGATGGTAAGCAGCCACATTTTCCATGCGGGATGATCAGAAGGAAGACACAAAACTTTAGCACGTTGTTTTCACACAACTTCATCTGCTCACTTTCATTGTACATGTAATAGGGGGAAATTTTCCATGCAAGTTCTTTCCCCTTCTCCCAGCAGTGTTCACAGCCTGATTGGGGGAAAGTCTCTTCATGTCTAAACCATCATATTATGTCTAAAAATATGATCAGACAAAACATTGTTATAATTCAAGTGACTCTGGTGTCATGAGAAGCTCTTGTAATATGCTGTTTAATGAAGTGCTTCTCCTGGCTGTCTAGCCTTTACTGTGCTCAATGCATTCTGCTTCAACTTTTTAAGTTCGCCTTTCTGTACGTATTCAATGAATTATGTACATTGCCATCAAATTCAATTCTCAAGCTGCTTAAAATGATTGAAGTTCAATCCTGCACACAAGTCAAAGAAAGTGTCTTGTGTTTATTCTTATTATCTAAGTATGCACTTCATTCAGAAGAGAAAACAGATACAGCTCCTTAATGTAAGGTACAAACATTTCTGAGAAGTTATGTTCATTCAGTTCTAAAAAGTACATATTCAGTGCTAATATGCATGATCTAGTTCTCTCTGCAATATCTTTATCATTTGAAAGCTCATTTAACACAAGATGACATCCAAATCCATCTATGTGAAGACATGTTGGCTGAAAGACAGTAGCAACTTAGCATTCCCTCTTGCTGAAAACTGAGTGTATTCTTTCATAATCAAAAATAGCCCAGAATTGGGAAAGAGAAAAGAATATGCTAAAAGCTATTCTGAAAATACATAGTCTCTACCGTTTGCAGAGTTACAGCTAAAGGAACACTACAGATATAGTTCCTCTATTCCTCATTGGAATGAATGTCTGTCCAGTCAAGAAAGAGTAAATTTCAGGTCGAGGGATACTTGCCTTTCTAGAGAAAGCTATTATGCTGCTTTCCTAACTGATTTTTCTTCAAATTAGGGGAGGATATAAATCAGTAACAAGATATTTCCTAATTCTTTGAAATGAGAATTAATATTTTTATAGTATGAGTAAATGTATCAGCCTCTGTCCATCACTAATGAATCAGTTGCCCTCAAAACAGCAAGAGTTGACCTTAATTTGAAAGAATTATTTCTTCCAGACTGACTGAAGACAAGGCTTGAAATTCCCCTCATTGTGACACTGAGTACTCAGGAAAACAGTGAAAATTCTCTGGATTCACTCACCACACCACTCTAAGAGTGTGTACAATTGCTCAGGGAGCTGACATGAAGGGGTTTAAGGGCTGGAAGGGGATTGAGTCAGATCCAGTACAGCCAGTGATCTCTGGAGCTGGCCTTAGAGCCCTGGGTGATGTACCTGGATTTCCTAAACTAATAAAGAGCTGCTGGGAGTGAGCTGAGCGGGAAAGACTTAGGGAAGGATCAGCCTTGGATTCTGCACTGAAGTAACCTCCCTCCGAGTGCTAGGGAGAGTAGCAAAGCTTCCAACCCATCAGCCACATCTAAATTAAGGCTTGTGAAATTTTCTCCTGATACACACCAATATGATTGTAATTTCCCTTTCCTACAAAGTGGGCTATGTTTGAAAACACCCATCCAAACACAGCGAGAACATTTGATTCCTGCTTGAAACCAAAGGGTTTGGTTTGGCTGAAAGGAGCAGGAGGGGCAGAACTGTGGGGCAGCCCAGAAGTTGTGTGGGAAAGTGGAAAGGCTACTACTGCCCCCAGAGAAGTTCACGCATGTGTGAATGCTCCTTGCCTTCAGTTCAAAACAGGCTTTGAACTGAACCGACTGCACTACTTGCAGATTAAGTGTCTTAAAAGTCAGACTGCGGTGTTGTGCTCTCACCCTGGCTCAGAAAAGCTTACAGAGTAGCATGAGTTAATGAAAGCACTCCTGGGTAACCTTTACATTGGTGTTTTGGCTGGGAATTTGAGTGTCTCAAGCCATGAGGGCTGAAACTCCTCCCTGATTCTTGGATCTTTTCCTTGGTGCCTGGGTGTGACCTCCTGCAGATGGGCTGTGGCTCTTTGAAGAAGGTTGTAAGTGGCACACCTGGCTGCAGTGGAGAACCTGGATCAAGGGTCGTGGCAGGATTTCTGCAGGGAACAACCCAGACCAGCCATTCTGAATGAGAAATAAGCCATGTGCCAAGTTTCTCCAGTTTGCTGGTGTCAGAGGGCTCCTGGCACACCCTCTGCAGCATCCTGGAGCCCTCTGAGTCCTTTGGGCTGAAACGGCTGCCTTCATACCCCCTCTCACACAACCTGAACCTGAAATGACAGCACATGCAGTGGAGGATGGGAGTTTCTGCCCCTCTCCTCGGGTAGAGAGGGAAGCTCTGAGAGGATGGTACCCCCAGGGGGTCCCTGAAATAGCCAGAGGTAGCTGGGCCAGGAACAGACCCTGTCACAGAAAAGTTCTTCGGTGACAAAACCGTCTTGGTTTTACACGGACAGTGGATTGGGGCACCAGACCAGCTTTACATCTGTTTTTTAGAAGCAGTTTCACACTGTCTATATACTTGGGGGACTTCAGAAGAGAAGATGTGGAGCACTGAGGCTGAGTTGCTCTCTGCATCCAGCAGTGGCACACAAAGGGGGATTTTAGGATTGCAGCTTTTGACTGAAACATTCAATTAGTCATTTTTTTGGCTTGGGCCAGTTCCAGTCTTGGTCCTGGGTCCAAATGAGTCCCCAAAATTACTACACACGTAAAAGACAGAAAGCTCCATACTGAGGTTTATAATTGCCCTCCTATAAAATTCCTCATATGATTCCATCCTGAAGGAATATTAAATTGTTACATTTCCTTTGTTTCACAACTGTATATATTTTTTCATTCCTGGAAAATCAAACAAAGCTTTTGAAGTAAAAAACACAAAAGAAGGGGAATAAGGAGGTAGGGGGAAGAAGCCCACAAGGTAAATAAACCCATTATAATCAAACAAATAAAATGTGTATGTGTATACAAATAGGAGATATTAAAAAAGGCAGTGAGAAGGCTCAAAGCCTCATTCTCTGCCTGAACCCAAACTTCTGTTAAAAAACAGCACAAAAAGCTAGCTGAGAAATTCCATACACAGACACATAATTACTTCTTGTTTTATTGTGAGACAGAATCTACATGAAATGGAAACCAATCAGGTTTAGTAGTTGGAAGGGGTTGCTAAATTCTTCACCTTTTTTTTTTTGGTTTCTCTTTTTCTTTGGCCAAAGCAAGAGCTGTAGGACAATGAAACACATTTTTGTGACAAAAAAAGCAAAGACTGCTTTACTTCTTTTTAATTTCTCACTCAAATGGTTCATTTCCTCATTCATCTTACAACTTTTCTCCAAACTGGATATGGATTCCTCACTGGACCTATGTTTTCTAAAATCTGTGAGTTAAACTGCTGTTTTTTCATACTCTAAAGGATTTTGTAGATCACTACTACATTCTTCCTCAAATATCTCTTTTTCTGTTCTTAATCTACTTTTGTGTAGGAATCTTTCCATGCCATCCTTACAGTCTCTTTTTCTGAGCTTTTCCTAGTTGTATGATTTCCTGAAAAGCATGATGCCATAGCATGATGCAGTGAGTTTTTTCATTTTCTGTACTGTTTCTACTTGTTGTAGAACCAGTAGATGTGTTTTCCTCCTTTACTGTAGTAATGCCAAATAATACTTGACTTTCAGCTGTGGCTGAGCTTTAAATTAATGTTTTCACAAATATACTCAAAGCAACTCTGAGGCCTTTGAAATGTAATAATAAATTCAGACACACCTTTCTGTATCTGTGATTTGGAACTCTTTTCCCCCTACATCCATAGGCTTTCACTTACTGGATAATGGTTTTCATCTTCAGTCTATTTAATTGCCTTACACTTTCTAGTGAAAAACACTTTCTGTTTATTGCCCTATTCATGCAGTCTAAGAGTTGATGATCCTGAGTACATCTCTGCCATCTGTAAACTTGGCAACAGTTGTGAACTTATTATTTGTTCCATATTTCAAATAACTTCTGAAAATATGGAGCAGCAAAAAAGACCTGACAGCAGATTCTTGCCATCTCAGTCTATTTCTTTTTACCTAGCTTTCTGTCTTTTACCAATTACTAATATCCTGGGAAATTTTTTGCTCTTAGTGTATGATGGTTTCTTTTAGCTTAGAAAGGGATCTTGCTGAGAAGCTTTGAAAAATCAGGCATATTCCATTCCAATGTTCATCCTTAGCTACATTCTTAATGTTTTTATTTTCTTGAGAGAGAAACAGAGTGTGATTTTTTCTAATTTTAGTGTAAATGTCCAAACTAGGCTAGATTAAATCCTAAAAGTGCCTGTTCTCATTTACTGAGAACTAAGGATTACTATGTTGGGAGTAGCATCTACAATGGATTTATATTAAAAACAGGCAAGATTCGTCCTTCTCTCTGGCTGAATCTGTACTAGAAAGTGAAATACTGCCAGTGTATGTTTTTGTGTCAGTGAATAGAGGGAAAACTCCCTGGCATGATGTTCACCTTAATAATTGCCAAATTCAGTTCAGAAGTGAAAACATTCCAGAGACCCTCTCGCACGACATGTGCATGTAGGCATGTATAAACACCACATTTTAGACACCAAGACAGTTCATCAGATTAGACATTGCCAGCTCCATCCCAGCTGACCTGGTTGTCTGGGGAAGTTACTAACTCATCTGCTCGGGAAAGTTTATAAACCATTAGCTAACTAGTATGAGAGTATTAATGTCCCCTTTCTATTTCAGCGCTCCCGCTGGTTTCAACTATTTATGGACAATCACTGTTGTCCTTATCACGACTGTGGTTGCTATTTCCCTCTACCCCAAATCCTACATGCGTATATTCCCAGGTAACCCCTAAATCATCTTCCTACTGTATTTTATTTCTGAAAAATGGAGATCTTTGTTAATGCTGTATCCAAGAAATCTCTGTTATTCTCATTGGCTAGTCATTTTGAAGGTATGAAGGCTTCCAGATTTTGCTAGGACTCTTTACTTTTGGATGAAATTTAGGATGGAAGATATTAATCAACCTAAAAAATTACCTTTCTTTTTTTTCTTTCATGCCACTTTACTCACTTGTACTCAATGACTGAAATTTCTTCAAGAATTTCAGATGATTGTATCTAAAAATTTTCCTTCCTTTCTTTTAGAGTGCTACACCATGTCCATGCAGCAGTCTCTTTGTAGCAAAAAGAAAGAAGCCAAAGTGCAACCAGAATAGATATGCACATAAACAGGATATATTTTCTCTTTCTTCTACTAACTGCTTTTATTTTGTCCTTATATCCCTGAAAGCATGTGTTTACCTCATACTATCCAAAAGAGGTCAGTCATTGTCTAGCCTTTTCATACACTGAGGAGAATTGAGGAGAGTACAACATGAGCTCTAGTAGTTTCTGATCTGCTCACTTTTAGTCCCAGAGGAACCATCAATTTTTATGTGGGTTAGCAATGTGGTGGAATAGTCTGTGATTCAGATGAGCCCTGGCAGCTTTTCTCTGAGTGGACTCCAGGCCCTCTGCAGTGGCACTTTCTCATACTTCACAAGTTAGCAGGTCATTCTTTCAGCTTCCTCAGCCCTGAGTCCCAGAAGCACTGCTTTTTGAAATGTGCAAGCATCACTATAAAGAAGAAGCAGAGGCCTTAGGGCACATTTTTCAAATTGGTAGGTAGATTCCTTGCAAGTCACCAAGACAGAAATCAGTTATTGGCCTTGGCTGCTGAGGCTGAGCAAGCAGCATTTCCTGCCTGAGCCACATTCCTTCTCTCCTGCCAGAGTTGCTTCAGATTCCCTAGATAACCTAGAGCCTTCACACTTCCAGATCTTATTCTGCTTCAGGCAAATACATATTTATTATATTTCAGTCAGCCAACTTTCTTGTCAAGCTCTCCTGCTGTTCTTGAGAGGACCTCCTAACAGCAACATTTTGGATAAACTTTTTTATTTTGACTTTCAAGCTTTCGGTGGATGTAAGACCCAGTCTTTAAGAAATCTGTATGAGTAGATCCTCATATTTATTGGCATCCCCATTTGAACACAGCCTTTACAGAAGCAGTGGAAGATATGCCAAGCAGATGTCTCCAATGAAGGTTCATTATGAAGGGGCCCTCCTACACTGAAGCCCAAACATTTTCCTTGCATATTACTATGATCTTCATTTTCCTGCTCTATACTCTGATAGTAAACACCTTTGCACTACCTCTTTATTTTCCTTTTTTTCCATTATTTTCTTTAGGTGGTTACAATAAATTCTCATTGAAGCCTAGAGTATGTTCCTACAAGATAGTGATTACAAAAATGGCTACAAATAAGTTGTTATTATAACAGATATGTAATTTGGGAAGGCCAAGTAAATGTTAGTAGCCAGGATAAACTGGCGGGACAGAGAAACACTGAATAATTTAGATTAGAAAGGACTTCTGAAAGTAACCTGGTGTCTCTGCTCAAAGAAGGGACAACTTGGAAATTAAAGCCTACCCTGAAGTTAGATCAAGCTGCTGATCCATCAGGTCAGCATTTTTTTAGGGCCCTTTAGTTATGGACAATGCTCACATTTCAAGTGATGGCGGAAGCTTTTATTTTATACTCTTCTTCTGTACCAAAAAAAAAAAAAATCTTATTTTTATAGCTATTCTGTAGATTTCTGTCATTTGTTGAAGAGGCTACAATGCTGGGTATGTTAAAGACATGAAGTAGAATACACCAGAAACCAAAGGAGAAAAGATGCCTAGGAGCAACAGACAAGGGCAGGAACAGAAAAACTGAGTTAATGTTATTATACCATTTATCGCCAGTTGACCAATCAAGGCAGAGTAACAGAGATAATAGATTGGGAGAGCATCCTTTTATTGACCTTTTGCATCATTGGAGAGCATATTTCCATGACAAATATAATTTTATAGCTGGGGTGTTCTTGAGGGAAGGGTCAGAAGAGGACAATAAGAAGGGCTAGTTTGAACCTAGCAACAGGCCAGTAATACGTATACTGGAAGGGTTCCATACACACAACATATTCCTGTACAAAATGTCCTTCAAAACAGATTTGGGATATGTGACATGCTAGAAACATCTGTATTTTGTGGGCTTGTGCAAACTCTTGAAACAGTTATGCTTTTGGTTACACTTAATTCTGCTAGTTCCCTTCTGCTTTGCTGTTTGCAGATCAGGATATCAAAGGAAAATATAGTGGATACTCAGATGTACTTTTGAAACTAATAGCTACTTTTGTTCAGAGCAATAGCTAGAATCCTAACAATAAAACTATTTTCTAGTGACATGGCAGCAAAAAGCTTTGGTTTTCTTTTGACACCTCTAATTGTTAACCAAAGTGAAACTTACCTAATTTGCAAGAATTTACATGGTAGTGTAACTCCATCACAGGATATTCCAAATTAACCATGAAGGAACAAGACAATGTCATAAGCTTATCAAAATCAAAAGGTGATTTCAGGACACGGTTACAGCAATTCAAACCCTAAGAACTTGTAAATAACATTGCTCATCAGAATTGGTTATTAGCTAATTTTTCATTTTCTTCTTTTTCCTTAATTGTTCAAATACACTGAAGGCAAAACAAACTAGAAAGTTACTTAGCAGATGTTCTTTGGAGCACTTAAAATTGCTGGGAGTCATCTAATCCTTAGTCAAATTATTTGCACAGTTTGTTGAGCTGGAAAAAAGTACATGTGGCTAACACAAAATTAAGCACCTCCTGTGTGCAGCTGGATTTGGGGGATTCTTACTTGAAATCTCTGAACTAACAGAACTACCACATGTGCTGGCTTCAAAAATGCATCTTGTTACTTGTTGTAGGTCATTGCCTGTGGAAACTTGCTTCCCTGCCTGATTTTAAAACATAGCACTTCTTTCTGTAAACACAGTAAAGAGAACTGGAAATTTCCTTACCAACACACATTATTATAGCCTTGGCTTGTATTTTAACATGATGTTCCCTAGTTCAAGTATATTGTCCTTTTTAAACATGTAAGTGTATATATATACTGCTTTGCAGCTAAAACACTCCCTGAACTAATAGCAATATGCAGCAAAGTCTGTTTGTTCAATTTTTCTTTTCCTTTCCAAAGTACATCAGTATTCCATAAATGTCATCTGGATCTTTGAGAAAAACATGCTTTAAAAGAAAATTATTTAGATGATGAAATCAATAAGGACATAGGAAATCTGTCAATTCCTTACTACTAGATTGAAAAAGACACAATACTTTTGGTAGATGATCATGTGGAATTAGATCGAGAAATACATAGGTCTTTCAAAATATGCTTCTTTTGAGGAGCACAAAAAGAACACAGTTTTCACCAAGAGGAAAACTAGAACTCTGCAGTATTCTACTGATGGTGCTCCAGGGAACCTGATCATTACTGTGCACCTTTCATTTTTTTAAATCAATTTCATTTAAGATTCTACTATGTCAAAATGGCAATCACTCCATATTTACTTTTCATTCACATAAATAACAAATTTCCAGAAAGGAAGAGATGCCATATTTATTAAGATCATCTGTCTATCATGACTGTTATTTTGTACTTTGCAATGACCAGTAGCAGACACTTAATATAAATTTAATATGGATAGAGTATGCTACACCTGCTCACTTCCCTGGAGTGAGTTCCTCATTTATGACAATCAGTGGTTGTAAATATTTCCTGAACTGTGGGTCTCATCTGGACTATCCTGCTATGTAGCCTCTAAAGGATCTGGTCTCCATGAGAATTTTTTAATGCCGTTTGGAGCCTTTTGGACTTTTGACCTCCCCAACATCCTGTGATAATGAGTTCCACAGTTTAATTTGAATGAGATCTAATTATGTGTGAAAAATTACTTCCTATGTTTGTTTTAAACTTTCTGCCTGGTAAATAAAGTGGGTACTCCCTGATTATTATACGAAAAAAAAACAGTGACTAGTGTTTCCCTATTCAATTTCTCTACATATTTAATGGTTTTATAGACCTCCATCATGTCTCCCTTTTGTTATCTCTGTCCAAACTGAAAGACCATGTCATGTCCTCTTGCATTAAAATGACTCCATATCTTTTTTCAAAGACATGCGAGGATACAAAATAATAGAAGAGTGAAGGTGATGATGCTCTCTATGATGACAACTCACAGTAAAATAACTGTAACTCCATTCCTTTTCCAAATTAGAAGGACTTTTGGCCAGCCAGCCAAAATATTTATATGAAGGCTATCAGGCTGAAAAATTTCATAATTTACATTTCTTTTTCCAGAAGACTTTACTTGTTTTCACACCTGACCTGTATGGCCATTACATGACTTTGCATCAACTGAGCCCTTAGTAATTAAGTGAAGATTCCTTGAGAGTGCAATTAAATGTATTGTAATTATTGAAAGCGTTACCTGATCTGCTGTTTTATATGAACACAGAGACTACTTGGGTAAAATTTAATTGTTGGCCAGGTAAGCCCAGCAATGACAGAAATCACATTAGCTGAAATTCTCTTTCGGGTTCAGCATTATTATTCTGAAAAGTAGAGATTCATTATTTCGCAAGCATGTGTCTCAGGAGTGTCTCTATAAAATTAATGTTACTTGTGATGTAATTACCTACTTATGATATTGTTAGTTAAACTTTATTCTGATATTCTGACATTTGTTCTTTGTAATTCAGAATTAGAGAATCTTAAATGCATTATTTATTTGAAAAGAAAGAACACTCCTCTGCTTCCAAGGCCACACAATGGCTTCTGTTTATCCCAAATGGCATTGGATGCCTTTGTGAGGACAAGTGAATTGAATCATTTGTATTAATGAAAAAGAATGAAAATGTTTTCCTTTATTTTAGAAAGATGTCTTATTTGAGAGGATCATGTAAATCACGTTTACTTTTTGATTTATGTTCTTTATTCCTATGGTTTCATCTGTACTCTTAACCTAAGTTCCTAGAAAATAATTTGCTTCTATCCTTCAAACACTTATCAGAAGGAAGCCTCCAAGCCACAGTGTATACACAGTAGTCAGAGCATTACTGCCTCATCTGAAATCAGCAGAATATGGTTATTGCTGTTTCCTAATAAGAGCTGTGTGGGGGAAGAGCTGTGGGAACTGACAGGAAGCTCATCTGGAGTCCCAGGAAATCTGCCCCAGTGTTATTACCTAGTCAGTTCAGCTAATATATTTTATCCCCAGACATATTAAAGCAGTTGGAAAGACTCCAGTAGACTCCAATGGGCTTACATCACACAATTACATGACTGCTGAAGAACTGGAAATTGATAGGCTTTTACTTTAGCTGGAAATTCTTTTAAAATCAATGTAAAGTGATATGGGAGTATCTTAACAGATATTCATCTTAGTGACATATTCTTGGTTCTCCCTAAGTACTGCCATTGCTGAATACTAAGGAGTGAATGGACTTGAGGTTTAATAAAATATTTTCTTCTCACTATCTGGGCAAGGATGGAAGCTTTGCAGCATGTAACTGTGAGGGCACTTTTATTGACAAGACTGCAGCTGTCTGCAGCCTTAGGCACAGGCAGTGAGGAAGTCACTGAGCCCTCGAGGCACTGGAATGGTTACTTTCCCAAAATAGTTTCAGTATTTCATTTCCACTAAAGGAGTTTCCTTTCTATTGATAAATTAATTGTCTGACAAAGACAATTGCAGATGTAATTTTCATTACTTTGCAAAAAAAAAAAATTAAAAATTTACTATCTCGAGCAAATCTTAACATTCTCTATTCCCTGAATGTCATATTCTTAACCAGACTCCTTACCCCTCTGTAAGGAGAAGGCATGAATTAGTGATTTCTTTGTGGACAACTGGGAACAGCTCACAACATTTAAATGATGTATTAGAAACAATTATCTAGTCTTCATTTTCCTCAGAAAGTTTTGAGCCTTCACAATTAAACATACTCATCTGCCTTAGTTAACTCAGTAAAACTACAAGCTTTAGGATTGAGCCATTTGCAGTAAGTTTGGTCTTCAGGGTACTGTTACTGATTTATTTCCATTTACAAGGTACTGTAAGTTGGGCAGTATATAAAGCACTTCTGATGCAATATTAAAAGATGAAATTGTGGTTTTGGACTATTATTGGCTTGAAATTTTGAGATTCAGAAATAAATATACTGAAGTCAGAGTCAATCCAAAAAGCAATCCCATAGGCATGCCTGTTTCCTGGCCAAGCATTGTAGTCTTCCTATACTGATGCTTTGCATTCAGATTTAGGGTTTCCCCAAAGGGCAATAACTCCTAACAAGACAGATTTTAATTTCTGTCTTTTATGGACCCTGTAGCTCTCTCAGGAATGCCAGGGAGATGTTTTGCTGGATAAAAAGTTAAGTCATGAACCAGCATTGATTTGTGAAATGGTTTGGTCTGTGGGGTACTATCATATATACTGTATAACACACAAAGAGTTAACACAATTCATATCATGTGTGCTGACTACAAGGAATCAGTGTTGACATTTATTCAGGCTTGTTTCTATAAGGTAGTACTTCAGTTATTGCCTTTGTCTTCTATTAGTTTCCTTTCCTTTATGCCAAGAAGCATGTTTTTTTTTCAAATGAATCATTAATTTTTTTCCAACATGATTATTTTGTTTAGCTAAATTTTGAGGCCCTCTTAATAAGCTGGAAGGAAATCTTGATAAGAAACAAAACAGATCTTGAATTAGTTGTCTGAAGCCATTTTTACACTCTTTTAAAAAGACCAAGGAAATATTTCAAAGGAGTTCAAAGGGAGGGAGTAGAACATTTGGTGCAGATGGTGACTTTATGGTATGTGACTGCAAATGAATGGCAATGTAAAATGTATATTTTTACTATCAAATGTAAACAAATTTGTTTCTTATTGTTTCTAGGGCTGTTTTTTCTCATTTTATTTCATGGCATGTATTGATTGCAGTTCAGCAGCTGGGTTGACTCGGGGTTCTGAATTAGTTAGGGTTATTTACATGACCATAAGTCTGTGTTGAGTGTTAAATATTCATTATAGTTCACTACAGCTCTCATTCAGTTGCAACTATTTTGATGGGCTATGCAGTATTTATATATTATAATAGCACATAGCTTTATGAACAGAGTTGCAATGCTTTTGGACCTCCTACATATTTGTCTTGGGTAAATAATAAAAGCTGAGCTGGTACTGCAGCTTTGAAGCATTAAAAAAGTCTCTCTCCTGTTGATCTGCCTATTTTCACCAACTTTGTCAAATTTGCTTAAATCTTGGTAACCTTGAGATCCAAAGTTTTTAGGCAGGTTAGGATTGATAGTATGGTATAGTTCTTATTTCATTTTTAATGTTTTTTACTGAGTATCAATACAAGAATAACACACCAGTACTGAACATTGTCTGCTGTTCTATGTCCCTTGTTCTCTCCTCAGCTTTTGGCAATCAATAGCTCAGGGATTTCCTGAATTAGAGGCAGCATCTGGACCATCGTATTTTAATAGCCACTGGTGGACCCTTTCTCCATGAATATGCCTAATCTCTTCTTTAACTCCATTTATGCTTTGGCCTTAACAACATCCTGTGTCAATGAGTTCCAAAATGTAATTATGTGTTGTGTGAAAAAGTACTTCCTCTTGTTGATTCTTAAATACTTGTTATGGGCAAAGTGCATTCTCTGCTGAGTGATAACACTGTTTTCTTTACTGCACTTGGAAGCAATCACACCCTGGACAATAGGTGTTCCCAGCAGTAGGCCAATGTGGCTGTATGTGGACCTCAGTGAGAAGAGTGACAGGACACAAGAGAATTGTGTAGAGGCCCCTGGTTTATTTGACTTTGTTCTGTCATGAGACTGTACATAAGAACACTACACCCTTAAACAGGAATTGCACTGCTGGGTCATTTATTGATGATGTTTAACAAACTAGACAAGTGTTTATTGTAGGCTCTTCCTCTTCCCATACTTTGCAAATGAACTGAAATATAAACTCCAGTTTACCATACATGGTTAGATGCATGTTTCCATTGCTCTGTGTTTAACAACATACAGTTAATATATTATGCACTTAACACTTGTGTTTGCAACACAGATAATGTAGTTGTCTAACACACATGATATACTTGCTGTGTCAGGGTCAATTTTTTTCTGGCCAAAAGCTTAGAACTAGCAGCTACATTGAGGGGTGTCACTGTCTAACCAAACTCCTGAGCAGCAGGATCAATACATTTATTTCTAACAAAGTTTTATTTGTCAGTAAATGTTTTCCCAGATAAACCAATTTAAGTGAAATTTTCTAATTGTTTAGGACTTGGGTTTTTACTTATGCAGCAAAATAAGTGTAGTAACCCAATTTTACTGAAGAGACCAGTGCCTATATGGCAGGAAAAATTTTATGCAGCCAGATCTTTTTATTCATGTCAGCAATGTCCCAAAAGATTGGGACAAAAATAGATCTTCTGTATAGATCTTCTGTGAGTTAATTTTGGATTATATCAAGATGTTTACTGTTTGAACTTGCATTTGCTGTACAATCCTACATTTTTAAGAGGAAGATTCAAAAAATAGTATTACTATACATGACAGTCACAGTTTTCACATGGGTTTTGAAGACTAGAATGAAATTGTTATGAGAACATAGCCGGTTGCACTATAATATTTTCTTCTCTTTAATTTTTCATTAAATGGAACATCTATTTAACAAGCAGTAGAAACAAAAGGTGGCTAAAGAAACACTCTACTTGCAAAAGAAAATGAGATACTGCTTTATGCTCAGATGGCAAAGACTGTCATAATATTGCTTACTAGTAAAAGTGTTTGAAGACATGAAAATGCAATATAATCTATAGAATATATTTTGAGGGGGAGACATATTTCATATTCTCTGTTGTAAAATTGTAGGCACCTCCCTAAGATATATAATAGTCTCTCTGTCTTCTCATATATAGAAAATCCTAAAATAAGATCTTCAAAGACAAACACTTAAATTCAACTCCATGCCAAAATGAGACATAGGAAGTTTTCCATTGCTCCTATTCAGAATTACCCTTTGGAGGTGCATGTGTCTCCCTATTAGCTTGAAGTTTGGTGAGGTGAACTTCCTCCTTGCAGGTCTTACTTCAGGCAAGAGTTGTGAACTCTTTTGCAGGTGCTGAGGGAACTCAGAATTGTGAAGAAATTAAGTAGAGGGAAACTACAGCATTCAAATGGACTGTGGGGTTCAGTTAACAAGGATTTTATCTTCCTTCTACATATTTTTCAAGCATTTGAATCTACTGATTCATGCAAACTTAGGAGGTCAGACTGCAATAAATTCAGTCAGTACCATTTAACTTACTTTTCACAAGAATTTCCAGTCTTCTTCTTTTCTTTCAAAGAAAACTAGCAATTTTCTTCGTGGCAAAATATTCAGTAATAAACCAGTTGTTTACAGCCTGGCTTGCATAGGGGCTCCAGAACTGTGCTTACAAATCATCTTTAAAATGCAGTGGTAAGGATAGATGAGCTACAATTCACAGTGGGGTACAGTATAGTCTTCAAATATTTATAACTGATACTTCACAAATATCTAGTTTTTAAATAAAATCAAGAAATCCTTGTATTAGGAAGAGCAGAGAGGGTGAAATAACACAGAGGATTTATTGGAAAATACTTGTAAGTGTTCAGGACAGGCTTAAAACATGTGGTCAACATATGTATATATTAGCTGAAACCAATATGTAGTTTCCACTGTCCAGGAACATAAAATTTATTTTGTAAATGCATTTTTATGCCAATGATTGTAAGATATTATTCTTCATATCAGTGAAACCCAGTTATTTCTTTATTAACCTTAACAAGTAAGCAAGAGGAATCAGCACTTGTGTTAGCAAAACTTAGATGACATCCCATGCAGCTCAATTTCTGAGCCCAAATTTTTAATAACTGAGGGTAATATTTTGATAAAGAAACAGGAAGACAAAAATACTATGTTTTTTAATATATGGTAAAAATGGAGGAAAATGAACCTTTGAAAATGTAAGATTTTGCTTGGGGGTTAGGGTTTGGGTTTTTGTGGGAAGTTTTTTTGCTTGTTTGGGGCTTTTTGAATTTTAAATAGTGGATATCTTTGCGTATAGCTTTTCATTTTAAAGAGGCGTGGTTGGTTGGTTGGTTGGTTGGTTGGTTGGTTGGTTGTTTTTTTCCCCTAAGCTGTTCCTACTACAAATGAATTGTGACTTGAGAGAGATCTATCATGGCATTAATGATAGTTCCTGCTATATTACTCCTAAAATGAACTGCTTCTGAAAGAAAGATGAGTTTAAATACATAATCAGTCCTGATTTAGATTAGTCTCAAAATCATTACATTTGATTGGTACCTGCTACATTTTGAAAAGTGCCTTGTCATTCTTAGTAGACTTGGCTTTATTATTATTTCATTTGTTGCAGTTTCACATGACCTAGAACTGTAACATGCAGAAAGAACTGCTGGGATCCCACGCAGGCAGTCTGTTGCAGAACCCCTGGAGTCACTTGTACTCTGCCACAAAGGTCCTGAGGAACAAAGGGGCTTGGTTGCTCAGCATATCAGGAGCAAGATAGCTTGTAAAAAGTGTGGGCTTGTAAAAAGTGTAGAACAAAGCCCCACAAAAAAACAGGGAGTTACCCAAAACAGGTGGTGTACATGTCTCTATGTGTACTGCTGTGGACAGAAGTCAGCCACAAATCACAATCTTAACTGACACAAAGAGCTTGTATTTCATATATTTAGACACTTTCAGACCAACTCCAAATAGCTGAGCACTTCAGCTGCTGGTGAGATTTTAATTTTTTTTTTAATTTTTGCTGGGGGGACATTTATGCCTTGTATGATCTTTCAAGTGAATGAAAACTTCACATCTCACTGGAATGGATCTTTTTATCTCCATAGCCATAACTATTTACTTTCAGGTTATACCTACCTCTTAGGGACTTTGGAAAAGAGGCAAAAAAGTACTCTTAGATATGCAGTTGCTGATTACCAGTAAAACAGTTTTAGAAGGAAATTAATGTTACCTAAGATTTTTGAGAATCCCAGAGGATCTTGTCTTGTTCCACAAACCCCAAAGAGATATTTTCCTCCTACCTTCCTGCACACACCCATGATTTTGGTTTCAAAAGTTAAGACAAACAAATAGGGCGCAAAATTTTCCAAATGCAAAATTGCATTCTTAAGTGGATGAAAAATTTTTGGACATATTACCCTGAAAAGCCTTTCCTTGCAGAAATGGTATAATTTTAGGTAGATTTGAAATAGACATAAAGCATAGTGTACCTTAGGAAGCTGAAGTAGCAGTAAAGTCCATATTTATGGTATAAATTAGGAAGAAAATGAGACCTGCAGCTCTTCAATGAAATCTGGAATGTGCTGTGAATCAGGATAACACCTGAGACACAAGATCTTTGAGCAGTGATCCCCTAAGGAAGAAGCATTTCTGCTTTTTCCTGGAATAAGACTCTGATATGGGACAAACAAATCTGTGGCAAGCAGGGTTATGGTCTAGCTGGGTGAAGCTGGTAAAAAGCCAAAGATAGGAACCTGTAATTTCAATGAAACAGGGCTGTTGAGATAAGCAGGATTAATCCCGACTTCTAGCTCTGTGGCTGAGATGGGGACCTTATAAGAGACAATCAGGGAGTTTCCCAGCCATAACTGTAGCAAAATAAGATCTGTTCAAGAATCTGGAGAAAACAGCTTGGATCCACACTGGCTGTCTGATGACACATAAGTCCCTGCTACTGAGAGACAAAGATCACATGAACTGTAAAGGAAATGTTTGTGTCTGGAGATGGTGAAATTTCTGTTGCTGGAACAAACATTTGTTTGGATTTTCCTTCTTGGGGAATGGTGTAGTTCTCATCTCTGTGTTAGAAAACTTCAGTTTTCCTCTCCACAGGAAGAACAATGCTAAAAACAAGCCCCTGCATGGAGATGAAGAAAGGAATTTCCGTGAGAAAGTTTTAATTATTATGGAAGTTCATTTGATTTTTAGGATGAAGCCTCTCTTTCTTTTTTGACTGTGAAGCAATCATCATGCAGAACTGTAAATCATTATGCAAAGCTTGTTCCAGTGTGGTTTAACTGTTAGCTGTGTTACTGCTGGGAAGAAAAAAAATAAGAAATACATCCTAGATTTTTAAAAATTTTTCATATAGAAGGAGATTTTTAGGTTTTCACATATGTCTTGATCTCTTCTTTGGTTGAATATTGCTAGGCACCCTTCTTTAACAACTCTAGAGATTACAGGGTTTAGTACAAAGCTGAATGTTGTCAGATGAAGCCCTGTAGACTTGCTGACTTGCAGCTGAACACTAACGCTCTTTTACTACTGAGTAACCTTTTTCATTAGATATTTTCATTTTAAAAATTCTCAAAAGAAACGTGCCTAAAATACAAGCATTCATATAAACCTCAAGTCTCAACTTGGAGTCACTGGAGCATACAATACTAAAATTTACCCTTTAAAATAGGAAGTGGAAATTCCACCCTTTAGATAAAAGATCTTTGCTGAGAGTTTCAGGTGAAGAGTCAGGTGGAATCTGCGTGTCAGAGCAGTTGGATCAATGTCTTCTGAGTTGGTCTTATTTACAGATCAAGTACTAAGTAATAAGCAGCAATGATCTGATGATCTCCATGAAACAGTTAATTTAGCCATTTTTAAGAATACATTGCCATCTGGTGTACAAAATTTCGAATTTCTGTATTGGCTTTACTATTTAAATTCCAATGTCCTTGGGCAGAAAACTTCCATCATTTGCTTCTAATTTTCTGAAATCAACCTATTGACCTGAATGAACTAAATCTTATTGTACTTTCCAATACAATTGTTTTGTACAGTGTTTCTGAACACTTGTGAATTCACACTATGGAAATTATATATTTAAATTAATATGGAGATTACTTACATCTAGGGGCTTTGGTTCCCAGTGGCTGAAATATCTATCTTGTTTTATCTCTAAGGTAAGAGAAGAAAATCAAACATAATCCAAGAAAAATAAATTGTGCTTGCACTAGTAAGACAGGCACTGCACTGCACTGAGGGTACTGCTTGTACCTTGCACATCGGGAAGTTTAAAAAAAACCAGACCTCCATCCCAGACAGATTTTAGGTGATGCTTCACTGATTTAAATTAAGCAAAGGTTTGATTCCTAATGTCTAGCTTGATTAAGCAGTAGATTTTTGAGCAAACACTTGCATTTGGTCTCACAATAAGCAACTCTGAGGTTGTATTAGCTTTTTTGTATATGTCTTCAGATCGTCCATAATCATTGACCAAAGGTGATTATGGTATTATGAAAGCTAGTAAAACTGGCTCCTCAAATATTATGTTTGTCATGTGATAGGCATCATAAAATGATTTTCCTGTTAAAAATATTAGCAATCAAAAAAAAATTCCTTACTTAAATACATGCATTTTTCTGAAGTGTAAATAAAATTCCAAAGTCTTTTAAAAGCAAGCAAAAACTCACAGCTCTCCAAACCCCAACTGCACCCAGTCTGATGAGAAATGGAGCAGTCACAGAATATTTTGAGTTCAAAGGGACCCACAAGGATAATTTTAGGATTGGTTCTGAATTTCCATGCAAAGATTTTTTTTTTTTAATTATTCTAATTAAGTTTTCAAAAGTCACCTTTTTTTAAACAGTTGACTTCTAGTTTGGATAAGTTTAAGGTAAACTAGCTGAGTGAGTTTCTAACAATGGCACTACACATGCTGCTCTGTGCCTCTACAACGTCTGTCTACCACAGTGGAGTCCAGCTCTCCTTGGTCATGAAAGACTGCCATGCTAATAAACATGTTTAGTACTAATCTTTCTTATCTTGGGTTTCTGAGGACCTCTTTTTCTCTTCTCATGGAATCAGAGGAACAAACACATGAGGTTACTGGGTCAGGCTCTAGTTCTTCTAACAATGAACTTTGATTTGTTTAATTCATCTGTCAGGATTTGTTTGGCTTTACATAATTACTTCCAGACTTATCTGTGATAACTTAATGGCTTACTTTTGTTGTGACCTTTTTGGTAAGGTTGTATATAAAAAAAATTTCACTGATTGCTTAAGAGGATGTGGGCAGTATTATAAAAGACATTTGTTTGATTAAATGGTAATTAAAAAGTGAATGCAATTAAAAATACAGTTATGACCAGCTCTTGTTCAGTCTGACTCTTGTGTAGCTTAGAGGTCAGTTTATGCTCTTGCTTTTAGTGGCTATTACTATTTATTATGTGTATGCTAGAGTAAGCACGGCATAAATAAAAAACTACAAAATGGTTATTTCAATCCCTTTAGAAAAAGTAATTGTCTAAAGTAAACTTCTAGTGGATTGCATTTTAAAATTCTGCCTATTATTTATCCTGATATTGTTAGCTGCAGTTAAATTTGAACTCACATAGAAATCTGACCCTCAAAAAGATGGCCATTTTCAACAGAGAAAAATGTTTTGGCACATGCTGCAGTCTTGATTTTTCTAGGTTCTCTTTTGGTGTAATTAATACTTCAAGGGAAACTAGTCCCAGCTCTGTATGAGAAGATAAAGATATGGTTGCACATATGGTGGGAAGACAGTGATAGTTTGCACTTTCTGATGGAAGAAGGAAGACTCCCTAGATCCCCATCTCACTATGACATCTTTATCTTATCCCTGTTAAGCTATGCTTTGAACCTGATTGCTGGTGAGTCAATAAGGACGAAAACTTAGTACAAATTAGAGTTGTTTAATTATAAATGTAAATGAGAAAAATTAAAGTTGCTTGATCAGGCTAAGGAATCAAGAAAAATACATCTGTTTTAATATCGAGTATAGACTTTTATTTCTGCTTCATCAGAATGATTTACAACATTAATTCTATGATCACATTATAATTTATAAATGAGACAGCAATCTCTTTTTTTCCAATATATCCATGCAATCACACCGAGTTGATCAAGACATAAACTGATGCATTTTATTTTCTCACTTGACTACCTTTTCATCTGGGGCAGAAGCTAAGGAAAACCATGAAGTCTTGATTTCTGTTTCCACACTTTTTTTCTTGGTCAATTTTAATACATTTTAAAAGTCTTACCTTATGAAGCTTTGCAACATACCAGACACAGTTGCAACACTTATATTTAACAATGCTCTCAGGGGAAAAGAAAACTGATGTAACATGTTCATCTAGAAACATGTTGCATAAATTGAAAGAACTTCTAGGTCTTGGAAGTTGGAATAAACTAGTTGTTTCCATTATTCTGGGGCCTTGTATTTGTTTGTTTTGTTTCATTATTATTTTTTTGTTTCTACTTAGTTTTCAGGGGAGAAAATGTTTGTAGCCTCTGCCTGTCATTATGTTATTTGAGAATAGTAAGTATTTGTATTTCTCTGTTAAAGATTTGTAATTATCCCTGAATGGCAAGCTAGTTCAGTTTATTTATGTTTGGATGTTTAACCAAATAGAAGTTTTAATGGACCTGAAAATATTTAAAATAATAGTATTTTTTGTCCAGACTTTATGCTGAAATTGGATTCCCTTTTGTGTTTCGTTAACAGTTTTGTTTTAACTGTAAATTCATCTTGATCTACATCTTTAAGTAACTTTAATATTATAGTGCTGTTCCTAATCTGCTGTGCTAGTGCCAGATCTAGATCTCTCCTCATCTATATTTCTTTTGTTGGAGTTAAAGTCCTAATTCTGGCCAGCTGCATAGGTAGCTTATGTCTAGGGTTTTGTGCCAGTGAAAACCAGCAAATAGTGATGAGTGCTCACTGTGGATGTGGGAGATGGGCAGTTGAGTCTCTGCTCTAAATCAAGCATGAGCTGTACCATCTGTAGTAGGTATTCACACACCAGATGAATCTCCCAAATATTTCTGTGCTGACCTTTGGCTCTTAGTGTGCTCTGAACAAGCCCATAGCTTTAAGGTCCACTAACAAATTGGGTGTTTTCTATAATGTTACATCTGTAAATGACAGTAATTGTAAATTGCTGGAGAAGCTCCTTAGTGGAAAGCATACCTATCTGTATGACTTTTGAAAGGATGGAAGCTTTGAGACTTAAGCTAATGCAACTTTGCTTGTCTCTTCCTTTTTCTCCCGATCCCTTTCTGATAGAAGAAATATGTGACATGAAGTTCAAATGTCAATATAGAACAGTTTGTTTCATCTCTTCTTTCCCCTTGGCATGCGGGGCAGTTGGGTAATTCTCATCTGAATGTTCGATGCTAACTGAAGTTGTGTTCTGGTGTGCTTCTGCTTGCCCTCATCCCTACACAGCCACTTGAAACAGAATTTCCTGTTCCTGTGGAGCTGTAGAGCTGTGGGGATTTAAAGAGTCAAGTTCAGAAAAGGGATCTTCAGGTGTTCCTCTTGTGCCTGTTTCAGAATTAGCGAAGTGACATATCGGCCATAGAGAAGAGAGCTGGATTCTGCTGTCATACATGAGGTAGAGATGTTTTATCCCCCAGAAAAAATAGTTACGCCAGTATATTTGACTTTTTTTTGTTGTTGTTTTTACATTTGTTTGCAAGATTTAGAGTAAATGCTTGGACCATTGTGTTGCTTAAAAATCTGTGGGTTTGAGCCAGACAGGAACAGTAAACAAATATTTCCCTGATGCTTTTAGTTACTAGGGACCCCATGAAGGAAAAACAAATAATGCGACCTACACATGTATGGTTACCTTTGTGCTAGGATTAATTCTACTTTTACTTCAATGACCTTCCCATGTAGGATGTACTATTTCCTTTCCTGCTACTTTCAATATTATAAAAATTAGCTAATTACAACCTAGATTGGCGTTAGTCAGCTCCCCTCGGCACCAGGACTCCCAGCGGGGGCTGCGCAGCTCCGTGAGGGGAGGCCGGGGCTGCCCCAGGCAGACACAGCCGGTTCCAGCCGGATCCAATGTCCGATTCCAGCCGGATCCAGCCGGGCACTGCAGGGCAGGACTGATCCACGGCCGGGGCAGAGCCCTGCGGGGGAAGGTGTTCGAGAAGGGAGAAAAAACACTGTGGGATATCCAGGGGAACAGGGAGACGGGGAGAGAGCAGGAGGAGGGAACGGGGAAAGGCCCGCAGAGGCGGTCAGCGGAGGAGGCGGGCACTGTGGCAGAGCCGGCACACCCCAGAGCCCTCCAGCCCGTGGAGGGCACACCGGAGCACGGGCAAACTGAAGGAAGGAAGGATTGGCAGAGAGGAACCACTGCGAACTGACTGACCCCCGTCGCCTGTGCCACCCATCACCTCCTCTACAGGCATTGAATGGACCTGCGGCAAGAGCAAGGAGAGAGAAAGGCTGGAGGGAAGAAGTGACAGGGGACCAGCTGTGGGGAGGAGCCTGAAGAGGAGCTGAGACTGGGAGAGGATGATGGGTGGTTTTCCCCCTGGTTTTTATTTTTGCCTTTCCCCCACACTTTCTGGATCAGTTGTTAAATGGATTTTTAAATTAACATTTAATTCACCAGGTTGAATCTGTTTTGCCCCGGACAGTGCTTGGTCTCCCTGTCTTCATCTCAGTCCATGGGTTTTTTTACTCCAGTTTGTCCTATTCTGGCCCTGGTCCTGCTGGCTCAGGGGAATAAGCAAGGAAGTGTGCATGAGGTTTGGGGCCAGCCTGCCATACCAATCCTTTCCTAATGTCTGTTCCTGTGACACCAGGCAGGGTCTCTTACATCTTCATCCTTCAGATGTGGCCTTGTGGACAGAATTTGGTCCAGCTCTGGTGTCAGTGAGAAATTACACCTTTCTGTGTTCAGAGACATAGCACCTCTCTAGGCACAATGAGGATAAAATCTCTGGTTTGGATAGGTCTGAACTAAGATTCTTCATAGTCAGATGTGAATCAGAACAACCCTTTCTCTGTTGAATTCTGGGCTCGTGAATTTAGCTTTGGCCTTTCTCTGTGGACAGTCTTTAATGACTTAATTTCCTTTATTGCTTCACTGTGGGAAAGTGGAGGAATGTTGCAGGAGGTCTATTAGGTTCCTGCCACTTGTCCAGCAGAAGTGCTCAATACAGCTTTCCAGGCTACACGACGGTGAATGTAAATACAAGAATATATTGCCTCTTAGGACTGATCTCAAATACTAAATCCATTGGAAGGCTTCTACAGCTACCTGAAAGGAGGTTGTAGCCATGTGGGGATTGGCCTTTTCTCAGTAATAGGACCAGAGGACACAGTTTTAAACTGTGCCAGGGGAGGTTTAAGTTGGACATTGGGAAGAATTTCTTCCTGGAAAGAGTGATTAGGCATTGGAAGAGAGGTTGTTGAGTCTTTTCTCTGGAAATGTCTAAGACTGGATTTGGCACTTGCTGCCATGATATGGTTGACAAGGTGGTGTTCAGTCATAGATTGGACTCAATGATCTCAAAGGTCTTTTCCAACCTAATTGAGTCTGTGATTCTGTGAAGACCAGCTAAGAGGGAAATTAATTCTTAGCTATACTACAATTATGATATCTTCTGGCTCTGTTTGGACAAAAGGTTGTAAAACTTTCATTTCATTCTATATTGGAGTAATTTATTTTTTTTTAGCTTGAATTTACTGTATGTAATCATCTACAAAAACCTGGGAGGGTTTTTGAAAGCACTGTACCATTATTTGAAAGAGGTTTTAACTGGTATATAGGTACACTGTCTTTTAATCCTTTACATTTTGACAGCAAACCATCTCAGGCTTTTAGTTGAAACTGAAGCCATTATTTTGGATTCCTCCTCCAATTCCAGATTGCCTGATATTATGATGCTTTGGTCCTCGGTACAGGCTTGATGTGCTTTAACTATGCTCTGAAGTACTTCAAGAGATAAAGCTATGGTAATAAACCCATCCAATGTTTAAATTTTGCATTTATAGAATATATATTAATGACGAATTTTCTGGGCAGGTACTTATCTCAGAGAAGATTTCCGAAGTGAGCCTGGTTTTGTGCTAAAGCAGTGATACTTGCTTTTCCAGTCAGTGCGACTATTTCTCCGTGGCTTTTCCGAGCGGCATGGAAGCAGTGAGCCTGAAGGCAGCCTGTGAGGCGCTTTACCCACTAGATGGCAGAAGATACTTTGGACAACAATATTTAGCAATTCGAGCAACATACGTATTTACTGGACTTGTCTACTATGTTTTGCCCACAAGTACAGAGATTGCATTTCTTACAAGTTTATCTGGTCATACATTATCCAGATTCCTTTGAGCATACAGCCCCACTCTCTCTCTCTACAAATAAAACAAATAATAAGTAAACTAGTTGGTAAATAAGTAAATTTAAATTGCAAGGGTTTGATTGCAAAAATATCAAGATACTTACATGGCATTGAAATCAGAAATAATTATAGAAATTTCTGTATAAAAAATGTATCTAAGCAAAGCTGCAAAAGTGCAGTGAAACTGATGTAAATACTATTGTGTGCAATGTTTCCATGATAAGATGTGCTGTGTTTTGAGACTGTATATATAATATAATATTTGTATTTTAAATGCTTTGTATTGGGTAACATACTGAGTTGTTAAGCTTTTTGCCTTGTAATAGCTTCCACTGGCATTTGCATGGATATTCAGTTTAATGTGGCTTAGGTACAGCATTGTGACAAGACAACAATTCTTGTTTTGTCAGCTCTTCCTAGAGCATTTGCTGCTCCAGCAGCTGAAATCTTCATTGAATAATGCAGCAAATGTGCACTACACATATACATAGATACAGAAATCTTCCTCTGTCACGTATACATGCATTTATGTAAATATGGATCTGTGCTTTGACTTTTTTTTCCCCCTAGGTGTTTCTCTCAGCATGAGAGAACTCCACAGCTGATAATGCAATTGTTTACTGTGAATGTTGTTCATACAAATTTGGCTTCAATATCATCTGCAGCCTAGAAATACTGAAAAATCCAGCTATGTCTCAGGCTGAAGGTGGTAGAATGTATTCTGAAAAGGTCAGTGGAAAGCAAAAGGGTGTAAAAGGCCTTAACTCCAGCTAAACTTATTTTATTGTTTTCTATCCATGGAACAGATGAACTGCTCAGTGTCAGTAGAAAGTTTCCAAACAGAAAAATACTTGGACCTCAGTTTGCTTTAATTAACTGTTAGTTACTTAACTTGTCCTTGTGACTTAAAAATATCCTAGATATGTAAATTATTTATTATTGAGACTAATTGAATCACCCATGCTTTTAATATTACCAGTTCTAAACACCATTTTTCATCCCCTTAAGATTTTCTGAACTGAACACTTTTTCAGGGTACTATTTTATATTATGGCTGAGCCTCAGGCTGAAATGTTTGAAAATTTTTGGCTGAGCAGGTTTGGGAAAAAAGATTATTTGCTCCATGTTTTTTAAAAATAAAATCTGGGCTCTTTTTTTTTGAATGAGTCTTGCTCTCTGGTGCTCTGGAGTAAGGGATTTGAAATTCTAGTGAGGGGGAATTGGTAAGGAAAGGCATTTTGGAGTCACAATGTGACCTTTGCTACTCACAGCAGAGTCTGTCACAGGCCTTTGCAAAATCTTTCTTGCACATAAGTTGTATTATCTCCATGTTTTTTCTGGATGAATGTGTCCAGGAAACATATTTACACACCCCAGGTCTTCCAGGGGGGACACACAGCACCCCCACAGCATGGGTGAGCACAGTGTCTTCCAACCATGGGACTGTGGCCACAGACAGGAAAGGATCAGGCTGGACTCATCACTCCCCATTTCATGCATCTCTGTCAGCCACTGTGTGCTGCTCCCTGCATAGGCTTTCTTAGGCACAATACATGTTCTGTCTTTTAAAGTCTGCTGCCAGTGGGTGGGGTAACCCAGCTCAGATGTATATATTTCTAATCTGGATGAATCTGATCTGATGACTCCAGTGAGAGAACTGGATATGCAGTTCTGCAGAAGGAAAATTGGGCTGACTGAGCATAAAAGAATGCATGTTCTCAGCATAAATTTGTTTCAGGTACAATGTTTTGCTTGACAAAGGAGACATCGTGAAGGTACCTCAGGATTTTTGGCATCAGGCAAAAAGATAGTGATATATTGCTGGAATTTAACTCTGCTGTTTTCTCTCTAGCTTGTTTTGAGCCTGTGTTCTTGCAAGAACTGTCTCACACAGAGTGATGTCAGTACCCTCACACTACCCTTAAAATTCTAAATTCTTGGATTGCATATGAAATAGCAAAACACAAATTATTTTTTGAAGGATGCCCTTCCTCCTATTGTGTAGAGAATGTCCATTGTATTACTTTACCTACTGAAATGATAAGCTGATACAAGCAAATTATTTTGTAACTTGTTGGAAATTGCCTTTTATTTTGGATTTTGGTTTTATGCTGTTGTTTCTTAATCCTTTTATCAGGCAGAAAACATAAACATTGTCAAACGTGTTTCCGTTAACTCATGTCTCTTGTAGAAAAATTGGGTTGCCAAGTGTATTTCTCAAGTGAGCTCAACCTTGCTTTCTCTGCTACCATTTTCAGACCTACTATTTCACAAATCATGCATCTCAAGAAACAATTACTGCATAAATGTCTTTGCAGTACTGTGTAGAAATCAGCCTAACCTCAGCATTTCATAGACACCATATAGGCTAAATAAACATATTTAATTACTAGATTCTCTGGACAGTATAATGCTATTTCTCTGTACTTTGCTTAAGGGAACTATTTCAGTGAGATCTGTCACACAGAATGGCATTCATGTTAAGAAATACTCTTTCTTGTGTATGAGAAGCTGTTTGAATATATATAAATAGTTTTGTTGAAAAATTGCCTAGGTGTTGGGGTTTTTTTCCTAGTTTTCTATTTGTAAACAGAAAACAGAGGGCAAGTCATCAGCAAAGGGAAATTCCTTCCGTGAAATAACATTTCCAACTGATCAGGTATCCATTAAAGTTCTGGGCAGGTTGGCAGACAGTAATGCTACTTTGGGGTTGTAGTTCTAAGCAGATTTTAATGCTCTTGCTGATACCATATAAATATTCCAAGAGTACTTACACTTAAAACCAGTTAAAAAATCAACTGTGTCACTTGGGGGTATATTTGGGTCTATATTCCCTTTGTTGTTGCTGTAAAAGATAACACAGCACTACTTTAAATATACGTTTCCTGTCTCCCATAAAAATCTTGGCTCTTAGTTTGCTTTCATGTTAGCAGAAGAGATTAGTTCCAAACAACATTAAGAATCAAAGAAACTCAGCAAATTGAGGTGCCTTGAAATATCTGTCAAATAAATCCAATATAATGGGTTGTTTGGTCTTGATAGTGAAACAAAACAAACAAAAACAACATCCCGTGTCTGCTAAAATTTCAGTATGGTGCTGGAATAGAGGTCAGAGCTTCCTCAATATGAAAAGGAATCCTGTTACGGGGATAAGTAATCAACCACCTGGGAGAATATAAAACTAAAATGAGAGGTGTCCACGGAGACACAGCAGTGCTGCCAAGTTAAAGATTTAAATCCAAATAAAATATTACAGTAGTCTCAGGTGATAGCATCCATAGAAGTTTGGACCTCATTAGGGGAATTGAAAAGCTTAGAGCTGTTTCCAGTAATAACACTCAATTTAGTTGGTTAAATTAAAGCCAAACTAATCTCCTTTCCATGAAGTGTTTGAACAAGTTGTAGAAAACTCCCCCATCAGTTTTCTTGTAGGAGAAAGAAATCTCATACAAATAGTGCTGCAAGACTGAAAAACTCTTTGCAGCAACCCGGCAATTGCCATTTACACTTTGGTGTGGTCCTATCTCTTCCCCTATTAAACAAATCTAGAGACCTTGCTGTTTCATCCTTCATCAGAACTTATAAAATGAAGCTTCTGGGGAGTGTTTGGGTTCACAAGTGTCAGCTTTCATAAAGAAAGTGATGAGTTCATGATTTCAACAGAAACTGGTGGAATTTGGTTTGAAGGAACTGAAGTAGAGTTTTCCTACTCATGTGGCATCCTCCATGTTTTTTTCATTTAGACCTCAACAGCTTGTAAAGATTCTTAGGAAACATTTAACTAGCCAGAGTAAAAGTGAAGAGATGACTTTAATGGAGCTGTTGAAGCAAGGAACAGAACATGTTTGATACATTAGAAATCAAAATTAAACTGAAAAATCAACCAAACTAAGGAAAAGCTATCTATCTTCATAATTCAAGGAGTAGCAATTACAGAAAATCATTATGTACATACAGTGTATGTGAATATCCATCAGCAAAGCCTTTTCTATGAGCCATACTGACAACGTGGCAGTAAAATTATAAATTCAAAATGTACATTGGTGATTACACTTAATCAGTCATTCTTGGTCTACCCCACCTTAAACAGTACTAGCGCCTCTCACCTTTTGCATTTTTTCATTTTTCCATGACACTTCTGAATCAAGTGTCAGTGGTACAGCAAATTTGGTTTTCCCATTTTCTTTGGCATTTTTGAATATATATACAGCCAGACTGAATACCTTCTCTGTGTTTAGATTTACCAGCTATTTTACTCTAAAATTGGGGCACTACAGCAAAGGCTGTAGTGATATCATCAGGATAATTAGTGGTGGACATTGTGAAGACAAAATTACCTTGTTTTGTATACAGAGTTTTAGCAAATGCTTATAAATAAATCTTTAAATATATGACTTGTCTGTTGCCTTTTTTTTTTTTTTTGTTACTTACTGTGTTCTAAAACTTATCCTGGATCCAATAAAGTGCTTTAGAGGAATTTGCCTCAGTGAATTTTTACATGTGTTTAAAGGTTAGCATATGCTGGACGGCTTTGCTGAACTGCATATCTTGGTTGTATCTTATGATTTATCATGCTTTTATTATGCTGTCTAACTTTCTCATGCTTGTCACCTTCGCTTTCACAGCTTAAATAATTTCTTACTTCAAAATTTCTTACTTCAAAATTTCAGCTCTTGATAAGTAGTGAAAAATGTCAGTTTTCAAAGCAAAAAGTGTCCCATGGAAGCTGTGTACAGCAGGAATGAGAAACAAAAGATGAGGAGATCAATGAGAACTGTTGGTCAGCTGGACTGAGATCAAGAAACTGCTTTCCTATCTTCTTAGATAAGGAGATGTGTTACTACAAACTCTTGATCCTTCAGTCTGCTGCCGCCATTGTGTCAAAAAAACTTCGGTGTGGTCCATTCAAAGCTTTTGATGTGACTTTGAAAAGATGCTTAATGTGTTCAGGGATGAGCTTAGAGTAGCAGAAGCCTACAGAAAGGAAGGCATTGCACTACAAATGGATCCAGACACCCACAATGTTATTCGTGGGCAAGTTATGGTTACTTTTCATTGTTTACAGTTTAGGTAGGCTATGCTGTTGATGAGGGAAAAGCTGCTGACTTTAACTTGCAAAACTTGAGTTTGACATCAGTCTTGCAGGTATGGTCTTGTAGTCACTGGACATACCAGTGATTTCTGAAGAAAAAACTGAGATTCTGCTTTGGTCATAGATGGAAAAGGAACATGGGAATGTGCTGAATGGGTTGGATTTAGCAGCCTGGAGCTAAGGCTTACAGGAGCAGAAAGGCTTACTCCCAGACCATGAATGTTTCTTTGCTGGCTGACCCAGGCAGATCATGCCCAGGACACTGCTAGTAATAACCAAGTTTTTTAGACACACAAGTGTCTAAAATGCCTTAATAACTTAGACAATTACAGAGAAGAAATTAATTAACAGCCTCATTTAAAAAATAAAATAGCAAGGAACAATGCTAAAACATTCAAAGGTTGAGCTAGTATTCCATTAAAATATACCCTGATTTTTGCAACAGTTGAGGTCTTCAAAATTTGCACTCTTCAAAATAGCTTGTGTTAATCTATGTTGCACAACACGGCCTTAAAGGCACAATGATGTTGTGGTTTTGATTCAGTGAGTTGTTGTTTAGTCACAAAAAATTTCCATTACTTTTTCCATTCCCATTATTAAAGTATCTTTTTGCCCTCTACTAAGGCTGCTGGTATAAAAATTGAGGTACCATGAGGTAATAAAATAAATTTCTTTTTAGTAAACAATTGATCCAAAGGCTTCTTAAGGTGTCATTCTAGATAAAAAATGTTAAAATTAAGCTGTGCTTACTTAAAAGCTACCATACAAAAAGCCCAAGATAGCGCTTGTTGAGACAAAATTAAATGGAAGCTGTCCTGTTGAAAGGAATGCACACTTGGACCCCAAGTAATCACAAAATTATAATGTGATTTCATTTTATCCCTGAAAATGCTAGTCAAAGGAATTAAATTATAGGTATGAATCATGTGGAATACAGCACATTGTGAAACTAACTACTCATTTATGCTTTATTCCTATTGTATATAGAGTCTAGAATGTTTTGGTTTTTTTTTTTTTTAATAACCATGTATAGTTCTCTTAAACTGTGTGAGTCTCTTTGGAATATAAGCCTGTTTATTTTATTGTGTTCTGTTTAGTTATTCTAAAAAAGAGTTACAGACACATAATTGTAGCCATCTGTTGTGTTTTAAGTCCAATCTAGCCCAAAAGTCAAAAAAGTCATAGCAACAACTTATAAAAACAAAGGCAATAATATGAACTCACTATGGTTACTGGTGAACCTTTATTTCTCCCTTCAAATGAAGTAAGTTTCCTCAGAGAATTATTTTAATGTTTGATTTATTTCTTTATTAAATATGCCCACAGTATGACCAGTTTCTCTATCAAGATTGTCATATAGCTGTCTCCTTGATTGTAAATCTGTGTTTCTCCAAAAATATGAGTTCTCTTATGATAAAAAATGAAGCCCTACGTTAAACCTCAGTGCTTGCCATATATTACTTTAGAATAAACCAGCAAGCAGGATTAAGATTGCTTAAGAAAATTTATTAGTGGCGATGAATAATATTTATCATATGATCTATTTAACCCATACTCTGACAGATTTAAAATTCATTATTTATACATTTTAGATATTTGATGTATTAGGTTTAATAATTCACTGAGATATTTAGTAAATAGTTCTGCAATTAACTTAATCAAAATGTCAGTGACTTTTATGACACATTGTTAATTTTCAGGATTATTCTGTCTTCTAGATATATCGAGTTTGTAAGTGTATCACAGTTGTTTCAACTAGTAGTGATGCACTGGTACTTGCACAGTGAACAGTAAACGGCACAAGTGTGTTGAAAATGGCCTCTACCTGTATTAGATAAGGTCAGATAGATGCTTTCTGCTACTGCAGATCGTTGACATGGTAGATTTCAACTATTCTCTTTTCTCTACATTTATGGAAAAATCCATAAAATTATAGAAATCCATGTACAACTATCTTTACTGAATAATTCACAAACCTAGCTCCTGTTAAACAGAAAAGCTGGAGTGTTTGGAGAGCAGTGCTGTCCTTTGAGGAGAATTACAGACTTCAGAATCCTAGTGGCTTGTAATTTGTTGAGAAGGATGAGGATGCCCAAGGAATGAAGGGTATCCTGGCTAGACCCATTCCTCTCTTTTGTCTCTGACAAACCTACCCTTATGCTTGCCATTAGGCAGGATGGATATAAGTCCCAGGCACCTCAGGAGAGATGGTGGCCCAATGGCAAATGGCTGGCTGTCCTACAAGGTTCCCTAATAGTCACCAACAGGGAGCTAGGTTGTTTCTGTCAAGCCAAAGTGGGCACTGGAACGCTGAAGCTAAGATAAAAAGTAACAGAGATCAGTTTCCAGTTGTGCAAGTCATCTTATGGGAAATAAGAGGAGATTTTAATAATGGACAATTTGTAGATTATTTTATTCAGGTAGTAATGATCTAAAAAAAAAGGCAGGTAGTTCACACTGTGGTAGATAAGAGGTGAAATAGGAAATGTAAATGATAGTGTCTGGGCAAACTTCACTCACAAACATAAATGTCATGTGAAAGTGAACTGTTATTTTTCTACTTCTCATTTGTTGAGTTGTGTGTGGATATCTGTGCTTTCACTCTTGACACTTTTGTTAAATATGCCTAGTGAGCATGGGAGTGAACCACTCCCATTGATATCAGCCTCATACTACCATTAAAAGGGATGGTGGAAATCTGCTAAATTTTTTTTTTCAAAGGTGTACATAAATACTGGTTTGTAACCTAAAGATATTTGCAGCATGATGGTAACCACCAAGAGCTTTGGTCCATAACATTTTTGTTTTTTCCTTAAAAACTTACACTGAACAATTTTTGTATTTTCTTGACCTACAATGAAAAATTTCTATAAAATAGAATCTCTTCACAAATTCCTCCCTTTTTTTTGCTCTTCTACTTTTTCTTTTGACCAACTTTTGGTTCTTTCTCTCCTAGTCTAAGTATTTTCAAAGTATTTATCATTAACTCTTGTTTTTGTATGTATTTGTTCATCTGTAACTATCTGTAGCCACTGTCTTTTAAATTTTAATGACCAAAGTTTTCTGGTTTCATGCATTTCTTTTATTACCTTTTATCAAATAACACTATAATTAAAAGTAATATTTTATGTCATCCATACAAAGCATTAATTTCTTTACTACTTCATCCATATAAATATTTCTCTGACTTTGAGTACTATTTCATTACAAATAAATCAGTGGGTAAAAGTGGGGCATGTCCATGGTTCAGAAAGTGAAAGATGCATGTGGCTGTGGAAAAGAAGCTGTGCCAGACTGGAATCTGATCAGTAGCACTATTGGTAGCCTGACTTAGACATCACCCACAGACAGCTGGGACTACCTGGAAGAGGTCCTGATTTTCTGGATATTTTGTCATCTATAGCAGGTAAGAGAAATTTAGGAAAAACAAAGACCTTAGGACATTTTCAATATTCATCCCAGGAAACTGAAATACTGATGATACCAACTTAAATGCAAGTGGAATGGTTTGGGATGACTTAAAAACAAGGGTATTTCTGTAAAAAATTAATACTCCTGAAGACCAGAGGTTTTTAAGTTTCTAATCAGAGACTTAAGACCAGAGGCTTAAGTTTCTAATCTCATCTGTTAAGCAGGTGGTTGTGCAAAACCATTTGAAAAGTATTAGTAGGATTAAAATATTGCAGTTGTGTGTTGTGGTGCTTGGAATGTCAGTTTGCTGTAAACCTCTTTCCCCCATTTCATCTCTTCCAGTCTCTGGTTAATATTAATCCAAGCAAATAGTGCAAACATTCTGGGTGTGATAGAACAAGGCATAAAAGCGTGTTCATAATTTGGAGTATTTGAGTTATCCTTTCAACTGATAAGCAAATGATTGAGTGCTCTGCTGGAATGGGGCCAAAGTACATTTTGCTGCTGATTAGAATGAGTTTGTGCATGTGCTGTAACAGACACCTTTATATCCAACTGCACCCCTGAGAAGGATGGAGTTGGAACACAGCGGACAGGATTGTTATTCTATTAAATAGCCAGACAGTGTTCATGTTATCCTTCAGCACTGCCCAAAAACCAACCAACCAACCAACCAACCAACCAACCAACCAACCAACCAACCAACCAACCAACCAACCAAAAGGTAAGAATCATGTTCTGTGAGTGAATAAGGAAACAGGCTCATTTCCACAGTTCAAATGAAGGGAAGATCTCTCACTGACTTAATTAGGTGCACTGCCTGACTAAAGCCTGCAAGATTTGGCCAACATTTCCTATCATTCCAAAGTTATGACAGAAGTCGCCGGAATGATTCCAGCTGAGAAGGAGTCGTGCTCCACACTGCTTTCAGAGAACAAATGGAAGATGACTGCAGAACCTGAAAATGGATTCACAACTACTAATGATAGCAGATAATCCTGTTGCTCAGCTCCTGTTGAGCTCTCAAGTTTAAAGACCCTTCTGTTTGCACATAGGATGAGATAGAGGTTTCCTGTCAGGTAAACAAAACAAAGATTTTGCTCTTAGCTCTTATACATTTTGCATAGGAAATTCTGTTTTTGATAAATCCTGTAAAAATAGTATTGTATTTCCAATAAAATCCTTAATAGTTTATTTTACTTATTATATCTTTTCTGGTTTGATATCAGGTGGCAGAGACTTAGATTCATTAGTTTCCTATTTGTGTATCTTTCTTGGGAGACTAATATCTAATTCTGGTTTTCTAGCAATGATTCCTAATAGTATTTTTAATTATCTCTCTTCTTCTTGAGTAGCCTAAATCTTGACAATAACTCAGGTTCATGTTACAAGATGCTTCAAGAGGAAAATCTGTTGGTCTTCAAGAACTTCTCTGTCAAGCTGTCTTCCTCTTGACCACAGAAGAGACGATTATACTCCATTAACTTTTTCTGACACACCTCTTTTTCTGTAAGTTTTGTTTCTGAAATACACACATATTTTCAAAATTTATTGCTACTTTTAAAGGGTGTATTAACTTCCCTTCTATGGCACCAAACAAAGTGCTGCAGTCAAATACATACTCCTAGGAGATAGATTCTACTTGTTTCTATTTTCACCTTTGTGGGCATCCTTTTCTGGGAATTAGAAAAAGTTTCCCCATAAAACATGTGGAGTTGATAAACATGATGTCAAGGCAATCAGTCTAGTCAGTTTGGATAAAGGAATCAGATCATGGGGCTGTTTTGTTTTTTTTCTTTTTTATTGCACATGCAGTCTGTTTGTTGGTCCCTCTTGTTTCCTGCATGATGAAATATTGCTTGAGCTGTATTTGGAGAATCAGATGAAAAGGTGTTTTAACATATAATCAAGCAGAGAAAAAGTTATGGAACTGAGCCTACATTAGCACTGACTACAATAATACTTCATTATTGAGCATTCCTCAAATCCTCTATGTTTTCTAAAGTCTGGTGGTCATATCCCACCCTGATTCCTTGCCCTCAGCTCCATAACACTGCTTGGAAGGTGCTGGGTCCCTCTCTCACTGGACAACTTTCCTAAACAAGATTGCTCCTTCCCTTGTGTAGCATCAGCTGAACTGGAACTTGCTTGATATCTCACCTTACAGCCTTGCCTCTTTCTCATGATTAAAAGCAGGGTTCATGCCAGAAAACAAGCTACAGTTAATCCAATAGACTTTTCTTTTCCTAGGGACCTCACTGGACCTTGAGGTGGGTTTTCTAGACTCAGACTGCAGCCTTTCCAGTCATCCCACAGATTATTGCTTGCTCATCAGTTCTTCTGACTGAGCATTATCACTGAAATATGTTTTACATCTTCTTTTCCCTCACACAGTTGAAATCAATGCCACCTAATAAAAAGTTGGTGTAGAGTGATTTTTAAGATATTTGATGTCTCAAATATAGATATTTGTGATATAATTTCTGAGTATTTTCTATGAATTTTCTTGCTATTTCTTCCTTCACTTACTCTTCACTTTGGAATTGTTTTTCAAGGACTCAAAATATAAATAAAACCCCTTTTTTCCAGTTTTAATCATCTCTTTGCTAATGCAATACTGATAAGTGCTTCAGGATCCAAAAGAAAATCACAAGACAATGCCACTATTTTCTAGATATTTTCCTCCCATACCATGTAGTGGTAGATTATATTCTATGCTTTCTTTTTCCTCTCCTCCACTTGGAAGATCCAAAAGCATCAAAGTCTTGCTGAAGGTCCTCCTGGCAGGAGCAAACTTCTGTAAGAGGAAGCAGAGAGAGATCTGCTGGTAAGGCTGACTCCTTTGTGTCTTTTCTTAGTCTGCAAGTGTGTTAGAGAAAAGAAAGGAAGTGACATAATTAACTTTGATAATCTCTCTGGTTGGTAGACGGTCCTGGGGGAAAATGACTGAATAGTGTTAGTTGGAACAGCACTGTTGCGAGGCCAAACAGAGAAAGAAAGGGACTGTGAACAATGTTTTTAGCTGAGTCTGCTGTACTCAGTTCCAGTCAGGCACATAAAAGACAAAAAACAATTTGAGAAAAATATTCTATTTGTTATGATCTGCTTCAATTCATATGTTGTTTCCAGTTAAAAATGCTAAATGCTTCTGTAGATCTCGTTTGTACATGTGTCTGTTAAGCTACAGCATATTAAATTGCACATGGGCTGGTGTGATCTACTTAATTTTGTGCATATCAAGGTCCTTCTCTAAACATCTAATTACCTGCTGTCAAAATTAGAAACCTAGTGCTTGTGGACCAGGCTTGTACAGAGCTGCTGCCATTTGTCAGTGCTGACTGTGGAGGACACACTCCTGCAACATGAAGAACAACTGAAAGAAACCAGGAAACAAAGGCAAAGCTGAAAAACTGAAGGAGTATGTTCGTAGCAGCAGCTGCTGCAGAGGTAAGGGTGAGGGTGAGGGCAAGGCAGGTGGGGAGCATGACCAGCAGAGGCCACTGAGGGTCTGAGGTGCTGAGTGGTGGCAGCAACCCTTGTGGCATTGTCCCAGTGCCTGGCTGGCTCCTTCCCAACACTGACAAACAGCTGGCGTTTTTCAGACCACTACAAAAGCACCGTCTTTTTTAATTTCAGCAATGTACAAGGAGCTTGTAACTAGTAGGATATACAGCCCAGTGCCAGGAACGGAGCTTCTCTGTCCCATGGTGGGAGCTGACACGATGCCCTTGTTGGGAAAGCAGAGACACTGTAATTGTTTTGGTATCTCTAAGTAATGGGGTCTGTAGTACCTGCCTAGGGCATTAGGAGAGCATTGCCAAAAAAAATGCTTTCTTATGGAAGGCCTGCATAGTACAGATTGAGGCAGATAACACAGATATTACAGTATTATACTTCTCAGAGACTTAAATTGTAAACCTTTTCTGGTCACAGATGAGAGGAACAAAGATCTTCATAAAAAATATAGAACAACTGAAGTCATCAAAAGACAGTTAATAATGACCTATAAAATGCATGCAATCTTCTGGTCAAAAATATAAAATGTATTTAAAATATTTAACAAAGAAAGACTACTAGAGGCAAGAGTCTCTTGTAAAAGAGTGTCCTGGCAAGACGGGCGGTATAACAGTCAATTATTACAAACAAAATCCAGGTTTCTTAATTAAAATACAAAATACTGGCTCTGCTGTGTAGCCTGTAATAAGTTATGTCTTGAGAAGACTGTAATTATGCTGGCGCCTGCTAGTGCTGCCATAGTTAAGTTTGTCACCATTTCCATTATAAACCCCATTTTTAAGCAATTTATAATGTAGCCATAAAATATGATTTTAGATTGAACTTGGAAAAAAAATTCTTAGACTGAAAAGTTTTGTTTCTCTCTTTTTTTTTTCTGAATACAAATAATATGTTTGGTGATCTTTATGCTTTTTAGGAGAGCACTAAATAAGCCAGAAGTTTTATGGTTTGAGGCTCTCTGGCCATTCCGTAGTATAAACATATTTTATTTTTTTCATCTGCATTAAGAGGATCGGTCATTGCTTGAAAGCAGAGAATTTTAGTTCTTTAAATGTCCATAAATATAGGAAAACAAACTTCACAAAGCTTTACAGAAATAATGAAGACTGATTAGCTTTGAACTACAATGAAGAAATGAGAACTTAGGTAACCTTGAGCCTCAGAATGAATTGTTGCAAAATGCTTCTGGCACAAGACTGACCTTCCCTTTCTAGCACCCTTCTCATGCCAAAGGAAGATGTCAGAGCCAGGAGGCAACTACTTCTCAAAGGTGGAAGCTTTTCTGCCAGTCCATTATCCCTGGTTCTTCTAGCAGTGCTCACAGGAGCATACAGAAAATATCCAAAATGCCTAAAAGTCATGGAAAATTCTCATTGATTTGTCCCAGTGTACATTTTATCACTAAAAGGTGATAAAGAGGAGATCACGATGAGAAGGTACACTCACATGCTTGGGCTATGCAGAAGCATTTTTATCATATGTATCATCCTAATCTAAGTTTTTCATGTGCAAGACTCAGTTTCTTTTTTGTAATTCAGTGCTTCTTTCTAGAGGGGCAGATATGTTTTTTGGTGACTAGCACTGAACAAGAGATAGCAAAACCTATGAAAGTATTGTGAATCCACTTCCTGAAGGAAAACACTGTCCTACAGTCTCAGTCAGCATCTGTAGCTGTTTTATAATTTGCATGGCTTAGCTAGAATTCCTTCAGGAAATACCAATTTTTTTTTCCAATTTAAAGGTCTAAATGTTAAGGAACAAACTCTGAAAGTAGTAAAGCTAAAGAAGCAGAAATGAAGTGTCTCTTGCATGTTTAGAGATTACAGATTACAATGCAGTTTCAGTTGCGAGTGTTGCAATGTAAATCATGTTCCACTTGCCTAAGCCTACTTTACAAGATCCTTGGATTACTCTGTTTGGCATCATGCAGGTCATGTTTTCAGACCTCTGGCTACATAAAGGAAAGCTGAGTAGCTTCAACAGTCTTTCAACTTCAATGTAAAGATTTTGCAGCAAATTTACTGCAGATTTTAGGTATATACTTTCTCCAGTATTTCAGTTTTTCTCAACCACCATAACAAACATCTGAGAGAAACAAATGGATTTTCTAGACCAAAAGCATAAACTGATTTTTCACTTTATTTCTTTGCTTTGCCAGTTTATCAAATTCTGGTTTGAACAGACTGCTGTATTAAATACTGGCTACAGTTACCAATTTTTAATTAAATAAATTTTATCAGCCATGGCCAATTGTAATAATTTTGCAAGATCAAGGCATTACATGCTAGAAGAGAGTATGGTTGAATGAGAGAAATTCAGGGAAACAGTATTTTATTTTAAAGACTTTTATCGATTTGTGTTTTATCATTGCCACAGTGCTATAGCATGTTGGTTTATTAAACAGACCCACATCTTGAACAGTTGCATTTTTTGCTGGATTAAAAACTGGATAGCTGGGCCCAGAGAGTGGTGCTGAATGGTACCACATCCACTTGGTAGCTGGTCACTAGTGGTGTTCCCTAGGGATCAGGGATTTGGACCAGCCCTCTTTAATATCTTTATCAATGATCTGGACCAGGAGATAAAGTGCACCACAGTCAGTTTGTGGATGCTTGCCATACCAAGCTGGGCAGGTATGTTGATATGCTGGATTGCAAGAAAGGGTATTTGGATGGGCTGGATCAGTAGGTCAAAGACGATTTTATGAGGTTCAACATGGCCGAGTGTTGAGTCCTACATTTGGGTCACAACAACCCTGCACAGAACCCCTCACAGGCTGGGGGCTGAGTGGCTGGAAATCTGCCCAGCAGAAAACCTGGGGGTGCTGGTTTACATTTGGCTGAGCATGATCCAGAGTGTGCCCAGGTGCCCAGGAAGGCCAGTGGCATCCTGGCCTGTCTCAGCAATAGTGTGGCCAGCAGGAGCAGGGCAGGGATTGTCCCCCTGCACTTAGCACTGCTGAGGCCACAGCTCCAGCGCTGGGTCCAGTTCTGGGTCAGAGTGAAGCAAGTTCAGACAAAGGCAGTGGAGCTGATGAAAGATCTGGAGCACAAGTCTTATGAAGAACATCTGAGGGAGCTGGAGTTGTTCAGCCTGGAGAAGAGGCTCAGGGGAGCCCTTATTGCTCTCTTTAGCTACCTGAAAGGAGGGGTTAGCGAAGTGGGGGTCTATCTCTTCTCCTAAGTAATAAGTTACAGGACAAGGGGAAATGACCTCAAGTTGCACCAGGGGAAGTTTAGATAAAGAAATTTCTTCGCAGAAAGGCCTGTCATTCAGTGAAACTGGCTGTCCCAGGGAAATGGCTGAGATACCATCCCTGGAGGATTTTAAAAGACATAGATGTGGCACTTTGGGACATAGCTGAGCAAGGGACTTGGCAGTGCTGGGTTAATGGCTGGACTTGGTCATCTTAGATGTCTTTTCCAACCTAAATTATTCAACAATTCTATGTAGAAAGATCAGTTAGCACATACCAAAGATTTTAGAGTGCACATAGTCTAGCAGTTGTATACCATGCACATCTTTTTCTTCCACAATCCTCCTCCAACAGCAGGAGATTACTAGTCTCTCCAGGACTGTGTGATTCATGGTAGTGATCACTTTCAATTGAAAGTACTGGAGCAGCAGCTCCTTTTTTACTGCCTGAGAGGCCAGCTGATCTCTTACAAAAGGGGAAACTTTGCTAAACAAAGGAAGTAATTTTAAAAGAAGGAAATAACATCTGTCTACAGATATGTGGAGAGGGAAAGAAGAAATGTGAAAATGGAGATGGTGAGGAAAAAATATTTAAAGTTTAAAAAGCTGAAAAGAAAGTCCATGTGGGATCAGAGGCAGCACATTCAAGTGGCAAACTAAATGTAGAGAGATGTAATAGGAGAAAGTATTGGGAAGAGAGGGAGAGAGTGTATAAAATGAAGCACAGGAAAACGGTATAAAACCCCCAAAACTAATTTAGAGGGAGATTAAGAGACTGCTGCACTATCCCATTGCCAGTAGAGGTGCTAAAGCCACGGCTATGGAATAGAGTAGCAAAATGCTCAAGGGAAGAAATAATTCCGTATTTAGATAGGTAGAGTATTTCACGATATGAACAATAGTACAGTGCAGCTACCTAGAAGGCATCTGTTTAGAAATTAATTTCTGTTTGAATCTGTAGTTGAAAAAAAAACGAATTCCAGCAAGAGGCAGAAGATGTTCCGTGGAAAAGCACTTCAACCAGCCTGGGAACAGCACAAGATACTTCTGGCCGTGCTGCTGCCAGAGAACAAGGAGACCAGCAGGTACCAGTCTACAGCTGGGGCACAATAAAACCCTTCTACAAGCTGAGCCAAGAATAATCTTCTTTAAAAGTGCTTTACTACTTGCAAATGTTGCTGCTCTTGTCCAAGTGTTTTGTATTTGCTTCAGTGCAGTTCCATTTTTTTTTGTTTTGAGATAATTAGGGGCTTATTTTAAACCAAAGGGGATTTCTGGGAGTTCTTTGGGTTTTTAAATTATACAAATGATAGCACTGTGATGTTGAATCATATTATTAATTGTATATTTTGTTGCTGTCATTTCTGAAGTATGTGTGAAACAAGGTTTTTTATTTCTCAGTCCTTGAATACAATAAGTTTCAAAAAAGTCCTCAGGCAGATTGCAAAATTATTTCTTTCCATTTTCTTAATGTTAAAGAAAAGCATAATTTTAATACTGCAGAGTATTCTGTGCTGATAGTTTTACAACATTGTGTACGTACTGTGAATAGAACAAACTTCACAAATGATTGTACTTAAAGCTGGAGCCCTTTCTGTAAATTTTAAACAAAGACTTCTATTAAATGCCATCTATAAAATGCTTGATGACTTACCTCCTAGGCTGATTTGTGATTTTTCCTGTGCTTTTGAATACCTGGATGAAAAACTCTTTTTCTACAGGAAACTGGATGGTAACTGAATAAATAACACTATAATCTAAGTATTGAACACTTCCACATAATAAGTGTTATTTTGCAATGGATTCCTCTTGCTATAGCATAAAATGGAAGTACTTTTTCTATAAATAAATAATACTCTGAATAAAAGCAGTTTGCAAACATTATTCTTAATTTATTTCTCAGCTGCCAATTTCTGCAGTGAATTCTACCAGCTTTCACACTGTGCCCATTACAAATGGAATTACCTTTGTATTAGAAGACATGTCTTTCAATGATGCAGAAAAATATATTTGTGCTTCATTCTTACGTTAGCTGGGTAAGAATACATCTGTCATACAACATCCAGCTCAATAAAATAAAAAAACTGAGTGCAAGTTATGTACAATTTCTTTTGATTGTACATTTGGAACATTTGGAGGTATGCATACTTATGTCCAAAGTCTGAAATGTACACCTTATGCAGTCCATACCACTCTAAATCTGACTTGGATACAGGTAGTGAAACAGGTTTGCCAAATTATGGTGTCAGTGTCGCATTTCTTCCCCAGGAGATGTTCAGACTACTTGCTTTCTTTTTGCTGGGGAGTCTGTAGCTTTAGCAACTAATTATTCTCCAGCTCTCGTGAAACTTTTTTATAGGAGTCTTTCTCCAGGTACTTTTCACATCAATAGCCTTGCAGAGAGGTAACAAGAACAGACTTAAACATTTTTAATGCTGAATCTTCTGTTTATGCATAATATTGATCTGAATGTCAAATTTAGCTGGTCATTAAGGAAGGGCCATCAGAATTATTCTGTGTGCATGCATATATTTCAGATTTAGGATGCAAATGTCCTGAAGAGAGTCTGCATTTTAGCCTAATTTGCCAAACAATTTCAGAGAACCATTGCTGTGGGGAATCATCCTCTATTGATGTGACATTGAAAACCAAAGGGATTCTGCATTGAGAAGCCATCCACTGATTTTTGTATATTTTTGTATATTTTTGAGCAGTGGGCATTGCCCACAAAACCACTTCTACCTTCAATGATTTCAGTGGTCTGCTGGGTAGCTATAATTTTTTTCACCATTATAGTGAATGGTGATCCACTGGAATGAAAGATTGGCAAGATCTGGATTCCCAGGTTTCATTACTTCCCCTTCAATATTTTCTCTAACATTGTTTAGATTAGTACAAATGTAATGAGCACTGAATTCACTCATCATGTGCATACATGCCACATTGTTTAAGAAATTCATGCAGCTGCTTCCTATCTTGTACTGCCAGGGTGCCTGCACGGTGCACTGCTGCTTTCCGGCCTCTCAGTCCCTGCTCTCCAGGTGCACCACTGGTTATGTGCTCCTCTCTCAGATATCTATCCCTAAGGGGAGCTCACTTCTGGAGCCATTTCAGTCTTCCTTTTATTTTTAAAGGGCTGGGTAAGGGCTGTTCAGGCGATTTCTTGTGTTGCTACCAGGTTTAGCATCTGGAAAAAAAAGATCTATCTGTGTATATCTTGACATGCTGAAATTGTAAATGGTGTTTTTTCTTTAGAAGTTCACTGTTTCATATTGGAAATGCAAAATGGGGTCTATCAGCCATTACAGACACCTTTCACTTCTTTAGCAAGGACTTTCCATTTTAGAGCTGTGTCTGCCCTGCATGAAATACCCATGCTAAGACTGAGTGTTTATGGAATAAAGGCTTATGCAAAAGGACATTTTGTTTATATTAATAAAAACTTTTTAAAAAATTATTTCTGTGTTCCAGCCCAGGACATTTGGTGCCTGAGCGTAGTGCGTTATTGTAAAATAAATGCTTTGTATTTATGTTACTTGTTTGGTTGTGTCTCGATCAAAAAATAACAGGAGCTCTTTTCATCAAACATCTGATTACTAGTTCAGATGTGTTCTTATTTAGTTTCTGTCTGGAAAGATGCTTGTCACATAAAAATACCCTTTAATTTAAAGGCATTTTTGGCTTTTTTAATGAAAGAAAAATTAAATAATATGAAACTTCTAGAGCCATAATATAGGAAATTTCTATTGCTGGACATACTGAAGGGCTGAGGACTTAAATCCTCTGAGCAATCAATCCACTGGCTTTTATGAATGCTTAGGGAAAAAAAGGAAATATATTACTGGAAAAGAGGAAGAAGTCTTGTTGCAGGATATGTGATGGCCAAATTCAGAAAAGACATATGTATGGTAAAGTCTCATATATCATTGCAACTGACTGAGCAGAACAAATGAAAAGAAGAAAAACCAGGAAATAATACTTTTCTTTTAACAAATAGATTTTGAATAAATACCTTAGTGAGGAAAGAAAATGTATTCTGATTGTGATTGCTCTTCTGCTAAGAAGAAGAAGACTTTTGCTAAATATCCTCCTAAGTTTAGTGCCAATTCAGCAGGTCTAGTGTGAGATAAATCCTTTCTTGGGAGAAGCATTGTTCATTACATGTGCTGATTTATGAGACAGAATCAGCTCTATTTATGTGATGGCTGGACTAGAGTGTAAAGTTTGTTTGTGCTTAATATACTAGATAAATTGTTCCTGGCTTCTTAGGGTGTGACTATACTTGCTGTCACACTCCCAAGTTTACTCAAGGACTGTGTGATTTGCTGAGTAGGTGTCATGTAAAGGAAAACCCAAAGCGATGGTTTTTATATAGCTAGATTTTTCCCCCTAATTTCATGTTGACAAAAAATCTTTTTTGTCCCTTTCCTCTACCCTTCATCAAAGTAAAGTCTCCTCAAGGCTAAAGGCAAATTTTAGCAGCAAGGAAAATGACCACCAATAATCTGAGCAGTATGAAATTTAACATGGTGATTTTGATTTAGTGAGAGGAAAACACCAGTTACCTGCTGTCAAAAAATTCTACAGTGAACCTTAACTTCATGGGCAGCAGCTTTAAAATCTATTTAATATTCTTATTTCTTCAGTTAAACTTATGTTAATAACAGGCTGTGGGATTAAACCTTAACTTTACATATTTACTGGGAAAAGTAGTATAGCAATTTATGAGTAAAAATGTACTTTGAATAAATTATCATGGCAAATTACAGTTTATGAAAGTTGTGACTATAACCATAATTGCAGCCTTGGCTGTGCACAATTTGAAATCTTTCTTGCTGAATAAATTTGTTTTCATTCAGATTGCATTCCCAACATTTTTAGAAAAGAGTGAATCAAGCCTCACTTACAAAATTTCCTACAGAGTTTATTAAAAAGCTCACCTTTGTTTGCTAAATTTGCCTAAAACATAAACTTTTCTTGAATTAGTGAGTTGCTATTTTAGTCTGTTATGAGAGTTTCCTACTCAGTTTAATGAACCATAGACTCATAAGGAGACTCACAAGAGCTTCCATATTATGCCACCTATAAATCCTAAAATTGTTAAAGTAAAAACTGATTGTACAAGCTATTACGAAAAAACCAGCCATTAGCCAAAATTAGGTATATTACTGTGAATTGAAGAGACGGGGGAGAGGTTTAAAGCTCTATCTGGCAAGAGAAGGGTTAAGGACTTTTTTGCTATACCCGTTTCAAATTACAATGAGAAGCCTCTTCTTTCCCAGCAGGGTTGTGCTTACATTAGTCTTTAGATCTCTCTTGAAGAGAGCTGTTATATTTGTGCCTGCTACAGTTGGAAATAACAGTTCAGAAGCTGAAAAGGGTTGAATGGATTTACAGAAGGTTATTTTTTGCAAGTAAATTCATGGCAACACATTAATTTGATTAGTACATCCTTTAGAATTACTTTACACTCAAGAGATTCAAAAGATGTTAAAGTTATCTCCAGGCTGCTGGACAAATATGTGTTACACCACCAAGGTACAGATCAAGACAAATCTGTGACTCAGGATTTTATCTTGGGAAGAGCGCAAGGTGTACGAAGAACTCAGAATAACGAGGGAAGATAACTCTGGGAACTACAATGTGTCAGAAGAACATCTCTTGCTAATACAGCTCCCCACCAAAGACCTGGTTATCTAAGGTTTATATAGGAATGCCTAGGTCAGCTGACAAAATACTGGTCTTCTGCTCCATAAATGCAGAAAAAACGATAACAACAGTGGAAAATTGGAAGTCTGAATTTCAGCTTTCTTATAAATAACTGCAACCTGACACATTCCATAATATTTAAACAGGGTGGGGGGAGAGGAATCACCAAAGATATTACGATGTTACGTTTAGAGATGACATTGACATGAAGAATAGGTAAATTTTGTTTTTCAACTACTGGGAAAGCAGACCTCATAGGAACTCAGAACAAGTAGGAGAAAAGTTGTTGGTTTTTTTTTTTTTCCTTGTTCTTTTTCTTTTCAAAGATGAACCTAACTGCGCTCAAAGCTTTCGTGGGCTTGCTCTGGAATTGCTGGGTTCTGGTGGGTCACGCACAGGGAGGTTTAGGAGACAATCATGTCCATTCGAGTTTTATTTACAGGAGGCTGCGGAACCATGAGAGAAGGGAGATTCAGAGAGAGATTCTCTCTATCCTGGGTTTACCTCACAGACCCAGACCATTTTCACCAGGAAAGCAGGCTTCTTCTGCACCCCTCTTCATGCTGGACCTGTATAATGCCATGACAAATGAAGAGGATTCTGAGGAGCTGGAGTATTCACTAAAGGGATCAATGGCAGGGGAGAGCAGAGGGATACGAAAAGGATACCCTGCCTCTCCAAACGGATATTCGCGGAGAATACAATTATCTCGCATGACCCCCCTGACCACACAGAATCCTCCCTTAGCCAGCCTGCACGACACCAACTTTCTGAATGATGCTGACATGGTCATGAGCTTTGTCAATTTAGGTACGTGGAAATATTTTTTGTTTTTGCTCTCCCTGACAAACTGTTAGTCTGCTCTTGTGAAGGGCAAACCTCTCGGCCGAACTGTAACCTGTTCTAAAACAGCAGGATTGAGCCCGGGCTGCTGTGCCACCGGTAAAAGAAAAATCATATGGATGGTAAAGTAGCTACATTGTAGGTGGCCATGGAAAAGGATTTTTCTCACTGTTTATATAAAGTCAGTTTCTATAACTTCCCTCTGCTGGCTTCTGTTTTCTTTCTTTCATTGATGTAATGAAAATTCTAGCCTTAGGCCAACTAACTCCTTTTTTTTAAATCTCTAAAAATCAAACACTTATGCCTATTGCTCAGTTATTTCCCTCAGTGTTTTCCTTAAAGCTTACACATGAACAAACATCAGTTGTTAATATTTTAAAGCCCAGAAAGGTATGAAAAGGGAAAAGTTAAACCATTAAAAAAAAATTCTTAGGTTATTTAGTGGGGTTTTTTTCTGTTGTTAAGAGTCAGAATTTTATTATCTTTTTAGTTGAATGGCTGGATTTTAAATAATCTGTTGCTGTTCCTTTGTTATTTTTATTTAATAACAACAGGCTGTGTTTTATTATACTGCTATGGTGCTCAGAATCTACAATGGTTCTTATTTTCTCTGTCATAAATAAATTAAATGACAAGTAGAGTATTAAACACCAGAAACATGCAAGCAAAGAATGCTTTTGAAAATTATATAAATTCAGATACAAAACCTGATAAAACTAAATTATATTGGCTTCTGAGTGTAATAAACATGCTTGCCAGTTACATTGTAGGAGAAAAAAGCAGTTACAGATTTCTTTACTAAAGCACAACTTAAATCTCATCTAGAAAGCTGCAAATAATTCAAGAAATCCATTTAGTATTTTTATAAGTATTTGAAATGCTGCAGGACTCATAAATTTGGCTTAAAAAGCCACTTTTCATTGGATCAGAATAGCAAGAGATTTAATTGAAAACTTGAAGTTTCACAATAAGCTGGTACAAATTCTGATGAACTTTTGTTTTCCAGGGTAATACTTACTGTAGAAACTTTTTAACAGCGGCACATGTTCCAAAATACCTTCATTTTATCACACACATTCTGTACTTTTTATGTCTACCAGGTTTTTAGTAAATACTAATACTCCAAATACTAAACTTCTAGGAAAGTAACACTCTAGAGTTTATTTGCCATAATAATAAAATCACTTTTCATTAGTTATTTGGCTGACAAGAGGGTGTTCTAGTCTGAGATCTTTTTCCTTAAGAGTAACAGATGTCCACACCTCTAAATACCTTTGCTTGTTGGTTTTGCTCCGGAAATAGCAGGTTAGGAAAGAAATGGAATCTGTTTTTTGAATATGTGCTCCTTATCATTAGGAAACAGTTATATATTGTTCATGCATTACTTTTAAATTAACATTGCGTGCCTCGATTTACCCAGAGCATCTGGAGTCAGCTGAATTTAAAATAGCAAAGTTATTCAGAAAAATCAGAAATGCTCTTATCCTTAGCATTAAATTTTCCTTGTGTGTCATGAGAAGTACCCTCTGTAAATATATCAGGGACCATTCCATCAGCATCCCTAAGGACTATTTACATGGGACCTAGCCTTTGATTTCAGAAATGTCTTTGATTACAATAGAACTTCTTGCAGTGAATGAGTAGAAGTCTTTGAAGTTTCAGACTCAGATATGTCCTAGGCTTATCCTACTGTGCTTTCCCAGACAAAAACCTTCTCTGGAAGAACTCAGGTTTCCACTGATTGTCTTACCTTGGGTAGGAATTTTATAATATTTGTCTTATTTTGTTGGGATGCCAGTGCTGCCTTAAAAAATAATTCTGAGAAGCTAAAGCTTATCTTGTGTTTTAGAACTGTGAAAACTGGGGCTGAGATGCTGTATTTTTCTAGTGATTAATATTAATAGACACCATTAACTTAAAATACTGTGTAAATATCAGTTTTGGTTTGGCATCTGTAAAATTAAAATGTGTCTCAGCTCTAAGTTAGTTTAAATCCTAATTCACTTTAAATATACTTCTATACAAGTTGGATATTGTGGTATATCACACATTCCATGGTGTAAAATGCATGAAAAATATTGATGACCAATATAGATTAGCTTCAACATTTTTATTAAACAATCCTCTGTTTCAGTATAATTAACATAAAAATGAAATAAATCATGGAAACAAGTAACCATTTTATATGATTTATGCAGTATGAGATTGTGACAGATGAGGGCAAGCTCTTTTAATGGAGAATGGGGAAAAATATGCAGTGATAAGTGAATGCTAATGCTGTACCTTAAAATCAATAAATGCTGATGCAGTGCAGTAATAACTCAAATGGGTTTAGAATTGAAGCCCCAGACAACTCGCATCAAATAAATCTGCTCTAAAAATAGTATTCACCATGTTCATACTTGCACACCATTAATTGCATAATGTATAATTATAAAACTCTATTAATCATGATATTTTAAATTGAAACTTTTGTATATAGTTGTGCCAGTTAAAACAATTTAAGATGTATATATTGAAACAAGAAATATGTAGCTGAGAGGCTGGATAGAAATTATTAAGCATAAGAATTGAAAAGACTGAATAAGATTAAAAAGTAAAGGAAAAATAGACAAAAGCAAATAATTTAATATTAAAGAATAAAAATTTAAACTCATATGCTAACTTTGATTAAAACCCCAACCTGTTGGAGCTGCAAATACCTCACTTTCAAAAACAAATTTAGAAAATAATTATCAAGGGAACAGCAATCATAATTCTGTCAAGCAACCAGGGAGAAAAATAAGAATGCATTTACTTTTCCTGAAGTTAAAATTGTAAACACCTGCTCTTTCTACTGGAATTTATATCAGATTTTCCGTCTCTTTCTTTCTTGAAAGATACAACAAGACAGAGACTTTGTCTTGTCTTGTGTTTTGTATAAGACTGTGTGTGTTGGCAACTCGCCATAAATATTGATGAGTGTAACAGAGGAGTTAACTGGGTTTGGTCCAGCAGTCAAAGAATAAATCCTCCACTAAACACACTGGGGTTTTCAAAGATCTGGTTATATCACCTTCAAATTCAGAACTTTGTTTTCCTGACTGGGTGTTTTTTTATCCTATTATAATATTTTATTGTATTATTGCAAAACCCCGACTCTTTAGAGTTCTGGCATCTTCTTTTTTGGCCAGGCTCCCAAAATGACATATATAGGATACCCCATTCCCCAGAGAACAGGCAAATAATACTTATGCAGTCCAGCTCACTTTTTTGCTCAGTCAAAATTTAGTTAGGGAAGGACTTTTTTAAGATAAATGTTAGTGTTCCCACTCTTCACCTCTAACAAAAACAGCGGTATTGAATAAAATAGATCTGCATGGATGAGGCTTGGAAAAACAACAGCCCGTTTGTAAACTACGTTTAAACACTTCAAATACTGATTTTTCCATTATCATCCAAGTGATCATTAAGTCCACTATACTTAGGTGTTCCTTCTCATGCCATTCAAATGGTCTGTGTTTTCATTTTTTTTTTACACCACGTCTGTTAATTTTTCTCCTAACAGATTGTTTCTTTTACTAAGTGAGCCTGTTTGCTTTCTTCATAGTTTCCTGTTAATTGATATGAACCTTCCATAAAATGGGAGATATATATCTGCTTTTGTGGTTTTCTGTTATGCTTTCTATTTTAGCATATAAAATTTATTTCAAAAACTTGAATGTGAAGATCCCAATAAAATTTGTGACCCCTGATGTACATGTGCTAAGAAGGATACAATAATTACTGAGATTTTTAAAGTAACCAGTGCACCCCAGAAAGACATTTTTTCTTCTTCACAGACAATGTGAATGATTCCACAATCTTAGAATAATTTTGAAACCGCACGTGCTGTGTTCAGTTCTTAAACCAGACACTGAAATCAATGGAAATTTTGTCTGAGGCACAGAGGACTGTTCATATTTCTCCAGCTTCTCTATCCCAACTTTGAACACTGTTTTACAGATTATATGCTTCTTTAAAACCTGAATCATTAAGCAAATACATAAATTCAAAAGATTTATAGACCATTGTGTTCACTGGAGAATGCTAACATGGTATAGAACAAATTTTACAGCTACTTTGAGAAACTTATAGTACATCAATCCACACCAAATACCTGTAAAAATATTTTTTTGTTACACATGAAAAAGAAAGGATTCCTTACTGCAATTAGACCCTGAGCATATATAGTAGCTCATTTCTTAAATTAAACTAATTCATTTTCTACAACCTTCTACTCACAGCTAACATATCATCAGTGAGGAATATGGAGTGCTAAGCTATAAAATGCCAGGAGCTGAGGAAGGGGTTTGAAGGATACATGCAAAAAGGCCTCAGGATCATTAACTTCTCTCCTAAAGCTCAGGAATGAGCACACTTTCTTTCTTTTCCACAGGATTTCAGATGTTGCTGTCTTAATTTTAACCGTACATGAATTTCTTTGGCTGTGGTACAGTTTTAGTGTATAAACCCAGGCTTCTAATGAAAATATTGACACAGCCTTAGCTGAAGTGATGGAAAAAGCGCTATTATCTTGCCTTGAATAGAGGGATGCTATTGCAGAGATAAAACTTGTTAAATTACAAATAGACCCCCATGTCTTTAATTGTGGAATTGGATCAATACTAAGAAAAAAATGAGAAAACGTCTGTGAAACTCTTATTCAATGGTAACCCCAAGTCAATAAGGAGTCGTTTTTCACTGTTTTACATAGCGTTTAGAGCAAATTGGATCAAGGAGGTCTCACTTAATTTTTATCCGAAGTAGACATCACTTGACATCTTGAAATTCTAAGACTTTTTTTCCCCTTCACTAAAGTTTTATCACCCAGTGAGTGAACAGAACAAATTTCATATGACCTAGTACATTCAGGCATTAGAAATAACTATGAATTATGAAATAATTTTCTATGATGGAATTAAATATTAACACAACTCTTTGCAAAATCCTTTTATTTGTTTCTAGAATGACTTTACTCACAGGATGACATGAGCTAAAAATCCTCATCCAATACTTACAATTCATTAGAGTTTTAACCCATTTTTGTGCAATGGCAGAGCAGGTTTTTGGAGATTGCTTTTAATTTTTAGAAAGAAATATTCTCCATATCCCTTTTCTGAATTACACTACATTTGTTGTTTTATATTGAAATACTTTATATTTCCTTTGAAATCTCTCAAGTTACATGAATCTTAAGAACTATATAGCTCTACCTCAAAATAGGTTTGTGCGATCCATAAATATCATCTAACAAAATAATGTTTTTATAACTGTCAATTAATTTTTTTGCCAAAGTTAACACTTTAAATCCAAGTAAATTATTGTATCTACCCCGCCAAAAAAATGTCAAGCTCTCCATTAACTGGGGTATAAAACTGTCTGACTCTCCTTGACGACAGGTTTGAAAGAATTTGCAGATAACTGAAGAGAAACTGATTTAGCAGATGGTTAGACGTGCATGGTGAAAAGCTATATATATGTATGGATATATAAAAATATATATATTATTAATATTTTTCCCATTGGGAAGAACGGCTGACCCAGTTCCGCTTCTTCTTTAGAAAGTGTTCCTTTCCAGACTAAACATAGACTTTGGGTGGAGTTTTGGGGATTGTATGTATTGTACAGTGCATATTTTCCCAGGAAAACACAATCTGGCAGTGACTCTGGCTAACCATGAAAGAGAAAGAGGCAGGCTTGTGGAGACATCTCTGCATGGAGAGTATTAGGGGAGGAATCCTGCCATGGATTGGATGGGGAGCCTCTTGGTTCTCTCCCTAAACTCTGGGTTGTTTTCTAAGATAACTGGACAACTTTGGCATCTATGTCATCTCTCACACTTATTGCTCCTGTTATTATTTTTTCTGAATGTTAAATTATGCAAAGAATTTTACTGTGGCTACCTGCCTACTTACTGCCTGAGTTATGGTGGTAATTATGACAGGGGCAGTTCCCTTCCCTTTTCTTTTTAGCCCTGGCAATTCCTTTCAGCTTGCTTTCATAGTCCCACAAACTAATAGAATTTGGAAAAAAATGATTGATTGCAGTCTGATCATTCTAGGTGTCGTCTGGTGTTTCCACATAGCTGAGAATGAACAGTTTATGAAGTGCCAATTGCAGCCTCCAGCTAAAGAAAGGCTCCCCAGGGCTTCAGGAGAGCTCTGGCTGCTACCAGACTTTATAATTATTTCCCACACTTTTCTCTATCCTCTCCTCCTTGTCCTTTCCCTTGTCTCTAACCCCTGCTGCCTAGGCAGGGTCACTGAACTTTAGTTTTATGTCAGTGGCATTTGGCTGTAGAAAGGATTAAAGGCTGAGAAGTGGTGAGTCCAGGCGACAGTGCAGGAGATGGAGAGGGAAGGAATGAGGACAGGCACAACAGAAAAGCAGCAAAGCAGAGCCTGGGCTTTAGAAGGAGGACATCCCTCTTCCCAGTAGGCAGCAGCCAACGTGCAGGGCTGGATACCAAGGGAAAGGTATCCAGAGAAACAGCCTCTGCAGAAATTGTCAGAAGATTTAGTCCTGCTCCTCTGTGCCTCATGTGGGGCATGATGTTGCAGCGCTGGGAGCATTTCCCATGCCAGTGGGATTATAAAAGTGGAAGTTTGTCATGGTAGGGAGAAAGAGCAAAGAGCATGATAAAGAGAGATACTGTAGAAATGAAAGGCAAAATTAGTGCAGGTGTGGGTTTCTTCTCTGAGTAAGCCTTGAAGGCAAAGGGAGCACTTTTCTCCTGAATCCCTTGTGGCAGAGCAGCTACCTCAGCCTCCCCAGGCACTTGGCTTGCCAGGCAAAACTTTTCATCCTTGCAAAACAAAATGCATCTCCCCCCACCCTTCGGTATGCGTGTGCCGGGAGTACACAGACGGGCTCCTAACGCTCGCAGCCGTAAATAACTTAGAAGCCGCTTTTAAAAACCGCAGGTTAAAGGATGAGGGCTGCCATGACGCACACAGAGGCTGAGATCAGAGGAGCAGCTAAGAGGGGTCAGGAGAAACAATGAATCCCCTTGTTCTGAGTCATATTTATGAGTGCTCCATTGCACCTAAAGTTCATATTTATTGGCTAGGCCATGGGGTTTCCCTATTTGCTCATCTCTTAAAATAACACCCCTGGTTAAAATTTCCTATAAAACACAGAAATGCTACAGCAGGCAGAACTTGTCAACCCTGACAACTACATTATTTAAGTTTGTGGGTGGGGTACACCAAGCAAGAGCGGGTTTGTGTTTTGTACTGAATTATGAATTTTTTTCTATACAAAACATGACTGTAATAAAAGTAGAAAAGGAAAGATTTTGTAGCTCAGCTTTCCACTCGGAAATTTCCCAGTTATTAAGAGATGCTCCAAGAGGTGAATTTTGGTGTTTAGTTCCTAGCTCTTTTTGAGCAATTATTCTGGTGCAATAGATCAAGAACCTGGCTTTATTAACCACTGCTATACCACTTAATACACAAATGGTATAGGAGGCACATGTGGCACCTTACCAAAATGTGGTTCTACTTTTTTCCCCACTGTAATTCAAGGCAAACTGAAGCAAAAATTAGTAATGAGGCAGAACCTAGAAAACTAACCAGGACAGCTAGTGCTGGTTCATGATATGTATCTGGAGCTTGGACCAGTGACTTTGCAGAAGCAAAACTCCACGTAATTCTCTTTTTCAAGGAGAATCAGAATGGGGAAGAAATTTGAGCAACTGAAATTTCTGCAAGGTTTATCTTTATCTGACTTAACAATATTACTTATTCAGACTCCATGAGAAGGTCTTTTCCAACTTCAATGATTCTGTCATTATGTCCCTTTGTTGACTGGGTCAATTAACTGAAATTGCTGTTGTTTTATTTCCCAGGTATTTGACTGTAGTCAAGTTAATGAAGTCAAATTCATATGATCTGGAAAAGCTGTACCCCTATTCCAGAGTAATTATTGCAAATTAAGAGCAATTTGGCTAGGCATATCCATTTAAAACCTTTATTGTTTAAAAGTGGAAGGGAAATACACATGGAGTATGCAGCTATAAGATACCGCAAAATAAATTCAAATATTAATTTTATTGGATTTTTCAATTGTGAATGGCATAATTTTTGGGCGTAGAGGTGTTAAATTCTGTTCTGACTAAGAAAATTCTGGTAAAAATATGTGTTCAGTTTTGTTCTGGGCCTTAGAAAAAGAAGGAGCAGGGACTCTGAATGAGCAGAGACTCTGATTTTGGAGCAGTGGGCAGAGAGTATCTGAAGGTATCTGGTGCCTAGAGCCATGGGATTCTGGTGGCACAGTTTTCAAAAACACTAGCTGAGAAATTGAAAGAGTGGGAGAACAGTAGTGTGGATGACATCGCTGTGGGAGCAAGTCCAAGCCCAGTGTACAACCCCATAACAGCTGTAGTCTTTGGGGTGGTGGAGATCCAGCAGGAACATAGCTCTGGGAAGGTTGTTCCCAAGATTAGCTCAGCTGGAATATTTGTCAAAAACTACAAGTCATAACGTGCCAGTGATCCCAAAGGTTAATCTGCTGCTCCTGACCAGGTTACCTTGCTGCCTCATACATGAAAATTAAATGTATCCAAAGGTTTTGCAGTGAGTCGGTCCCACCCCAGCTGAATCAGAGAGTGAAATAACAGAGCAACCTAATAGGAAAATCCTGAAGAGCCTCAGACAGAGAATGAAAACAGTGTGCTTCTGTTTTCCAGTCCATAAAATGAGGATGGGCAAACACTCCTGCATTCATTTTCTCTTCTGTGCATTGTCATTCTTTGAAGTTGCAGACAACTGTTACAGCTTTCTTGTGTTTTACTCTGCTGTGGGCTCTGTAAAATACTTTGCTTCTAAAAGTCTCACAACACCTTGCATTTCATCATGGTGATCTCAAATGTTATTTTAGAAAGGGCAAGAAAGGCTCTTCTCTAAGGGCAACAAGTTTGCTGTTCTTAAAACACAGTTTACAAAATAATGAAAATGAGAAAGAGGTACTGGAATTTAAGCACCAAAACTGAGATTTGTGTTCTGGTGCAATGAAGTGTGGCTAGCTTAGCTCTTGTTCTCAGAATATAGGTTTGTTTCTCTCTGAGTCATGTGTGCATGCATATCAGCCTGTGTGCATGGCTTTGTGTATGTAATATAAAAAGCATGTAAATCTCTTCAGTTTTAGTCGCTGGAATTTTTTCCCCCTTAAATCATAATATTCTTTCCCATCAATACTATGTGGCTTTAACAGCCCTGACCTTTCAAGCTGCCTGTTTGGACCAGTGTTTATCAGATGACCATTTGACCTCCTTGTTAATTGTACTTAATTACATCCTGTTGTAACATTTTGAAATAAGAAGGCGAGTTTATGGATCTGCTCCAAAGACCCGAAGACTAAAACGGCAGCAGAATTCAGTGGTATGAGGCGCTGAGTAATCTTGCAGTGAGGCTGATGAGAGCTGTGGCCTGTCCTGTCAGAGGTCCTTAAACCAGTCCTTTTCCATTTAGGATCGTTGGTACTTCTGTGAATAAAATCACACTATTTTTTTTGTTTGGAGAAGGGCTTCTCCCCTCTGACTAACAGCTCCAAAGAGATCAAGAAAGGAGTGAGATATATCAACAGTACTGCAAGGGCTGAAGTTCACATCTGATGATATAAAAGACAGTGGTCTCAGTTTCCACAAATAATATCACTGTCGTTTTCCAAAATTTCAGTTTCTTAGGCTTCCATAGAATTGCCAGTTCCCACAACTTTTTTGAGACCTACATAATATTTGCTATGAGATTTTTCTGTGCTTTGATGATAAAGGAGCACATCTAAGGTTTCATTAAAGATCAGCAATTATCCCCTGCAGCTGCAGAAAAACAAAAATGAAAACAAATCAACATCCAAAAAGAGCTGCAGTTCTTGAAAATGGTCAGTCTAAAGGCTCAGAAAGCAACTTCAAGCACTTTTTATTTTACAATGATTTTCATAGAGTCGCTTTTGAAATACATGGCATTGACCATATCACATCTCTTCTTACTAGTGATGAAATATATATATATATATATGTGTGTGTGTGTGTGTGTGTGTGTCCTTTTCTGTTGCTGTTCCATAGCTTACTTTCCACAAATTTGTAGTAAACCTCATTTCCTAAAATACATTAAGTAAAAAGGGAATAGAAGTTATAAAATTACCATTACCAGGTGAAAATCTAGTCCCAAAATTTTAAGGCAAGGCAAAAGAATACACCTTCAATTTTGTTTTATTTTAACAGTGATCAATAGACTTCATGCAGAATGAAGTGCCATAAAAAAGTAATTGTTTGTAGTGGGTAATGGCACATCATTCTGGCATTATTGCAATGGTTTATCATCCAGCATGAGTCAAATTCTAGATAAAAGTGGTAAGTTACTTAGGGCTGGGCTGTGAGCTTTTTGGCTGATGCAGTACTGCCCGTGGTTGTCACTGTGAACTGAATGCTATTGTGAAAGCTAAAACTCTGTCCTGCCTTTCGTGTAGAAAAGGTTAAACCTATAGTTCAATTAGACACAATTGCTTTTACATAGTTAAATGTTTTTTTGTGTATTGATTTAAATTGCAAGCTTATGTGATTAAGAAAAAAACCACAGAATTTGCTGGATGTCATAGTAAGGTATTCAAAAGATCGTAGCTTTTAAATCCTCTTGGGTGTTAAGCAATAGAAAATATACCTGAAAACAAGCAGTTAAATATGATGATATTCAGGAAGGGCTGATTTATTTTTCAGAATTTTGAGAGTTAGTATAATGTGACACTATACAGTATTGTATATCACAATAATTTTAAATTACATATTATTTCAGAATAAAGTTTTTTATTTTTTTAATTCTTTGGTTATCTCCTATATTATATCCTATAGCTATCAACTATGGTTCTTCAAAAGGTAATTTTTTTTCATCACTTCTTAAAGTATTGAATTAATAATCATGTTTATGAGGGTTAATGAGGCTGTATATAATAATGAGATCACATTTACAAGGACAAACATTTTTAGATATATCAAATTTTTAATTTAAGCAAGTATATCTTAAATATATTTATAATTTTATAAAATATATGTACATTTTTTTCTATAGAAATATAGATATATGTTAATGCAAAATCCAGAGGCAATTGATGCTGTGGAGTAAATGATAAGACACAGATCACAGAATATTCAGAGTTGAAAGGGACTCACAAGAATGAAGTGCAACTCTTAAGTGAATGGCCTATATGTGGATTGAACCCCCAGCCTTGGCCATATTAGCACCACGCTCTGCCAACTGAGATAATCTTGAGGTCGATTAGTTCAAGTTCATGCTGCAATTCATTGGATCAGAATAAAGAGACTAATGTCATTAGGATTGACAGCATATTGCCACTGTTTTCATTGTCCAGCAGTTATGTTCTGATTCCTCCATATTTGTAGGTATTCCTTATAAATGCAAAATACAAAAGATGCTCTTATTGGGATGTGTGTGTGCACGGGAGACCCTGTCTAAAAGGCATCCATCACTCAGCTGGAACCAGTGCACAGGAACACTCACAAACTGAAATCTTGGCTCCATGGGCACAGTTACCAATCAAGTTATGACCTGTTCATGCTGTGTTTACATTGCCATCTGCTGCTGTACAGAAATGAAGCTTCTTTTATTAACATATCACTAAATCATTAACATTACCTCATTATATCAGTGAGATTTACCACAAACTCTATTAGATCATGCTGCTTCTCCTTGTCTGCAGGTAGGGAGCATGTTTTCATCAAAATGGGAATGAAAGCATGTATCCAAAAGATGAGGCTGTGATGCTTCCAGATTGACAAATGGGTTTTTTTTACTTTTTAAGCCTATGCCTAGAAATTAGAGCAGTTGTCATTTCCGAACTAGTGGAAACACAGGTTTAGCACAAGCGTGGGCAAAGGTTGATCAGCTGCTACAAAATGCGTGTGAAATATTCTTAGTGGTGTGGTACCAAAAAGATTGCCGGTCAGGCTCCCACTCCCTGCTCATTCTTACCTTCTGCTGAGAAAGACACACATTGACATCAATCATTGGTTCTTTTTTGGAGAGGAGTGATGATCTTGCACCAGATAATTGTTGGATGAACAGTACTGTGTGCTCAAAATGTCATACTTTCTACTTTGGAAATTATTTTCTTTTTTATGTCATTTTGAGCCTCCTGTGTCTCTCCCAAAGTCTATCCAAAAGAACCTACTGTGAGGGATCGCAACCTACTGTCGTGTTACCTGGAGTTAATCTGAGCTCTTCACATTGTTTGTGAAGATTATTTTCCCTTTCCTTTGGCAGTGCAAGTGTAATGCTGGATGGCCAATCCAGAGGTATTTTATTCACTAACCATCCATGAGTTTCTGCCCAGAAAGAGGTCAAAATGATCATTAACTTTGGTGAGTTTTAAACTCATTTCAGAGAAAAAAAAACCACTTTTTTTCCCCTTCTTTTTGAGAGGACTTATTCCATATGGGGGTGAAATTATCTCTGTGAGCATAAATCATGGTCAGATTAGACTGACAGAACTACAGAGGAGAGGGTACATTTTGTATCCATATTAACCAGGTGTTAAAACCGCAGCCACATCCCAAACTGCCATCTGAAAGTGCCATTTCCCACCACCCCAGGCCAGTCTCCTATCTGCTCTTCCTCCTCATCTTCTTCCAGTGTAATGTCTGTGAAGGCCTGCCCCTGCTGTGCTTCTGGCCCTGTTGCTCTGTTTCTCAGCACCACCACTTAGGCTCTCCTAGGTGGGTCCTTGGTGTTGGGCAGCAGCAAGAGTGTGCAGGACAAACCTTCAAAGCAAGGGCCGACAGATTATAAAAGATGAAGCTTGGTCTCCTTACATTTTTAATTTTAAGGTGATGACTCTGTGTAGTGATTAGCCCAGTATACATTTGTGGAACCTAAGTATAAATCAGAGGACTTCTGATTTTATTTGAGCCAAGATGACATAATAACTAAGTGCACGGCCTGTAAGTATCTATTTTTTGCAAGTGTATTTAATATCCTACCTATAATGTAGTCTAGCAAATTTTTTTTATTTCTTAAATATAAAGAATCCTTCTTCTACTTTCTAAATGAGATGTTCTTGAGGGCTTCCTTCCTTATCCTTGTTACAGCTGGGCTGTTTTTATGGAATATTTGGTCAGTGTTAATGGTATGGGTAATATTAAAATACTCACATGTGAGCACAGAGTAAGCAGAAAATATTGCCTATCGTCATATCCAGTTTAATATTCAGACTTCCATGGAAGCATTTCCAAAAAATTCCACAGCAGAAAAGAGATGGAGTTTATCAGACATGGATGAATGGTAAATGGTAGAGTGACTTGCCACCTCTGGCTGGAAGTGAGCAGAGGGTTAACATGAGCAGAAACTAAGGAGATGTGAGAAGATAGAGTGCACTTTAATGTTTAGCTTTTCCTCCCCTGCCAGTTGCCCTATGATGATATATGCCCTTTCACCCTCCTCAGAAGTTATGTTCCATCTGTATACTTTTACAGTGTCAAAACAGTTATAACTTACACCTATTTTCTGACCATTGGATCCCAGAGGTATAACTTTTGTTTCTATTCAGTTGCAGCTGAACCCAAGAGGGATCTTTTTTTCTGTCATTTGTTAACCTTGAGGTTGTGTTGATCTGACATCCTGACTTTCACACACAGTCAGAAACCTGGCAATAATTGTTAGTTTTCTTTGTGATGATCTGTGATTATAGAAAAACAGAATTAAATGTGAGAAAAATGGAAGTCTATTGACAGATGGTATCAAAATTTACTGGCTTTGCCAAAGGTGAGGCAAAATAGACATCTTTGAAAACAGCAGGCAAAATTAGCAACCTAAAGTGGTGGTGGCATAAGGATTAGCTAATTTATCTATGCATTAGCTCAGAACTACTTATTTGAGGAATTTTTGTGGAGTTCTTTCTTTCCAAGTAAAGATTTATTTATCACTGATGAAACTGAATGCAATCAGAAATCTAGTAGATTTAGATTAACACATGTATTTGTGATTGGAGTGCCTTTGTAATACTGTGGGTCTTAAAACAACAAAGAAACCACAGGGTCCTTATTTATTAAAGATTAAATAGCACATTTGTGCAGTTGTATCTTTTGTTGTGCTTCGGGCTACAGCTGAGCAACTGGAGTGAAAGATTTGCTTTTGTCAGGTTGAAAGATACAGTGCATTATACTGTCAAAACCATCAGAAAAAGGAGATTTTGAGGAACCACATTGCCAACTACCTTTTATGATAGGATTGTGATTAGACTCTCAAAGTTCTGTTCACTTCTAAAACTCAATCTCTTTGTCTGGTTACTTCTCCTCTTGTTTTGGCCCGGTTCAAGGAAGCATGAGAAAAGCAGGGTGTTGCTTTCCCACTTATTTTGTATCAACAACTGAAAGCCTTCCAGCATGTAATTATCACTGGACCAGCTGCAGTGCAGCACTTGTTTTGACTTGTTGAGCAAGTGCATTTGACTTGGAAGAAGAGTAAATTGAATGAATAACACATGTTTAGCAATGAAATTTTTAACAAAACATTGTCTATTGAATGAAGACCAGCAATTTCATTAAAACTTCTGCTTCGCTCCATTATTTAATGTGAAGTAACAAGAAGGTACCATGGGTAATCTCACAGCATCCAGATCACCTGGGAGATTGTGTGTGAGAAAGCCAAGCCCAGTTATGCCTCTTTGATTGAGGCATTTCTTTAGGTATCAGCTTATAAAAGTTGCTGGCAGGCACTGTAACATGGTTTCTGGGAACTCTTTCCTTCTCAGGGTGAATGCTGGAAGCTTTCAACTATTAACTGAGTTCTGATTCTGAAAATAATTAATGAAAAAAAGGAAAGAAACTTATCCTTTTACATATTCACTTATATTCAACATGGGTGTGTAACTTTCATTATTTACCTGGGTACTGTCTGTCACTTACTAAAGGGAAACACTTGTTTGTAATTTACATTTGTTTATAAATGTAAAACATTGCATGCATATTTTGAGGGGATTAGAAAGTAGAAATTGCATAATTTGAAAGTCCACCTTAATAATATTTTAGTGTTTATGCTATTTGGAGTTTCTGAAATGTGTGTTTTGTTAATTGGCAAGGATCTATGAGATCTTATTGACTACAATAACAAGAGAAATGAGCATTTTAATAATAGAACAGCGCTCTCAAAAGATGTCATACTATGTGCTTGATTAAAATACATTCATACAATCTTTTTCTTTTTTATAAAGTATGGGATTTTGAAATTCATTTCTTTGAGGGTTAAGGAAAAAAAAATAAGTGAAATATTTACTTTGAAAAAAGACAGGCTATCTGGTTTTGTTGGTTTGATTTTTTCACCATGCTTTCTCTTTTCCTTCTTCCTTTATATTACCATTGTTAAAGGTTTTTTCATTGACTTTATTTTGATTTGAATTACTATGCAATTTATACAGTTCAGTAAGTCTGTTCAGTTATAGAAGGGATGTTCAACCACTAAAGATTTGGATTCAAGAAGTATTTCATTTATTAAAACTGTCACTAACTGCACAGTATTTCATCAAACAATTTTAAAACTGCCTCTAATTTGGTAAACAAAATAGGAAAATATTGCTCATTGATGTCAGTATCTGACCTGAAAATAAAGGATTTTGTGAAATAACTCTAAATTTACAGCAGTGTATGTAGCTTCTGAGCACGACTGATCAAACTTTATTCTCTGTGTTTTGAAAAGAAAGTTTAATGAGAAAGTAATTTACATTGTTATTTCAAAACCACATCTGTAAATATATAATTACTTTAAATACAACCAATATAATAATAATAAATGCAGAGAAACTGAAATAAAAAGTACTGCAATCAATCAGTTTTTAAGAAACAGAACTGTTGTAATGAAAAAAAAAATCTCCAGACTTGCCCTTTCTAATTAAGCAAAATCCCCACTGATAAAGGAAACAGCTTTGCTCCAGTTTGAAGGGGATCTGAATGTAGATTAAGTTTCTGACAGTGACTTTTGTGTCTAACGTAGTGTATGTGTGGAATGTAATTTTGAGGACTCCTATTTTCAACCTCTGCCTGCATTTTTTATATATTGAGAAAGGCCTTTAAGATCATTGAATCCAAGTATTAAACATTCACTGACAAGTCCACCACTTTGAGGGCTTCATTCTGCTCCCTGTGCCTGTCTTCAACCTCAGGGAGCTGGCACCCAGAGAAAAACTGGCCTCGCTCTATTGAAGGCTGAGACAAAAAAGACATTAAGTAATGAAGCCTTTCCCTCATCCTTTATCACTGTATTTTTCCCCACATCCAATAGAATGGAGATCCTCCTGTGCACTCCATTTGTTGCTGATGTATTTAAAATAACCTTTTCATTGTGTTTTAAGGCCGTGCCCAGGTTACATTATAGTTGGGCTTTGGTCCGTCTGATTTTCTCTCTGCATAACCTCACGCATCCTTGGAGTCCTGATTTCCTGCCCCTTCTTCCCAAGTGCATGAATTCCCCCTTTTTTTTCTGATTTCCAGCCAAAGCTCTTTGTTCAGGCAGGTTGCTCCTCTTCCCCACTGGCTGGTCTTTTGGCACATGGGGACAGCCTGCTCCTGGTCTCAGATCTCTCTCGTGAAGGATGTCCATCCTTCCTGGACTCCTTTGTCCTTCAGGTCTGCCTCCCAAGGGACTCTGCCAACCAGCCTGCTAAACAGGCAAAAATCTGCCCTCAGGAAGTCCAGAGGAACAATTCTGCTGACCTACCACCTTACTTGTTCAGAATTAAAAACTCCATGAAAACCCCATAATTCTGTGTTTGCTGTGCCCAAGAGACCTCCAACTATCAACTATCACATCACCCACCAGTGATTCTCTGTTCACTAGCAGCATGTCCACCTTTGCTAGCTGAATGCCTCACCAGCTGTGTGAGGGAGTTCTCTTCCACACATTCCAGGAGCCTCCTAGACTGTTTTCTCTCTGCTGTGTTGTATTTCCAGCAGACAACTGGTAAATTGAAGTCCCCCATGAGAACAAGGGCTGGTGACTGGGAGACTTCTCCCAGCTGCTTGTAGAACATTTCATTTCCCTCTCCATCCCGGCTGGATGGTCTGTGACAGATTCCTACCAGGATAGCTGCTATTTGCTTTCCCTCTGGCTCTTCCCTATAAGCACTCAACCCAGCTGTCACCATCACTGAGTTCTAGGCATTCCTAATATAGAGGGCTAGCTCACTGCCTTTCCTTCCTTGCCTATCCCTTCTCAAGCGTTTATAGCCGTCTTTAGCAGCACTTCAGTTGTGCAAGCCATCCCACCATGTTTCTGAGGCGACAACTGCTTCATCCTAAATGGAAGACATGCAGTTGGGAAGTTTTGTAGTTAAACACTCAGCTGAATGATTATGGTAATGTAAATGGTAAACGTCTAATGTCAAATAATAAAAAGAAGTCAGGTGCGGGGACAAAAACCCATTTCACTCTCATTTTGGACCTCAACCCCTGCATTTCTTCTGTGGAATGGCTGAGGGTGTTCCATTGCTGCATTAGTGGCATCCTGGCAGTTAGGATGCAGTCATTGAAATCAGCTGATAAGGATTGAACTGTCCTTTGAGCAAGGACTATCCACCAGTGAACCCAAGGGGAAATGTAAATAAACTCTTTTGTTCTGTTTACTGGCTGGTACAAGACAGTTGGCCCTTAACAAACAGAATTGTCTCTCCAGTGACCATATCAGGCAGCCTTCTCTGGTGTCCAAAGCAATGCTTTATGGACAGGTGACTGTTTTATTCAATTTCAACATCTAACTCAAAATAGGTTCCCTGAGTTCAGATCAGGATACTTACCATTCTAAAAAACAGATAAACCTAGTAAAGCAGTAGTGCTTAGAGAAGTGGAATCATAGTCTGCATTGTTTTTTTTTTTTTTTAATCATTATTTTGGGAAGTTATTTTTCTTCATTCTTAGACTTTAAAAGTCCACCTGATTTAAAACCTTTTCTAGAAGATTGTAATCCCCATTCAAAGGCCAATGAACAGGATGAAATGGCTGCCACTTACTTCAATTTTAACTAGATTTTACATTTTTCGGACTTCCAGGGTGAAAAAATGAAAGGCATACATTCCCAGATGAAGTGATTTTCTAAAGCTGATATTCATTTTCTACAAGTCAAAAAAGTTACAATGCGTAAAAATATTGAAATGGATATTTTAGAATCTGTAATCTAGTCTCTCTTCAACTGACAATGACACTCTGATGAATGTCCTTAACTTCTCTCAGAAGCACTTCATTGAAATATTTGCACCTAGTGTAGCTGTTTTGTTTTGGGTTGTTTCTTTTAACCCTGTATGCTTCTCTAGAACCACTTTTCACCTTTCCACACACCCCACAAAACATTTGTTGCCTTAATTTATGAAAGGTGAGTCACTCTAAACATTCTCATCTGTGATACTGGAATTTGAATGAGAGAGAGAAGAGCAAGAATGGGGTAAACAGCTATTTGATGTCTGTCTTTTCACAGTAGCACAATAGCTAATTCCTAGGGCCTCTGACCTTTCAGTGTCCTGTAACAGAGTACTTGCATTAATCTGTTGCTTATCTGTCACCTACCACATTTGATATTTCCAGTCTCTGCTTTCAATTATCAGTCATTAGAGGCAGCACTGAGTAATTTCAGGAGAAAATGCCTGGAACCTTTGACCTGTTTTGGTCAGATAACCACAAGTGCTCACTGTAGATAAACTATCATTTCATTATATTCAAGATGTAAATGAGTGTCGTTTGTAGTGTATCAGCTTACTGTAAACTTTATCACCTTGGAGTGATTAAAACTGACTGGTTTACTTAGTACGTATACAAAGAATTTAGAGTCAAACAGTGAAATTCAGTGAGATTAGTGCAAATGACCCTTTCTAGTTACACAGGTCTGTAAGACCCTCCATTTTGCCTTGGAACATAGATTTAGTAGTTAAAAAGTGACATTAATTTGATTAGTGAGGCTTCACTGTTTGTGAAGCCAGTTGGGATCCTGGGATGCTATATTGTAAAATCAGCTTATTTTAACATGTTTTTCAGCATATCTTTGGTTTGTTACCCATTTGCCAAAGCAGCTTTCACTTTGCCCATGTGTCACAGCCACGCACCATCTTCAGGAAAAGTGAAGCACATATCAGCGTGGAGCTAAGGAAAGAGCACATCTAATAGTCCCTCATGCACTACGACCTAAACTCATTGCTATCAGTTTTTATATTTTTTAAGCTCAGTCAACATAATCAGATATTTATGGCTGAATTTCTAAAATACTCACTGCTTGTTATACAGCTAAGTAAGTGCTTTCGGTGTTTTTTAGTTGTTATTTTTTTCCTTCATAAAATAAATAGTTTTGTTAATGAAAAACAGTGCATTATATTTTATTTTGGTGTAAAAGAAGACCTCTTTTCCAAAATACCTTTTTTTCCTGTAAATTTGACTTTTTTTCTTCTTAGAGTTGGACTTAGTGTTAATGCAGTGTAAATGTTTCATCAGTTTGCCACATGGGTGGAAAATATAATTCTTTCCCATCTTACACACAGGTGTTTGTGATATTCCCCTGAGCCACGACTTGTCTGATGTAACTGTAGTGCTGCATATATTAACTTCAGGTGGTACAAAAATCCCATTTTTAAAAGTCAATGCTAAGAATCCTGGCTAATGAGAGCAAAGGAAGATTTTTCTTTTCTTTTTTTTTTTTAATCAACATTGCCCCTAATATTCTACTTACTTTTTACCTAGAAAAATTATATTCCTCCAATGATTAAAAAATGCTTACTGATTTTCTGGTCAACTGGGTTTTAGATGCTGTGATTTGTCCCTCAGAAATGCATTTTGGCAGATGTTCTGGGCAGGGCTGGAATGACATGAGAACATTCTGAAAGGACTGAATACTTGAAAATTTTAACCTGTGTTTTTCAGGCTGCCAGTGTTGAAAAGCTCTTGCCTGTGAAATAAAAATATTTGAGAAATGGTGCCTCCTGCACTTCATGCTATTTCAGCAGGACAAAGGACCTGACAGATACCCTACTGAGCATTCACAGTCTTGCCTGACAGGGCATTTATTAGATGCAGAAGGGACCAAGATTTGTGTATTATTTTTCAGTAATAAAATATTCATTATCATTAAATAATATTTTACTTTTTTTAACTTGGCTACCATTCTAACCATTGGTCATTACTGTAACATGACCATCACTGCTTTTTTTGCAGTCTGCTATATAGTGCAAGATTTTAAGTTGTCTACATTTGTATGCAATTTTTTTTTCTTTTTTTATTTTTTTTTGCTTTATACACTGGCTGATATAAATTTGCAGATAGACATTCTGGATTCACTGCAGAATGAGACCTCCTTGGACTCGGGGTGTTTTTGCAGTGTTGTTCAGTGACTGTTTCCTACAGCCCTTCACTTCTTGCAGACTGTTGCTGCTCTGAAGTCCTGGCCTGCCTGTAAACACTGTCTTGAGTCAGAGAAATTTTGAGCTGGTGTCCCTTTCAGATGATAGTGCTGCATCTTCCTTGGGTATATATACATGGAAACACAGATAAGTACTATCTGTGTGAGTTGTAACAATTAATTTGAGGCCCACCAGAGAGTGGCTGTCAGTGTTCTTTCAGCAGTTGTGGGTGATCCTGAGAGATCCCCACTGATACAGTTAAGGGTATTGCGGAGCCTTCTGTCCAAACTATAACATATAGGGAGATAACTACTGTTTCTAAACTGATGTTACTAATTAGAAAGTACTTGGTAGAAACTAGACAAAAAGGAAGCTTCTAACCCAAATAAAAATCAATCTGTCCAGTAATAGTGGCATTTAACCCTTTTATTCAGCGTCTAATTATTCAATATTTACTCATAGTGAGTAGTGTTTAGTTACCCATGCATGCTGGTAAATACTTGTTGAAAAAATACTATCCAGAGAGAGCAGAAAGGATTGCACTATACTTAGTCTGTGTTAAATATAGCACTTATTTGAAGGTTATTGACATATCTATTCCATGACAGTTTTGAAATGCTCAGTTTTAACCTCAGAAACTTGGAGCAGACTATTTGTACTAGAGAAAACCCTCCCGGCTCAGTGCTTTTGCATATGCTAATCTCTGCCAAGCTCCTCTGAAATGAAAGGCTTTACATGGGTATTTAAAAAAAAAAGCAAACAACTCCCGAACCTTAAGTCAGATCTCTGTATATATCTCATGGTTTAGAACTGGGCAGTGGAGCTGCTAAATAGACCGTATCCTGTTTCTCTTCAGTAGCAGCCCATCCATCTCCAGCTACAGAGCAGCCAGTTTACATGCTTCTGCTGCTTTTCTGCTCTACTTTTTCTACACAGCGTTCGATGGCAAACCCGTGTAAGCTAAACATGCACTTGAGCCAAGTAAACCTCGCAGTTAGCAGACAATTTTCCTTTTGTCAGCCAGGAGAAAGTTCATTTTCACTGAAGATAAAGTGTTCTTATAGCCTATATATTTTATTCTGTTTGGTTCTTAAGGCAATACAGACTTGTATGTAAAAAAACATAAAAGCTAACGAAAGCAAGGAGAGTTTGCATTTTTGAAAAGGCGACAGGGGAGTACGCTGTAAAGAACTAGTTACATGACCACAGGTGACTTAACTAGTAACTACTGCTCTGAAAATAGTGTTAAATGCTTTTTGTTCAATAGCTCCCACTTTAATATGTCCATAACTATGCCCTTATATGGCAAGCCCAAAATGATTTTTTTACCTTTTAGTGGATTTCTGTTTTGTAAGACAACATATACGTTATAATAATACAGTTATGTAGCTTTATACATAAAATTATATAATTATATGTATCTGCATGCAAACACGCATTATGTAGGTAGAAAAAATTATTTGGGAGGGATGTATACATAAGCATGTAAGTATAAATATTGTAATAATTTACACATTATTTATACATGTAGCATTTAGTAATGCAAATGTGGGCTTTTTCAGAACAGACATTGTTCCCCACTCAGATCTGAGGACTAAAATGCAGTGAAAGAGCTGGGGTTACAGGAGAGAATGTTTAGGGAAGCTGAGTGCAGCCATAAATGTTTAGATGGTTATCTAAACCAAATCCAACCTCTGCATTTTAGACTTTGTCCACCATAAGTTAAACAAAGCACGTATGTCATGAGGCAGGTAGAACTTTCCAGAAGAGAGAAATTCTGTCTTCCCATGGAGCACAGCTTATTCATAGGTCAATGATACGTTGTACTCTGTGGAAGTGGAAACCATGGATCATTTTCCTTTCCACATCCTTATAATCTGAAGTATTAATCCCATAAGGCGATCATCAGCCAGTACTATGGCCTGTAGTTTCCGTTGTCGCATCAAAACATATATTCCATTGCAAAAGTTGCTCCTAACTCAGAATCACAACTGCAGCAGACAATGAAAATAAACCCAAATCAGTTATAAATTAAAATCCTCTGGTTTGTTCCTCTTGAAATTCTGTAGAAGCCTCAATTAAGTAATCGGGAGGCTTGCTTTTTTATGTTGAATTGTGATGATGTCAGAAGCAGTGGGAGCTGCACCTGCCCACCAAGAACAGGTTTGAGGGGACTACTCAAGCCAGAATTGTACATCCTATGCTGCTGGGCTGCCACAGCCACTTGGCCCTGACCCACAGTTCCTTCTGACACTGGAAAGATGATGTGTGTGCCATTAGAGTACAACTTCTGTTAATTTATATGACTTAACTGCTTCTTAACTGTGTAGTTGTTGCAGTGCACTTTAGTACCACTTTTATTATGTTAAACGGAAATGAGCTGCATTCCTCTCATCAGCCTGGTTATTAGAGGCAATTAGCGTTTTTGAAAGTCATCTTTAGTTCTGGCATTGCTATTGCTGTGCTTATGGCTACACTAAAGTCCTAAATCCTTTCACAGCTTTTAGTTTGTCCATATTTCTAGTTGCTTTACAACATGCCCCCTTTCAGCTTTTTTTGATATTCTTTCCACTCCAGCTTCTGGAATTTATATAAAAGCCACGGAGTTTTTTTTTTCCTTTTGAACTGAAGATACTGGGCTGGCGGAATTTCCTTTAACTGGAAGTATGTCTGGGCTTGTGGTTTTATTATTTGCACAGTTTTATATTGTCATGTTTGTTAACCCCCAAGCGGAGGGAATGCTCCATTAATCATGGGAAATGGGCATTTATTTCTCGTCTTTAATTTACATTCAATTCTTCTCCTCACAGTTGAAAGGGACAAGGACTTCTCCCACCACCGAAGGCACTACAAGGAATTCCGCTTTGACCTGACCCAGATCCCTCACGGAGAGGCAGTGACAGCCGCCGAGTTCCGCATCTACAAAGATCGCAGCAACAGCCGCTTTGAGAATGAAACCATTCAGATTAGCATATATCAGATCATCAAGGAGTATCCCAACAGGTATCCCAGTCCTGGCATGGACTCATCACATATTGAATTCCATCCCATTTGCCTGTCCTAAGTAGGGAGGCAATAATCGATCATAAGTGTCCACCTGACAAGGCATCGTTGCTACCGCTGTGGCTTGTGCAGTATTAATTCTCAGGCAACAACAGCAAGCACTGAACAAGAATAAAACTTACCTTAAATAAATTTATTCCAGGTTTATGTCCAAGTTCACCAAATAATCTGCCCATGCACAGAGTGGGTGAGGGTTCACGTTCTCAGCGAGCAAATGGAGGAGTCCCATGCACAATCTAAGTGTCTAGATTTGGGACATGCACCATTTGCTGACACTGAGGTACTGCAAGCCAAGGTTCACTTAGCTCCTTAGAGGCAGAAAGATTGTCTAACTTTGATTATTTTGAAGAAGCATGGCTTTTTTGCTTGTTTGACAATTCTGCAGAAGGTAATTAAAAGATAAACTCATGCATTAAGATGACGTGCATACTTAACACATGCTGCTCACTGTAACTGAAAGCTAAAACAAATCATAGAATCATCTAAGTTGGAAAATATCTTTGAGACTGAGTCCAACCATAAACCTAACACTGCCAAATCCACCAATAAACATGTCCCTAAGTGCCACATATGATGTTGCACATGAGCAAAACTCTGAATTTGAGTTTGCAGAGCTCTGTGTATGACATGTTTCCAAGGCTCTACAAGACCTCCATAAATTAGCAGATTTCACCAGGCAAAATAGCTAAGTACCTGAAAATTATGATTGAAATCTACTATCAATTCCAAGATGCTTCTGAAAAAGCTACATAGACCCAAAATACAGGGACTGAAATTAAATTAGTTTATGTTTTTTCTCAGAAAGGGCAGGGGGGGAAGAAGTTCTGTTGTAAGATAAACAAAAAACTCTCCTTCATATTGTAACTGATTTCTATCCCAGGAAGGTTTGGCAAAACCAAATAAAATGTCAGCTTAAACTTGCAGAGTATTTGGGAGGAAATAAAAGCCCCATCGCAAGTTAACTTGAAGGCTGGGCCAGAATTCAAATCTCTTTTCTGCCCACAGAATCTTGAGCTTGTACCCTCCAGGTCAGACCTCTGAATTCCAAATTATAAAATATTTATGACTATAAAAAGGGATTCATTTTACACCAATGGAATCAACAGGAGGGAAAGCACTCATCCTTACAGAATATCTTTTGATTTCTTAGTAAATTTGGGGATAAAAAAAATAGTGTGGGGTTTTTTGTTTTTGTTTTTTTTTTCCTCTATCTTCAGCTTCCCAAAAATTCTTTTGACATAAGGTTCTAGAAGAAACTTATTAGAGGAAGGAATGAAGCAGGGAGGAACAAACCACATCTTTTTAAAGAGCACAGGTCAAGGCTAAGGCGATGAAAGATTTTCACCTGAGAACTCAGATTTTTTTATGAACTAATGGGAAAAATTAATTGTTCTAATACTTTTGATGTTTCGTTTTTAACTTTTTTGAATATTTTCACAGTTGGTGGTTTGTATTCTATTTTAGAGAAAGCAAAACTGTTTACCACTCAGATGAAAATCACAGTTATCATCTCACTTGCTCAAATGGCAACTGCCTCTGTGAAGGCATTAAACAATGCTTCTGATTTCTTTCAATGCATAAACAGAAATGTATAGATGCTTTATATTTGCATTTACAATTATAAAAGCCCCATATCCTCTAATGGAAGCATGCTGCTGAAAGAAGGAGCAGGCAATGACACGCCATGCATTTGATTTCACCAGTGGAACTACAGAAGCTTCAGATGTAGACCAAGTGTTTCTCTCCTACTGTTGATTTTTACAGTTTCTGCTCTATGTAGGGATATAATAGGCGACTGCCTCAGTGGAACAGGAAAGGAGAAGACCACAAGCTCTTCACTGTTCAAATTAGAAACAAGAAAAATTTTCCACAAGCTCCTTGCTGTCTCCAGGCAGAAGAGACCCCAAAACGAGCTCCCAGGAATTTTTATTTTTCCAACAGAGCCAAACCTTTTGCTTTTGGGCCCAGACTTCACTTGTGATTTTCTTGACTTTGTCACCTCAGGTTTAATTCTACATATGTACATTAGGTTTCAGGTACAAAATTTTTAGAAGCTGCTACTACAGAATGGGAGAGGGAGAGAACTTTGAAGATGGGGAAGCACTGGAACATGCTGCCCACAATAAGTTGTGAATGCCACATTCCTGGAAGGTTTCAAGGCCGGGCTGAATGGAGTTTTGAGCCACAGGTCCTAGTCTAAGGTGTCCCTGCCCATGGCATGGGGTTGGAACTTGATGATCTTTGAGGACCCTTCCAGCCCAAACCTCTCCAATTCTGTGATTCTGTAATATCCCACAGTCCTTACCAGTGACATTCCACAGCAAAACTGCTCCTCCACCCTTTGCTTTGAGCAGGAAACATGGGTGTCTGACGGGACTCTGCAATCCCAAACACAGTCCTGCTGTGCTTTCAGGCAGGGTGCAGAGTTTCCAAGTTGCATCCTAAGGATTGTGCTGTAGTCTCAGGCATTCTACTGTCTCTATGGCGGTATGGCTGCTGAAGTGTGTGTGTTTAATTCCCTTGGAGTTTGCTGAAGTTCCAGTCTTTGGGATTGAAGTTTTTTATTTGGTCTAAGGAAATGTACAGCATGGCCCATAGCAGGCTGCCTTCCTATGGAGCCCCACCATCGACTCCTACCCGAGTCTTTTCTCAAGACAAAAGTAAATATTGTCCAATTGATGCCAAATCTTTGTTCATGATTTGCTGGTAGCTAACCACTAATTCAAGTAAATTCTGAGGGCTCTTCCCACATTAGGGAATGCTCAAGTGGCAGTAAGACACAAAACCCGGGTTCCAGAATGAGGCTAGAGGTAAAACAGCATTATTGGCACAGCCTGTTACACTGTCATGATTATTTGGTCTGATTAAGGACTGTTCTGGCTTTCAAGGAACATGTAGATGGCTTGTTCCACCTTTACTTCCTTAAGGGTCCCAGGAGATGTGGAGCTTCTTAGATGTTCTGCCTTTAGCCTCTTTGCTGAAATTCTTGACTGTGGTAGCATTTCTCCTTTAGAAAGCTGATCATTGGGGACCAGACTGAAATCACTAAACTTAAAGAGCCTCTGTAAAGGTACAGCCAATCAGCTGCATTCTGCCTGAATGTATTCACTGTTGCATTTTGGGCTATTTACGACATAATGCCTTGGGGTTTTATTACGTGTTGTGGGCTGTATTTTAAATAGAAATACTTTTTAAAATTCAGCCAAAATTTGCAGCTGTTTTTCATTTTAAGTGTGATTGCATAGAATAAAGGAGAATTTTAAAATTAAAAATGTCACAAAATACGATGGGAAGTTTGAATGAATGACATGAGCTAATGGGGGAACTCTGATCCCAGAGCTCCTGCTGCCTTCTCAGGGGTCAGGTTTTTACCCTCTATCTGTATCAATTGTGGAAGAAGTTGTTATTTTCTCTGATTTTTTTCCCTGAGTTTTACAGACCTTGAATTTCTGTAGTAACATGATTTTATGCAGGCTAAATTATTAGTATTGGTCCAGATACATTTTCTCCATTCTTCTATGTGCTGTCAAGAATCAGTTCTGGTTTTCTCTAGGTAACCCCAACTCATTTTCATTTCATTTGCTGAGCTAATGAGTAAGAGCAATCTGTCTCTTTAAAGTTTATTACCTTAGCCAGATCACTGTACTTGCAGGGAGACAGACAAGTAATTGAAATATCAATACCAAAGACATTTTAGTTAAAGTTTTTGCTGCACTACAAAGTAATAAAGTCACATTGAGGAAAAATTTGTCCCTCATAGGAATTTCTGGTCTGGACCTTTAGTAGTGCCTTATTCTGATTTGGCATGGGAAACATTGTGATTTTGAGAACATTTAGTATCAGTCCTGGATTTGGAATGGAAAGACTCTGTATGAGAAACCAATTATGTATTCTAGGAGGAGAAAAGACAAGTGTGGAATTATATCACTGTGGTATTGTAGTATTTTATATTCCAAACACTTTTACAGTTTTCTATTAAATCTACTGAGTGATGCAAAAGTATTTCTAAATAAGCATCTCAAAGACTATTACAGTCGGAACTTTTCAGGTTTAAAATTCTGATAAAATTGCTTATTAGAGAAAAAAAGTTGGCATTTAAGACTCCAGAGAGTACTATTTATGAGCTTGTGGGCCGTTGTTCATTTTTTCAGTGCTAGCATAGAAGGTCAGGCTCTTTTGAATTGTAAGATTTTCTTCATGTTAACTCCAGAGGGGGACTGTAGGTTTTCTCCTTGTGTGGTCATTAGCACAGTTATACTAGAATGGAAGTGAGAAGAGTCCAGCAAAAGATTATCCTTTTACAGAAGAAAAAATAAGGCAATTAGAAAAAAAAAGCCCTTTCAATTCCCTTTTTTTTTTAATTGCCTTCCTTTATAATTTCTGAGCTCTTTAACCTGATTTTGCAGATATATCTCACAGATAAGTAAACATATGTTTGTCATGGTTCACTTGGTCTTATTTTCTTCATAATTTAGCAACCACGGTTTCAAAAGGTGCACTTGATGCTTTTTCAGTATCAGACCTTCTGGATGCATTTACTGTGTTTAGATAAGACAGGAACTTTCTAAGGTGTCTTTGCATTTAAGCACTGTAAGAATACAGTGACAAGACACCAGCAATTTTAAATCCACTTTTTCACACAAAGCCTGTTGTTTCTCGTTGTCTTTCCTCTTTTAAGCATGTATTCATTCTGTCTGTAAGGCTACAGTACAATTCCCAGCTCTATGTGAGCCAAGTCTGCCTTTAGCTAACTTGTACAGTAAAAAATCAGAATAAAACATTTTTCTTGTATCTTACTGTTTTGACTACTCTTTATGGCATGAAAAAAAAGTTTCTATAACTATAGATTTTGGTTTAAAAGGTTAAATGGTGAAAACAGTTTTTAATAATGCATGCTGCTTTGTAGAAGCGTGTAAAATGAAACTGATGAGAGTTAAATATCTTGGGTTTAGTCTGGTCATTGTAGTAAATTATTTGTAATACAGACGATGATCTGGAACCAATTGTGTCACGAGATATGTGGAAACAGAATAAATAAATGACCCATGCTAAAAATTTAGTAACACAATTATACTAACTCCCCTGAGCAGCCCTTCTGAATTACTGGAAGATTTCATGGGGACAAATTTGAAAATATACCAGGGAACTGAGAGTTAAAATATAATAATTATATTATTGAATAGATATGTAATTTCTGCTTTGATATAGAGACTTATTTTCTAAACATCTGTAGTAAAAGGAAACGGTCTGAACTGCCACTATTCATGTTTTGTCATAGGATACAGCTGCCGTCATATGTTATTAACAACAGATCTTTTTAGCAATGCTATACCTCTGAGTTTTAGTTGAACTTGGGAAATGATTTTAACATTTTTTGTCTTTTATGCTGAAAAGTTTATAAAAGGGAATCTTCCTGAGGCATTCTAATGTTGAAAGATGAATTTTTTGTACACGGCCTCAGTTATGTTGTTTGTGTAGTTATATCAGGAAGTTGTATTTTTCAGATTTTCCAGAGCTATCATTTTTACATGCTGAAACTCAGTTCAGAAAGGCCTCTTAGGGGAAGTACCTGTATTATACTTACCTGTCACCTACATCACGTGCTGTACTATGTCATAATGAGGATATGTCAAAGGATTATTAATTCGGATTCCAAGAAGGTATTGTCAGCAAGAAAATTAGGGACAAAACTAATAATATTTGAACGCCCTAACTCTCTATTTTCTTTAACTTAGGGATGCAGACTTGTTCCTGTTAGACACAAGAAAGGCTCAAGCTTCTGATGTGGGCTGGTTTGTCTTTGACATCACTGTGACCAGCAATCACTGGGTGATTAACCCACAGAACAACCTGGGCTTGCAGCTCTGCGCTGAAACTGCGGACGGTAAGATCCAAACTACAGATCCCAATGCCTTGTGTGCTCTTGTCAAACCTTGCTAGGACTTTTTTCTGGATGGGTGTTTTTTAACTTGACTGACTGACAATTAACTGAGAGTTTATAAGCAAATAACACCCATCTTATCCTGCTGTTGATGTGGTCTGCAAATTTCATATTATTTTCTATTCTTTAGAATATTGAAATTAGAAAACTAACTGAATCAAGTGAAATTGGGTTCAAGATAAGAGCTCCTACATACAAAATTAAGATCCATTTTAATGTTCTACCACTGATGATTACATTCAGGAAAGTCAGATAGATTTGTAGAACTTCTTGGGCTGAAGCATGGAAAAAGTTATAAAATAAACCTCAGAGCCATTCAGAAGGTATAGCATCTGTTGATACTGATGTTGAAGAAAGGTTAACCATAGGGTAATGTGGGATTTGTTTTCTTTAATTTGAAAAAAAATTATTATATTTTTTAGCTTGAAATGGGTTAAAAATTTGAAATCTTGAAAATATTGGTTAGCTGAAAATTAGAAAAAAACACTATCAAACTGAAGTTTTGAGTTGTGGGGGTTTTAGCACAAATTTACTGGGCTACTGCATTATTCATAGTTGTGCTCTTCATTAAATTTGAAAATGCATCTCAGTGCAAAACAATATTTTTAGAAGAAATGTTCTTTACTTAGACTTCTTTAGAAACTAATAAAAAGAGACTTATATACTGTTTTTTCTGTGATGGTTCACTTAATCCATACCACTTTACAAGCAAACTCAGATTTAACTCTTTTTGTCAAAAAGCTTTTTATGTCAGAGGTCAAGGGATCTATGATGCCAGTTAATCTAAACCTTAGCTGACATAATGTTAATGAGTAGCAGAAGAAACCCCGGTGTAAGGATTAATATTTTTTTCTTCTTTGTTCTGGCTACATTTTCTCATTGGTTTTGATCTAAATTCTCCCTCAGGCTCAGCTGGGCTGTGAACAAAGCATCTCATACTTTTTCAGCAAGTGCCCTGGCTGCTGGAGAGTTATGCAGAAACTGTCCTTTAGGCACGATGCTGAAGAGGAGAGCTGGCAGGCTTGCACCAGAGCTCATGGCCATTTCATCTCACGTTACCTTGCGGTCAGAGCACAGCCAGTGGACAAGGGGGCACCAGTGCAAAGCAGACCATGCTGCTGCCTTCACCCAGCTTCCAAAGGCACCACTCCTGAGCCTGGACTGCATGGGGAGTAGATCTTAGGCAGCCTGGTTTAGTCAGGACATTTTAAAGCTCTTACAAGTCTGGGGAGGTGACACCTCCATCAGGAATCCAAATTAGGTGGGCTGGCTTCTGGCCAGCTTTCCTGCTCCAGAATAAACTCCATCCTTGACTTTTTTTTTTTTTTTCCAGGAGATTTGAACACAGAAATTGTTGAAAATTAAATATCCATGAAAGGCATTCATTAAGAAACCCTGCAACCAGCAATTTGTTGGTTCTAGCCTCAAAATTACATCCGTTTGGTAAACTACAGGAAAGTTTGCATGGGTAAAAGGAAACCTTTAGGTTAATACACTGAAGAAATTGTAAAAGAATAGCTCATGTAAATATTTCCCCTGTCCTACTCCCAAGATCGGAAAGGTGATAGATAATTTTCTATTTTAAATTCCAAAGCCACAAACAGCTTTACCTTTTGCACCTTACTTATTTGACTTATGAAAGAATTTGCCTTTTCCCTCACTTTCTATTCCCTTTTTCACTTTATTTGTACAAGGAGTCCACTTCTAGGGACTAAAGTTTTCAAAACTATAGGATAGACCTATGCTACACTGCTTCAGCTTAGCACAAGCAAAATCATCCTTTCATGCTCTTACAATTTTGCTCTTAAGGCTTTGATTATTTTTATTGGGTTGCTGTTACTTCTGGAAGCTATTAGAAACACCAGCAGTTGAATGACACGTTTGTGTGCAGATGGAACATGAATTTTTATACGACTCAGTATGTAGCGGACTCGGTTCGTAACCCAGAGAACCCCACCCACCTTTCCTCCAACCAGTTCTCTGTGAGAGCTCAGGGACTGGCTCAAATCAACTGAAAAACCTTCCCTTGGCTGGAGTGAACTTCAGGCCATGCAGGTCTGAGGCACATTTCTTCATGCCTCCGAGTTTACAGGAGGCACAGTACTTCTGTCCCCATAACTGGAGAGATATTTACGATAAGACCTGATCCATTAGCCTTTCTCTTGCAACAGATCATTAAACTAAATGGGATTCTGTTAAGTAAGAGGATCCCTGATACAGTTATTCTGGTGCTACACTGGGGTCCTGGATAATCAAGTCTGTAAATACATACTAATTTTTAGATTTATTCATACAGCCAATATGGGGCACCAATAGTTGCTGAGACTCCAGGGTGCTATTACATTGTTATAACTACCATTAAAAGTAATCTTTCTTACCATCATCTATCAGAGACATTTTTGACAATTACTTGTGTATATTTCTTTGCATCCCTGAAGATGGTGCAGCAGCAGCAGTAATAATAATAATAATAATAATAATAATAATAATAATAATAATAATAATAATAATAATAATAATAATATCTACATAAGGAATAAAAAAAATTTTAAACTAATACAAGAGTGTGAAAAAAAAATCTTTGGAAAAATGTCTGGTAGTTGTAATTCATATTTTTCCCCCTTTGAAAATCCTGAAAAAAGTACAAAAAACCACATGACACTGGAATGTGTTTTATTTTTTCTTTAGGACAGTATTTGGTATCATACATCTCATTTTAGCATGAAATGTAGACTTTTCCTCTTAATGGGACATTTAATTTGAACAGTAAGAATAAAGGTTTGCATGACACATATGGAAGCTGTCAACATATAATGCACTCTTTCCCTGGGGCTGTGGCAACTTAAGGATCAGGTTTTTTTGATTCTCTTTTTTAACATATCCTCAACATTCTGCAGCATCCCCTTTTGGCTGATTCCCTACTTTTGACACCAAAACTCTCTGTCGTGATTCAAATGAGAGGTGATCTTTTTCACGCTGATGGATGCACAGGTGTTGGATGAATTGCAGCATAAAATCAATACAGATGCACAAACAATTTGAAAAGCTCCATGCAACCTCTTCCTGTATATATACCACATGTCTCCTAAGACTTAAAACTTGTTCTAGTGAATCAGCACCTTTGTATTAACATTTAGCATTTTTATAAGTGGGCGTTAGCAGATCTGAGCATCACTATTGCTGAATTGGTATAAACGGCTACAAGAGTAATCCTTTTTCTATTTATGTCATTGCTGAGGAGAGCCTAGAGCTGTTGGCAGGGAATGGGAGAGGGAGATAATGTGCAATGTGATTGGTGGTGATCCACAGAATAAATTGGATTCCAAATACTCAGCTCTCAACACAACATCCTGAGTAGCCCCACAGTCATACAGTTCTGTGCCTTTTATTAGATTACTGCAGCTCTCACTTCTTTTTCATCTACCAGCACATCAGGGGGGAAGAAACTGGTGTCTACTTTGAAAAAACAAAGATTAAGATTTCTGTTACCACATAGTTCCAAAGAAGGTTTCTTTGGGCTTTCTTGCTTTTTGAGGTGGGCAGGCAGCAGGAACACTCAGTTCCCTGACTCTGACTCTCACTTCAAGTATTTTTTTTTTTCCCTAGAGCAAAAGCAAACTTGAAAAAAATAGGTTACTCAATCCAAGTGAAGCCTGTGGAAGGCTAATTTCCCCTTCAGCATGAATTTGGGTATGCTCTGATGTGTGTCCCCTGGAAGGTTTGGTTCTTAACCCCACATGCTGCATGAAGGATTGGAGAAGCTCTTCTCCAGAGACATTGAGGAAGCAGTTAAAAACCACAGTCTCTCTTTTTTACCCTCTCTTCCTTTTAGCCTGGATCTTCCAAGGTCCCTTTTTCCAACTAAGCCTTCAGAAAGACAGCTTTCTTGGTGTGGCACGGAGTGACTGGTTTGCTGTCAAGTCATGACAACCTGTGGCAGCACTCTGACCTCTTCATGTACTTGGCTGTATATTTGATGTTGTTTTGGCCTCACCATTGCCACACTAAATGTCGTGACTTTATCCCACAGCTGCACCTAGACCACCTTGGCACCTCGCTTACATGACCATGGTAGCTATCAAGTACTCTGCAGGATGCTGCTGGGTTGCTACCTTTAAAACTCTTGATGGATCTGGTATTTACAAGGCAAAGTATGAGGAGCAATGTCACCTCCATTACTGTCCCTATAGTGGGGTAACTTAGGAAATATGTATTTTTATTGATATATATATATGGACTTTGGCAGGCAATAGCTCTGACTAAATTCTGGGCCATCTGGAAGCCATATAGCCATGTTAGCACAGCACTGAACCCAAGCTAATACATCCTGCCCCTCAGCAGGTTTTATTAGCTTGGGCTCAAGCACTGCCTAAGTACAGCTACATTCATTTCTGGTTCAGAGCTGACTTTGGCCAAAATTGCACTAGTTTTAAATTAAACCTGCTCGGCAATGCTGTGGTGGGAAACAAGCTGGAGGGATGAGTCTCTCAGTCTCCAAAAAGGGGTGATCCCATGACAGCTGTCCCCATGAGGAAGGTCCCAGTGCTGCCTTGAGGTTGTGTTCACTGTGGTGGAGCTGGCACAGGATGTAAATGCACCAGGAGCACACCCACCCTGAGCAGAGCAGATGATCCCGTTCCAGCAGTCTTTGATTTGCTCAGATAGGTGGAGCCGCAGTTTCCAGCTGGGTGCAAACACGGTCCTCGTTGCGTCGGCTCGTAGCAAGGGAACACACCCTTTGTTAGTAAGGGCACACTCACTTCAAACAGGAGGGCCAGGAGGGAAGTGAAACAGGCTCCCACCCCTTCTCCTACCACCACTGGTGCACACTGGTCCTGGCTGTGCAGCTGTGCAAATCACCCCACACCCTGCTCCCCAGACAGATGAAGGATACAGCTGCTTCTCAACACCATTAGTTTAGAGATAATGACATTTGTGTTCCATTCCATTCAGAAGGCTTTTATCCATTTTATTCTTTGGTGGATGACCAATTAATCTAATCTCTCCTTGTTTTATTGTCTTCCTGAACACATTTTTTAATGGTGCAGAAAAGCCCCAGGACTCCCACAAGCCACTCACAGTTTAAGTGCATTAACTTGGAAAGATAAATCGAGTACTTACAGAGCATTTTTGTGTATAATTGCAACTTATTTCTTTGTGTAAGCATGTATGGTACACATTATACAGCATATCAGAGGTCCTTATGTGCTCCCAAGTGCTTTCTTCAAGAGCTTTATGAATACCAAAATTAACACAAAAAAGATACCCAAAATTCCTTTAAATTAACTGAGTAAAAACAACTAAATGTAAGATTTGACAAACAAAAGATGAATCTAGTCTTCACTAAAGCTGTGATGCCTAGGAAAGGCAGAGCAGAGCATCCAAGACCACCCATTTGTCAGAATTCCTTAAAGCCTCCTGGGAGAAGAAGAGTTAATAAAACACATAAAGCATGTGTCAAAAGCATATTTTATGTTGTTATAGATAAATGTGTCCACCAAAGGAAAAGTCTGAGCAACAGTTTATGTAGATAATACAACAGAGACAGTAAAAAATACTTTAGAGTTGGAGTGTTGAGGATGTGTTATATATAGACCATCACATTGGTGTTATTAGCTTTTCTCTTGTCTTTTTTTAAAATAAGCTAGGTAGCCAAGCTCCAGCTCAATTCTTTTGTTTCAAGTCCCATTGCTCTCAAGAGTGCTGTTCAGGCATGAAAAACCATGAAAGTTTCTCTCTAATTTTGAAATCTACTGTGTCAGCTTTCATAGTCAGAGTCTGTGGGCAGTTTTTTGCTCAAATATTAAATGTTATTGGACCTTGAATGCTCAGGATCTTTCTTCAAAAGGCCTTTCCTCATTTCAGATGTCACTGCCCAAAAGAAGGAAATCCTAGGTGTGGCATTGGAACTTTAATTTTTTTCAGCAAACTGCATTGAAATGAATTCTCAGAATCACTAAATTTTTCATTTCTAAGTACAAATACGTAAAATTATTACCAAAATAACTACTTTGACCTAGCAGTAGTGGTTAATCTATAAAATGTGTTTTGTGACTTCTTGAACACTTTTGAAAGTAAATAAGTCCTTGTTTTTCATAACAAAATGAGTGGTTTGGTGCAGGCTGATGACTCAGGACAAAATAATGAATTTTGGAATTACTCATTGTGCTGTGTTGCCAGTGTAAATCTGGCTAGGATGCATAATAACTGAAAGCTCTTGCAAAATAAGTGTCTCATCAATATTTTACTTAAAATATATGTACTGTCTGAGGAGATAAAGCCAAGGCACATATCTTACTGTCATGAGCATCCACACTGGCAGTCTTGGAAAAAGTCAGCTTTCTGAATGTTATGAAAAAAAAAGGATATGTCTCCAGGTCAAGACTGCGAGACAGATTATTATTGAAAGCTTGAAGGGCTCTTGCATTTCCATTTGGAGCAGCTGGAGGGGAAATGAACTTTTAAGATGGAACTTGATCAGTTCACACAAAGGATTGTATGATGTGACTGCATGTGGCAGAGCTGAAGCAGACAGAGGGACACAGCAAAGAGCTCTGCTGTTATCAACCCGAACACAATTCCTATTTTGTGCATGAAAAAACAAAAACCACAAAATTGTCGGAATTGTTGAGATAGGACCTTTTTGTAAGCTGAACTTCACAGTTATTTTTGCAGCAGTGATTCTTTTATTATTAGGGGAGAGAATGTGAAAAGGCAAATAATATTCATTCAATTCAGTCAGTCAAACCCAAACTTCCATGCAAGTTTTTATGCAAACTGCTAAGGGCACCTTACTATCAAATAGTATAAAAGCCGAAAAGAAGTTTAAATGCCAAGTCAAACAAATACATCTTGCCAAAGACTCAGAATCCCATGAATAAGGACTAAGGAGTTCAGCAAATTTGAAACATAATGCTTTAAATAAGTTTTATCTCCAAATATACCTGCCAGTGTGTAGAGGAGATAATTAATTGTCAGAGCAGTATTGAGAAGTGCATGCCAGAATGTGAAGAATACAATGGCTCTGGACTATCACTGCACAGAGTAAATCCATCTATTTTGTTTTTGGGGTTTTTCCTAGATGCAGGGACAATTGCAGTGGCTAAGTTCAGTGGAGCAGGCACTAGCAGACTGCGGGTTACTTGCACTTCCTTCTTTTCTTCTGAAATCTGAAAAAAATCTTTGAAATCCTCAGAATTAAAGATTTGATGGAAGAACAGACTGGAGCCCATTTTTCAGAATGCTGGACAACATTGTTCAGAGATGCTCAAGAGAGGCAGAAAGACAAACCTTGCTGTTTTGGTTTTACAAGTTTCATCTGGCTGAAGCTCCGAGGGTAGTTAAGCAGGTCAGCCTGAGTCATTCAGCTGACTTTAGAAAGTATTGCTTTAATGCCACAGTATGGAACAACTGTGTGCCCCAGAGACCTGGATTTCCAGTTGCCATTGAAGCCAAGAGTTTTCAAAATGTTTACAAGAAACGATAGATTAAACCCACTTACAAAAATGAATGCTAAAAGGGGAAATTCAGGATAGAGCAAATATTTTTTTAATGTATGCTGAAATTGACACTACAAACAAAAATAAGGACTACCTAACAAGACCATGGCACACACAATGGAGCTACTGCTGTGGCAGAAAGCTTGATGCTTTTCAGAGGCAGAAAGCTTTGAAATACCTCCTGTTCAAGAAGGGGCAATATTTTTTAGAGTGAAGGCAAATATTCCCCATATACACAATTTTAATTTTTTTTTTAAATAAAGGATAATAGAAGTTCTGTAAATGCAAAATTTCTTTTGAAAAGAAGTAACCTAAAATGGAGACAACATATGTAGTTTGAATTTCCAAACCAAACAGTTCAGAGATCCCCCTCAGAAGAAATATAGCGTCTCAAGGGCAGTGTATATTTTGATTGCTTCATCTTCTGAAAGTTGCAGTTAAGCTAAGGTTTATGATAAACTGAGAGAGAAAAGTTTAACAATGTACCCACAGAAGTCAATAAAAGTTTTCCTTTGCACAAGAAGCAGATCCAGTGCATATACCATTTATGAATTGAACAAACGAGTCCTAAAATCTTATGCTGGCTGCTTAGAAGATCAAGCACATAAAGGAATATAGTCACATAAGCTGTTTCTCTGTGTAAAAAGGCTGTGGGTAACAGGATTAATTTTTTATAGTATATCTCTATACCCTGGATAACCAAGTAAGCCTTAACTTGTGGAATCTTAATAGCCATCTCATTGCTGAAGTCTAAAGGAAACCCAGAGGAAACTTAATAATATTAAAAGTTATTTTAAAGGGAGTTCACATTGGTTTGAAGGATATTTTGCTTCACACACAATATCCACCATTGTAAATTCAGGGAACCTAAATTTAAATTCAGAAAAGCTTCACACACCTTTAGAGTTCTCAATATATAAATCTAATAGTATTCTCCATATGTCCATCAGTAAAGCATTAATATTTTACAGATAAAATTAAAATTCTGAAAGACATTGGAATGAAAAGTAAAGAAAAATAGTAAAAATATTCCCTCTAGAAATGAAGGGAAATGTGGAACTTTGTGGTGAGAAGCTAGCTTGTCCACGTTGTTATGAATAGAGAACAGCGTGTACAGTTTTTCATATCTGACTTGCAACAGAAGATTGGAACATATAGAAATTAATGTTACTGAATTATTTAATAGTAACTCAAACACATGAAAAAAAGAATTAAAGAAACACAAGACTAAAAAAGCATTTAAAATGAAATCAGAAGCTTCAACAAATATATTTTTCCATTGCAGTCAAAAAAGTAATTATCAAAATTGTTCAGAATATGTTGCCAATTACTCTGCTCCATAACTGCTAACTTTCTCAGTTCTTCTCTTGCCTTTGCTGGGCTCTCTGTCACTGGAAACATCTTAAACCAATTTAAAGTGCTACACCTGAATAAACATGTTGTAAAAGTGTTTATGTATTGAAGTGGGTCAGTTCAAGGTATGGTATTTGGCTGGAACTTCTAATTTCTCTTTTTACTGCAAAAGGGCTGCCAGAAGGAGGAAGTCTGAGCTGAATTAATACATTTGTTACAGTGGAAGTAGAATGGAAACTACTTTAACCACAAATCAAACTGCCTCTTTCATTTACGCCAGTGATAGAGTTTTTTTAAGAAATATAGACTCTGGCGTGCAGCCACTGTGAGTTTGTGTTTGAAAAGGAAACCTATATGCTTATTTCTATAATGTTTACTCCTATGCTTGTTTTCAAGTTCTTTTCCAGGGTGATTGAGTTAACAGCATTATAGGTTTGTGAGGCAGATGCTCCTTTGCTGCCCACGTACCAAATTTTCCAGCGGGTTTAGAAGAACGCCAAGGCGCCCCGGTGCCGCCTGGCGCGCGGTGCCAGTGCCCGGACCCTCCCTGGGTTTAAAGGACCTCTGTGTCCCCACCCTGCACAGCTGCACAGCTTCACATGACACTGTCTCATTTTCTGACGGCTGAAGGGCTCTGCATAATACACGTACGCACAAAAGTGTTTATGCTGCCAAAATAAATTCTGTTAAGAGTGAGGGTTTATTTGCTAAAATGTCACTGATGCAGTTTCAGTGACTTGTTTTGCTTTCCTTTCTTTCAGTGAGGTTTAGACCGCATAATATAGTGAGGTTACCACACAGTCCTGACTGAACAAATATTTTAAAGAAATATGCACATCCCCTGGGAACAGAACCAGAGTCAATAATACACATATTTCAAACTCTCTTCTCTTGGACTTCCTACCTTTACTGAATGGCTTCCTACCTTTACTGGTGAATGAACATCAGTTTGAGTAACACTGCACAATATTTATTTTTAAAGCAGAATTACATTTGTTATCTACACTTCTATTTGCTACTGGTTTGCTTGGGGGATTTAAAGTTCCATGTCCCACTGAAACGATGCAAAATTAGAAGACCTTATTACATTATACTTTCTATAGAAAATATACTTTTATCTTTCACTTCGATAGATGTATGCATGAGACCACCTCTGTAATGAATAAGATATACAGCACACCGAGACTGCAATTTTATAAAATAAAAATTGTATCTGTAAAGCTGTTGAAACTTATGCAAATTGTTTAGCTTTTTTGTCTTTTTAAGTTCTGTTCAACAAAATGTGGATAGACTCCTAATCATATAAATTCAGGATTGCAGCAAATTCCCTGCTATGCTTCATTCAGCAGTTGAACTCCTGCTATGGCCTTGGGAGGGACAGAAGTTCACCTTTTAACTTCCAATTTCCATTGCTTTTAGGTCGAAGTATCAATGTTAAATCTGCTGGCCTTGTTGGAAGACACGGGCCTCAGTCAAAGCAGCCATTCATGGTTGCATTCTTCAAGGCAAGTGAAGTGCTCTTCCGTTCTGTCCGAGCAGCCAACAATAAAAGGAAAAATCAGAACCGCAACAAATCCAGTAGTCAACAGGAGTCCTCTAGGATGCCAAGTGTTGGGGGTAAGATGGAGCTATGATTTGCAGTCTTTTTATAGGAGGTATGGGCACCTGCTCAAGGGCAATGCAGTCATAACAGCTCAAAAAGGTGCTGCTCACTGGCTGGACTGCCAGAACCAGTGTTCCCACTCCTCTTTCATTATGTTGGCCCTGGGTGTGATCTACCTTCTGTAAGTCAGATCAATTACATTTTTCATGGGCCCCAGGAGGGCGAAATGACCAAGCAGTTTAAGAAAGTCTGTGTCTGAGCTTGAAACTAAGCCTACACAGTATGCAACTGGATGATATCTATGCTATGCATAAGTAACAAAGAGAGGAAAAGGACTGCATCCCTGCTACTTGTCTAGGAAGCCTCACCAGAACTGCCTCTCAGCTGAAGAAGGCAAGATATATCACAAAAATCCCAATACTGGAAATGAGGAAACTTAACCATCTGCAAACTCGTAAACTGTTTAGGAGTTCAGACCAGCTGACAAGTAATGATATAAATATAAGATATATCCCTTTATGGAGGGAATTTGGTCCCTTACCTGAAAGGTATGGACAATAATGCACATTAAAATGTTCATAATTGCTTTAGAGCCTGGAATAAATTTTGCTCCAGTTTTTCCTGAAACAATCCTTTCAGCTGAAGGCACAAAGTCACTTTCTAAATATACTCACTTCTGAAAAAACATTTCTACTTTTTGGGAAAAGGGTGTGAAAGTGTTTCTTTCTATAAGCATGGCAGATTTTAATAACAGCATATCAAAACCTTAATATAAGTGCTGTTCTTAAATCCCATGGAAGTCTAAAAGTAAGCAAATCAATATTTCGTGGAAGGAATTTAGCCTTGGGCTGGGGCTTACCTATTTGAGAAGAAGTATTGTAAGCAATATGTATTACTTATATCTGTCTCAGAACCTTGACAGAGGCAGGCTAAGACTACTCTAATGCAATGAAAAAGCCTTTTCCAGCTCTTTTGCAGAAGGAAAATTTTACCATAACAACCAAAAATTACTGCTGAGTTGCTAAAGAAATCAAAGAAATTATTTAAATAATTTTTCATAATCTTTGGAAAGTCTGCTAATTTTGAGAATCACATTATTTTAGGTGAAGGGATAACCACCTAAGTACATGGTTCATGCAAGATACCTAAATATAAATATCACACTTTCAGATTGAATCCTATGTATGTAGTGCATGAAAAAGTGAGAATTGAACAGATTTCTTAAGCCTCGTTGATTACAGCAGGAAAGCCAAACACAAGCTCCTTGCTGCTTTAACCTGGGAAAAACACCTTATCACATTGCATTGACATAAGAATTACCTCAGGGAGAACTGTCTGTAAGTCTCAAAATATTTTTCAACCTTGTCTCTGCACCCAGTTATGCTCCAAACCTGTTGTAAAACAAGAAAAATCAGAACATCTCCAGCGAAATGTGCATTATGAAACAAATTTTCTCCTAATCTTTTTAAGGTCTACATAAGCACGGAGTACACCCCTACATGTGTCGATCCATGGCAGATCTCTTTCAGAAGAGATTGCAGTTCAAGAAAACCATATTGTTAAAAGAAGATCAGGTTAAGAAGCAATTGCACATGCAATTGCATCAAAATCAGAGGCATTTCCTGGAGAGAGAGGCATTAAGATTTTGGCAGGCTGGAAAAGATAGCCAAGCTGAAGGCAGATAAGTGACCACAGCTTCACATAGCAACACCTGTGGCAAAACTGCTCGAAGGTGTGGACTGTGGCAAACCTCATTCCACGCTCTTGCCTTGCAGTTTGCCTCAACAATTCCCATGTCACAAATAAACACATTTGTTTGGGGGTCATTAATGTTTGCTCTCTGGACTTTTCCCACCATGGGTGATCCAGAATTCTTTTAACAACTACTGCATTAATACTCATGAAATACTGTGGATGAACATGCTGAAGGCTACAAAGGCAATGTAGGGATTCTATCCAGATGTCACCAGTGTGTGAAAAAGGTGCAGAGAACAGAGCATGTTCTTATTTCTCTGATCTCTGACTCTTTTCAGAATATAGTCCCTTTATATGGAGAGCCTTCTATCAGAGAAAAGCTATGCCCTTTTTCTTTTTTCCAGCCCCAAGATCTGGGGGTTACACTGCATCCCTTAACGTTTGTGGTGAAGGCTAATTGTCCAAGTTCTCTACTGCTTCAGTAATGAGCAGAACTTCAAAAGTAAAATTCATGTCTCCATATTTAAACATAAAAGTTTTTGGGAAAAAAACCAAAGAATTTTGCCCATCATCTTTCTCACGGAAGATAGTCAATAGACTGTATTCAATCCTCATTCATTCTTTGAAGCAAGACAGTTGACACTGTGACCAGCAAAGATAATTGTGTGATGTAGGTCTTTTGTTTCTAAGCTTCTTCCATGATCTTGTATCTGCAGCAAGTAAGACAGAAGTGGCAGTGGAAGATGCTCACTTACATAGCCAGAGGTAATGTAGCCAGGTCCAGATAGATATGTTGTCATTCATGTATGACAGACTTCTAATATTTCTCTGTCTATACATCAGTCTCAACTTTACCACAATCATGTCTTCACTTCCTCCTTGCTTCTTTCTACATTTTCTCTTCCTTTTTTCCCCTTTTATTTTTTCTTTTTTCCCATTTTCCCTTGCTCTTGCCTTTTTTCATCTTTCTTTTGCCTCTTGCATTTTGTATTTTGCCACCCTCTTTTTCCCTTTTTAAGCTGTTGGATTTCATGTGTTTTGACAAGCTTTACTGTGTTCTCAGCTTGTCAAAAAGGAAAGCTCCACCAGACAACCCAGCTCTTTCCTTCCAAAGGACAAGACAGTTTTTTAATTATTCATGAAGCTTCACAAAATCATAGAACGGTTTAGGTTGGAAGAGACCTGGTCTAGCGGAAATGAGGGGAGTCCCTGCCCCTGGTAGGGGAGTTGGAAGTAGATGATCTTTAAGGTCACTTCCAACTAACATTCTGTGATTATCTCATATAGCCAATCTCAATATAAGAGAATAAAATCTTATGTATCTACTATTATAACACCTGGGAAATTGTTGGCAGACTTGGGGTCACCATCCCTGTGTTGCTAAGAACTTCAAGAGGAGATGATGTCAGTGCAGTGTAAAGACAGACAGAATTAAGCTTAGTGTTCAGGCTCTACCTGCCTGCTATGCACAGAGGAGTAAACTCTTTTTTTATTTACCCAGTTTTATTTTTGTCAAACTATAGATAGAAGAAAAAAGAAATTTAAAACCCCAAACCAAACCAAAACCAGGCAGGTTCTTTACAAAGTACATCACATAGCTCTCCCCTAAAAAAAAAAACTGGCTGAATTTTAATGTTTTAGTATTGTCTAAAAAGAGTTACTGTGTAACTGGGCACTAGAGAATAGCCACATTTAAATACTGAATGGAAACTAAAAAACAAAGCTACATAATTTTTGTTCATATGGAGATAAATCCAAGAAACAATATTTAAGACTAAATTTTGTGTATGCTATTGATTGGTGTTACACCAACAGATTCAAAATACAGTATTTTGCAATAGTGTGTATAAGCATGTTTTTATGTACTTATTTCCCCTGGAAAAAAAATCTCATTAAATTTCTTATATATATATTTTATTGACCTTCCACAGCTTTTTATGCTATGTAGGGGTTTAGATTCCACTGAGGAACAATGTTTTCTCAATCACAATAGCCTATGGTTTTGATTCTTGACAAAATAAGCATATGGGCTTTGAAGCTACAGTGTGTGAAATTGAATCCTTAGCACCAGATCTTATTATAAATGTCACATTTGATACTTACATCAAATGTTATATTACACACAACATTTGTCCTACATGAAAGGTAGAATTCAGGGAAGGATTCAGACTTTCCTGAATCTCACTTTCTTTGTAGGTGAATGGGTTAGATAGCTTACAGTCTGTACATTCTGGCCATTTTATCAGGTGTTCTTCAAATGATGTGACCACCCATCATCTGGATTAAAATGGCTCAGAGTATCACAACAATGATGACATCTGTGCAGTGACTTATATATGTATTATTCAGACCTTCTCCTTTTACTGTAGGAAGTTATGCTACATCCTGGCCCTGAAATCTCTGAACATGTTCTTGAATATGAAAATGTCACTGCAGGGAAAGCTGGCGAAGCCACAAACTTCAGCTTTCGTTTGTTTGCCTGCTTGTGTGCTATTAACAAACATATTGTCACTTTCCTGACTTTCTCCTGTGCATATTTTCCACATTTTTCAGTCAGAGTTTTTTTGCAAAGTGACTTGTATTCTATATGGATGATTTTTAAATTCCCTCTAATAGCTGGGACAGAAAAGCTCAATATTCACCTCCTATGAGTACCAATGTTAGTGAAAATGAATATATAGAACAGTGTGAAGAGTGATCAGTGAACACAGCTCTATTTTTTTAAAGTTCTTTTACTTTTAACTACCTTCACTGTACTTCTAGAGTGTGTGCAAAACCCATTGGATTATTACATACAACTCAGCACGAGTTATGACTCAGGGATTTTGGTTGTATTAAAGGCATATGGACTTTAGAAAAATTGTGATATCTTAGGGAGTCCTGCCTTGTTTCCAGTTGCTAGTCCAAAAAGACATAGAAATCCCATGGGATGTGGGTGTATCTTTTGACCCTACATGCTCTGGAACAACTGAGAGTATCTGAGATGGCAGTACATAACCAGCTGTATGTGCAGATCCTTTAATGACTGTCTTTGAAGGGCTAGGAAAATACCATAGGAAAGAACCAAGTGTTTGTCTTTAAAAACTATGAGGATTTGAGGAATCATAGCTTAGAAAGCCTAGCTTAACATCCCTGATGCTTATCTAGTATTGCAAATGGACATATTTGTGACTTGTGGACAGCTTTTGACACAGTTTTGGGAGTCATATTGGGCCCATGTGTATTCAAGAGAAAGTAGAAACACAGCCTGTTTAAAAAATAAAGAAAAAGCCTATTCAAAGAGCACGTTACCAGTAAAAGAAAAAATTGTCTGTGTATTTTGAATGACATCTTGTTGAGTCTGAGTCTCTTCTGGATCTGGTTCAGTCCAACCTTTTATTGGTAATAATTGGTTCCTTGAGCAGTAAGGAACAAGTACTAGAATTTCTCCAGGAGTAAGGTTGTCATTGAAAAGCATGTATGGAAGGTTCTGGGTGTCCTTCTATCCTGACACATCTCAGACAAAGAGCTTTCAGTCCTTTAAAAAGCACCTGTTAGTCTACTTGTTTACATTAGTATTACCAACTAAAGATCATCAAGTGGTGAATATTTCCAGAATATATGGCAAAAATTAAGAGGTATAATATGTGCCACTATGTGTTTAACTAAGAGACTGTTGGAAATTCCCTTGTTTCAGGACACTTTTTATTGCATCTTTTGAACTGGCAACTAAAACTGTGCCAACCTAGAGATGATTTCCCTGATATTTTGGATCAGGCTTTCACTTGTCTGCTTTGATTACCTATGTGGATATTATCAGAGGTGTTACTCAGTTGGCCAGCAAATAGACATCTTGCAAACCTGTTTCCCCTAATACTGTATGCATTATTTTTCCATTGTACAGAAATTGTATCAGTCTGACTGTGCTGATTCTGTATTTCCAGGTTTACATTGCCTTTACAACTAACCCTAGGAATATAAATGACACTATGGTTTTCCTTTCCTTTGTACAGCTTGGTAAGGATCTCAAAAACAGATAAAGTTTGTCAGTTCTAGCAATGCTTCCAAATAATTTATTAATGTTATTTTCTTCCTGTAGACTATAACACAAGTGAGCAAAAGCAAGCATGTAAGAAACACGAACTTTATGTGAGTTTCCGAGACTTAGGATGGCAGGTAAGATTATAAATGCTCTTTCCTAACAATTCAGGCTGGGACAATCTATTTTAAAGTCTCCCATTATTTACACTCTGCTTTCTTTATGGAAATTGGTATTAAAATGATGAGAGACAGATTCTTTAAATGCATTTTGTTGTAAGAAATCCTTATCAGTATTGCTATCACTATACCTTTACCTTTTTTAGCTCTTTTCTCAAAGATGTTGCATACATTAGCAACTTTATTATATGGATTCATTCACATAAAGATAAATCTAAACTACTGCTCAAGAGTTAAGTGAATCTGCACTAAATGAAACCAAAATCTCCACATCAAGTAATGAAAGGTTTTAAATTTTCACTAGTTCATATTTAAATCCCCCTTGTTCAGTGATGTCTGCTGCAGGTCATAGTGATTTCACTGGGGTAGGGTCCTTAAGGAAATAAATCTTGGATTTATTTCCCTAAGGAAAAAAGGCTCAGTGATCTTTATGATACCATAGCTAATTTTATATAATTTCTGCGGAAAACTCATCCTGCCATACAGTAACAAAAAAATAATATATTTACAGTAAAAGGTCATGAAGTCAGAGACAGGGCATTATGGGAAAAGCAAATAGAGATCAATCTAGGGTTTTTTTCCAGAAAGCAAAGAACTCTCTATAAAGAAAGAACAAGAAGGCCTTCAGCAACCTCTAACTCTTGCATATATAGGTAAAACCCAGGGATGGTTGCCTGTGCATTTCACATTTCTCTGAATTATTTTAAAACCACTTTCCAGGAGCAGAACAAGTCTATGAGGAGCAAAAGTATGCTGTCTCTTTAGTGACAGCTCAACCTTAATGTATCTAGCTCAGATTCTCATATGGCCTCATTATCCTTTCTGGTACTTTGTAGTAAATTTATCCCCACAGCAGCCTGAAGAAGTAGGCAGAGGCTGTTTTCCCAAGTCTGCAAAGCATAATTACCCTGTCCAGGGCCACAGAGCAGGCTTGTGGTATTGAACTCAGGCCACTGAACAAGTGAGCCATTGTCTCTTGATTACAGGGGTTTTTTTCAGATATCAACAGGATTTTTGGGTTTGTTTTTTTTTAACAGTAAATTCGGGTATGCTCCAAGATGTGCTAGACTCTCAGATCAGTGGCCATTGTGGCCACAGTAGTCAAAGAAAAAAGAAAATCTATATTTAACACAAAGGCTTCTGTAAGAATTAAAAGTTTCAGCTACAAAGCCAGAGCTACACTGTACAATATTTGATCAGTGAAACACAGTGTGAAATAAGATACAAAAAAGATACAAATCCCAAGTAGCTACTTGATTCTCTCTGCCCTTCCTGCAGCACCTCCATTACCTGGCAGAGGAGGAATTCAACAAACTAAACACACAGCTTTCATTAACATTTTAAAATATTTTCCCTCTTGTGGTCTTTTGCCCATGCTGTGTTACTTGAACTACTGAAAATGTATGATTCATTGACATGCCAACAGGTAATCCTTAGCAACGCTGTCTCACACAGCAATACTGTTAACAGTACTGACTGTGCTGAAGAGAATGCATTTTAATTACTTTTCTTGCACCAAGAAGTGCTCAAGACTTTTAGTCTGGAAGGAAAAGTATTCTGCAAATATATTTTAATCTTCAATCTCCCTTATAGTCTCATTAGCTGGTATTCAGTACGGATTTTTAGGTTTCATTAATTTTCATCTCAATTTTGCATGAACAAAGCAAGTACTTTAAAAAAAACAACAACATTCATTTCATGCCACCTTCTGAGGTTCATTTTGTCATTGAGCAAGTCTTATGTTGATATAGTTATAAATTCCCTGAGTGAGAAAATATAATGAGTGGATTTATTTGTTGTTGTTGTTTTAGGATTGGATTATTGCACCGGAGGGCTACGCTGCTTTTTACTGTGATGGAGAGTGTTCCTTTCCCCTCAATGCCCACATGAATGCAACAAACCATGCCATTGTTCAGACTCTGGTATGCCTCTGACTGTGCTATAGTTGCCTATGCTGCAGTTGTTTGTGTCTTTGCTCAGAGTCTGACTCCTGTTTACCACTACTGAATTTTGATTATTTCTTGGTAAATCATAACTCATTTCGAAACCTGCTTTAGTGATTTTGTTGGAGAGAGGATGAACTGCTCAGAGTGGCCTGTGTGGTAGGTTTCACCTCCATTTCAAATGCAATAGCACATGAGAAGACTGTGTTATATTACTGGAGGATTGCGTAGACAGGAACCAAAGGGGCCCCCTGGTTTGACTTCCAAGAGTTTTTGCAGCTTATTGAAGCTCAGTGTTAACATCTACATGTTATACCTTCCAGAAATGATGACACTTGGCCACTCTGTGGACCTCTGTTGTCAACTGTTGGCACAGATTCTTACACTGTAATTTAATGTGAAGCTTTGCAAACAGATGCATTTGCATGTACAAAATTGTGTTCAGTCATGCCTGGCTTACAAATGCAATTTAAAAATAAGTGTGTTTGGATCTGTTGCTCTGCCTGGTACATGTAAAAGGGGATTTGCAGCCAGCTTTCTGCCTCTGCTAATTCTTATGTTAGTCCTGTGCCTCAGCTGGAGCAGCCAAAAAGATGATCTTAGTTGAGGCAGCTGGCTAGGCCTCCTCTACCCCAGCAGCATTCAGCTACAGAAATCATGACCTTTAGACTATGACTAAATGCCATTACATTTGAGGCCAAAGTCTGGTCAGTCTGGTCAAAAACTGATTTATCACCTGTGCCAGCTAAAGAACGGGCTTTGAATATAGCACTGGTATTAGCAGAATGATTAAGAAGGAGAGGAATGAGAGATAATACACAAGGAGGGAGTCACAGCACGAAATGAGAACAGGAAAGGGTTGTCATCCCCAGTAAGTTTCTGGAACGTTCAAGATACTCAACTGAGATTAGAGAAACATGGATTTAAGTTTCCGTTTGATTTAAACTAATAATGGTAAGGTATCCTGACTATCAGATTATGCTGATGACTCTGTCCAAGGATAATGATATTTTTCTTTTATTTTCACATCAAAATCTGTGCCTGAAAAACCTTTCCCCCTTGAGAAATGAGTGGAGTTAGCACCTGGGATACTGGCCCAAACACCCCCCTCAAATTTAAACCCCACACCAAATAAAACACCCCCAAACCAAGCAAGCAAACAAACAAAAATAAAATTTTATTTCTTTCTGATAGAAAACAAGTTCTGTTTGTGAAAATTGTCAAGTATTTGTTCATGAGAGGGACATTTTCAGAAACTCAGCATATGCTGAGAACTTTTCCCTTCCATTCAATTTTTCATTTACTCACCTTCTCCAAGACCAATCACCAGTGCAACATTATTCCTCTATACTAGAATACCATTCAGCAAAACTTAGAAAAAGAAGGGAAAATATCAGATGCAAATAAGTAGAAGTGTGTTAAGGAGTTCAGGTGAAAGGGAACAGAAAAATGCCAGTTGGCAAGGAATACAGCAATGTTCTTAGAAGACAATGAAGAACAGCATTTCTGCAGTCCTGAGCAGAAAAGAAGTAGGTCAGCAAAGCAATAGTTTAGTATTACACAAGCATTGTCCAGAAAAGTTGCCAATATCACAGAGATCCCCAGGTTAGAGTTCCCTCCTGCAATTATGGACTGTTAAATAAGAGTTGGCTCACTGCTACTTTCTCTTGTGTGTTTTTCCCTTCCAAAAAATGGTTATTTTCCCATTGTTAGGAAATGTGTGTAGTTTGTCCTATTTTTTAAATTGGATACTTAATTTTTGCTCGTTTTATGGCCATTTTGGAATTGCGTGTCTCCCTTTGCATGTACTGTACATGCATTCACTGCAGCCAAAAAATCATGAGGCCAATTAAGTTTTAGCTGTACATAAATTAGATGAGATAACAGTAGTTTAATGCTTTCTGGTTTAAATTATACAAAACTCAGATTTACACAAGGTGTGCATATGGGGATGGCTTGGGAAGCAATTATTCATATGCTCCACCCTAATCCAAATGCAGTCACCTCCTGGCCATAATGATTACACCATTCTGAAAAAGCCTGCTCTTTGGTTTGGGAAGCGATTGTTCCTTGGTACCCCTCCAAACTTAACTGATTCTTTTTTATTTTCTTTTGTAACAAGAATAGGAGAAATACAGGCCAGTACCTCACTCTCTCCCTCTCTTGTTTCTCTGCAATTGAACTCAGGCAAACAGACAATACAGATGCATATAAATAAAAGACAGGGTGCATTTAATAAGCTCTATAAACTTTCTTCTCGTCTCCTGCACCACCCTCAGAACAGGCAAAGGGGTAGCATTGACTTCCTGGTCATGCAAGGCAGTGGATTATCAGGTTGGCTTGCACTGAATATGGGGTAAACATTTGAAAAGGCTGTTAACATCACTTCCAAGGGGGTATTGTGGGGCCACGGATCTTCCACCAGGGGTGCAGGGGCTGGTGGGACCACGATTTATGGCTGGACAAACATCTGACCAGGTCAGGCACAATCATTTTTTTCTCCAATGCTTTGCTATTCATTTGTTAAATAGTTTTTAAATGTGTGTCTAACTGTTACAAAACAGCTACTTCAGGATTTATTATTGCTCATTTCAAAAGACCTTCTCATGGTAACTGTTATGTAAAAATCGTTTCCTGATAGACTGTTCTCTGTTGTCTGGCAAAGGCTCTGGGTTTATATCACTGCAAGACAGATGGCTCTAACAGATTTACAAAGACTTAACATACAAACAAAATCTATTACTGCTGAAGTCTTCATCCATGCCTTAATAATCTGTTGCCCTCTCTATTACAACTCCCTCTTCTCTGGCTCCCCACGTTCCAAGCCTTCAGCATGTGTAGAATATTGCATCCAACCTTCTTTCAAGTACAAAGAACTTGACTTTCCCCCATTTTATTTCCACTAGATCTTGTTTGTTCTGGGACACTTTTGAAAACTCTTTTCTTTTACTTTAATCTTTCATTGATATATTTCAGCCTGGTGAACATAAAGACTTCTCTGCCTCAGTCCCTGCCCCAAATATTCTGTCCAGCTGGCACCCACATTATGAACTTATTTTTTTTTCAGTGGAAGTAGAATTGGATCCATAGACACCTAGATAAGACCTTAAAATGCACTCATACTGTCTGAGACCCCACATCCTACCATTTCATAGGCTGAAAACAGTTTCATTATGAGGCTTTGCCTGCACAACCTTCGCTGTCTGCAACAGATTTTCCTCCACACTGAACCCCCACCACAGGAAAGCATTTTAGCACACGCTGGGGTCTGGGTGAGACCTGGGGCTTGAGCCTTTGCTTCATGTTCTGCCCTGTCCTCAGCAAAAATGGTACAGAAAATATGTTTAAATGTTTTCCTGAGCAGCTGCCTAACTCCAATTTGCTAAATTTCATCTGAAAACCAACTCTCTGTCTTGGCCGCTTCTCATTTATCTCTCCATCTGCTTTTACTGAATAACCCTGCCTGTGCAACTGAAATAAGAAAAATGTGCTGGAGGTAAGCTGTACTTTAAAGTTGCTAACCGAGGAAAATTTGTGACCACAGCCCTTGCTGAATTGCAAAGACATGTTTTGCACTGACATTGTCCTTGCACCTCTCTGTTTGATATGTGAGCTATGTATTTATCTGTCTTTCAGGTTCACTTGATGTTCCCCGATCATGTACCAAAGCCATGCTGTGCACCAACAAAACTGAACGCAATCTCCGTGCTCTACTTTGATGACAGTTCCAATGTTATTTTAAAAAAATACAGGAATATGGTGGTGCGTTCATGTGGCTGCCACTAAAATAAAAAAAAATAATCTAAAGCAGAGGGTCTTATTCAAAATTGTAATAAAGTCAAGATATGAGCATTGCTGATGAAAAGGCAGGCCTAAATTTATTCTATTTCATGTCATCTCTCATTTAATTGTACAGTATAATGTACATAGTAGCTTTTATTTATTTAAAAGTATATAGTTTCTTTTGTATGAGCAAAATGTCAGAACCATTTATTTAATGGGTCACCTCACTATGCAGCAGAAGTTCACAAATTAATTTTTCCATTCACCATACTGAAATTTGCTTCATCCCATTTCAATATTGTAAAGTAAAGCCTTTTTGTATAGAATTTTTTTAAACTAGAAACTCCAGAAGTTCTGTAACTGCTTTGTATTGTTAGAGGAACTAAAATGCATTTGGTCATATTTTGCCAATGAAAACTGTGGCAAGGTATTTATTTAGAAAAAGGCGCAGGAAGAAAAAAACTAAGCTCAGCTAAACATATTTTTCTTTTAGAACTTCTGCTCCATTAGAAAAATGTTGAAATGTTGAACAGTGCTTAAGTAAATAAATAGCAGATAAAAAATAGAAGTGAAAAAATTGCACATAATTGTTATAACTGTTTTCTCTAACAAGATGAGTGTAACTGGAGGAGTATGTTACTTTTTGGCTTGTGACCTGCAGAGTTTGCAAAAGGCTCCAGGCTTCAGAAATTCTGTGTAGACAGACTCTTGCCTCTATCTATGACTTTCCAAGTTAACACTAAAAATTGAACTACAACATTCTTACCTCAAATCATATCAGTCTATTATCTATGACAGGTATTTTTATATTAGTGTAAAACAAGCCAAAATCAAATTTTAAAAAACCACACAAGCCCTCCCATTACATACACAAGCTACTATATGCACAAAGTATACAGAATACAGGGTATGGAAGGGCTTTTCTTTATTTAGCTCCCACTTCTGGAATGTGTTTTAAGAGTGTGCAAGGGAAGGCACAGGGGGCGCAGCAGTTGTCACGTGTTTAATCAAAAATCTTATCCCTGGTGGCGGCTGTTTTTAGGTAATGATAGAAAACACCTTTCATAAGATGATGTTGGGTAACTTGCAGCCTACTTGCAGTCCCATATGCTTTTCTATCAGGTGGGAATTGATTTAAATAATGGGACTCAATATGGGATACTTTTATTTAGGACTTGCAACTTCAATAGTTCTTAAATCCATATCAACAACTTTTTATTTTCACTAAATTTTGACCTCAAGTTAAATCCTTTGGCTTTGAATTACACAACCAATCATAAATTACCTTTCCCATCATCACTACATACAGGTTTATTTTGAATTAATTACACTCTAATGTCTTTGGGCACTCCTTTGTTTTAGTGCTATGAAAATGGGAAAATAGAAATGTTTTTCTCTCTACTACACGGCTAATTATCACATACGCTTTTATCATGAACTGCCTTCATTAAAAGTGCTTCCTTTAAACCATTCTCAAAGAGTTGCTAAAAATGGATAGGATTGATAAGTTTCTTCTTAGACAGTCTAATAATGTAAACTCTGACTTCTCTGGTTATTTAAAACATATCTCAGAAAACTCAGATGATTACAGACTGATAAAATCAGCATGCGTGTGACTATGTGTATGCATGTGAATAGGCAGCTGTTGTTTTTGCAGAAACTAATTTATTTTATCTTGCTATTGGAGTAATACATAAATTCTTTCTATGCATAAACTCAATTTTAAAAAAATAAAATTAGCAGTTCTGATTTCAGCCTTGGGAACTCTTTCCCCTTAATAGGACAGTTCCATTTTACACTCCTGTCTGTATTTTATACTGACATTACCTACATATCTAGATTTAGTTGCAGTTCATGCACAAGAATGTATAGGAAAAAAGACCTGCATCTGAATTACCATTTTATAAAAGTTAAACTCCTCTGTTGTATTCAAAAAATGACTGGTTTTTTGTATAAATTCATCGGTGGATATGCTGTTTTGAATTCAATTTATTCTAAATGGAATCTGATGGACACTAAATTTTGGGTACATTAAGTAATATATTTTTAAATAATGGTGTACCATTTTGAGACTAAGAAGCTGAAGATTATTATTATATTATTCTTTAAAATATGCTGTTGGAATATATTTCTATATTTTGAGACATAATAAACCTGTAATAATGTTTTCCTCTGCTGTGGCTTTGTTTCTTAGATACATGAAAAAATGACACTGACTTTTAAAAGGAAAAGCAGGAGATCATCAATGGTTATGGACATATTTTGTTATAGTTCATCTTTAGAACAGACATTTTGCAAAATTACTTTTATTTTGTTGCTTCTTAAACAGCCGATGGCGAACCATCTACACTTCTAATAAAAATCATACCTTCAAATCACACCTCCAAGTGCTAGCCCTCCTCTCAAAATACACTAGGCAGGAAAAAGGTTTTTTAAAATTCATAATAAATCCATAACTGGTCATTCCTCTGTTTGCAATAAAGGATGGTGGCACCCAACTTTCTACATGTTCTGCAGAAGTAAGTGTAGGCATTGTTTTCATGTAAACCTGTTCAGATAATCTCTTCTTCAGCAGTACCAACTAATGCAGGACTTCTTGTTCTTTTTCTTCATCCTATCAAATACCTGTTATTTTATATGTATTTATGCATATTTAATGCAACATGGACATAATTATATGAAAATTTACCCTTATCTGTAGCTATATCAGTTTCTCTAGTTACGAAGACTCTTCCATTATCATTTAGGACACAAGAGCTTTGCTCTTTTTCAATTTGTTGAGGATTTCAACATCCTTAATAACTGGAACATCAAGGGCTGAAAACCCAAAAAACCCAGAATCAATGTTGCAAAGCTGTCTGGTAGCTGACAACATAGCAGTACATTGGACCAGGGCAAAACCCAGCTAGAGAGGTCTCAGGGAGTTGTTGGTGTGGATGCCTTCAAGCAAAACAATGATCTGCCTCTTTCCACTGTGCATCTATCTGAAATGCTAACATGCCCTTAACAGTGCCATGACTCTTCCTTCTGCAGTAGGCTGCTCAGGTAAATATGCAATTGTGAGAGTGATTAGGTAGGAAGTGAAAATTAGGCCACTCATGGGGCTTGGGTATCTTCAGGAATAGGAAACCAGGAATCACTTGCTGCACATGAGAACACAGCTGATTGTTTTGCATACTGGGATGTATAAAACTATAAAAGAGTACTTAGACTTTACATTATGATGTGAGTCAACTGTCAGACCATTTGGGGCCTCATTTGGGTAAATGGTAGATGCATGAGTGGTGTGAGTTACACCTGTGATGTAGACACCCTAACTGAGACTCTCTTAAGGGACAACATAGAAAAGTTGCTTTTGTGGATTGCAAGTCACCTATTTCTCTCCAAAGACTACAGCGTGGGTTTAGCACAGTGACTCTGCTTAGACCTTGTTTGAGCAACTGTAGCTGATGACAATCCCTAAGACCTTAAAAATAACATTACAGTGTTGAAAAAGTTTTACTCAGATGTTTATTTTGTATGTGAAGCTTTGACAAACCTCCTGTTATCATGATGGGATGTCACACTTTTGTTTTGGAATATAATTTTCTCTACCATTTCCTAGGGAAAGATTTGACTGCTGACAGTGTACTACTTCTGTTTCGGTTGGTTGTTGTTTTTTGAGCTTTTTTTTTTTCAATTCCTCTTTTGGAAAAGTTTCATGATCAATTGAATTTACTCAAAATTTGTTAAAAAATGGCTTAGGTTTGTACTCATAAGGCTCTGAATTGTTTCAGCAATAACCAAAAAATTCTAATTACCAGGACCTTAAAATTACGTTATTTGCAGTCTCTACAACTTTTTTGCTCATACATTCAGCTGTGTAGAGGGAGAATCCGACATGTGGTGTCTGAATGACAAACCAGCCACATGTGAATTATACACCATTATCTTTTACTATCTCATCTGAAGTCACAGAACTTGCAAAATGTGATTTACAATGTGTTACTGAATTCTTACTCACAGGGCTTGAGCAAGATCTTGATTAAAAACAAAAGAAAACTAAACTGAAAAATGCAACAAAAAACAGCGAGAGGAGGTTTTCTTGCCATCTTAATTCAAATAAATCAGCACCAAACGTGGTATAGGAGGGGTTGTGAATCTCATGTGAATTAAAAGGACCTTTTGTATTCTGTTTTCCACATTTACAACACATGACACAGACACTTCTCCCAACTGTTATATTTCCAGCTAAATGCTTTCTGTTCTCTTCCTGTTAGTTTTTGCTTTCAATAGGCACCACTGATAATTCTTATTAATATGAATGAATATTTTCATTACTCTAGCAGATGTTAATGCTTTACAATAGAACCATGTGTTATTAGTATTGCTAAACTCTACATGTACAGGAAAGTGGAGAGGCTTGACAAAGAGAAGAGCAGATTAGAGGCAGGATAGGCAAGACAACTAGGCCTCCAGTGTCCCAGTGCTCTAAACCCTGTCTAAACCCCTGCCCTAAACCCTGCCACTCTTGGCAAGGGATGCATACACTTGGTACTTCTGTCCATGCCACTCGTAACTTTAAGGAAAGACAGGCAATCTTAGGGGTTACCTGGACCTATACTTTGCATTTACAAAATATTTTTCTATTTTCATGGTTATTTGTGTGCAGAATGTAGACTACACCTTTCCAATGTGGGAGTGGTGGAATTTAAAAGCTACTTCTAGGGAGCCAACAACTATCTTGCAGCAGATCTTGGAGCACCTTTTCAACAGGGTCATAAATCTGTACCGGTAGAGTTGAAGGCAGTGTTACATCCCTCCCTTTTCTTACATTTTCCTCCTCCTCAGTGGGAAGTTCAGCAATGTGTTGAGACTGGGACTGTGTTCATATCTGTATAGCAGGGGTTCTCAGGCCAGATGTTGGCTGGAGATGTGAGAGCAACATATTTTCTAAGGAACAGCTCTCAGAGAGTAATATTGCAGCAGAGATATGGGAGCAGATCTTCTCTGTAAAACTTGTCCTGGTTTCTTCTGGGTTTCCAGCTGACTTATGAGCAGAAACACTTGTGAAAATGAGAAAGGTCTTTGACTAAATTGTAAGGAGAAAACTTTGTGGGGGATCTTTCTGGCATCTCTGCCCCCATAAATTCTTTGACAGAGAAGTCCAGGCTTGAACCTGGAGCTACTTGACTGCAGAGAGACCAAAAGTTGGACAAGACATGGTAGAGAAACACAGTGCATATATCAAACTCCCTAAACTGATCTAATTGGAAAATAAAGCTTTTCATGCCTGGTTATTTTCTTGGTTGCTGAGCTGTTTTGCCACAGGAACATGTGTTCCCTTTTATTCAGGCAAATTTTACGTCCACCACCGGGATTCCTTTCCAAAATTAGTGTTTCTTCCTTAACCTCTGCAATGGCTCTTTTCAGCCTTCTCTGCATGTTATCTGTTTTATTATTCAAGACTAACAGCTCCCACCGGGAGTGCTCTTTCCTAGACTGTGCTGCAGGGACAGAACAAAGACAAGACCTGCCAAGTCAGTTACTTGTCTAACCAGGATGTGAAACTTTGAAAAATCTTTTTGTTTATTTTTTCTTTCCTTTTTGCATGTATTTAGATTTTTCTTGGTTTTCTATCTTGGTATGAATTCTTGTGGATAAAAATACATAGGTAAGTGCATAGGGTTCCAAGAAACATGTCTGTGAAAAGGATTTTTGCATTTAGCAAGAAACAAAACTCACTAATTGGTTTCATCTTTGAAAATTGAATTAGTAGAGCTAATTCAATTCCCCGTCAAGGAAAGAGTTTTTAGCAAACTACTGAGCCTGAAAACATTTCATGTTTTGAAATCTACTAATTTAGTGAAAATTTAAGAGTTTCTAATTAGCAGAACCTATACTGTGTACCTCAGGACATATATCCAAGGACCAGATCAATATTCTTGGATGTACTGGTGTACATACAAAATCTATCAAAATTAATAGTGCCCTTGAAATACTTGTAAATGTATTTCTGATTATTTCTGATTATACCCATATATTGGACAGTGAGGTAATGAGAATGAGATTCATGCCAGAATACAATTAACTCCTTAATTCTCAGATTTCTTCTCCTTATAAATAAGGCCTGATGTTTTTACTCTTTACTCTCACTCATCTACAACAAAATATGGCTGAAGATAACTTAAAACTATGAGAAATTAATTTCATGCTTCGAAATTGAACTGAATATGGAAGCTCCCAAACTTAAATTAGAATTTTTAAAAACAATCATGAAAGTAGTTTTTAAAAAGCTTTTGAAAAGATCCTTGCAGGTCTGCAGAGCTGGCAGCAGTGCTGTAGAAGTGGCCATTGGGGCAGAGGAGCCAGGACTGTGTTGGCACCTGGCAGAAGCCCCACCAGCCTGGCAGGGGCTGTGGGTGATGAACTCAGTGAGGAGCCAGCAGCCCACGTTTGTGGAAAGGAGCCTGGAAGCCTCAGGGCTCCCTTCTCTAACACAGTGCAGACACAGGGGCTGTCCAGCAAGAAAACAGAAGTGTCTTGTAGAACGGTGCAAAGTAGAGCCCACTGAAAATGCTTCCTTTTAATCATAAAAATGCTCAAAGATATGGCTCTATTTCAAAAAAACAGAAACGTATTCATTGTGAAATTCCCACTCTGGCTAGAATTTCTCCTGACATTTCTGAGTGAAGCTTCACTGACATTTTCACAGAGGTTTGCTCATTTTTGGCAGGAAAGAATTTGACCCCTCTCTTCAATCATGTTACACCCCATTTCCACTGACTGTCTCTTTTCCCATTCTCTTGCTTTTTCCCATGATGTAAATACACACTGCTGTAGAAGCAGCAGAGTTCCTCTGGATTTACTCTAGAATAGCTAAGTAACTAATAATAGCTAAGAATAGCTAATTGCAAAATATTTCCTTCAATGTTTTTCTCTCATTTGTCGGAATTTTTTCCCTTAGCTGACCTTTGCTGCCGAAAAAAGCTGTAAAAAATGAGCCAAATAATAATTGCTAAGGCAGAAATCATCCGAAATGTACATATTTAAATTGTTTTAATTAGGTAACTAAACATGATACACAGCTGTTATATCATTCTCCTTACAGTCATTAGTTACATGGCACTGCCCTGACTCTAAGCACTGAGCCCTATCAGCCTTCCAGGAGAGGAAGAATTTTCAAGCAATGCCAGGCTGTGAGGCTGTTGCATTTCACAGATGTGATCTTTGCAATTTTTTTAACAGATTGCTCCTCTAGAAGTTTACTCAATAGAGTCACCTTCTTCTGAAGGGCACTGGAGTGCAGGCAGGAATGGTAATCTCTCCCATTAATGTATTTGGATCATGATGAGAACACTTGTCCCCAGTTTGGTTTTCTACATGTACATGTACATTCATTATATTCTAGAATTAAGAACAGTACTATGGTTTTTTTAGCAAGGAAGAGATCTCTGTCTGACAGTAAAACACACCTGTGGTAATTTCTACTTAGTGGTTCTGCCTCTATAATCTAGTTTTCATGATTGCCCAAAGACTACAGAATCCATATCACTCATCATATCAATTATAACAATTAGCTTTCCTGTGGACTGCTCTAATTTCATGCATTTCTAATCACCCATTTGTTGTAGGTAATTACTATGCTCATTTACTTGCAACCAAATGTTTTAGTAATTATTTGTCTGTTTGTCCATTTTCCCACCAACATCAACTTTTTCTCCTTCACAGTCACAATGCAATTTTTTCACATTGCAGAAAATTTAGTAATCTGCTTATGAAGTGTTGTGCAACCTCCATTTTTTCCCTTTATAAAGACAAAAGGAAGTGCTTTCAAAGCAATTTCTATATGACACAAAACAGTGGTTCTATGTAGATATTTGAGCTAATAATGCTTCAGAGGCTATGAAATTATATTACTGCCTATTTCCAGGTTTTTTGCAGTACCAGCAGCGACTCAGTAAGAACCCAGATATTGACATGGAAACACTATGTGGGGTAGAAAGTCATAAAAATGTAATTTTTTGTCATTTGAGGGTTGAAAAATCTATTTTTTGTCATGTGAGGGCTGAAATTATTTAAATTAGCATGCAAAAGTTTGTGAATGGCAATTTAAAATGTGTTTTCCTATTCATTTCCCCCTTGATGCAAGCAAGCCAAGGTGTAGAATTAAAGGGTGTCTAATGAGTTCATCTCTGTGAGGTGTGTTCAGTGAGATGCAGAACACCAGCTCACATGGAAATCAGCTTTTAATTTACACTTAGGGTTTACTTTCTCTTGCGTTTTCCACGGAGACTCAGCTGCCTTAGAAGTTCTGTTATAATAGCACCATCTTCTGACTAATGTCCTGTCAGGAGTACTTGTGAGTACTTTTGTCTTTGGTTCATTGCAACTGTGAGGGTCCTGCTTCTGTGAAAAGGTGGCTGCTCCCCTGCTTTATGCAGTGCTCCAGGGATGCAGTGAAGTGCTTAACCATACAGCGCTATCATCTGTGCAGAGCTGGGAATTCCTTCAGTTTGGCAGCCCAGTGTTGAAATGTGCACACACTTCCAATGAAAATGTTGAGAGAATTAAATTAAAGCAGAAAGGGTTCTGCTGACATTTTTGATGCTGACTCAGTTTTGTACAAGTAAGAACCACTGACAGCACTTGCATTGGCAGTCTCTTTCAAGGTCAAGACTGTATGCTAGATATTTTGAAAAGTCTACTACAGTATAAATACAGCCCAGTTAATAAAGTTTTAACCTTATTTAACCTTTGCTTATGTGCAAAGATGTTGATCTTCGAATTAGTAGAAATTGTTGGATAGATTTTGCAAGAGGAAATTGTATCATTTTCATATCAGACACATTAACTCTTGGCTATGTTCTAATACATGCGAATCTTTTCTTCCCATTACTATCTGAACAGTAAAGACAAGACAGGAGTGACTAACAGCTGAATATCAAAGCAATTTAGTAATTTTGGAAAGTCTAGAGACTAATATTTGAAGTCATTTATGCAGGTAATTTCATATAAATTATTAAAACTTCAGGCACAGTTTAAAGGGCATAAAACCAGAGTTAGAAATTTCCTTGGTGCATGAAAATTAGATGTGCTTAAAAGTTCTGGGTTGCTTCCCTGCTTCTATCATTGATTCACAATGAAGCTTTGGAAAACAAGTACCCCATATCTGCATGAATTGGTCATGCATTGATAAAGGACAAGTGAAATTAATTAGGCTTTGTGAGATCTTTTGACATTCAGATCCATTAAGCAGAGCAAAAATAGTGCTATTTGTGGCATTAGATGCTGTTGTTGGTTTGTTTCTGAATTCTTATCTGTCATACCCTTCTTTTTGTGATAAACCAAAATTTTCACAGATTTCTTAGCCTCTTTCAGTTCTCATTTGTAATACAAGAACAACATTCACCAGTATCAAAGGAAAATTAAGAGGATAAATACCTTAACATTAATGAGGGGGTCAGATAACAGTCCTGTTTGTGCATATTTGTTATTTCATGTACATATGCAAGTGTGTAAACACATGCCATCTGATATATTTCTTTAATTAAAAGAATATTCCTTCATAAGAAAATTGTATCTTTTTTCTAATTTTCTAATTTTCTCCCTTCAAGGTACTAACTTTTTTAATACTGAAGAACTCCTTCAGTCATAAACAAGGAAAATTATTTGTTTAAGCTTTTTTTTTGTTTATTCCCTTGAAGTGACTTTCTCCAGTCTATGAAATGTTACTGTTCATGCTCTCAGAATTTTCTAGATATTGTGAAAGAGTCTGAAAAACATAATGTGCAGAGCTGATGACTCAGTGAATCTGAGAGCAATTTTCTCTAGTTAGTGACTTAGTGAGACGATTCACTGTACTGTAGCAGTGTTTGCAGAATTTTGTGTTAATGCAAGGTGCAGGGCAGAGAGAGCAGTAATAAATGCCTAAATACACATTGTAGTTGTGTTGATTTTTATTCCCCTCATGACATAAAAATGAATAAAGAGAAATATATGTTATTGGTTATAGTAATATTCTTTACTGTATAGGTCCACAGGGATATTGAGTGTCACCAAAAGCTGAGTAGTCTGGGGCTTATGCACACTCAGGACCATCCATAATTGCTCACTTCAGAAACCTTTCTCCAAAGTCATGGTGAACTCACTGCACCAGAATACTCCTTGCTACCGTTTCTCCACTTATTTTCAGAGCAAAAAGAAAGGTAGATGTAACTGTAGACCTCATCTAAAAGGTCAAAAGAAAGAGAACTATCTCAAAATAGCTTGGAGCAAGACGACAGACTCTGCATTCAATTAAAATATTAGTAGATTATACCCCCAGATGGATTTACTTCTTATGTTGGTTTCTAGCTATACATGTTTTTTTCATCTTCTGCACAACAAAAAGTAGGGTCAGAGCACCCCAAGGGACCAAAACCACTTAGTCAAGAATATAGATGCCCCCAAATTCATAATTATCTTAATTTTCTTCTTTCCTGGCTCTAACCCTATTTACACTGGTGAACTATTCTGCATATTGAATTCACATTCAACACATTAGTGACTCTACCATGCACATGTCTTTGATATCTAAGCACTTTTCCTCTTCACACACTGTCATTGAAAAATGGTTTTAGATGTCTATTTGTCAACATATGTTCTGAGCATTTGTATATCTCTGTGTCTTTCCATGTGATATTTGTTTTCCTGTGCTTTATTTGTATGTATAAATAAAAAAAATGTCTGTTGGGATACAGATTGGTCTTTGGAAAGGATGTTAGCCTTTTTCACTCCATCTATTTCAAAAAAGCAAAGAACTGCTAAGCAGAACAAATTGGTTTATGGACTCAGTGTACTGCTGGAAAGATCAGAACACTATGTGATGGTACCAAGCTCAATATTTTGCCACCTTTCTGAATTCCCTGGAAGATAAGTAAAAATCACATGGGAAAAGCCATGTGTCTCTGGGCAATGGACCTGTGCTCAGCTGATTTGTGGCTTCTCCAGACAGTGTATGCAGCATAGTATTCAAGAGCAGAGCAAGACTTCTCCCTGAAGGACTGCACATGTTACACATGCTTTAGGGCTCCCCTGTCCTCCTTTGTTCAAGTTTTGCTCTTATTTTGGGATTGCTGAGCACTGGTGTTCATCCACCCATATCAGCTCAAATCGACATTGTTCAAAGGTGTCAATGTCTTTGCAGGAAAACAGAATTGCTTGGGCCTGTACTTTGGTACTACTGTTCATTGCTTTGCTTATTAATTTTTGGGATGTCATGTATAAGACCAGAACCTTTGGTCCTTGAGCTAGATCTGCAATTTGTGCGTTTTGGAGCAGTGCTATTATGTTTGTCTGGTATCACCTAGAGTTTTGACACTGTCATCTTACTACAGCAGAGAAAAATGAAGCTTTCCCACATCATACAGTGCTGTGTGCACAGAAAGAAAACCTGGATTCAACAGCAAGCATTTATCTCAATGACAATTTTTACATATGTAAAAAACCCAGATTTTAATCCCATGGATTGTGCTGGCAATGGAAGAGTCTTAAAATTTGACTAATTCTTATTATACTCTTGTTGTTTTATGAAAAGCTAAACATGTTTAGTTAACAATTTTAATAGGTGATTATTAATATAGATTTTATAATTAAAATGTAGGTAATAGGAAATCCGATCAGAATGCCAGTGTAAACTTTTATTCCTCTTGGTTCCCATGAAACTTTCTGTTTTAATTCTGTTGAAGTAGAGTTTGAGAATTTAGCCTTCCTCTTATTTGTACCTGATATTTAGATTTTTTTTTTTTCTCATTTCTCAGTGATCAGACATTCACAGGAAAATATTACTATTAATAAAATACAATGCATGAAAATGCATAAAGATGTGATCCTCTATTGTCCTTTTGGCTAACAGATTTTTTTCTACAACTGCTAAAATTGCATTTTAAACTTCTTCATGAAGGTCTGAAGAATAATTAAAAGTATAAGAATGGCAGACTGTTGGCTTTGCTGCATGCTCTTTTGGGCCTCACTCAGAAAGTGAGAGAAATCTAATTAAAGTTTGGATAAAAGTGCCACATGGAAAGTAAGACATTATGGATTGGGTTTTTATGTCTTTCTTAAGAACTGGAAAGCAAGATTGTCTGAGGCTAAGTTATATAATTAATCTTATTCATAGACATGTATTTTTCAGCCACTTATTCTAGCACTATAGTAATAAAAGTTATCAGAAAATAGAATTTATGACACTCAATGACAATCTGTCTTTCAAAAAGGCTCTTGCTGAGTACTAGATAACATGGTGCTTAGTAATATATGGCACTTGGAATCAGTGCCATATGGAAACATAGAAATTATTACAGCCTTTACAATTAGTCTTGGATGCTTTGGAAATAGAATGGCTAAAATTCTCAAAGATACGCTGGGTAATTAAGGATTTCCATAACATTTTGATATCATGAGTTAGAAACCTCAGATTGATATAGGAAACCAAAAGTTCTTTAAATGCTGCAAAAACTATCATCCAAACATAAATTCAGATAAACATTACTGTAGGCATCACTGAATCCTTCAGTTTTCTGAAGTCTAATTTCTTCTGGTAAATTTCCATAAGTATCTCCCCTTGAGAGGCACTTCAGTACTCGCTACCATTGCTTAGTAGCCTGATGCCTTAATGTTTGCAGCAGGCATTCCCTGCCTGTTTCCTTGCTGGCTCAATGGGCTGCTTGCAATCATAACCTGCCTTAGCTTTTCCAAGATCCCACCCTTTGCCAGGGTCCTGACCTCTCCCTTTCTCAGTTTGTTTGGCCTTCTCTGTGCTGAATCATTTCAGCATGCAAATCCGACAGAAAACGTTGGATGTGAAAAAAGGTGGGTTTTCCCTCAGCATGCTGACCAGGATCAACACACCACCAGCCAAATGTTCAGGTCAGTGTAGTAGAAAGCAAAGGGTGGGAGCAAAGGGTGGGCAGAACCATCTGGCTCAGCCTTTCTGCTGTAGAAACCCTCCATCGGCAAATGCTGGATTACACCACATGGAAAAAGCAGAAATAAGGATTGGGAAAGTTGTTTCTAGTCACTTAACCATGGAAGACTTGCACATTCATTTCTCCATCTGCTTTATTTGCCATGAGCAGCTTGAGTTGGGCTCTCATTTGGAGGCCAAATTCCCTGACCCTATCACATGGGCTACTCTGTGGTAGCAGGTGACCCAAGAACTGAAGCAGACACTGCCATATCCTCCTGGAACCTCACTGAGCATCCAGCCCAGCTTACTTCACCCTCTGGGAATCTGCACAGGCAGTGTCATCTTCCACCCATGGAGTGTCCCTGCAGCTCCTCCATGCCTCTCTGCTTTCCCAGGTGTGTGCCACACAACGTGCCATTCTCAGCCATATGTGCCTTAACTAGATATTACAAGTTGACTTTCTCTTCTGAAGGATATTTTGGGATGAAATGGTCTTTGTATTGTCTGACAGAATTGCTCTTCTTTCAGTAGCATACTTAAATCCTTGTGTAGGAGAGAAAATATGTTTATGATTATGAGGATCATTACCTTCATGGCTGAAGAACTCACATGGGATATGTGGGCTGTAATCTCCTCAAGCTGCTCCGAACCCCAAGTTACCACATCTTGCTCTCTATCACTCAGCTTTTTGGGCAAAAGGGAGCACTGGCACTGGACTGACTACTTTTTACCAACAATAGCACACTTTTTTTTGCCTAAGATTGCAAAATAATAGTTCACGAAGGAATTCATGGCATGAATTCCAGTTACACAGGGCCTTCTTTTCTGGCAGATCTTCAAAAATTACTTTAGCAGTATCTGCTCCTTAGCTTAGTCAGTTCTCCCATCAGTTTCTGTTCAGCAGCAGCAGCTTCAGCCTTGCTGATTACTTTTGGGGATAGTGAGATATGCAAACCCTTGGGGTTCTGGTGCTCAGCTTTTTCATTCTCTATACCTGATATACAGACCAGGGGCCTGGCTGGAAAGGGAACTTACACCTTTAAGTCCCTTAGAAACTTTTGAAAGTATCATTGCCTGCCATATTAGCTGAAAAATGTTTTATGCAGAATGTGATACTCCCTGCTTGCTTCAGGGTGTGTAATCTGGACTCTGAACCCTGTGGTCACTGTGAAGCCTCCCATTCACAGACCAGCTAAAGAGATGTGGACCAAGAAAGCTTATTGCATTTCTCTGGCAAATGTAATGTGAGACCCTTACATAGTAGCTGATCTAATTTTCATCAGACTCAGCTCACTATTTTAGGAGATTTCTTTGCAGAAAGTAAAGGAATTGCTTCCATGACTGTATTTCAGCAATCAGCTTAAAAGTACGGGAGCTTTTTCTTCTTGTCCTGCATTGTGAGCTTTAGTTCTGTTCTATGATTGCCAGTTAAAATTGTGTTTTCCTTGTGACTATGGTGTTTGAGAATTGTCTATATAACTAAAAAATTGTAAGACCATGCACATTAGATCTGAAAATGCTCACAAGAATTTTGTCCATTTGCCTCATATATACACTTGAAATATATCTCATGAAGCAGAATGGTAATTTTAGTCACTGTAACTCTGTCTGTTCCAGCTTAACAGGGATGGGGCGTGGGATCATCTCATTTCTGAGTTCTTCTGCTGTCCATCTCCAAACTGCTGGTTAATAGCTGCAGGTTTTTCTCTGGACACAGTTTTGGCTCGTGCTAGCCAGCACTGTCTCACAGGCTCAGTTCAGGGATGGCATGTGCTGGGGATTGCTGCCAGCAGGCAGGAAGGGTGAGGCCCTCCTGCACGGGAGACAAGCTCACAGTGGACAGCTCTGTGGACATCACCCTGCCAAACCATTTGTCCTTGGAGCCACAGGGTGAGCCCTCAGTAATTTTATCCATTCATATGGATCTCCAGAGGGCAACAGACCCTCTGTAGAATGAAAAAGAACCTTCAGCAAGGATAAGATCTTTGTTTCAGTCAGAGAAGACTGAACTGTCCAGACTTCTCAAATAGCAGAATATAGAAAAAGTAGCCAACTGAACACGGTAATTTGCTAAGAGGCTGTTTCACTTTTTTCCCTCCAGATTGTATTCCCAGTTGATTTCACCCTGATATTTTAAGAGAGCTGGAAGAGGTGCCACTGTCAGGTGGAAAAGGTTATGATGAACAAAAGAGCAACAATCTAGGACTGTCCTGCAGAGACCAGGGAAGACTCAAGACAAAGTAAATAGTTATAAAGAACAGGAAAAAAAAATCCGTAAAATCTGACAGTTCTTCCCTCATTTAGACATGATTGATAGTTTCTGATTGAATACTACTGATTTCTGAATTAAAAGAAAAAAAATTAATTATCCAGACTGCTTAGCTTCATGTTTCTTTTTCATTTTGATTTGCACATGTTATATTGGATCAAATTCATATGACATTTGATCTCAGAACATGGTTTAAAGTTTTGTTTAATATCAGTTAGCTCATTAAATTGGCTTAAAGTTTTTTATATTCCTTTTAGGATATACAGCTATGTTCATTAATCTTTAATAAATTATATATCAGTAGCCATATAATTGATTGTAATATTCATATTTATTGTGATATCAAATTTCACAAGTTGCTGTTAAAAACATTTATTTCATCTATATGTTCTAATTTTGTTCTCCTTCAAATTTTTCCTTTTTATTGTAACATCAAAAATTATTTGAAATAAATAATTTCCCTAAATGATATTGCTTATTTAGTTTTCTTTTCCCTAATGTAGCAAAAATGATACAATCTTTTATATGATTAAGGAACAAAAAACCCAGAGTACCTAAAAGAGACGTGAAGCTAGAAGGGAAAACCAGAATCAAACATTAACACATATGTTTCAAAGAAAAATCTTCTTTAACTGAAGAAATAAAAGATTTAAGGAGTTCTTTTGTCTTCATCAGAAAATACCAGTTATTGGGGGATGGAAAAAAAGAGTTCTAAGACTAAACAGAACAGTCTGGACTCTTTGTGCATGCTAAAGGAAGATTTGAAACATTTTTTCATTACTTTGTCACTGAATTTAAAATTTGATAACACATTCCTTGAATCAACTTTTGCTGAAGATGGCAAAAATGTAACTTTTGGAGTGCATTTTCTGCTAATCCAACTACTTAAGTTTGCACAGCTGGGAGACTTCTATTTTTTCCTACAGCCTTTTCTCCCCCTCCCCCATTCTGATTTGTTATTGTTTGAAATTCTGAGAATGTTTTACACACATTTTCAGTGTACAACATTTGGATCCTGATAAACGAATGACAAGTATGATATAAAGCCTTGTGGAAGACCCTGCAGGGTCTGCCTAGAGAGAAGAACACATCTGTCTCCAGCTGTGCACTTATTTAGGAGTGAAATTGCTTGTCCTGGGTTGGGCAAAGAGAGTAATTATTTTTTTGTTGATGTGAAGATCAAAGGTTATTCTCAGGAAGTAGGGACAAGGACTGTGGTATTTAGCAGGAGAGATTTATCCAGGACATAATTTAGTGCATGTTTTGCACGTTAACCTGGTGCTAATGCATGTAGATGGCAGAGAAATTGTAAACATGCTGATGTAAGATAAGCTATAATTGCTGAAAAGTAAATTAATCTACTGGTCATGAATCTTCCGCAGTTAGCAGAACCTTGAGCAGCTGCTACATTCCACAATCACACTTTGAAAAGAAGCTGCTTGATCTGAGGATTTCTTGCTACAGTGCAAATAACTTCTTCCTCCCGTCCCTGTGTAGCTTTTTGTTTATTTATGTATTTATTTATTTATGTACTTCAATAATGTAAACCTCGTTTTAGGAGCAGTATCTAGTTTTAGACTGATATTACTCACAAATTTCTTCCCATAAGAGTGAATCCCTTGGTTTTGTGATTTGCAGTGTGCAAACTGAGAACACCCTCCCCCTCCTTCAAAACCACAGAGGTAGGAGCTTATAAATATGACTTTTCATAACTGGGTGTAGTATGACCTCATGGTCAGAGATGAGATATAATATTTATTTCTCCACAATTTCCTGATGGTGTTTCCATGAAATAGCTTTCTCATGTTTCTCATTTCTAAATTTGACTTATATATGCAAATACATTTACTCTTTTAAAAGTTGCTCAGTATAAAACAAATTACACAAATTGCATGAGAAAAGTAGAAAAAAAAGCTACAGAAATGATGATTGAAATCCCTTACAGCAGACTAAGATTTAATTATTCTTTAAGCACTATTATGACACAAACATTTTTCAATAGTAGTGACATGGGCAGACAGCTTTTTTGTTTAAAAAAGTATGACTCTCACTATCCATAGAACCTCCATGGTTCTCTTTACTAAGTCAGCTGCTGCTGAGATTTGTACTGTTTTAAATAAAGAAAATGCCATGAGCTAAAATGAGATATACTGATATAAATCCAGAATGAATTATCTTATATTTATGCTTAAGCATAAAATGTTTATGGCCAATTCCCATGACAAAAATAGTCCGCCTGGAAGAGGTTTGGCAAAAAATCAGAGACAGCAAACCAGTTTCATAATTGTAGCTCATTCACAAATATTAATGGAAACATGTTTTGCCATGTATATTAAAATTCAGTCATTTATATCATGAATAATTGCTAGGCTATAGAGAAACAATGAAGAGAATGAAGTTTTAGGCTCTTTCTGTTCTTTCTCTGTCTTTGTTTTCATTTCAATATGCTCATGAATGCTCATCCAAGGGACCAAAACAGATCACTCCTCAGATGCTTCGCTGTGATCCAGTCATCAGATGTCTGAGGATAACAGGTAGTGGTGTATTGCACAGGGAACACCTAAGCAGGCTTTGACACAATAGAGAAGTTTTGACCATAAACAGATTTGGTTTTCTAATTTTGTGCAGGCCCTGATAAATCTCTCAGTGCAGACTAATCTGCTATTACAGCAAGTGCAGCCAAAATCCAGAAATTCTCTGGCTAATTCTGGCTGCAAGCCAAACCTCGCAGTTTCCCCATTGTGCTGCCCTACCACAGAATAAAATCTTACTGGGTTTCCTAAAAATAGCAAATGAACTTTGAATTAATTGAGGAAAAATCAGCTCCAACCAATGAAAGACAGGCTACCAAGTCTTCCTAGGGGTTACTCTTCTTTTAACATAAAAAGGCTAAATATAACATAAATTTTAGCATCTCAAGAATGTGCGTAAATGTAGCATTCTGTGCATTTAAACCCTTAAGATGGGGTGGATCGATGGGTCTGCAACAGAAAGTCAGCTACAGGATGTCTTGGAAGAGGAGACTCTATCACTGGGTTCTTTTCAAGTACACCAAGCAGAAACCAGCAGGTTCAGTAAGGCTCAAGGGAGGGATTAGCAGTCACTACAGGACTGAGATAATTTAAAGCTGACATCCTACAAACTTCAGCTGCTGAAACTGTAGCTTCCTTATTTACCTTGGTGAGGAAGAGCTTCCATGTTGAAAGATGTCATTGGTGCCAGCGCTCCAGAGTGTCAAGTTGCTGGGAAAGGAGCACGGTGAAATCAATAGCAGAGTTTGTGGGCATGCAAAGACCATTCCTGCAGCAAAGCTGGGTCATATCAGGTGCAGGAACTGCTATGGTATCTCTGGGAGTGAAACAGCCATGTGTGCTTTCTGCCTTTGCTGACAGCCCTTGTGGTATGATGCCAAAACTACTATAAATGTAATAAAATTTGGGAAAAGGTTATCCATACTCCTACTGATTAGTAGATATAGAAAAAGTTTTGTCTACATAACTACCAACAATTAAATTAAAAAACCCATGAATGTCTTGTATTATCTGTAACTTCCTGGTTTTTAAATGTTTTTTTTTCACTTTCAGAATGTTCTAATGCATGTCTTTTTAATGTTTTTGTTCGATTTTGCACTTATTACTCATTTAGCACTGTTTTCAAAATTTCCCTGAGTAAGACTGAGGAAAAATTGTTTTGTATCACTGTCTATTCCTTGGAAGAAAAACAAAAAGGCTTGTGTCCTTCAAATGTTCCATAATGACAAAAGGGCAAAACCTTCAAAAATATTTTGGAAAAAATGTGCACATAATGGACACTTCATAACACAAAAGCATGTGGAATAAAAGTATGCATATTAACCTCTCAAGTATGGGGTAAACATTTGCCATGTATGTTGTGTTTTCCAGGATGAATCTATTCTCTATGATTTTACCTATGTTTTATATCTTGTGGTAGAAACTCATAAAAGTTAATATAGCACTGTTACTCACTTAATAAAGACCAATAACATTCGTTGGCCTGAGATGGGGAGAGCAATTGAATCAGGTCATGCTACTGACTAAGCCAGATTTCACAACAACTTTCAACAAATATATAGCATGTGAATAAACTCCTTAGAGGACAATTTCATCTCAGAAAAAATAAGAATAAAATAGACAGTGTCATTATAAGCATCCAAATTTTGCCTTGCAAACCCCATAACTTCCTAGTATCACAAAAACATAGTTGTTTCATAACGTCACTGGGGAAAGCGTGGTAAACACATACTGTTATAAACTGAAAAAGCAACCAAAGCATCAGCACATTCAGTGCACCAGAAAAAATTTTCAAAAAATAAAAACAAAAGAAAAACAACCATTTCCTCCAAGCCCTGAAGATTTTACATTTTTTTTCTTTCCAAGACAGTTGCTGACAATCTGCTAATGAGGCCTCTTATTATGCAGGAATGTTTGCGGTCATTAGACTTCAGGCAAAGTTCATCAAAAGAATACAGACAATTACCTTAAAAATACCTGTGACACTTAAAAAAAAATGCCTCAGTGACACTTAACTCATCCACTTCCAAACTGCAAAGTTTTACAGGTTTCTACAGAATTTGACTGCAAAGAAAGCTATGGTGCATGTTGTGGATCAGCCCTCCAAACCCACAGATCTGATTCCAACTTGAAAAATCCCATTTATCACACATTCCTCTCCGTGTAAATCACAGCAAGTCCCAGCTGCTAGGTCTGGGTGGATCACCTTGTTCAACAGAAAGATCAGCTGGCTGAAATAAAGAAGGAAAAACAGAGTGACTTCCTGCCAGCAACTGGAATGAAAAGTGACATATGGAAATGTTTCTTCATACCATTCATGGTTAGCTGGTGGAACTCATTGCTGCAAGAGTTCATTGGGACAGGATCTGAGGGAGGCTGGATATCTACCAGTGTATTTTTAATCCTCAAGAATTAGACTAGTAAGACCCAAATATTCAGATGAGAACGCTAGGAGACATAAAACATCACACATTTCAGGAAATAAGGTGGGGATCCAGCTGCTGTCCAGTTGTTAGACAACAAGCTGTCCATGAGCCAGAGTGTGCCCTTGTTGCTACAAAAGCCAACGAGCTCTGTTAGGTAGACCATTTCCAGCAGGTCGAGGGAGGGTATCCTGCCCATCTTCTCAGCCCTGGTGAGGCCACATCTGAGTGCTGTGTCCACTTCTGGGCTCCTCAGTACAGCAGAGACACGGAGCTCCTGGAGTGCGAAGATGATTGAGGGACTGGACCATTTCTTATGAAGAAAGCCTGAAGGAGCTGGGCCTGCTCACCCCAAGGAGAGACAGCTGAGGTGGAACCTCATCAATGTCTATGAGTATCTAAAGGGAGGGTGAGTATCAAGAGGATGTTTCCAGGCTCGTCTCAGTGAGGGAACAGGCAGAAAGTGATGCACAGTAAATTCCACCTGAATCTGAGGAAGTCACCACGAATGATCACATCTTGGAATGGATTGACCAGAGATGTTATGGAGTCTCCCTCATTGGAGGTACTCAAGAACCACCTGGATGCAATTCCATGTAACGTGCTCCAGGATGGCCCTTCTTGAGCAGGGAAGTTGGACTCATGGTCCCTTCTAGCCTTACCCATTCTGTGATTCTGTGACTTACAAGAACATCTTCTGACACTGCATATTTATTTCACCACTATTTGTAAGTTGATATTAGAAACAGTGGTTGGACCAAGCATGTCAGGTGGCTGACAGTGTGATAATTTGACAGCTGCTTACAGTGCAATTTGGGCCTTACCAAACACCTCTGCAGCAGTTTGTATCAAAAGTGAATTGGTACTGTCACAGAATCTCTCAAGTTGGAAGGGCCATGTAAGGATCATCAAGTCCATCTCCTGACTCCTTGCAGGACTACCTAAAACTAAACTATATGAGTAGTATGAACCTCATCCAGATGCTCCTCAAACATCCTCAGTGCTGTGACCACTTCCCATCAAGTACATATGCTACCATTTTTGAGTCCTAACACAAGTTTTAATGCTGCGGTGTTTAACTAGCAAACCATCTTAGTTTCTAGCTTCTGTGAAAAATCTATGTTCTTCTCTTTATTGTCACAAAACCTTTGATCCTGATGATAACCTGATTTGTCTGTTCTGCATGCCTGGAATAAGACCACTAAATGTTAAAAATGGGTGGAAATCGTGTGGTGAACTTATATTCTGCTTAATATTGCAGTAAGTAGATGCAGAAAAGTTCAGGGGATAAAAACCTCTTAGTTTAAAAATCAATGCAATGACAATTCATACAGAGGTGTTGATCTGTGTGAGAGCAGAGTCTGTCACGAGGAATCCTTATGGTCACACTGTACTATTCTTGCTGCTCTCTGAAATCTACTGTTCCTTTTATTGTTGCTAATTTATTGAATCTGTACCTGTTTGGTGTTTTAAGTAGATTAAACAAATTTCTATCCCGTTTTCCCTATAAACACATGATATGTGTTACTGAACTCTTACAATGAACCAACAGCTAAACCATCTGTAGAAGTGAAATTTGACATCTGAAAAAAACTTAAGTTTTAGCATAAAGATACCACAGTCTTTGGGGCTACAACTATTCACCGCACTCAAATATAGCATGGGAGTCTTCTCCTGTCTTGATCTTGTAGTATTGTTGCTGGGAACTCTTTATAATGTTGGGAAAAGGCAAAAGAAGCAAGCTCTGCTCCAGATCAGACCACTACTTGCACCCTTAGGCACAGCATGGTTTATACAGAAGCACAGTTAGAGAACCTATATTGCATTTTTTTTAACTTCTTCCACCCCACCTACAAGGGTCCTTAAACTTCTCATTTTTAAAATTATCCAAATGATCAGTATATGTCACAGAGGTTTAAGATAATTTTCCAAAGATTTAAGAAAATACAAGTATTTTTAACCTTTCTCCAGTGTAGCAGTTAAATCTTTGTTACAATATCTGAGCACATATAATGGGAGGAAACTTATACATGATTGGAAACACATGATTTAGCACTAGAAAGGTTTTTAGGCAGTGTTATATCAGTAAATCTCTGCACAACTTTATTGCTATAAATTCAGTCCCATTACAAGGGATTGTCTGGTGGTGCAGCATTCCCTGTTACAGGGGCATGGTAGCAGTAGGAAGTCATATTTAACCCAGCTCATGGTCTCTGGCCATAACACCCTCAGCTGTGTTAATAAATATCTTTTACTAGCTCTCAATATTTATTTTAAATTTAATAATTTACTATTTACGCATCTTTATTTTCTGTCCATTTTGTACTTTTATCTTTTCTTGTACTTGAGAAAAGAGAAAACAAATAAGAGTTTTCATGATCTGTTTTTCACGTGTTATCTCAGTGACAGTTTGGCAAATATTTCTTGGCTAGAAGGAGAGTAGGAGAACATGCAGACAGGGTGTACCATAAAATTTTATGGAGAGCATTGTGAAATCCATGCATTTGGGTCAATCTTCACCCTGTGCTGTGTAGTGTAGTGTCTGGCCTAGCAAGAAACTTTCTTTAGACTAGCACTTCCACTGAACAGTGGAAATCCTGTATTTCCCACTACCAGGGAAATGGATTTCCTTGTCCCAGTCTGAGAGCAGAGAACAAACAACACCACACTCTCTGGACTGGGCAGCACGGTTTGGCTAAAACCACAGAAGAAGAAAAGACTGACTGATGTGTTAAATTAGAAAGGAAAAAAATTCTTTGGAAATATTCCAAGAAATAATGAAGCACCGTAAACCCCCTAACATTTGTCTATATTATATGGTTTGTATTGCATTTTTATAGTGTGACTCTTGTACTGCAAAAAAGTGCTCATACAAAATGTTTGAAAAGTATTCTGTACAGTTAATGAATACTCTAAAAAATTATTTGGAGGATGAGTCATGTGTATAATTCAGAGTGTAAATACACATTCACTTTGGTGTAGTAGAAGAAATAAAACTTTTCAAGATTAAAATACAGTTTCTCAAGTTTCAATATTAGAATGAGTTTCCATATTTTATATGGATTCAGATTAATCTTAATTTTAAATTGGTTAGAGAGCCCTTCAATATTAATCAACAGATTTTTCCAAATAACATGTTTTTTCTACCTTCCTTTCTTGAGTCCTTGAATTTAATAATGTTGGGATTTCCTGCTCCAAAGAGGGATCTGCTAAATAAATTTAAATGGAATAAAACGTTTAAAAAAGAATGAAACGTGTGAAAAATACAGTCTGATAAGATCAAGAGTCTGAGTCTACAATCCCCAAAACATGACATTTTGAAATTAAATTTGAATTGATGTGTTCTTGAATTGCTATTCTGAAACATTTACCTCTTTCTTTAAAAAAATGTTTTCCCAAGTCCATAACCTGAACACGAAGTTCATGTAGGAAAATATTCTAGAATAAGGCTATTATTATACAAGGTCCATAACTCCCACGAAATTTCCCCTATGAAAGGGAACTCCAGGCTGGCCAGTTGGCTTTCCAGTCATCGTTGCTGGTAGACACATTCAGTGGCGTTATTATTGTGGGTAATGCCCCATATGCTTCCTGCATTAAGAAGGTGAGGGGAGATGAACACCTGCCATGACATAAGTCATAATGAAATTCACTTCACAAAGTAGAAAAGTCCTAAAAAATGAGTGGAAAATCTCTATTTCTGAATTTGAAAGTGGAGTTGTAGAGTGGGCTTCCAGCCAAAAGCCGGTCAGGTTTTGAAATGGATGACAGGGATAGCCTGCGTCTTGCATTTGGAAGACTGTGGAAGAGGTTAGAAAAGAAAAAGAGAGAAGCTGTCAGAGTTTTAAAACAGCATTGTGAATTCTGGTTTTGGATGCCAGCACTGACAGGTCTCACCACTTCCTTGGTGTCAAGCACCAGGCAAAGAGGAATGTTCAACAGTAACAGGACGTTCCCACACGCCCCACCGCAGATGTTTTGTAGACATGGCAGAATGAACCAACAATAATATAACTGTACATGGGAGCAGGCTTGATGATGTCAAGTACAGTATATATCTGCTGAGATGCAAGTGTGAAAGAAAAAAAAGGGAAATTATATAACTCATTTCTATGATGGACATGTAAGACAATGCTATGACAGTAGCTGAGAAGCATGGCAGGAGGGGCTCAGGGATCATTTTCTCTAACCAGGCAGATGCTGAGCTTGGACAAATATCTGGTCTGACCCATCTGTGGCTTTCAGATTTCCAAAAACCCAGCAAACAAAGGACATGTGAATTGAATACTCCACTGTTTTAATTTTAGTTGGTTTATCCAACATTTCAAACAGAGTTATAATGAATGATGATTTTTTTGAAAACCAAACAACACTTTTACCTCCAAACCTTTTCCAGATTTGATTTCATGGGGTGAAATTAATCCAGTGTGAAAGCCTGAGGTGCCTAGAATGGAAATGCTGACAAACTTTCAGCTATAGAAGTGTTAGCAACCCACCTCAGCTGTATTGTCATTAATTAAGCAGATGAAACAGAAAACAGAGAAAAATTAGCTGAAGTTTAGTGGTTACTTGTTGCAAATTTGTAAATGGGGTCTCTACCATAGAGATATGTAAAATAATGCTCTTGTTAAAAGTTATGTGGAAAATAAAAGTTCTCAGCAAGCTAATTTTACTCTGTTAACAAAGCATGGCTTCAAGCTATTCTTGTTAACCATCCACCCACTTTCTTATCCTTCACCACCTCAGATTTGCAGATAGGAGGTACAATTACCGTCCTTTGTTTCATCCTGAGATCTCCTTACAAAATGAAGTCTGCTTTTATCCTGTTGAAACCTATGTGCTTTCCTTCATTGTGTAAAGCTAAAGGAGATGATGTCTAACTTTAAAGTAATCCTTTGTGTTGCATTTTTCCCCCCTCCCTGCCTCTTTGTTGTATGTATAGCCTAACTGTGTGCCTTCAATTGAACTTTTCCCCTGCCAAATCACACACTTAGAGCAAGAAAAAAGAGGCTGGGGTGAAATCCTGGCCCTGCTATACTTCATGGGCTTTACCAGGGTTAGGTTTCCCCTCTAGAGGCCACTGCTCTCTGAATTGCTCCTTTTAGTCCTACCCAAGATGTTTTACCCCTCCTGGAATGGAACTGTTCTGGTGGACATTTCTGGTGCAGACGGTCTGCTACAGTGAATGGAAAGACAGGAATTTGGGGGATTTAACTGGCTTTGACACTGTATTGGGATCATGATACAAGAATTTAAGGACCCCACTCTTAACATCATTATGACCCCAAAATAATGATGATAAAGAAACTATATGTTTGTAATTATGTTTCCATTTTTATTCCTCTAACAGCCTGTTTTTCATCTGTCAGGGCATGTCAGGAAGATTGACTTTTCCAGTGTACCTAATGGGGTGTTCTGGGCATTTGTAACAGAAGAGGATGCTGAAAAAAAATAAGAAAGGGGTGTAGAAATAAAGTTAGCAGAAAACCACGACCACCACTAATAATAATAGTCATCATCATCATCATCATCATCATCATCAAAGATAAGGTCGACAACAGTGGTAGGAATCTTGTCCACTTGCCTGTGCAGAAGGAAGGTGTTAGCAAGATCAATATAGTGAGGCTACTGGAACATAAAATTTGGAATGCTAATGCTGGGCTCCTTCTCATGGTAGACTTTGCTTTTTCTTTTAGGCCTATGCCACAGGTGCTCTCCAAAGGAGCCACAGGAGATGGGATTAATGGCAGGCTTGTCAAAAGAGTGTGTGCCTGAAGACTGCACCCTTCCCCCTTCCTCTGCAAGAAGCTTCAGACTGTGCTGATTTCCAGGCCATCTCCTTCATTTCCATTTTGTATTTATATTAATACCAGTAAGCACACACTGAGCCCTCAAGGCAGCACATGCTTCGTGTTGAGTCTAATCCACAGGGATGTGGAGATTGAAGCAGATATGTTTGATCAAATAGAATGGGCAGTTTCACATTTCTGTATCTTTGCCTTCATTCCTCAGGGAGACCCAAGATGCACACCATCACAATCCTTGGAGAAACTGCTGCTTCCTTACTCAGTATCAGTTTGCTTCTGAAAATGAGGCACCCCCTTTCTAAAATCAGTGCTGTATTAGTGATGTTTAAAAGATACAAGTCTTCGTACTGCCTTCAAAAAATGTGCAGGATGCTCTCTCTGAACTTGTTGACAGAAAACTTGCTTCACTGTCCACAGACACAGCCATAATCTTCCTACCATCTATGCTCATCCTCAGCTGAAAAGGAACAGTAGTTCCACTATGTCTATAGTATCTTTTGACACTTTGAGTTTTTCCCATTATTATTTTTTCCATCCTGTTCTCCTGACAATCTAGGGAGCAATTTTTAACTTTCAACTTCATCCATGAGATGGATACTAAAAAAACCATAGACACCTCTGGTGTTTGCATTTTGCGTAGGATGTTGAGAAACTGGAGAGGCTGCAGCATGATTTGAGAGCTGGAGAAAATATCTAAACCCCCTCAATCTGCTTAGGTTATCAAAAAGAAGACAAATTTGACTTACTCACTGTGTTTAAGTACATCTGCTGTAAACTTATACAGAACAGGAGTTTCATGAGGACTGAAACCACAAGCAAATGTCAATGAATTCAGAGTATAGAGACAAAAGTGGAAAATCTTTTTGTTTTGGGACTTTTAAAGCTAAAGCTTATTTCTGCATTTGAAAAGATTTTAATTTAAAGAGTTAACTAAGTGAAAAGAGTTAAATAAAAGGGCCTAGCTAATCATTTTATATTGACCCAAACCTTTTGTTTGTTAAAGCAAACACTGGGCTGACTCATTATGCTGATAATAACTGCTCTAGTGGTACAGCTACCACTGTGCTAATTATTCTAGTGCTGAAGAGAAATCCCCTGGGGTGGGTTTTGTACTATGAAGTTGATGTAATTAAAAAAATGCAACAAGATTCTGGAACTATCTGAGGATTCTTGAGTATGCAAATAACCACCATTGTCTAGCAATGAGAAAGTTAGAGCATGGCCTACCAACATTTTATTCTGATAGTTTTTCTCACATATACTGAAAAGGAGGGGTAAAACATATTAATATTATTACTATTATTTTTTTTGGTCTTAATAATAATTTAAATCTTTCCCATGAGAACCTTCTGATGTAACCAGCAACCTTCAGATGGATTTTTTGTACACCATCTAAAATTTTTTATTTGAAGATGATCAGTTTAATGAAAAGTATTTGCTAAAATAATCATTATGAAGATTTCCGCACATTAACCAAAACATTTTAGATCATTTCAAGTGTCACATGCAAGGTTGTAGGGAATTCAAGAAAAATAGACATCAGGGTTAGACTGTTGAAGCAATCAGGGAAATGGGTCCTTTAGGGAGACAACCAAACTTTTTTTTCTGAAAGAGGAATCTTAAGCTTGGGGTCTCATTGAGAGAAAGAAAAATGTGAAGTGAAAGAATATATTTTCAAAATTCCTATGAAGCAAAGTCTCGATGTGTTTAAGCAGCCCTTGTACCTGCACTCAATATGTTGGAGTAAATGGTAGTATTTTTCTCTCACTCTACAGAATACCAAGTTTAAAGACAATAAGATTAACAGTCTCCAGCAAACAGTACTTACATCTGCTCCATAGGCCAGCCAGCAACTCTGGACTCCTCCAAGCTGTTCTGAAAAAGAAAGCATTTGAATAATTGGACAAAGGTGCTTGGTGGAGCTCTAAAATAATCACTACCATCCCTCATCTTTCCCAGCCCTAAATATACATTTGAACTATATCTTTTAATCCTGCTTTTTGGCAGAACATCTTTAATCTCTTGCCCTCCATTCTAAGAAAAATTCATCCGCATGTGAGTTTAAGTAGAAGTTACTATTTATAGCAGTTTAAAGTGGTTTATATTGTCTAAAGTTTTATTATACTGTCATGATAAATTTGCAGGCTTTTTTCCCAGTGTTTTGCTGTGAATAGAGGCTCAGATGTGTACTCTACTTACATTGTCTAACTCCTGAAGCTGGATGATTTTTTTTTCTTCCCATAACAATTACCTTTACCCCTTCATTTCCTTTTCTAAAATACCATTTGAGATTATTTATAAAATAGTTGCAAAATTGACTTGCACTTTTTTAATTGTTCCGGCCAAGTGAAAAATAAAGACAAAATCTGGTAATGAGAAATTTCCAATGCTTTCAATCCTATGGTTTTGTTCACAGCAAGTCTAAATCGCCATTCTTAACTCTCTTGCCACTGTCAGTGCACCCATAGGTAAGATGCAACATGTTAGTTTGGGTATTTGATTAAATGATGTCTTACTCAAACCCTTTATCTTATCATTTGAAATGTTTCAAGCCTCTTCCAGTTGAATGCAATGTGGTGGTTGTCACTGCCACTCTTTGTGAACTCCTGTTTAAACGCCTAAAACATCTCAGAAACAATCAGTTAACAATCAGTTACTTTGATAAGTGAGGGAGGAAATAAGAATTGCATTGTATATTCTGGTTCTGTGGTCATATAGAAAAATCAATTATTTGCACAGCCTGCTACTCACACCCTAAATATTTGGGTGATGATTTCCTGGATACATTATGTTGAGCTAGTACAGAAATTTGATGCTGTGCTTTGGGTAGGGAAAGGTCTAAAAACTGTCTGGATTAGTCACTGGCCTAAGGACTGCTTACTTCTTAGTGACCATCACCATAGGATAACCCAGGTTCCTAATGACTGTTTTATTTTGTTTTAATTCCATGGTTGTTGTGACAGGATGAATTATCAGATGTAGGAAAAAGCCAGCTGGGTTTAATTAATCATTAGCCACCTCAGCATTTGCTGGGAACTGTGGCAGGAGTGGAGAGAAGGTTCTGAAACATCTACAAGATGGACTCAACCCATGTCCACAGCAAGAATTTTTCAGGAGTCTCTGAGTATAAAGGAAGGTCTTTCCAATGTGAGATTAACAGATTGAAGGGCTCATTAAATAATCCTATTCTGATCAAATCTTGCTGTTCCCAGTTTTGTGCCTCACAGTTCAGAAAAAGATGTATTTCAAATAAGAAAGGAAAGCTGAGTGAAGTATCTAAGGTCTTGAAGATGTTATTTATCTGGGAAGAATGAATGAGAAGTGCTATACTTCAAGAAGTGTGCCTGGTGAGAGGATCTGAAATAAAGAGAGGAAGAAAAAAGTTTGATTTCTTGGTCAGTTAAGGACTGGTCAAGAAGTATTAGGCAGAAACCACAGTAGGAAGGTACAAGTTACCAACTGGAGAACTTTCAGTGATTAAGAAGTAAGGAACATGTTCCCATATTCCTGGGAAAAGCCTACCTCCAAGCAAGCTAGGGTTGAGCCTCCAGCACCATCCTGTCTTCTACCAGCAGGGAAACTCAACTTTTGGTTATCCTCCTCCAGATGAATGCTGTGAACCTTAGACCAGAGGTTTCCAATTTGGAAGATACAGCATGACCACAATGAACACAAATGAGCAATCAAGTCTAAACTAATGAGTTTTGTTTCTGCAGGACAGCATCAATATTGGTCTTGTGGCCGGTCTGCAAGAGGGAGGAGGCTGAGGGGCCAACCCCAGTAATGCATGGGGCAGGGCTGATTTATGCTCCTGACTCAGTAATATGAATTCTGCTTCCAGTTAAGTTCTTCACACAACTATTTGTTGCTTGGGTTTCAGTCCCTGATCTAATGTATAAAACACCAATGCTTCAACAGAAGAAGATGAGTTTACTCACTTGCACCCACAAAGTTTCTAATTTTCTAGCCCTTCTTTAAACGTAAAGGTTAAAATCCTACAATGCAGAAAGTTCATTGGCTACTGCCTAGATAAGTGCTTTAACCCCTGAACTACTGGATAATAAGAACAGAGAAAGGTTCTTCAGATATTTTGTGAAAATTTTGGCTTGAAGAAAACCAAATGAAGCTATTTCATATATTCAGCAGGATTTATGTATAGTTTTAGGTGACTGAAAAGGAACTTTTCAAGGAAAAAAAAAACCCACCTTCTTACATCTGTGAACTACTGCTAAGATGTTCTAGCACTTTTAATTATGTTAAAGTGTTAACACATTTATTCATACATAGTTATACTTCATGTTTGGACATGATCTCTTTGAATATACTGTCTTGACTCTTTTCTGGAAAGACATGACCTGACAACAGCTGTTACTCCTATGAGAACAATGTCCTGAGTATCGTTTAGGTGTTTGCTGCTGTTTTAAATGTCTTCAGAACACTAGGGAACACTGCTTGTCTATAGTCTATTTTACAAACAAACAAAAAAGTTAACTGTGTCATGATCCTAGAAGATAAAAAAAGAAAAAAAAAAGACATGCTGTTTTATAATTAGAGCACAATGTGTGCAAATACCTCTTTTTGACTCTGCCCTCTGATATTAAAATGCAGTACCAATAGCAACAGTCCTAACTGTTTATAACATGATAATCTTTTTCCTTTTTTTGTCCATTTATCAAAGTAACAGAGTATTAGAACAGTTTCTCACACTATTTACAAATTATAAGAAGAAATTTAAAATTTTATCCCCATACTATTTGTTCCTCAGCTATTTCAGAGCAACTGTGATAGAGTAGAAGTACTAGTAAATGGATTATTGGTTCCAACATATAGAACCTACACACATCTCAGACAGCTCAAAAAAGTACTTAGCTACTTCTTAATCCCCCACTGCCTAAAGCAGAGAACAATTGTTTTCTGAGCCACAAATCTGACTACTGCTCAAACTTGATTTTTCTTTTCTCCTTTCTTTCCCCTCTCATAGCTATCAGTGATGGCACTTAAAACCATCATGGAGAGAAAAGGGAGCCCACCACTGCAAAAAGAGAAATGAAATAAGCAATATAACTGCAAGCCAGGAAAAAAAATTATGCAAAATAGAAAAAGAATATTTTTGGTATTTTCTCTTTCTGTGTTAGTGTTTTGTTACTATTACTTCCCATTTCAAGGAAGAAGTTTTCCCATTATAAGCTACTTTTTAAATTAAAAGAAAACAAAACTGGCACTAGTAAAGAGCTCTATATGCAGTTTTTAATGGTGGGGGGGGGGGGGAGAAAGCTGCAAGAGTCTCAAGAGTAGATGAAGGGCTGTCAAATCCAATAGCTGTGACAATGCTTGTGGGAAAGTCTGGAACAGCAGGGAGGAAAGTGTGAGCCAAGAAACCTGAAAAATAGTCCAAGTACTTTCATAAAGTCCTTCTTTTAATAACGTGGGTTTAATTTTCATAATATATTACCATTTGGTTTGTTTCTTAGGGACCTGTGTTTATTAGACAGCATTCCCTGAAGCTGTCAGTCTATGGGAGTTCCCTAAACTCCCTCAACATGCAGCTTTAGTGGTTTTCCTCTGTTTTGAGAGGGTACATTAATAACCACATACTAGTCTAGACATTAAATAGGCCACCCACCCTTCCAGAAGTACAGTTCACATTTCTATCCACTCTTAATGGCAGCTAGCCTAATGGCAATGATGTCAAGGGGTGCAATGAAATACTCTGTGTGCCTCTTTACTCCTGTCTTTGTGAGGACCTTGTCCTGTTTGACAGCTATTTGTTCAGTCAGGGAATGTTTCAGTGAGGTTGATTTAGTGCTGAGCAGAAAGGAATGGTGCCATCCTCATTATTAGCAGAACTGATGTCCAGCTTTGCTGTTGTCCTTTGGTCCTGTCTGCATATGACCTGGAAGACATTCTACGTACTCAGCGCTCTCAAGTTTGTCACTCACACAGGCTGCACAGCCACAATCTACAAGCAACATCTGCAGAGGTGGGAGCCTCATTTTCTGGCTGACTCCAGATTGTTTATTCTCACTCTTGAAACTCTCTTCCCATCTGCCTCTGGCCAGCTCTCCCGAGTCCACCCAGGAGCAGACACATGGGCACAAATGAAGTTTCTGAGGAAGTGCATGTGTGTGCATTTGTGTTTGTACAATTTTTTATCACCAGCAGGGCTGGCAGCTCTGTTTATTTAAAGTTGCCTGGCACTTTCCACTACAAAATCTAATTTCCAGTTGCCGAGATTGAGCTCTTTTATCCGACATATTTCAAGTCAACAGCCAACCTCCGATTCAGAAGTTTGCAAGGGGCATGTGTGCATTTATTTGAAGTTATCAGGTAAGCCCCTTCAGTACTTTCCTGAAAGTTAAGGACACCAATACTCTGCTTTACAAGCAGTACTTTTGCCACATTAAAGAATACAGCTCTCTGGCGAGTGCTGATGCCTTCACAGTAGCAGGAGTGTCTGCCAGCTCAGTTGCTGGCGTATTGGCAGCTGCTAATCTAGGTGAGTACTCTTTCGCTGATAATGTGTCCAAATCTGACTGAGATTCAAGTGAACACATCAGAAATTGCAATCTGCCCTGTAACTGCAGCTTTGATTGCTGTTGCTACAGCCACCTGAAGGAACTGGTTGTAAGCTCCACTCTAGTGTCCCTTACCTGACAGGGCTCCAGATTCTATTGCTGCCAGAGCTCAAGTGGCTGACAACCATGTATGAGTCCTTAGGACATGCCTCACAAAGCATCATGCATTTGATAGCTCCACGTTATGTGTGTGACCAACATTCAGTGATCTAAAAAGGCCAGGAACCACTGTCTAGCTCTAACACCTGATAACTTGGCTGCATCCATACTGTATAACACTCAATCTAGCGTCCCTAAGTATGTGCAGTACATATATGCACCTAAAAATTTTTATTTTCCACACGTTAAAATTACAGCACTGATGTGTTTCTCTCTGAGGTACTGAATTTGCTACTCTTCCAAATCTGCCTGTGCATTGTAGCCATTCCTTTGATGTTTCTCAGCATTACGTAGCCCAATTAGCTATTTCCCTGACCAGAAAAGCATACAATGGGGTATTAAAATCCCTCCAGGACAAAGATTCTTCATGGAAGAAAAAAAGTAAGGGTATTTATAGCAAAACTCATCCAGAAATCATATTCAGTAATCATATTTTCAGACTGATTGGTGAAGAGGCCAAAATGAAGGTGGCTCAGGAGGACCAGAAGGGGTACATCACAGCAGGCAGTCCTTACTCACCAAAGGCAACTCTTCTCCATCCAGAGCCCAACACTTGTCCCCGCTATCAGGCCGCTATCAGCAAATGCTAACAATGTGACCTATCCCTTCCAGTGATAATCAACAAAGAGGAAGACCCATCCAAGTGTGATATCAAGTTACTTCATTTGTTCAAGTGGAAGAAACTTTGTCTGGTTTAGTGGGAGATCAAAGGGCTGTTATATCAGGTTTCTCTTTTATCTTATTTATTTATTTATTTATTAAATTTCCTTTAAAATTAAAAACCCAGACGTTCTTCATACATGAAAGAATAGTAATCTAATAGTTTATTGAGATACTCATAATTTAGGAATTTCCAGACCAAACGGCATTTCCACCCTTTTAGTATATATTTTAAATATGTGATTTTTTTTATGCTTTAATAAAACATAAATATAGAAAATACTGTATAGCTTGCATTGGTATAAAACATAATCAGATTTTTTTACAATGTGCATTTTTCTCTGTTTCCTAACATGTAATCTTTTATTACTGTGTCTGCTTTACAGAACTTTCTTGAACTGTTATTTTTTTTAAATTACCTATTATCTGTCTAATATAAAATTCTAATCAACTGCTGAAAAAATCCTGTTGGATTGCTCCTTCTTACTAGAATTGCCTTCCATGGATAATGAACCTAATCACTTAGATAGTGGAAATACCAGATTAAAAAGCCAATCAATCATTTCTAATAATTTTTAGTGTTGTGAAAGGAAGAAAAGGACCCCTAAAACAGCACATGATGTTTTCAAGTAGAGCAGCTTTTAAAAAGCTTTTATCAACAGCAGCTGTCACAGATGGGTTATGTTAGTCAATAAGACTCCAAAACAAGGAAAAAAGCACCCATGCTTATATAAATGAGAAGAATATCAGCTTGATTATAATACTCTTTCACTAAGAGAATATACAATGCTGGGCTCGTCTGTGTTTGCTTAAACATGAGTGGAAAAGTGTAGACCATAAAAATACACTTCAGAGCCCCTTTTTCCTTCTGAAAGACTCCCATCAATTCATATGCAGTGATTAAACAGAACACCATATATCATTCTGCATATTTTGAGCACTTCATTGGAGCCTGGATAAGAGAAGTGCTAAGAAGATCTTAAAGCCAAACACTGAATTGTTCAGTCAAAGCATAACAATTTATTGCCAAGTTTGTTTCTGAACACTATAGATATTTTTATCTTAATGTATTGCAAAGTGATGTAGTTACTCATTTTTATTTGAATCTTTACAGAACCTTAATTAAAAAAACCTGCTATCCATAAAATTAGCATAGACAATCACAATCCAGAAGATATTAATAATCTGAAAATTAATAGAACTTTGTCTGACACGAACTCACATTTTCTGATTTTAATCATGTCAATAGAATTAAGTGGACTGCACTCAGTGATTCTTGTAATCTGTTAAAACACAGCTCTTCATGAAGTGAAAAAGATGACAGATATGTTTGTCAGATTCATTGAAGAAATAATTAACATCAGAACACTGATTTAAAAAATATTTCTCTAGCCAAATCTATCAGCATAATAGAGCATAATACCTCATCAGTATCTAGTGACAAATCATCTGTTTTAGTCTCTGCTATCAGGATTACATTCTTTATTCTTTCTATGCATGTAAAGCATATAATAAAAAATGCAGGCATGTTCTTGTTCTTATGTACACAGCATTTGTACAATCATAGAATTTTTTGGGTTGGAGAGAACCTTACAAATATTCTAGTTCTAAACCCCCTGCCATGGGCAGGTACATCTTCTGGGTTGCTCAAATTCTCATCCAACCTGGTCTTGAACACTTCCTGGGATGGGACATCCACAACTTCTCTAGACAATATATTCCAGTGTCTCTCTACCCATATTTGAGAACATAATTCCCTTAGGTTCCCCAGTTCGTGTTCTTGGCAGTCCAGTGGTGCACCTTCAGAAAAACAGTCACTGAAGGGTTTCATTTTCTGAAGATAAGGTTCCAAATCACCTGAAGTTAAGGTGGGACCTTGGCTGCATACTATAGGCATCAGAATATGACTGAATGGTGGTAGTACTACTGTCCCCTCTTATCTGAAGAACAGGCCAACCATTTGCATCCAAAAAAAAAAGAAATGTAATGTTTTAGAACAGCAGTTTCAATATCTGAATCCATATTAAAGAGCAGGAGAAGTATGGATGAGGGTCAGAAGTCTGAGCACTCTCCTTTGGCTGTCCCTCATACTCATGCAGACTAATGTTATCCACACCTTCCCAAGGAATCTGTCTTTCTCAATTTATTCTATAGTGAATGCAGAGTCTTGACTCAGTGTCATGAATTGCATTTGCTAGAACTGACACCTGCAAATCAGATGTAGTTAAGCCACATCAACACGCTCTTCTCAGAACATAACCAAGCAAGAGAATCACCCACACCAAGTGCACATTACAATGGACTGCAGTTTGAATTGCACAGGTTGCTGCATGCAGAGCATCAACTGGAGAACAACCCATCTCTGTATTCACTTGGACTTCTTTCCAAACTTCTTTTCCCTCTTATACCTGATATTTTGGTCTCCTGAATATATTAGAAAGGTTTCTTTAACTACCTGCCTGACATAACCATTGGCTTGCTTTCAGCAAGGAGGTGTTGGAGGAATCTCAGGACAGAAGTTGTTCACTGTAATATATAGAAGAGAATGTTCTACATTTCAACTACATTCAGAAAAACCCCTAACTCTGAACTACAACCCTTCAGAGAACAGGGTTCCCTAATACATGTTTTTTGGCTCTTTAAGGACTACAAACTTCGTAAGTTTTCCTGTTGCTGACATCCTTCTTTATTCAAATATTCTGAGCAATATAATTAATTCAGAAGAGTTAAAATCAGTCTGCAATTAATCTGAAGTTTGCTGCCTGCATTTCAGATCAGCCACATTCTGTGTTTCTAAGTCTATCTTTTATTTCTAACTCCATTGATCTAGTCAATACTTACTCCTACTAAAATCCTTTCCCTGTATTATTGAAAACCACAGACTAAGGAATCTGTAGGAGATCTATTCTGAGCTTGTCTGTAAGTTCATTCTGGATATCTGCTAAATATACAGAGTTTTCTAAGCTCTTTTAAAGATAAGACATGGGCAATCCTATGTGGGAACTATCATATAACACATTGTAAAACTTTTAAAAGTTTAAAATGTTTCACTGTATCAAGATGCCAGAAAGATAAGAAAGGAATGTGTTAGTTTGCTCTTAATAAAGACAAAAGGACGGGTCAGTAAGTTATGAATAGTAAAGCTGCTAAAGATTAAGAGGTGCAAAATTATAAATAAAATGATGATACTCTTTAACAGGAATTAAATTCTCAGATTTTGTACATTTTGTTCATGTACACAGCAGTAATATATTTTATATTGTTATTTTGATAAAATTGTTATTTTGATAAAAAACTATTTTGCAGAATTATAATGTAAGAATAAAGATAATAAAAAAGGTAATTAAAAATAGAACTGTTCTGAATGGGTCATAAATCCAACATCTAAATAAAACAACAAAATTTAGTACAAACTGATGGTAAAAGTGAATTTGTTTGAATATGAAGTCTTCAAGTAGTTAATGAACCAGTAAAACTGAACTCACTGCAGCTAAAAGGGGGAGAGATTGTCAATGAATTGTGCTTAGCAGTGAATGATGTAAATGGCAGGAAATATTACTTACTACAAATAGAAATGTTACTTATTTTTCTTATTCAGTGCTAATGAAACACAGTAAGAATTTGAGATTGCTACTTCTCAAAACACATTCAGAATGAAATACTGAGGCAACCCATCCTTCTGCCTAGCAATTTTTTTCTCTTTTCTCTTCTTTCTTGTTTGCACTGCAGGAGAATCTGCATAGCTCTTACAGAGTATTCTATCACATTCTTTTTCTTATTTTTCTTCAGCTCCATTTCCAATCATATAGTTGTAGTGGAAAAGCTTGTATAGAGATAGCAAAGATACCAACCTTCTTGTTCACATTTCTATCAAGTAATTGCCATTTTTTGGCAAACCAGAGGAAACATTCAGGGTGTATGTAATATTTTCACTCAATTTCCTCTTCAAAGTCATTAACTTAGTTAGAAGAATTGTAGTCTTTCTGCCAAAACACTGCGTGTCTTTGGTATTCCCAGCGAATCAGACACAGAATATATTCCTGTAGGTATAACTGAATTCTGAATTCTTACTGTAGTATAAAATACACTTGGGCAGCATTTTCATTGCAGCACTTAATCCAGCTGAATTCTGTATGAATGCCTCAGAATTCCTCTGATGAGTATCATATTTGCAAAACAGATTTGACAGACATACAACAGTTCACAAAGTATTTAACAGAGATAACACCCCCAAAACATGATTACTTCCAAAATAAAATGAATATAAAAAGAGGCTTCAATATCTGAAAGCCTACATATTTTATTTAAGTACCCAAGAGAGTCCAATCTGCCCAAGAAAAGTGCTGAACCTTCTTGAAAAGGGAGGAGGAATATCTGCACTCTAAAGAGCGCTTACAAAATACCAATTTTTTAAGCGGCTTTAGGACTTTTAAGACATACATTGGTAGGAGAAGTATTTTATTGGGGTTTTAAAATTAACTCCTAAGGCTTGTGGAAATTATTTTAATGATTTGTTCTCAAAACCACTACAGTTCATTACATGAGATAACAAACATTCTGAATAAGTATAGCTGCCAAACTGGTTTATAAATTAAGGCAAATCTGGAGCCTTCTTTTTCTGCTATCTTTCTGAGATTTCAAAATTTTGTAAAGCTATACTTAAAGAGACACTTATTTCATTTTGATTACTTCAGATGGTGTTTCTGCCTTTGCTGAAGAGATTGCAAACGATAGAAAGCATAACTGGGTAAAAGAAAGTTGTTTAAAAGACAGATATCTGATAAAATCTTTCATTAATTATCTATTTAAATTCCCTTATGTCCAAAAGGAAATATTTCATAATATATGAAACAGATGTTTTCAGAACGGAAAAATGTAGAAATTTTATGCAATTAGCAAAATGAATGCTTTTTTTCTGTTTATACTTTAATGCAATGCTAGGCGCCTGAACTGCATAACCACATATAGCTGCTCCTTAACTAGGTAGTTAGTAAATCTGTCATCTCTTGTTGCCTAATATCAGCTGCCAGGTGATCAGAATGGAGTAATTCACAATATTGTTATATATTTCTTCTTCAAAAGCCATCAGCTCACTAGGCAGACCTCTACTCAGCGTGATGCCTCCTGCCCTGAAGTTTTTCAGAATGTCAAGGCCCTGGGCAGCAGTTTCTCTGCTCCTCCCCTCCCTTCAGTGCAGGCAACCACCCCCAACATAACCCAACACAATGCAACCCAACCCAACTCAACTCCATAGTCCATAAAAGAGAAAGAAAATCTCATTCCCCCCACACCTAACTCTGGGGCACGTGGAGCCAATGGAAGTTTTGCCAATGATCTCAGTAAGAGCAGCACTCTCTAAAGCTCTTTTATTCCAGCAGGCCAATAAACTTCTTATTTACACAGTGACAGCGACATATTTGGACCACATATTTTTGCCTAGAGTTAGGCTAACTTAACATTGGGAAATGTTATATAGTCATAAATTCTGAAAGCATTTAATAGGGCTTTTAGGTATATAATCTTCTGTAAAACAAGAGATTATGCAGCTGAAACCTGATGGTTGCTCTGAAAGTGCTATTGAGGTACCGTTTTCTTGTATGTAGTATGGCTGTTAGTAGACATATGGGCTTTTATATCAGAATAATGAATGAAAAGTAGACATTGTTTATTTGTAATATATGCTATTGAGCATCTGAATTAATGAAATGGAATTTATGGATGGATAGCATGCTCAAGGAAGTAGAAAAAAAATTACTGCTTATAATTCAACCTCTGACATAAAGAGTGGCTGAGACAGAATTTTGATGTGTTGCTGGTTTTGTTGTCTCTTCCTGAGAAAATGTTGTTTCAGCACTAACTGTAGCTTTAGAGGAGGGAGAGCAAATATCCATGTTATGAGCATAATTAGAAAGTAGACCAATTTAGGCAAAGCTTCTTTCCAAACATCAGTCTACCTAAGTGCAGATGGGAAAGGGTTAGGGCTTGGGCTAAAAAGGGCCTCACAGACTGAGATTCCAGTTGGATGCAGCCTTTTCTGACTGGAGAAAGAGAAAAAGGTAACTGTGATGGAGTTCTGGGATGACCACATCTGGCCATTAGGGGCTGGACATCCATCTCTCTTTACACAGAGTTACCCAGCAGCCATCATTCACATAAAAACTCCCAGTCCATTACCAACTGTTGACCTTGCGACCTTACATTAAATACTTCACATCCCATTACTTTCCTCCCAAGTCATCTATTTTCCTAATTTTTTATAATAATGCACTTCAGCTTTGTCACACATTTCTGGCTGCAGTTCTGGAAAATGTTTCTGTTCAAGCAAACACTCCACTGTGTGCTTTATTTTGCTTATCTCCTGAAATCAAAATGAGGCATGCTGTTACCGTTTGCTCTCCATAGAGATAGAAGGAAAACACACTTACAAGCTTCTCTGGGCTCTGAATGGTGGCAGTTATTTTTTCCAGTCTGTTTCAAACAGAAGAACTAATGTAATCATAAATGTATTGAAATTAAATCCTAATAAAGGGTCTTCAGAAGAATATTCATGTTTCCACTTTAAAAAAAGGCTTATTATACTTGTAAAAGATATTTGAAGCATTCTAGCTTTCTAAAGCATTGCAGTATACTTCTGCAATAGCTTGCTACCCATTACTGAATAGATTTAATTATACTTGCTCTGTAGTAGAATTACAGTTACAGATGTTTTTTTGCTACTGATTGGAACGTCAGTAATAATTTAATTAGATATTATGACAGTTTCCATGGCTTATATGTTAACACAGTTAAATTCTCTCTGTAAACTAATTTTGAGAACAAATGTTTCTGTTCAAAATCTTTTACAGTGGAAATGTTTCAAAGGTAGAAAAAGTTAATTACAAGGCTTTTTTTTCCCCTTCTAAATCCTCTGAGGGAGCAGGAACATTTTCCATGGAAATATGGTCAGTCACTGAAATGTCAAAGAGGCTCTAACTGAGCAGTATATGGAAAGTATATGAAATTTAAACGACCTCACAATCTAAGTTAAATGGTACTATTTATTTATACAGCTAGAGTGACCCTCAGTGTGCAGAAGATATGCTTTTTACTGCGTGGTTTTCATGGATGCGAGAACATTGAATGGCTGTATTATATTTAATTAAAAGCAATAGTGGGCCTACCCAGATGTTAAAAGGGCTTGATCTGAACAGTGTGTTGACATCAGATGAATAGGAGAGGCCACCTGCTAGCTCCACTTTTGGCTTTGTGGATGATTTGCATTCCTGTGGCCTGTTGCTCTGCATGATTGCTCTCAGCACTTCACAGCCCCATGAACTGTTTAATATCATGGATACCTTCCAGCCATGCAGGCTATCTCCTTTTGTAACATCAGTGCAAAAGAAAGAGTGACCACTTGCATGATTCTGATGGGTAGAGCATGATGTTTTCACTTAATATATACCACATCAAAGAGGAGGAAATGCTTTTCTATAAACCAGATTAAGATAAAAATTAATCCATTCTTGCCTTAGAGACCATTTTTTTCCTCTTTCTGAAAGATGCTCATCATTTGAACCTGAGTACAGTACAGTTCAGACTGTATCCTTGTTTTTTCCCTCGAGCACAGAATGTTTCTTGTTTAAATATGTAAAAGTTAAATAATTCACTAAATATGTGTATTGTTTGAACACTGAGAAACCCTTCTGTAGCACAAATGAACACAAAGGCAACTATTAGACTTCATGTGCTTTATCGCTATTAGATTGCCAGTGCATTCAGAATCGCTGTTATCTTTCAGAAAAACTACAAATATTCTAAAGGAGAGGCAAGAAAAATGTACTTAAAAAGAGAAAGAAATCGTTATATCATTTTCCAGCTGGTAATACTAAAAGACAAAAGAATAATTTCAGATCTGTGTTACTGTGAAGTGTCCTTTCTTGAGATTACACGTGCTGCATGGAACTCAGTCCAGGTTCCTTGTAAATTCCCGACTTGAAGGTTATTGTATCATCATTCAAGGAGTGGAAGGATGCCATTATCTAAAAATAGCCAAAGTTATTCTCCAGATTCCCTTGTATTTCCAATCTATACTTATTTCTGCAGCGATTAGCTGACTTCATTGCAGCAAGCTCTCAGTGACATTTTCTTACAGTTTTATACTTCAGTACTAAATAATAATAAAATAAAATGCTTGCTTTTGTTTTTGTGTTTGATGTTTCTTTTTTCTTAGGCAGTATAATGATTTAAGGTACAAGACAGAAAAATCAAATGTTAATTCACTACAGATTTATATACAAAATGTGATAATTCACTTCTTGCTTGAGGTTAAAAGATTTTTAATATTTTAAACATTTTAAATCAACTTCTTTCTATAACCAGACAATTACCTTCCTGACAAATTATTCAGTTACTTAAGAACTGGGCTAACGGAGATTAAAGAGGAATTTATATACCCAAATGCCTCTTTACCTGCTTAACTCTAAAGCACAGATTTTCTGACTCCTTACTCAACTAACTGCAGTACATAAAATTCCTATAGATTTAAACCAATGATTTCAAAGTTGTTCTAGTATCACAAATTTTATTTCTCAGCATATCCACAGAAATTCGGTCTTAAAGCAGAGAGAGAGCAGAGATTTAATTTTGAATTCTACCATAGACAATGCACTTATCACTGTTGAGAAATGTGGTTTTAGTTCCATCCTTTGGCTGAAAGGGTCTGATCTAACAGTGTTTCTAAACTGCCAGGCTTCAGAGGCTTCAGGGAATGGGAGCTGTCAGTTTCTCCTGCTTAATTAATGTTTTCCACTGCCTGATAAAATGTTTTCTAGTCAGTGGCTGTGATTAAATAAGTCAGTAACTCCACAACCTGCTGATTCATATTACCCCTGGAAAAATTATAGTGATGGCGAGGGAACTTCTGCAGTTAAATGCAAGTGCTCAACATCAGGCAGGATGTGAATCACTACCACTGGACTATGAACTAAATAGAAGGCATTTGACTGTTCTGGCTTCCTTGAAAGAAAAAAAACTGCTCTCAGCTTTCAAACTGAAACATCATGAGAGGGAAGCATCTCTCTAATCTTTAATTAAGCACCCCAAACTTTTAAAGGGATCAAGCCAAAGATAATTTCCTATTTATAGCATTTTAATTTGAGGTGCTCAGGGATGTCCAAGACATCTGTGGTATGTTTGACAGATGCCACAGAGCTGCAGGAGACTGCTCCTGTAGATGGGCATCCAGGGGACTATGGCATCTCAAATTTTGTAAGCAGGCATGTTAAATTTAGGTAACTGAATACCCTTACTCAGTAAGGATGTTTAAGCTGGTGTGATAGCAGTTATCTAATCAGCACAGGCTAGAGAGTGATTTCTTTGTGCCTGGAGCTGGGAATGGCTTTCCCATCTCTAAGGTCTGCTTTTGCTAAGTTTTTCCTGTCTGCCACTGGAGCTCATGTGCCTAGCACAAGGAGAGACATTGGCATGTAGATATATTTTTCTCATATATTATTTTGACTTTTAAATTCAGGTGTCTTAATCATGCACTGAATCTTATAATTAGTTGTCATATTTTCCACTACTTTCACTGTGATCAGTAAAACTATTAGGATTTAGAGAACATATTGCTACAAAAGGAAATGTTGAAAATCACCTAACTCTACGCTGGCCATGGAAGCCAGGTATTGTACCTGTGGACTTTCACAAAAATTGAAATTATTTATGCATGACTTCTCCACAGCATCAGGAAAGTGCAAAGACAAGAGAACACATTGATATTATTTCCCCAGTGTGCTATCTAGCAGTACTGGGTTTGACCAACAGCTAATATAGCTCATGTCCACCACTACTGGAAGGGCCCTCCAGCCCTAAAAAAGCTGAAGGACTTGAGATTGGCAGCAAATTAAAGTTTAATATGTACTGCAATTTGTATCTTTTAGAATCCTACATCACTTCCCCATCATAACTGTGTGTTAACTGCCATTACATCCAAGTATATGAAGTAATAAATAGGTCCCAACTGCCAAGTAAATGCTAAAAAAGCTCTGAGGCATTTCTTCTCCATGTGGGAACCATCTCAAGTGAACTGTACTTCTGTAAAAGGAAAATTATTACTGCTGTTCTACAAGTGCTTTCCTTCATTAGAAAGCTGCCATGGAAAATGACAAAGAGTTTACTCTTTTGTTGAGTGCTCTGTAAATGTTGTATGCCTTCTCCAGATACTGCTTTGCAGATGGAAATATTTGAGGTGAGGATGAATGCCTTACTGAATTGTGACCTGCTATAATACAAGTTTTCTTCTCAGCCTAATTCTCTCTGGTTTGCGCTACTCAGGTGCTGCAAAACAGCTGCTGGATTAGCTGATCTATGCATGTTTGAATTCTCCTGTGTGCCTAAATCCCCATGTCATGGGGATAGAAAAGCAATGAAAAACTACGTACCAACTGACTTCCAGCCATAAAAAAAAGAAGTGGGCTCACCCTGAAGAGGTGACAGTCCATGGCATTTCTGTACTCCACTGATTCTTGTATCTTTGGCTCTATGCACAGACTTGTGTAATTTTGAAGCAGAGCTAACTTCTACAACAGTCAAAATAGTTTCTGCTGAACTTCAAGAACAGTGAAAGTGACATAAAAACCCATCTTTCCCACCCACACATGACAGAGGCTTGTGCTTAATCAGCACTTAGTAAGGAATTTAAGTAGAAAAGAATAAGATTATATAAATTTCACTTTTAAAACAAACTAGATTATCATCCCTTTGACTGTATCACAGAGACAGCTTTATGATAATATCTCCAAATATATCCAAACATGATAAGGAATTGATAGTGGATGTTTTTGTTGTTATAGCAAATGGAGTGGTAAGGCATGATGATAACTGCTGCTATGCATTGCTATTGTATATATAATGATGGGGTTGCTGGGCACCACACTCTTTAGGGCTTATCTTTGTCTATTTTTAAGCAAAGTGTTAATTGAGTGCAAATGTGTCTGATTCTCTGATGTAGAGAACTGTTCTTTGTTGACAGTCCTTAGTCTCTTGATTGTTCTTTTGGTATTGGCCAGCTGTGGTCTTGAGTGATGAAATACCTTAAAATATGAACTGTGCTTTCTTCAAAGTATGCATTTTGCCTTCAGTATGGTGAAGCAATCAAACTCTTACATGTAGCTTACAGGAAGAGAACAACTTTGCTATAATAAGTACTGGGGGCCTCAGTTCAAGGAAGGAGAGGATACTGAGGAATGTTAAAAGCAGACACTGTTATCACTCTCTTTGAGTACTGGCTTTACCTTCACCTATAGTTGCTTCAGCTCTTCCCCCTCTAACCTTGAAGAAAGCCTTTCACAAATATAGTGACATAATTTATGGAAGGTGTAGCAATGGGGAAGGACAGAAAAGAGACTATCTCCGTCTTCCCTTCATGGTATTTTTACAGAAAATGTATAGGCAACCCTCTGGATTCCATGTAGGTTTTAAAAGTTCTGCCTTCTGATAAAAAGGACAAAAAATAACTCCCTCTGCTAATTTAGCAGGGGAGCAGACCCAGTTTCGCTGAAGTTCTGACATGAGATACATATCATGAATGGTTTCTTTACCAGAAAGACACTCTTAGTATCATTCCACAGCTCAAAATCGTAAGATTTCAGGACCTTCCTGCTTGCAAAATAAAGAACTGTCCCCAGCCTTGTCAACACCCCCTTACTCTCTAAATCCACAGCTAGGTGAAAACTGAAAGCCCACTGTTAGAGAAAACATCTCTCCCTCTCTCCCAGTTACAACTTGTAACTTGTATTTCCTCTTCTGAGTATTCCCCGAAGTACCTCACAACATTTCTTCTTTGTCCTTGAAAAATGAATGTAATGATCGTATTTGTGGCTCATGTCCCTTCCAGTGAGATTCTTGCTTCCTAGCTCTTCTGAAATGCTAATCACATATTTCCCACTCTCTGACATTCTCTCCTACCTTCATTTCATGTCAATGGGAGCAACTGAACCCTTCTCTGACTCCCCTGAGAAGCATTTGGTTCCCTTGTTCTCTGACTTGTATTTCTTACCTGTTGAAGGCAAGAAAGTTTTTCTCTTTTGACTTACTCATTTTACCAGCTATCCTTTCTGCTGTCTGAAAGAGTTGAAGGCCTCCTGGTCCCACACCTTGCTTACAAGTGCTTTGCAGAGATTCACAGGTGTGGGCAGAGTACAAATCTCAACAGCTGGAAATCGACAGTTACAGAAAGAATTTGGTGCAGTTCTTAACAATTTGAGCTGTGGGAAACAGCTGTTTAAAAAAAACCCAACAAATTATGAATCAAAATTTTTGAATCAAAAAGCCACCAGATAATTGTCTTTTTTATTTGCAGTGTGTACAGGAACTGGTTAACCTTAAGTTGTAAAAGTCTCTCACTTACACAGCAAAAGTTTATATGCATATACGAGACTCCATCTTGCACCTGGTAAGATCAGCAATAAAGCTAGGAGGGAGTAGTATTTGGTGCTTTTTTCTGGATTTTCTGTAAATCTTTAGCAATGTTGTAAGTTCAAAACATAACTTAGGTAGTTCCCTTGAGGTCATGGTAACAGATTTGCTTCTGCTGTTGCTGGTGAAAGTCAGTAGGAAATACAATAATTCCACAGCTTGCGGAGGCCATACAGAAATTTCTTGCAACTGGTGTCTGGAAAAGGGCAAAGAAGGAAGGAAGGAAAAGGAGAAGGGGTTAGAAATGGAGCATGCTAGTCCTTTTCCTTCCAATATGAGTTCTGGAAAAATGACTGCTTTCAACCTACAGAAAAGAAACTGGACCACAAAAATGAGGGTGGTTTTCCATCTTTCAGCCTCCTGTAATATTTCTGTGAAACCAACACAGGAGAACATCCACGGAAAACAAGGAACTAGTATGGAGTAAAAAAAAAAAGAATTTAAAATTCTGTTATCAGAAAGAAGGGATATTCCTAAACCCCTTTTTTTTTTGCTTAATTACCCAGTAGAAATATGCTACCTTTGAGGATTTGATTTTTTCCCCCTCTCTGGTACTTATATGCACATTAGCAGGCATCCTGAATCTGGAATATCTCTTCTTGAAGCATGACTATAGTTATCTACAGTCCTGAAGCACTGCACTCTTCACAGTTAAGAAGGCAGAGCAAAGGTCAATGGAAGCTCAGCTCATGACTTTTTACAGTCCAGCTTTTTCTTCAGGACACAGTTTGAGGAAGTTCAAGCTGCGGTGTTTCAGTCTCATGAATGTCTTTTGACTTTCATGTCAGCTTGTATTTAAGGGTAGATAACTGTTTTAAGGGACACTTGAATTCAGTGCCCTTTGTAGCACACTGATCTGCATCTGTTTAAGAAGTGTTCCATATTCTTTAGGCAGACGAAATTTCCAGCCATTCTAAAATGCTGAAAGAGGCCAGTTTTTTGAACTGCCTGCTGCTATGCTGTAATTCAAATTTGGACTTTTGGAGTTATGGAATAAGTCAGTATTTTAGATGTGCTTTGTTGTGAAAATAACAATAAAAATAAAATACCTCTTCAAAATATAAATAGAGGAAAAGATAAAAATATATGTTAAATTTTTTTATGGGTTATCTTTTTTAATTTGGAAAATTAAGTTTTTGGGGATTTTTGACACTGCTGGTACCCAACAAAATCAATTTTTCCTGTGGCAATATGGAAGTTGTCAGGCCCAAAACATATAATTGCAAAAGAACAAATCATTAATTCTGGCTGAACAAAACCACTGGGGATGATTCACAGAATGAGAACAACAAAACTTTATGAGATTATGTAACAGATTTTGACACTCCCCATTGCCACATGGGAGACATTAAATCAAAAGGACTGATCAAACAGAAAAGCTGTTTGACCTTGCTTCATTATGCAAAATACACAGCTGAATAGGTAAGATGGGGCAATATACATGGATGCCCTTTCTTTCCTCTCTCTTTTGTTCATTAGAAAATAAAACCAGAAGTTGTTGTGACAGAGCATGAGACAGATTAAAATTCAGAGGACCTGGAACTGCTTATTGTTTTGTTAGCCTTAAACCACTTGTTAGACAACTAAGGCAGATGCACAGCCTTTCTAGAAAGGCACAGGTCACAGTACTGGATGTCTGCCAATCCCATTCAAAGCGTGTATCCTCTAATTTTGTCTGTTAGCCTCGCACAAATGTCTTATAAACTACAGTGCTTAAAGATATCAGGCATCCATGCTTATGAACCTGAGCGACTGCTAAACTAATTGTGAAGAAGCCATAAGGGAAACTGGTCCTTGTAAGTGTTTATAAAGGATGGTTCACTGGTTATGTCTGGTGCTGCTTTCATTGGTAAACAAGTACCCCTGTGTGTAATTTAGATATAGTAAATGTAGATACATCAATATGTGAATGTTGGTAGAAATATATGAATGATGTGAAAGATGTGCAAGCTCACATCTCAATATTAACAACATTTTCCAAGTGTGTGTGTGTGGTGTGTATGTATATGCATGCATTTACATGTGCAAATTTTCTCCCTAGAAAATACATTATTGGAAACCCTAATCTAGTACATTTTCACACATATTGAGAAGGAACTATTCCTTTAAACTCAACATACATTATTGATATGCATTATGTGTCATCTTCTAACTCACATACTTATAAAATCTAATTGGCATCAATAGCTATCCTTCCTATGTACAAATTGCTGCATTTATTTAGATTTCCAAATTTTACATTAAGCACAGTAGCTAATGTTTTTCTAGTGTAACAGCCTTATTATACAAAACAAAATAATAATAATGAATCTGCTCAGACACTGGAGGTGTGGAGAGACTTATGGACTTTAATAGCTTTCATATAAAGTTGGTATATAGGATATATGCACTCAAGCACTGTCATTTTGGTTAATTAAACCTGCTGTCTTTCTTTCTGCCTTGCACAGCTCCTCATTATAAATATTATGTGTCTTAAGAGTGCTCATCACCTCCCAAAAGAGAGCCCTTAGGCAGCACAGTCATAAAGTTGTGTTTCATTATGTTGATATTAAACATACACTTTTCAGACTAGGTATCAATTTTATACTGTTCACATGATTTGGTGGCTTGCTGTTTTCAGGTTTGTTGCCTTTGCTTTACAGTAAGAGGCCGTTTTACAACGTGGGAGAACCAGCTGCACCTTGGTAACAACAAATATATTGCAGAAATGCTAAACAACCATCCCTAGCACTGCTTTCCTGTTCCACTTTGCTTCTGATTGGCCACACCAGGATTATCACAGACCCGAGCCTGTCAATTTTGCTGAGCTGTCAAATTTGGGTGGCAAGTCTCTGAAGCATTCATCTGACATGAGGGAGGTTTCATCCGTACAGAGGCTTTCTCCTAAACAAAATGGGTCAAATTGAAAGTTGTAATTTAGAGCATAACTCATACATCAAATAATTGCAGTCTGCCTGTCATTTTTCATGAAAAAATATGCATAACTGGTATTTTGCTGAAAAACACTTGACTTTAAATATAAAAGAGAATTGTTGTTTAATAGAAGACTGGGGCTTCGTTTGAGAAAATATATTTTATCACTAAGATTAATGTCTGCAGAATTCCAGAATGATTTGAAATAAATTCCAGTTAGAGAGTAAGGCTCATCTTAGACTGGTTTCCACACTCTGTGACTTGCAGATCAGGCTCTAAAAAGTTTACATCTCAGTGGGAAATGTCCTTTATCTACTTTCACAGCAGGTGAGTCTGTCAAAGGTGAAGAATGATGCCAGGAAGACTTCCAATCCACTTTATCTTTCAGTCTTGTTTTGCTTTACTAAATTTTTTAAACAGTTCGTCAGGTTAGTCCCAAGCTTTATTCTCTATTATTACACTAATTTTAAAATTATACTATTTTGACTGCAGGAATAATGAGAAAAAGTCACTGGGGATCAGCTGTGGATATATTACCACTCCTTTGCTCATGCTCTTGTGGGGTGGATTAGTCATGTGTGAGTTTAAAACATCCCTACAGGCAATGTCTTATTGCTTAAGGTTCAGAAATATGAATAATAATAAAAATAGCCCATAAGCTATTTAGCTTGCTAGAAATTAAATTTAACAGCTTCAGCTCATGAATCCAGTTGTAAAAGTACATACAAAGCATTAAATTAACAGCCACACATGGAAATCTACAGGATCATATTCCAGACGAACCAAGTTATGAATTTGTTTTACCCGTTATTCTGGTAAGACTAGACAAAACAGTTTTCCTTTCTTTTATAACATTAAACTTCTTATTCCATTAACAAAATCCTTCTGTGAAGAAACTTGCAGCTGAAAAACAGTATTTGTAACCCTGTCTTATCATTTGCTCATAAAAATCATAAAAAGACTGAATCTGTCAACTAGTCAACGTCCTTAACCCTGTAGCTAGAAATTGATGGACTAGGATGCCTTAGTGTGCCCAAAAGATCATCTGCTTTTTTCTCAGCATTTTCAGGAGCATGTTGACTTTATGACAGCCACAGATCCATTAACTTTATTGACTTCTGATGTCATCCCTCGCTGTGTTGCTAGGTGAAATCACAACTGAGGAAGTGTTGTTCATGTTATCATGCTTATTGCCTATTCAGGTATTATATAGTCTTATGTTTTGTAGTGCTACAGATGGAAGGGCTTACTTATGGCACCATAAAAGGGAGCAATCAAGTCTTTAAAATTATGACCTGACTAGTATCCATATTAAAAACATGACATTGCATATTGGTGCACATGATGCGTTTTGTTTACATCAGATGTATGAATTAAGATACCTCTTCTGTCCATATACAAATACAATTAACACCAGCTGTAAGGTCTAGCTAGGAAGTAACCTGTCTCAGGATCTGGAATCCATTGGTTACTATAGGAAATCAGACAGTAATTTAAATATGCTACTAAGTAGAAGTCTCTAATTACACCTAGTGTCAACTAGATAAATAATTATTATATTTATAAACTTTCTTTTGTAGCTATCTTTTCATGCATATAGACAGTAGTCCTTCTTAGAATTCTACTGAGTTTTTAGCTTCCAAGGTCTCTTATGCAAAGAAAATAATCCCTACAAGTTAAGAATTGTCTAAATATATACTGTAATAAGAACATTGTAATGAGCTTGAAGTGTTCTGTCTGACATGCGATAGATCCTTGTTTTGAAGTTTTAAGGCAAAATGTGGCACATTCTCTTTTAACTTTGATTAAAAAGGTCATAATTTTCTGATTTGTCATGACAATGTATTAGGAATCAAAGGAATCACTTGTTTTATTAATGGTATGGAAATAAAATGTGCACTGTTTAAGATATTATTCCTAGGAAATACATTTTCAGTATTTCCTCCCCCTATTCTCTCAGACTAGCAACACATCCCATTTAATCAGGGCATATTATATTTTTTTCATAAAGATTTCTTTCAAACAGCCTTTTTTTAAGTCTCCATATTTTGTTGGAATATGTAGAATAATAGGCCACTTATGTTATGCCCACTTAATCCTGAATTAATCCTGAATTAATCAATTCATCTCATTGATTGTGGACTTCATTCACTCTCACTTTGATTCATACCTTGGAAAGCCCAAATCACTGGTGTTGTTCATAAAGACCTTTAAGGATCACTGACAATAAAAAAATTATATTTCTTTAATTCTTTAATGAATTATTTCATTCCATGTCTGTATATAGCACCAACTGCACAATAATTCATTTCAGATAAACCACATTTTGATTATAATGCAACAATTACTGCCCTTAACAGGCAATTTATGTTTCTACAGAATGATCCTAAATCTGTCTGGACAGACTAAAGGACTAATGAGAATAATGGTGGTGAGTTATTCAGCCAGTGCTCATTAATTTAGCTGATTGCTACACATTTTACAGCAGAAAGGACACTTCAGCGATTTTTGCTTTTTCCATACAATTGTTTTCTGGGTGAAGCCTTCATCAAATTTATCCCTTGAAGTAGAAATTTGTGCCCCAGTTAGAATTTTACCTCCAGCTTCAGAGATTCCCCACCTACTCCTCTGCTGCTAGAGCTGGCTTTGACCTCTCTTCCCTCTAAGAATGGCTGAATGAACTCCCTTTGTACCATATTACTATTCAAATGCCATAGCAATGACTTGTTCAGATATCTAACTATGGCAAACAAAAATTTTCCTTGGTTTTCTTAAAACATTTTTAACAATGCATGCACTTCATTATTACAATGTTAACTCCCTGTCACAGATAAACAGAGAACAGAAGACCCAAGCACTGGGTCTTCTGGCACCCCATGGTGACCTGTACCCTCTCTACCATATTTTCCTAGGTTTTCTGCCTTAAAGGAACAGGGCTGGCTATATTTTATGTTCTTTTGTCAAAAATTGGCTTTAAAAAGTTGATCTTTTTTCTGACTACCTTTCTCTAACCACATTTCTATTCTCTTTTGATAAACTGGGATAGGAAACATGTTTTATTTGATGTCTGGATACAGTCAATCTCAAGGCAAGCATGCAAGTGTGGTTATATTTTCATATGTTCATCATTAGCATCTTATACACATTACCTGAATGATCTCTTGCTGGAAATCATTGTTTTAGTAGAAATAAAATAGTCTACAGGTACAACCAAATTCCTTTAGAACTCGCATTTTCTAAATTAGCATCCTATGAACTTTCTATCCATACTATAAAAAACATATGCATCAAATGTGTAATCTCTGAAGCAGAGAATCCTGTCCGTGATGGTAGCCAGCACCAGATGTTTTACATAAAGGTGCAAAATCCCCCTACAGTAGGCAGATGTTGGATTATTTCTCTATTAAGGAGGTCTCATCCTAAACCCTGATACTTAAGAGATTGTCTGAAGCCCAAAACCATGAAGTCTTATTTTCATTCCAGAACTCCTCTTTAGTGTCTCACTAAGTTTTACTCTTTGAGTGTTTGTTGTGGAGCAGTGGCAGGAATTGAGTTATGTGGGCTCCAGATGTAGATTCAGTATTGTTTCCCATGCTGGAGTAACATGCAAGAGAAAAATCTGCTCAGAGCAACTGGAATATTAAACTGCTTAGCTGTTAGTCTCTGGCAAACATAAAAGAGTAAAACACAGCTAGAAAATCACATTTCTCAACATTTTAGAAATTAAAGCGATATTCACTGAGACAACAGAGGACATGTTCCTGACTCCAGGCTATACCGCTGCTAAACTCCAAATTCTTGCTACAAGACATGGAGATCTCTGTCCTTTTAGAAACACTTGTACATACTTTTGTAACAGAAAAGTTTTGGCAACATAAATAGAGTGGTCACTACATCAGGTCCAGATGTAACATGGGTAAACACCACTGTGTTTACAATGGGAACACAAGGTCATTGTCTCATGAACATATGTGGTGACAACAGTGTGAGAAGGAGCAGGAAATGGATGCTAATGAGGCTGAAGAGCCAAAGTCTCCCTGGGACCAATTGTGAAAGAAAGTTAAAGCTCCCCTTCCTGGCTGTCAGGCACTGGAGCAGTCCTACTGCCTCTGTGGCTGCAATGCTGTCTCTCCTGCCTGTGCTGGGTCTTCTGGCACCCCATGGTGACCTGTTCCCCTTTGCTCATGCTTCTCAAAAGACCCACTAAAAGAGAATTACAAAAACTCATACTACCTCCAATCTCTGTTAGTGCTCTCCTTGAGCTCAGAATAACAAATCTGATTTATAAAAATTGAGGCATTGTGTCAAATGATGTTTCTTGACATGGTGCAAATCAGCTCAAAAATTTTAACTGAAGTTCTGCATGAGCAGAAAAAGGCACAAAAAACTTTACCAAAAAAAAAAAAACCCACAAAAAAACCCCCAAAAACCAAAGACACCAACCCAAAAAACCACAAATGAAAAAACTCCAAACACAATAGTTTGAAGTCCAAAAGTCTGTTTACCTGTTGACCTTCTGAAAAACTATAGATCTTAAAGAATCTTACTGCGCTAGGATCTGCAATACATAAAGGTCAAAGAAAAGTCAGAACTGCAACACTAATGTATTACTAAAGAACTAATGAAATACTTTATGCATTGTTTTTGATCTTTAGCACTCAAATTCCTGGCTATACAGTGATGCAGTGTCAGCATTCGGTCTGGCATTTAGGATTCTCTCCTAGTAAATGGGAAGTGTAGGTCCAGTACTCTGAAGGCTTCTCAAACTCAGCCAGGAACTTTGTAGCATGATATTTCCTCTGTGCTTGAGGTTTCCTACTGGCCAAAATTGAGTGGCTACCTGTTCAACAAGCGCTGCCCTGCCTAGAAAACAGCAAAGTTTCCTTCATCACACTGGAAAAACAAGTCTGCAGCTAAACTGGAGCAAACACATATCACCTGAGGGTGATTTGGACACCTGGATCCCTCCATTTACTCCTGAAAAAATGTAGATCAGGCAGCTTAAATCTTTCTAAAAGATTATAAATGCAGCAATGCCTAATTTAAGTGCCTAAAGTAGGAGGTTTGACTAATGATGGTGTCTACTTTTTTCCTCTGCATTCTCATGCAGATTGGATCTGCTTGTGAGTTAACACTGGTATGCAGTTCAGCCCCCCACACACTGACTTCCCCACAGTGGGATGGGGGAGAGAAACAAAAGCACAGAGGTGAGAAAACTTGTGAGTTGAGATAAAGACAGTTTAATAGGTAAAGCCAAGCTGTGCCTGCAAGCAAGGCAAATAAGGAACCGACTCAGCACTTCCCATTGGAAGGCAGGTGTTCTGACATTTGCAGCAAAGCAAGGCTCAGTCACAAACAGCTGTTACTTGCGAAGACAAATGCTATAAACCTGTATGTCACCCTGCTTCCTCCTTCCTCAGCTTTTATTAGAATGTTGCTCATTTTGTGGTTGGCTGTCCCAGCTGTGTCCCAACTTCTTGCCCTCCCCCAGTCTACTACCGAAAGAAACAGAGAAGGATTTGACAATGATTAGGAATAAAATAATAAAACATGAGTGTCTTATTAACACTGTTTACATCACAATTCCAAAACACAGCACCATACAAGCTGGAATGAAAACAATTAACTCTATTCCAGCTAAAACTAGCACCCTGTCGTACTAGGACCACACTATCACTTCTGAAAGCCATTATTTGGAATCAGAAAGATGAGAAAATTATGAATTTTACTAAGAAAATTCTAGTTTTTGTGCTGTCAAGTAATTGTGATTCTTAGAGACATGTTTTAGTGATAGATTTGGCAGTATTTTGTTAATGGCTGAACTCAATGATTCTAAAATTCTTTCCAAACCTAAGCAATTTTATGATTCTCTGATAGTTCTATGAGCTGACACATAGACCTTAAAATTCCCAGATGTAGTATGTGAAACAAATCTCTTCTCATCCTGGTATACAAACATCTGCTTTGGAGGTGAATTGTGTTTTAAATTGGAGAATGAAATAATTAAGGCTAGCATGGAATGGTTGATACTGCAAACGGCATTCTTGTTATGAAAAAGAGCACTGCTCTGTTTCACAAAATATTGCTTAAGCAACACTGCGAGTCCTAAACCTAACAAAAGTAAGATGTATTCTGCTTCACAGTATGACAATAGGATTTTAATTTAAAGGTATTGTAGGTTTTTTCTGCCCAGATGAGGTTTACAGATAAGTGCTGTGGATTCAAGAATGTGTTTTTTGTTGTAAATGCTACATGAAGTAGTGCACATCAATTTTTATGTGACTAAATCTTGCATTAGTGACGAAGATAGCAAAACAAGATGTAAAAACCCTTTTTTGACTTTTTCCAAGTTTTTTTACTTTATAGTGCTGTTGCTGCCATTCTGCTAAAAAGGAAATCTCTGAATGTCAATACCATTCCAGTAATTCCTATGTCAGTCTTTCCTCTAGAGTCACAGTATTAATTTGCCTGGTTCAGTCTTTACTATTGAAGCCAAAAAATACTATTCTTTGTCCTACTTATGCATACTACTAAAGAGGATTTTAGATCATAGGACTCAGCTGAAAACTTCAATCTGACTCTGAAGTTAAATACAAACAGAAATGGAGAAAAAAAAATTATGCACACATCTACTTGATGATCTCAGATTACTTTGCATTAGGGCACATGTGATATTTGTTTTTACCCTACACTACACACTATTCCAATTTATTTTTCATTATTTAGTGGTATTTTTGTCCAAAAGTTTTTGTTGTGTTGATAATTTAAAAACTGCTTTCAGTTACTGTGGATATACATTTTAATTGCACATTGTTTAGGCAAATTATATGAAATCAGTTGAAAAACACAAAACTGCCATATCAAACACGAGCAAATTACCTTGGCAAGCACATCCTTTATGTGCAAACACAAAATTTCCTTTTTCTCTTAAGTAATAACTCTGCCTTTTTTACTTTTTAGTTTCCAAATTAGGCAAGCTTATACTGCACCAGAAAACTTCTCCATTGTTTGTTTTCTGTTTTTTTGTTTTTTTTTTTTTTTTGTCCTGAGTAATATTGGTGACAGAATAAATAGAAAAATTCTAGTGTCCAACCAGTCACTATACTGTAATTTAAACTGTTGCTATTGCTCCGAAACAATTTAATGAAGAGGCATAGGAGTTTGGGACACACTGCAAGTAATTTTAAAAGTTCAGTTATATGGCAAATGCCTCAAAAAAACCCTCAAACACTTACTCCTGGTATGCTCACAAAATGTGTTTTGCATGTTAACTTAGTAATTAGAAGAATAATTTATAGTTTATCCTACATGATGTAAAAGGGTCACTATTTTGAAAAACAAGAAAATCGGCTTCACTGACAATCAGTGTTATTTTGTTGTCTCTTAATAACATAAAGAGAGGAAGGAAATCAGAGATCACTGCATATTGCACCTTATAATCCCTATAAAAAAATCACATCAGCATTTATTGGCAGAGAAGACTAGGTGGAGATGGAGCTACTAAGTACATTGATGTGAAAAAAAGAGATGGAAACAAAGTCTGTATAACAGTAGGCAAAGCACTTGCTCTGAAAAGGAAATATATTCTTAAATATTATAATAGCACCTTGAAAATCCATTCAGGAATTGGCTCATAGTTTCTCCTGATACTGTCAAGTGGTAGGTCAGGTCACTGAGACAAAGAAATCACAGTCTAAATGATGGAGTCAGACAAAGAGCACATTTGGTTCAGCAGCATTTTTGTCTGATATGAAAATATCTCAAATGGAAAATGTTATCCATAAATAAGCACCTTCTGCTACAATTCTCTGCTGTCTTTGATATACCTTATAACAATTTTAGGTAGCTATGTAGGGCTAGTACTTTGGAGACCACACAAAGACCCAAGGGCTGCCAAGTACCATTCCTGCCAGTGTAAAAGTCTGCACCATTTACAAATGTAAAATAACACAGCTTATAACGTCCCCTTTTTAATGACTCTGTGTATGGGTATATAACTATGAAACCAGGTCTAAACTCACAGAATTTCCTTCTTTTCCTTTTTGATGCTGCATAGTAGCATGAGAAGAAAGTTAAAAAGTGTCCCTTTTTGTGTTTGCTTGTTTTACATTGTGATCTAGTTGTCATAAACCCTACCATCTGACCAAATTAGTGAAAGAATAGGAAAGAACAGGCTCCAACATCTGGCAAGACATTAACTTGGACTTTCTTCTTGATTGTGTCTGTTTCAAATGCCAGGTGTCTATCCCCTGGGATATAGTTTTACTTTGGCAAAGTAAATCTATTACTAACTCTCTGAAGAATGCCGTCTCTGAATGATGCTGCAGCTAATGGAATACTGATTTACTGCCACAACTGTAAAGGATATTTTTTAACATTGTGTTACACGTCCCATCAATTTAGATCAACCAGACCTACCATATGTGAGAAGTTATCTACATTTTTCTCCAATAAAACTGAAATGATGAAAGCTTTGCTTTCCCTGAGGTATGATCCAGTATTGGTAGCCCCATTGTTTTTTTTTTAGCCCTCATCTTTGTCAGGGCTGGAGCATATTATTCCTGCAATGCTTGCCAGAATTCTATGGCTTACTTGTTGTTTGAGACTCACCATATGTGTCTTTGATCCCTGCCTAGTAGGCACTTTGGCTGCTAGCCAGTTTGGCACTTATGATTATCATCAGTATGAATAGCTCCCTTGCTTCTGATTCTGTCCTTCTTGCTGTCATCAAATCACTCTTTAAACAACTTTCTTATTTTCTTTCAGATGCTTATAAATGATCAACCTATTTTTACCACGCCTTTCTTGGCCAAGATTTTGTGTCACACTGCAGGAAATTCAACAGCTTTATGTTTCCACTCCTAATGATCTGACTTCCAAGTACCTGTGTAACTGCATGGCAACAATAAGGAGTACAGAAATATCTCTTGTGATAGTGTTTGGAGTTACTCTGCATATTATACAAATATGTCTGTTTTCCCCATCTGGTTGGCTTGGTGGCATGACTTCTTTGAGAGATTATTTATTTTAGTCAAAAGCATTCCTTTTAATAAACGTTTTAAAACCTTTGACCAGAACACAGTGTGAGCCAATGACAATGATAAATTCAGAGGAGTATCAGAATGATAAACAGTTTTAAGAGACAAATGGAAAGCCAAAAGCCAGTTGTGCACAATTTCTACTCCCTATCCTGATACAGCACTAAACACATCTGAGCCCTTCCATGTGTTCTAGTAAATTGAAGTTGTTCCAAAATGTCATTGTTGAACAAAAGATACGCAGAATCAAATAAGGAACAGCACAGGGCACATAAAAGTCCAGACCATGAGAGGCCCACATGCTGTTACAGAAAGATCTGCCAGAAGTGTCCATTATTCTTTACCTGACCTTGCAAATCCTTCAGTTAGTAAATATACTGGTACTGTCACAGGACAAGGATATCTGCCTTCATATTAACTCACAAAGTGGGGTGGAGTAAGTTTTGTAGCCTCTGCAAGCAAAGAGTATCAAGATGATACTCTGTGTGTGTGCCTAAAACACAATCCTCTTGGAGCTTCTTTCACTTTGTGCTGTCCAACATGACTCGTGTTCAACAACAAAAATCCATTTTAGCTCTGGAGGTTTTAACACACAGGGACTTTTTCAATAGAAAGATTAATCATACCCTTCTCCCAAGAAACATGCATATTTCAGATGAATGTGTTTTATTTACACGTCTCTTGTTTTTGAAACAACTCCTTGCATTTAGAAGGACCAGTTGAAAAATTCAGTGCAAAATTGGCAAGGGTGGAAAACAAATTCTGGTTGAATGGAGAATCAGAGGTAGAACAGAAAAGAAACAATGAGAAACTGTTGCATGAGAACTCAATTTGGGATTACTTTAGAAGGTCTCTGTTATATTTTCCTTCTCTGCCCAACAGCATTGGGAATTCAGATAAAGATGGTTTTTTTTTCAGAATACGTGGGGGTGCTCTGGGTCTTGAAGCAGATTTGTGATAGTAAACATCTACACTGGATGTAGGCGGGAAGAGGCCACCGAGGTTTTAAGCCCGACAAAAACAAAACAGTAACAGACATAAAAACATTACCATTAGAAGGGATTTAACGTGCAGAAAATAGCAGTTTGATATATAAGCTACCTGCAGAGCATTACAGTGCAGCTGATTTCAGAGGTATTTATAGGAAAGATGATTAAAGGACATAAGAAATTTGACTTTGGAGCTGGAATAACTCAAGAACAGGTGAGGTAGGTAGGAGAAGTACACTTGATTCACAGACATACTCCTAACTTTCTTATGATTGCAGTTATCCTTTTTCCAGCTGGCTATGAAATGTACAGTAAAATGAAAATGAAATTAATAATCTTAATAAAGTGCCTTTCCCTTTACATATACACTTTATCATTGATAAACTTTCACTGCGAGACAAAAAAGAAAGACATGATTTTTTTGCCAGCTTCTCTATATTTTATCTCTAACTATAGAGGCAACAAGACCAAAGCAAGTACCTAGAGCCAGCATTTAAGGAAAGATTTGAGATTGCAGAGATGACCACCAATAATATTTTTAAATTTTTACGCTGGATTTTAAATATCTTATTTCTGAAAAGCCATGATTATCCTTGAAAAACAAAAGCTTCCCAGCCAATCAATCAGCATCCAGCCTTGGTTTACAATGACTATGGAAATACAATTTTTAAATGTACAGAACAAAAAGGATGAAATGCAAAACTGAAAAGGAAAGATGGGGCTTTGAGAGCACCATATCTATCTGTGAACAACTGAAACAGAGACTTGGTGGTAAACCTGATAATCTCTTGCAGAAAATGATTGATGGAAAGGTTAATAAATTTAACTAAATATCCCTGATTCCCTAGAAAATGAATGATCCAGAAACAATTTTTGCTTGAGAGGAGTTTGGAAAGTAGGCTGACACAATGAATGTAAGGGAGCAGACAAAATGTGACTTGCTGCTGCGGAGAGAGCTGTCAAAACTTGAACAGTACTACATCCGTAAAGCTCTAAGTTTTTGCTGTCTAAATGGAAAGCAGAAATGCCAGAGTGTGCACGAAGCCTCGTGTCACCAGGACACGAGCGAGCAGGACCTGGTTTATCTTGCATCGTTCGCACAGCCCAGGGATGCCGTACAGGACATGTAGGCTCGGTCTGGAAGCAGCCCTGTTCCTTCCCCTTGCTCCTCTCTTTCCCCCCTGCTGCCTAAAGCCTTGCCAGGTCAGGCTGGGCCCGGTGTCCCGCGGGCGTGCGGGGGCAGGACGGCTGGCTGTCCTCATGCTCGGCCCTCCCGGTTGCAGGCTGCTGCGGCGCCGGCCGAGGCCGCAGCGAGCGCGGCCACCCACTGCTCGGTTCCTCATCCAGGAAGGCGAAGGGGGCAGGAAGCGAGAAGGGGCAGAAGGCGAGGAGGAGCAGGAGGCGATGGGGGGGGCAGAGGGCGAGGAGAGGCACCGGGCGAGCCCCGGGGCCGGCGGGCGTGAGGCGGCGGCCGCCGCAGCCGCGCGGGAGGGGACGCGGCGGAGCTCGCGCTCCGCCAATCGCGGGGCTGCTCGCGCGCGGGCCGGGAGGCTGCGCCCACCCTGCGGCGGCGGCTGCCGGGCGAGCCATGGGCACGGTGCCGTCCGCGCTGAAGCACTGCCTCAGCTACCAGCACCTCCTCAAGGAGCAGCTGTGGATCGCGGAGCCGCCCGCGGCCGCGCACCCCGCGCAGGTACCGCCCGGCGCGGGTCAAGGGATGGGACGGGGCCGGCCCGACGCGGCGCGGCCGCCACCAAGGGGAGGACGGGGCGCCGCCGCCCCCTCGCCGCCCCCTCGCCGCCTCCTCGCCGCCTCCTCACCGCCCCATCGCCGCCCCCTCACCGCCCCCTCACCGCCCCATCGCCGCCCCCTCACCGCCCCATCGCCCCTCAGGCACGTCACCCGCGCCGTTGCTGCCCCTGCTTGCCCGCAGCGCCCGGCTCTCTCCCCTCTCTCCTCTCTCCCCTCTCCCGCCCTGGCCGGAACAGCGGGGGAGGCGGGAGGCCCTTACCCACAGCCCCGCACCGCTGGGGTGTGTGTCTGATCAGTGTTCCAGCACACGGCCGGTGTTACACCGTGTGCCAGGCAGTGCGAACACAGGTGCGTGGTGCTGGGGCAGCGGTGAGGCAGTGGCAAACCCCCTCAGCAGTGGTCCTCGCCACGCTTGATCGTTCACCGTGTGAAAATGATAAAAGAGCAGGGTGAGACGCATTTATTTGGGCGGGGTCACGGCGCTGCCCTTGCGCCACGCAGCTTGCATTGCTCCCACGCGTTTGCTGTCGAGGGAAGAGTCACTGGAGCCGTAGGGGTGCGGAGGCAGAGCCGGGTGCAGTCACGGAGGGTGAGTGAAGGTGGCTGCTCATCCTCCTGTCTATCAGCTGTGAGCAGATGTGGACCGTGGCTGCAGGGAGTGAAGGTTTGTTGAGGCACCCGGGCAGGCTGCGAAATCAACAGCAAAGGCCATGACCGTCCTATACGTGGCTTTGCAGGGGAAGAAGTGAAGCGAAGTTACCAGCATATCCTCTCTGAACAGTCATTCAGTCCAACTCCAGCTCCAGTAATCAGTCAGTGCTTCGAACCTTTAAAAACATAAGCCAAGCCTAGAACAAAATAGTTCAAACTGTACTTAAATGGATTTTTAATTTACTTTTTTTTAAGAGCAGCTCTTGTTTGTTCCATCTTTCTTCTGTTTTCAGATAGGTGGTGGGATCATCTTCCATTTTTATCTACTCTTTGGAAGTGAAATTTAATTCCTATGTAGCAATGTGTCTTCAGAGGTGGAGAGATGATGAAAAATATTCTGAGTGGTATGAAAACTGGCCGTATTTTAATTTTGTGTCAGATGCTCTGAGCCTCATATCTCAAAGCACATTGTTGTGAGCATAGGGCTTTGTATAGGTAAGCCCCATACAGCCTCCAGCTATCATATTTCCTTGGGAATAGTGTCTATCTAGCATTAAATTTTTGGGGGAAAAAAAATCAACTTTTTTTTTTTAAGTGGATTTTTTTTTTTATGGTAAAGAACTAAAATAGAATTAATGGACTTTTATGTACTCGGCCTGAAGCAAAGCACTATAATTCTGTTCATGTGCCCTTGCTACATTTTGGTGCATCATTTCCTTTCAAAAGATCTGAACATTTTTTAAAAGTTTCCTTCAAAATAACTTGATATGCTACTTGATTGTGTCAGTCTCTCTCCCCCTATCAGATGAAGCATTTGAAAAGTCTTTTGCAACAGGGTGGGCTTGCAGTTAAAAACAATCATTAACATCTTCTAAGAAAAAAAGTTTTATTTATTGTTATGGATCATTTTACTTAATTTTTGCAGTGCTCTTTTATTTTCATTACCATTTTTCTTCAAGGAAAGAAAAATCTTCTCTCCAAGGATACAGAAGGATGGCTTCATCAGTAAACAGCAAACATGAGAATATACAGCAAGCATCTTCCCCATGCACATTGATGTGGGTGTAAGCTGCACAGTAGACTAATTAAATCTAGAATTGGTCATTGTTCATGTTTTTTCACATTTGCTTCTGCATTACCTTGCTGTGATTTTACATCAATCTGTTAAAGTTTCCATATTTCTCACATGGATTCTTAGATAACCCACAAAGGTTTTCTTTATGTAGGAGTACATCCCATACCAATCCCATTCAAGAAAAAAAGTGTTCCTTGTTACATGATATATAACTATACTGGCTCAAGTAATGGTTGTAAAAGGTTTGTTGGTCTTTTTTTTTTATGACCATCATATGCAAGATAGTTATGGCAGCACCACTGCAATGATATTTATGAGAGCACACTAAGGAATAAAATAGGAAAGAGGGTTTAGGTACAAGAACAGTTTCCCAGAAATAACGCTTTTGTGGCTGATAAAAATAAAGAGTTTATTTACTTGCTGAAATATTTTCAGGAGTTCCTCAGGATTTTTCTTTAACCACCAAGTAAAATGTAAATGTTGTTGCCAGGGCTCTTGTAAAAATAAAATCATTCTATTTATTATTCTATTTTGTCTAAAGACCCCAAATATATAATAATTTGGTTATATACTGTGCTGACTAATTTGTAGTCCTGTCCAGGTTGAACCACTTGAAGCTCTACTGGAGGTGAAATAATGGCTTCTAGAGTAAGTGGGTTCTTAGTCTTTGTTTTACCTTCTTTTTTCTGTTTCATTAAGCCACACATTTTTGTGGTATTTTTAGAACAATGTTTGACTTTAAAAGATACACTTGCTTGAGTAGTAAAGTTATTAAAAATGAGAGATGAAAAGTAATAGGTAATTTGGCTAGGGGGCCAAATGGACAGTAAATAGAATTTTCTACTACGTATTTGTAGAAGTTACCAATACCTAATTCAGTCTTATTTAGACTATTCTGTATTGCATCAGCAACACCTGACTGGTCAATGAGACACCACATTGCTGTTGCAGTGTGTTCATCTTTCTCATATTCTTTATTTCTTAATTGCTTGCTTCAGAACGCTTCTGTAATGCTTCATACAAGGAATACAGTTCAGCTTCATTTTCTTAGCATTACCCTAACGTATATGGTTTTTATTAACAGGTCTGATTAACTTAATATTAAAAGTCTGGTTTATTTTTACTAAATAAGAGCTGTAGTCACATAAGATTTTGTTAAAGACATGGATTTATATCAGAACTGTAAAATGTGCTGGCATCTATGGAGAAAAAAGGTGGCCATAGGTATTGCAGTATTGGGAAGATTTCTGCAGAGATCAAGGTCATTACTGGTGGTGACTCACAGGATTTGACCAGAGTATGTAATGTTCTTTGTGGTCTGCTTTGTGAAATGCTCAGGCTGAGCAGCAGGGAAGGTGTTTATCTGCTGCTGGTGTCCTCTGGTTTAGCAGGAATCTTCTTGATGGAGAAGAGATGGTCTGAGAGTAATTGACATTTATTGGTCTTATCCTACAGACTTAATGTTATATTTTCATGTAGGCTGGAATGGAGTTTTGATGCATTAGGAATATGCTAAGGACACAGCAGGGAAGGGCTGGATGGCTAAAGAAGTATTAAAGACTGGGATGAAATTTCAGGATATAGAATGATTAGGTGCTTTGAGACCTATAACCCAAACTAGAAACTTTGATTTTATCTTTAGAAGAGATTGAAGAAGAACCTTGGAATCCTCACAAGTCATAGTATGACTATGAGCTGCCAATATAGCTGTTAAAAAAAATCAAGTTAGGTTGTCATATAGAGTAGATCAAGTATTTCCCATCAAACAGGGAGGTGTTAATGCCATTGCAAAGAAACAGTATCTATTCCATTTTAGTCATGTTCAAGAAATTGAATTCCAGCTAGGATAAATTAGGTCTTGCACCACTGGAATTGGAACATGATTTGGGAACATTGATTGGGAAAAGGGACGTGAAATGTAAAATGTCTTGGGTTTGTTTGATATCTAGTGTTAAGACCTGGAGGATGTGTGGGTAGGGTGGGAAGAAGAGGAATTAGCTGTTTAAAGTAAAGGAAGATGTTGTTACCCACAAACACACACATACTCAGTCCGTATAATAAATATAAAGTAGAAATTTAAAAACAAATTTCCCATTGGTGGAATTCTTCAGGAGCTTTGTAATCACAGTAATGAGGATATGATTTAGGTTTACTAAAAGGATTATATGATGTGGTTTCCATAGTAGGGAAAATTATTTGGTTTTTAAGAACTTTTAATGATTATAATAAGGAATAGAGGATAGATATTTAAATGTTTTAAAAGAGACCATTGCATGTCAATGCAAGTACATTGCATGTGTTACAGTACTTTGTTAAGATTAGAGTGTCAACTTTAGCGTGAGTACTCATCTGCTGCTTTAAACTGGGGAATTCTACTCTGCAAGAGGGTAGTGGCTAAATATAGCTAAATTGTAAGCATCTTTTTCTTAAACTGTTGCATTTATGTACTACTGGCTAGGTGTACTAAGGGGTATATATATAGTAAAATAAGAATATATTAGGAGTCAGTTTGGTGAGGGCTACCTACACTTAAAACAAATGAAGCAAAAATAAGGCAAAAATAAGACTCTAGTCTTTTATTTTGCTGGATGTAGCTGTGACTCTAGAAATGTTATCTGTCTAAATAATGCTAACGTGTGCTATGTTATGTTGTAGGATTTCTGCCACAGACTTAGGCTGTCATATGGAGTTCAATATCCAGAATCATTAACAGTTGTTCAGGATATTACCATTGGAAAGTTTTATAACCGAGGAGGAAAAGAAATGCCAGGTGCTAAATACATAAAACAATGAGCAAAAACTTGGGTCCTCTGATTTAGACAGCTAACTTCTGTTTCAGAGCCTTGATTCCAATGATTTATGTGCTACGTGCCTAAATATCCAGACTGAAAATGCACAGACTAAGATTCCCTCATCTCCTCACTGCATGACACTCTTGGATCTAGAGATGCACACAAGTGTCTTACTTTTTCAGTTTTAATGTGCTAGTTTAGATTTTGTAACAGATTGTCATGTTTTTAACATATGCTAGAAACCTCTCAAATTTATTTTTAAATTAACTCAATAATAACAACAAAACCCACAGTCCATGTGACAATTATATATGTCTTACTCACTTATGTTTGATTCTTGATTAAAATTACAGCATAAGAAATGAGGCATATGGTATTATGCAGCCTGGGAGGAGACAGCAGATCTCTTTTATTTGAGTCTTTTAGGTACACCTCAGAGCAGCTGATTTAAGACATACTGTATTTCATATTCTTTTTATCTCCATGTAATTATATATTCCAGGAATAAATTAACATTTGCAGGCTCTCATCAAATAACTATTTATGCTATTTTCATTTTTTAATTTAATTTATCAAGCTAAGAAGTACTATAAAAAATTGCTCACAACAATATTGCAAGTTTATTAATTTACTGTGACAATTACCATACATCATTTTTATACCCTTTTTTTTTTTTAATCTGATGAAAATTGCATGTAAGTAGAGGAAAAACAAGGTAGTTTTCCTGGACTTTGTGTTGCAGATTTTGTTTCTTAACTCTTTCAATGGATGGCACTATTTAAAGATACTTAATGAAATCTTTATAGAGAAAGTATGTTAATTTCATTGGGCAAAGATCTTTTTTTCCCTCTTCCCTTTGTCCACCATTTTTACCTCATTCTGTATTTTCATCCTGACCTTGTGTTGTCATTTGTATAACCTAAGACCAAATAATGGATTGCTAAGAGTGATCACTGAAGTTCCTGGTTTCCACTCCTACATTCTTCCAGCCCTTCTGTATTCTTCCATATGCAGAGGCCATGTCAATACAGAGCTCATTAAATGGATCTTTTTCTCAGTGAATGCATTACAAGAATGTCCCAAAAATGGGACTTTTTTTTTTGCTTTGTTGCAGATTCCAAGGAACATTTATTTTCTTAGTCTTCATAAGATTTAAGGCATACTAAGTTGTTAAATAGAAATAATGTATTTTTATATATATATTATGTAAATATAATTATTAAATATATATAATAAATAGAATGATTAAGTGGAAGAAATTATAATTTAAATTATAGCAATCTATGGAGTTTGTATCAGCATACTGTTTTTTCTTGTTGAATTTCGAAATGATGAATGATATATGATATATGCTGACACTGAAGGTAATAAATAAAACACCCTCCCACTGAATTGAACTGGAGTGCAATGCTGAGCTCTTTCTAAAATGGTCTTTGAAGTCAAGAGGAGTTTCCCCTTCAGAAGAGCAAGTCACTAGACTCATGCCAACTTTTTCAGTCAGGTATTTTACGTGCTGCAGAGTAAGATCTCAAGAACATTGAAGAGAGTGAGTCTGAAAAGTCTGAGTAGTTGTTTTGTTAGGGGTGCCAAACAGGATGTTAGAAGTTCAGAAGCTGATAAAGGGTAGGTTTGCCCTAAGCTGAGTCACTGACTTTCAGGTTTTTTATACCATTGGCCTGTAAATGGTTTAGTTGTTAGACATCTATGCTATACTGGTATTATTAAGTGAATTTAAAATTTTTATAATGAAGGTGGAAATATTGTAAAGGATTTGCTTTGCAAATTTGGTAATTGAAAAAATGCACAAGAAGTTTTTATTCTGACCCCATATCTGCTTTTTGCTGCAATCCCGTTTATGACTTCTATGCAGCAAAAACTGTTGCAGTGTAGGTACAGTCCAGAGATAAAGCTGAGTTATCCTTACTTCTCGTCATCCTTGCTTCTTTCACTACATAGATATTTGAGGTGTTTAAAAAAGGTGATGGTTCTCTGAAATTTTAGGAACTGAAGTCTATTGAGAATCTTTAATGTGTCAAGTATGAAAGAAGTTATGTTTAAAGAAACTGTGGAGAGCCTCAGAAAAGTAGTTATTTAGTACTTCAGGCTGTGTTGCATTCTCTTCTATTGTTTATCTCTCTCATTCATTTAACAAAGGTATAATATTTTCTTCTTTTCCCCCAAATGTATACTTAACAAGATAGATGATAATTGTGTGGTATTTTGAACTTACGTGACAGGATGTGCCACCCTAAAAGTTTGCTGGTGCACACGATAATGCAGATGTGGACCTTGACATACAATGTTATGAAGTACTATTCACTCAGTAAGGTTCATCAATTAATTGATCCTCAGAAAATGCTAGAACAGAAAAATAATAATTTTATGTGTGGGAATAAAAATTGCGCTGAATATTGTAGGAAAAGGTTCCGTCTGTCTAATCCATCTATCTTCTGTCACCTAGGAAAACTTATTGGAATTCTGAGAGAAGTTGCTTTCTTGATTGATCAGAAATTTCTGAGATAAGAGTATGATCAAAATCAGACTTTCATACTGTGCTAAATACCTGTAAAACAAATTCAGCATTTTTGCTTTTCTGTGAAAGGGAAATATTACTGCTGTGTTAATGTACGCTTATATAGCCCTTTTGGGGTAGAAATGTCACAGTGGTGCACGCGCTTTAAAATTAAGCAGTGAAGTAGAGATGAAGAATTTTTTCTATTTTGTAATATGCTGATGGGGACATTAAATACAACGAATAATAAGAACTTTATTATATAAGGTATTATTAATGAGACACATATTTTATTATCTGGTCTTTTAATCAGTCACTTCAGAGGAAAACTGCTAATGCATGGTTTACATTTCAGAACACTATTTCCACGGACAGTTTTAAGGGTTGCCTTTCAAACTTAAGTTATTACAGTTAGAAATAATCACCTCATAGCTTTTTTTCCCCTAACTTTTATCACTTAACTGGGTTAGGTATCATGTCAACGGTGAAGATTTTGATTAACATTTGGGACAAAGTTCCAATATTGCAAGACATGAGAAAAATACTGCAGGTGATAAGAAGGAAATTATATTTACTGTTGGAATGTTGTTACAGCCGATATTATTTTTAGATAATTCCCTTGCTAAATGGAGATTTATTTTACAGTTTGGTGTAAATGAATGAAAGTTACTCCAATTGTGGCATTAAATTTGAATTTATTTGGATTAAATATTCTTATGAGAGTCATTCTCAGCAGCTCTTGTGACAAAAGCGCAGATTTATTACATGCAGAAACTGCTAAAAGGTGCATTGGTGAAAAAACTGTGCTGGGTAGACATTTCTTCTTTGTTTGAGTGGGGTTTTTTGTTCACAGATGTTAGCTGTTTTGTATGGGAATAAAGGTGTTAGTTTATGAGTTTCTTGGAAAAAGAAGTTTAAAGGCTTTGAATGGATGGGATGTGTGGACTGAAGCGCCAGAGGACATTGCCGGAATGTTAGGTGAAACCCATAGGGAAATAATTCAACAGCAGCATCTGGAAAGGAACTGTATGTGGCTTTAGGGCTTACTTTTAATGCAAGTAGTTAAGATGAGATTAAATATAGGTGTTAGTATGTGAGAAATGGAGGAACAAGTTAAGTGATGAAGGCGTATCATGTGGAACACTGGGATTAGGGAAATTATTGAACAGAATACGGAGCTGATCACATCTGAATTTTTAAAACCCTGGAAACATAATTTGAATTGAACTATATACTAGCTTCATAGTAAGTAAAGTAGTGTACATGAATATTTTATTGGGGAAAGAGAAGACAGGGTACAGGCCAGTTCATTGGCCTTGGCACGTCACTTTTGCCAGAATGGGATGAATGAAGATGGTGGAAAGTTAAGCTACTAAGCCAGTTGGCTGTTGACTATGCAAAGAGAAATCAACTGGTGACTGAGAATTTTCTCTTGTCTCTCTGCCATTTTTTGATATTTGTAACTTGATTCAATCTCCTAGGCACTCTTGTCTGGTGCCATGTGAGATGCCCTAAGGTAGCTGAGATGGCTTATAGGATTGGCACGTATTGAATAGGATTTACTGGAGACTCGTGCCTTCTGGCTCAATGGCTAGAGGTCAAGTCAGATGCATCCCAAATGCACAAGGATACCTGCACTTAGCCATCTGACCTGTGCCCCTGCTGTTTGCTGCATTGTTGGATAAGCTTTTGGCCATTGCTGACAGTGCTGAGAAGTGGCTTCATTCAGTTGGCCATGTTTCATTTATGATGCCATTTAAGATGCCCTATAATATCCTCCTTTATCTCCAGCTTCCAAAAAGCCACAGGTCCTGTGTCCTGTATGCTGTGTTGAGGGAACCTTAAGACATTTTATGTAAACATATACGTTGACTGCACAGACGTAGGACTCCTATAGACATAATTGTGTAGATACTGAAGGCTTTTTAAAGTGCAGTTGAGTCCTATAATTAAGAACATTTCAGGATATTTTGAGCTTAATGAGTGGTCTGGCTGCATTACCATTTAGTCCATAACTATTATTATCTATTTTCAGTCATTGAAAATATCCCTCTGTTGAGTTTATGTGTCACAGTAAAATAAAGTACAGCAAATATTAGTACAGCAAAAGTATCTACTACTATTAGATATTTTTCCCTTTTTTTTGTCCTTAGTTAATACTGGTCTTATTACGAATTTTACAACTACATAGATTTCTTTCTCCTCAGTTGAGCACTTATTCAGAATATTCAGAATATGAAGGCTTAAAAAAAAGCCACACAAACTTCCTAAATCTGCAAAGTCTGGAAGTGAAAGCAATAAAATTTGAGAAATATAATGATTTGTTTTGCCAAGACAACCCTTAATCTTCTGAAACAGTCTGAAGTGATATATTCCCAATTTGATTTTATCTTTGTCGTAGTTCCTCCAGTACCAGTATTTTTTCTTCTATTTGTTTCACTTCAATGTGTTCAGGTTTCCATGACACATTTCTTAAATTTCATGTAAGGACATTTTTTAATACCTTTAATTATCTTCAACAAAATAGGAAGAAAACAATTTGACACATTTGACTAATTTTATAGTGAAAATGAAAGATTTTTAAAACATCATGAATGGCGTCGTGTTAAAGTTATAATTTCCTTACCATTATTGGGAAATTATTATGGTAACACTTTACAGATGTTATTTTTCCTAAGAAGTTTATAAATCACAAATTCTTCTGAAGGATGAGTTGCCAACAATGATGAAATAAATAGCCATTAAAATACTGTCATTTTAATCAGTATCTTTTGGAAAGAGAGCTATGGAAAACATGGTGGTGGGCCACCTGTACTTAAATTCATTATTTACTGCATCTTTTAGGCCCAGCCTTTGGACACAGGAGATTATGTTGATTGCAATAGTAATGGAGAATAGTTGATTTACTTTCAGCTTTTGATTTTAAGTCTTAAAGATCTATGCATAACTCACTTCTGTTGGCAATGAGTTATTTAGAGAGACTTACCTGATAGGGTGGATGGGCAGTATATTCATTTCCCCCACCCCCCCCCACTGATATCCCAAAGTATTTTAAAGAGCAAATTATTTGCACATGTTGAATTTGTAATGATGATCATGCCTCTGCTTTTTCAATGTGTGTGGAAAAACACCACTCTTTCTCCCTTCTAGAATTCTGTCTTTAGTCTTGCCTGTAAAACACCATACACACCATAATACTATTACCATAAATAATAGTAAAGGAAAGTGTGGGAGGTTTTGGCTCCAGTGTCATCAGTATGCTGTTGATCTCTGTTCTCTGTATCCTTTTCATCCAGCCCAGATGGCAGAGTATAATTGCTTTTCCAGGCTTTGACCAAGATAGGGATATGGATGAAAGTGAGTTGGCTGTAAATCAGCTTGGTTAATGGAGAAATGCTGCTTGTTAGCCAAGGGAAGCATTTTGGGAAATAGAAAAAGGTAATGTATACACCATGTCCTGAAAATACATTTTTAATTTTTGCTGAAGTGACTGGCTGAGTTGGCCTCCTGCTAATAATAGAGGTCTCTAGTACCATTTATTCTTGATTTCATTGTAACACAAGTCTAACTGTGGTTGTCTATGTCTCTGCTACCACCTGATGCTACTAATAGATTCCTCAATCATTATTTTTCAAGTTATCAAAAATTGTCTGTGACTTCAGCACATCTATGTGCTATTTTAGGTTGCATGAACTGTTGGCTGAAATTTGGGTATTCAAATGTCTGCTATTCCATGTACTCTACACAGCAACAAATGTTTTCTAGAAGGTGTCAAGTCATCAGTGATAATTCAGAAAGTTCAGTCTCATCCAGGAGGCCATTATTTGGCAAATGTAGTCTGTCATTTTTGTTGTCAGGTTATGAATGAATTCTTGTAAAATATAGACATGAATATTAAAGAAGGTTTTTTGTTTTCAAAGGTAGTGAACAATCTTTGGGCTTGATTTTATCTTTCTGTTTGTCCTGTAATGCTGCTTCTTTTTTTTTTAAGAGCATCCAACATCATTGCAGAGAATTGGACATGTCTGTTAGACACTCAGACTCCAGTTCCTGAGACTTCCTTCTTTGAAGAGCTGTCAGAACAGCTGTTTTGTTAGTCTACCATATGGCTGTGGAATATGGCAGGCTGTGGACCCACTGGAGCTTGCATTAGGTAAATTTTAAGCCATGACCACAGGAGATGTCTTTGTGACTCTATACTGACATGTAGTAAGTTGTCCTTGGCCTCATAGTTGGAATGTAGCATGGACTCTCATGATTTTGATGATCAATTTAAAATGTGTAATGTGTATAATTCAATGTATATAATTCACATTTCTTCCCTTTGCTTACTAAAGGGAAAAACTTCTAGGGGTCTGTAACTATCTTCACATCAAAATTGCTTCATAGATATTTTCCAGTACACTTTGACTGGCTTTGTTCCTATTGAGTTATAAAAATAACAATGAAATGTCTTAATTAATAATAAATCTTAAATGTTGATCATTATATGCTTGCATTTCCCCATATTTATTTATATAATTTGAAATACTATTAGTAATTGTATTTTATGCAAAACTTGCATGTTTCTTTTGAATGTGTATATTAATAGATTTTGCTCCTGACTGTTCTATAAAGTGGGAAATACTGCTTTATTGATTTTCTATCCTTCATAGCCTTTACTGTGTGCCTGAGATAACACCACCAGTTAGTTTGTGTGCTATCATTTCACCAGATATGCTTTGTACAGTTTTGGGGGTTGAAAGCCATATATGAAAACTTACAAAGCAAGGATTAAATCAGACTGAAGCTAAAGAATTTGGGCTAACAATTCATGTCTTTATATCCTGCAACTTGGAAAAACACTTGCCTGGCATAGTAGTTCAGTGTAGCTCATCAGTTTTGAAAGAGACACTGTTACATTTTGTGTAATGGAGAGATCAAGAAGAAAATCTAGTTTATGAAGAAACTGAGAAAGTCATAAAGAAATATAGAATAATATTGTTGCAAGATCAGTACGGTAACACATGTCATTTCTTTGACTAAAAGTAGTAGTTTCAGAATGCATTCCAAACCCATGACACGCTAAAAAAACCAGTGAAGAATCTTTAAGCTTGTTTACTACTTCCGAACTCTGCACTTCCTCATGGAAGGGGAAAATTAGCAATAACCTAAGAAGGAATTTGAGTTTAGTCTGCCCTGTGATATGACAAGTACAACAGAAAACAACTTTCACCCTCATACATTCAAAAATGTATTATTATTACATTTTATTCTTATGCTTTTAAAATAAAAGTGAAAGTAGACACCTCCAAACAGTATTCCAATATATGACTACACTCTAAATTAAACAAAAAAGACAGTTCCAGGCTTTCAGTGTGTTCATAGATCAAGCTGAGTTCACTTCAATTGGTTATATGAGGTAAATTGTGTCCTGCAGCTGCAGGCATCTGCAGGTTCTATTTTCCTATCTGTTAAGAACATTCACTGTAAGCAAAAGAGTAAACTGCAAGTCATAGAAAATAATCATCAGGTGTTTCACCCAAAGCATGTGAGAGTTGATCTCTTCTGATCTAATACAAAGGAAAATATTCTGGGAAGTGAGGAATTCCTCCTGTTCCCTCTCTCAGACTCCTGCAGACAGAGATTATATTGATTTATTAATTCTGTAGCTTTTTAGAAAATGTGCTGTTTTGTGTTTGTCTGAAAGAAACGTTCTTTCTTCTAGAAAGGAGTTCCTTATTTGTTTTGCTACATCTCACTGCATTTTGCTAAGACCAGGGAAGTACTGTGCTGTGAAATTGGTTTGCAAACTTAGTACCTCTGTGGCAATTGTCTATGTGATGGGTGATTTAGTACAATTGCATATTATGCTTAAATTTTCTCTTTTATAACCATGATTCTGTTTCTGTGTCAGGCAGAGCTCTTTTACTAGTAGTTGAATTTTGGCGTATTTTTCCTTATCAAACCCTTGTTTGTTGCTTGAATAAAACATTATTCTTTGGGATTACTGTCATAGCATCTGATAGCTGTAGCCTCCAGTGGATAAGAATATAAATCAGAGAGAGTTAATACTCAAAGCATTAATGTTCAGATGTATATGCTGCTACTCTAATCTGAAAAGTGTGATATTTCTGGCCTTCATCAACAAAGCTTATTCTTAGGGCGCTAAGCATTAACAACTACTATGCTTTTGTTTTAGGTGCAACTGGTAGAAAGGGTCAAAGAAGGGAGAAATAGGCTGCATTCTAATCCCAGCCTGCTTGGCTTGGGTTAAAGAAATACTCAAGGAGTATATATCTGAATTGGATGTTAAGGAACAAGGTTCAGATATTACAATGAACTCTAGAATAAGAAATTTCTCTGTCAGGGAGTAGGGAGGCCAGCAGCTCCCTAAGGGAGGGACCTGAGGCTGGTAACAGGCAGTCCCACAGGAGCCAGGTGGGGTGAGAAGTGTAGGCCTAGAGGGTGTACCCTAGAAGGGGTTCAAGCACAAGTCCATGTCATTGGGTGAGTTTGTGGTGTTAAGGGAGGTCCCAAGTTACATCTGGGAGTTCAGGTCAGTGAATCATGGTCAGGTTTTAGTCCAGTGGTGGTAAACAGAGTTGGCCACGCAACCCTGTGCCTGTCAGGCAGGTCACTAGTGATAAGAGGGATACAGGGTCAAACTGCAAAGTCAGCCCATGGGTCTAGGTCTGGATTGATGTGAATACTCTGTTTACAGGGAGTCATGGAAAAACAAGAAGGCAAGAATTAAATTGGTCTGATTTGCTTCTAGGCTGTAGTTTGGGCAGAAGAATAGAGATCATGCCAGTTGCTCCAAAGAGATGCTCTGAAATGACTTAGTATCCTCTTTGTTGGACTGATGCTAGCTGAGGTTTCTTAACCTCAGACTGAATACCTTTGCTAGATCTACTGTGGCTTTGGAAGACCTGTTGTAAAGGATTTTCAAAAAGAATAGTAATTTATAGATGATTTTTTGTTTTTTGAAATTTGTAACTATTTGTAACATGAGTAGTGTAGTTGAATGTGACTTGAATATTCCAGTTTTGTGTAATAGTATTCTTAACACAGTAACCGATTTTTTCCCAGTCTTTTGGGCATTTCACAGTAATGTCATTTGTTACCTTTTGATTTGCCAGCTCATCAGAATACTTGACAGAATTCTTTTTTTCCAAATCCTAATTTATATTTTCTAAATAAAAGTAATGGTTTTTCTTTGTTTATTAGTTAATATTATTTGTACTTTATCACTTTTGCCTTTACCATTAAAATCCTCTTTGTAAACAGGATTAGATCAAACAACTGGCCACTCCAGCAACATGAGCATAGAATAGGATTTACTGGAGACTCATGCCTTCTGGCTCAATGGCTAGAGATCAAGTCAGATGCATCCCAAATGCACAAGGATACCTGCACTTAGCCATCTGACCTGTGCCCCTGCTGTTTGCTGCATTGTTGGATAAGCTTTTGGCCATTGCTGACAGTGCTGAGAAGTGGCTTCATTCAGTTGGCCATGTTTCATTGATGAGCATAAGTCTCATGATTCAGTTAAATTCATTTTTGTTTAAAATTATATTTCTTACATTTTCATATTAATTGTTTTTTTGTAAACAACTCTGCAACAATAAGTAGTATACTAGCAGATTATATAGAATTTAATAGTTAATGTGAATGACAGTAGAATATTAGGGCTATAATTTTACCATAGAAATCATTACAGTGAGTTCTCTCCCAGTTCAGACAATCCCCGGATATATGTAAATCACTACTCTTTCATAAGCTCAAACAAACCTTCTGACCTCAACGATTATTTGCTTTATTCCAGGTGCACTCTGCACTTAACTAATTTTATTCTGTAATGATTTACTTGGATTTTTTATTTTGCCATCCAATGGATAATCTCCAGTTGATTGAGTTGTTTTTTGAAGTAGGAATATATCTACTTATTAAGCAGGCTTCTGTTTTATCTATGACATCCTAGTTTATAGCCCAGGATCAGTTTTTTCATTTCATTTTCTTACTTAGTCAGCATCAGAAACAATATGGAGAGTCCTAAGTGTTATCTTGCATATTGCTTTTATTGAAATGCATCTGGGATTTCAGTGGAATTTTGTACTCTGCTATAACTGCTTTGTTTGTGGTATGTCTGTGTTAACATTCAGGTCATGAATATGGAATGGTATAATAAGAAAACTTCACGTGATGAAAGATTCTCAGGGGTTCAAGGCTTTTGCTAGTCATGGTCCATTCATGGCTACTCTTCTCCCAGTGGTCATGTCAGCAGAATGCAGCAAAAGTTCAAGAATGAATACTCAGTCTATCTTTAGTGAGGGATATTCCTCAGGTGCATCCCACTGTCTTTTGAATCTTCTCCGTTTCTTCTCTAGTTAAGCTGGGAATTAATATGTTTTCTATCTGCCTTCTAGTAGTGTGAACTATGTGAACAAGGATTTTAATTTCTTCCTGTTTATATCCTCTATATCTTGTAAAGTTTAGAGACATCTAAGTGTTCAGAAAATTGACCAGTTTTCTTTGTGCTCCTTCCAACAATCATATTATTTATCTTAGAGCCTTTTCCCAGTTTTTGGGCATTTTTCCATGTCACTGCAGGTATACATTATGGAGTTAAGATGCCACCTCCCTGCTGATTCTTGTTGAAAACTGCTTTCCTGAGTAATTCTTTGTACAAGATGGACCTACCTTTGTTCAGTTGTCCTCTGTGCCAGAACACCACCTTGTGGAAAAGGAAAGCAGAGCTTTATCTTAGAAGGATTGGAAAGACCTGAACCTCCAGATCCTTCTCTTTTACGTCTGTGTTTTTCAGTTACCTTTGAGAAGCTCTGGGTGATATTTGCCATTGCTGTTTCTGCCCTTATGAATGACCTTCATGGAATAAAAATCAGACGGCTGAAAGAACCTCAGCACCTTAAGTTGAAGTAGTGACAGAGCTTAAAAAGTGTGTTTATTTAATCTTCTTACATTTATTGTTGCATTAGGGGGATTATACTGCTTTAATTAAAAGTTACTAGGGTTTTCTGTAATGAACCTAAATTTGCAGATATTTATAGTTGAGAGAAAATGTTTCCATACAGAAATTTGGCATTCAATGTCTCAAGCTAAATGGTTTGGTTTTCCTTTTTCTATTTCTTTTAAAAATACTCTTTGGCTGCATTCTGTTTTGAGAGAGGCATTTTTTTTTGTGGTTTTATATGCTTTTTGTGCTCCCTTGGCAAGGCTTGATACATGGAAAAACAAGTTTTCCAGGCTCTTAGTCTTTTATGTCAGCTATTTCCTTTTTGATATTTAAAACATGATACTTTGGTGGTCATTACTTTTTAACAGAGACCCTGTATTATTCAATAAGCAGTCGACCCAAGTATTTGCCATTACTACTTTTCAAATATTGTTACATAAAAATGGTTCATATAGTTCAATCTAGTAAATATTTTTCCTGAAACATAATTGTATACCTGACATGTTTAGTGGTACTAAAATTGCTACTTGTGTATTCCTGCAAAGTTCAGCATTTCTCATTCATGTAAAATATGAAAACTGGTTTGCATTTTTCTATTTATTTCTATTTTCTAATTATTATCTGTAGGGCATTTAATGCCATACTTAAAGGTGTTGAAATTTTCCTAAGTTGGTCCTGTTGGTTCAGAAAATCATTCCTTTTACCCAAGGGTGTGGTATACATTTGAAATGCTCTGGTCAGAGTTTGGGGAAATGAGTCCTAGTCATGAAGCCCTAGTCCTAGTTGGGGTCTGATGCCATCCAGATAGTAAACAGAGAAGTGTTTTAACTCTGCTTAAGTTCTTACAGCCTTCAGTGTGTTCTGTGCACTTGAAGCTTCTCTAGTGAGTGTAGATGGCATTGAGCCTGGCAGAGAATATGACTCGTGGCTCAGGTGATTTCTTCAGATGTTATTTAAATAATGTCCAGATATTCTGCAAATGCAGCACTCTAATCAGAAATCTTCCTAGAAAGTGGACTCTCCTTTTTCTTCCCAACAGCTTTGCCAAGTACATATTTCCTTCTCTCTTGGAAGAATGTCCCAACCAAGTATTCATTCACAGGACAGGTGAGATTCCAAGGAGTTCAGTCATCCTTGGATTCAACCTGGGCTACAGCATAGAAAAATGCTGGAATCACTTTAGCAGAAGATGGTACACACACTCTTATAGTCTCCAGTTTGTTTCTCTGTTCTCTCCAGCAGAAATTGACTGTAAAATGTATAAATGTTATACAAATACATAGGGACCTGAACCTAAGTATTCTGCCTGTCTTTGATTTGCTTGTTATTTGAGCTTCAGCAATGCAGCATAAGAGAAATTATTAGTTATGCTGGGGAGAAGGATGATCAGAGCAGAATGTGTGAGATGAATAAGAAACTGGCTGAGGAGGAAATAGGAGATAATGTTGAAAGCAGATTTATTAGACTGGAAAGACATTGCTGGTGGAGTTCCTCTTTCTTCTTAGCATCTTTCTTCTATAGCATTACTATAATTTTTTTGGAGATAATACATATTTGTACTGAAATAAGGTAATGATAGTCCAAAAGTTTTCACAAGAAAGGATGAAGGTGCTAATATCTGCTGATAATCGAAGGTCAGGAGACATTTTCAGTACAACATTGGATGCCATACAGGAGAAACTGAGTGACATTGAAGATAGGAGCAATCAATGTACCAGAAATAAAATTAGATGAAATATGATGCAAAACAAGACTCCTCTGGACTTGGAACCAAGAAGTTTACTCTAAGCTGTTAGTTCATCAGCTTGAAGAGTGTACAGATTTGTTTATAGTACTGCCTTGAGTTTGCAGTATGTGGGAGTCATTTCCTATGTGGTTCTCAGTGGTGTTCTCACTCCATGAACAGTGAATTCAAGTTGAGTCTGACTAGTGAACAGGAATGCTATAGAGAAAATCAGGGGCTGAGAGGCTTGGACTATGGTTCAAAGAGATTGTGTATCTGTAATATCACAGATAGAAAATAAAAACCAATACTTGAATGACTTTATGCAATATCCCCTCCAGACTTTTCACCCCTATGAACTCCAAGGGCTGTGGACATCACCTGATGTGGCTGTAGGAACTGTTTTGAAAAGACAAGTACAGCTCTTGATTTTCACAAAATTTTGCCGCAGTAGGCACTAAATAGGATCTACAAGATTTGGCCTAGAAAATCAACGCTTTTGCTCTCGAAGTGGACATTTATGGACATTTTTCATGCTCTAAATTATGCTTTGGTTCACATAATCTATTTTAGCTCTCTTTTTATTTTCCAGCTTCACTCATAGCACAGCTGTGGCATTTGTCTTGCAACAAGAAGGATCTGATAATCATGAAATAACCCAGATTTATGCCTGTAGTGCTGAAGCAGTGCCATATTTGTGAAAATAACTTAAGAGGAACAATATGCAGCAGATGTGAAGGTTTTACCTTCACATTTAAGTAGGTTTATACTGTCAGTGAGTGTGGGCTTAGCAGGACCTGACAGAGTTTCAACTTACCAGATGTTCCATGTGATCAAATAGATGCTATACAGCTGTTTCCTATTCTTTTTACTGGGCTCAGATAAATACACAGTAAATGGTCTGAAATGTATTTATTGCATTTTGGCAAGTCCTGCAGAGAACTGCCCACAGGCACCAAGAATGCAGGGAGAAACCGAGGGTGCTCATACGCATGCTCGTTTTCTATTACTGGGGAGAAATTAGCAGCCATTTGGTTTAAACAACTCTGATGATACTAGTCAGGGGGTTTTCCTTTGATTGTGGACATTGTGAGATTAGTGGCTGTATTTACAGATTGTCCCCAGTCTGGGAGAACGGTTACTCCCACAGGCAGGAGCTGTCCCCCTGTGCTGACAGTGTCACCCTTCCAGTGGTGTTAAACTCCCAGGAGAGGTGGTGGGGATTGGAGCAGCTGTCCTGCAGGTAGCTTGTGCTAACCCAGCTCAGGCTTTCAACACTGGAATGGAGAACTGGTTTGGCTTCTGTCCTCAGTGCAATACAGAAAACAGGGGATTTCCAGAGCTCCTGGCAAAACTGCCTGTGTCTCTCCTGTCCACTCCTGAGCATGGACAGTGTGCCCCAAATTAGCCATGGGCTGTGTTTTTCAGGGCACACAGCTTTTGGTTCAATCCAGCCAACTGCTCTGAACTGTTCCAGGACTTCTAGGCCCAGTTTACATTAACTGCCACACATGTCAACTTGATTCAATCACAGAGCAGCTAAATAATAAAAAAGGAAGTTTCATTTCCCTTCACCTGCTTTCCTGTTCTTATTCCTCCTTCCTCCCCCTCCAGTTCCCCATGCTCTCCTTAGCCCTTTGACCTTACTGCTGCCTTCCTTCCCTCCTCTCCCTGTCAGCTTCCTGCCTTTCCAGAGCTGCTCTTACACCTGAAAAATTCTCGTTCTTATTTACTAGAGACTTTCCTTGTTTGCCTTTAAATCCTTTTTTAAAACCTTTATCTTCAGTCAGAGAAATAATTTTCATTTTTCATTAATAATCTCTAACATTTCTTGACTGCTAAGTTCTTTTCAGATTTATAGCCAGGTCTTGCAAACATTTACAGAGAAGTACCTGTTAAGTTAAATTGAGAACATTAAGTTATAAGTTTGGAGGGCTGGATTGTTCATTGGAAAGATTTTTGAAATGGAAATATTTCTCACTGTAAAACTCAATGTTCATTTATGGTTCTATATACATTTTTAATAAACCTTTGTGATCTCAAAAGAGCAGTGGAACATTCACTAATTTCTGGTTTTAACTTTTATTCCTTAGATCAAGGTGTGGAACATGTTCTCACAGATTTTTAAATGTGCTGACCAAACGTAATGTTGACAATATGACTTTATACCCAGAATCATATGAAAGGACAAGTACAAGCTGTACCTTTTGATCTTGGTGTTGATCTTAATTGTTTTATTTTTCAGTACTGATTTTTATTTCAGGAACCTCAAGCATCTGGACTGCCTGAGTACATAAAGATTGTAGAAGTTGGGCCAAGGGATGGATTACAAAATGAGAAGGTAACTTTTCTCTTTTTTTTTTTTTGACGTGGATGTTAGCGTTATTTTCATTGTGTAGAACATGTACATCCTGCTAATTATGTTTCTTTCATACATCTATTTTCATATTGATAACTTACCTTTATATTAGAATGAAAGTGTATTCCTATTTGCTCAGCTTTTAGATCATACATTTTCTTTCTATTCTTGGCTAACTAGTCTTTCTGTTACTCAGCATTTAATTTTACTGGAATTTGTCATGTCAGTCAATAACATTCTGCTATGACATAATTGGTAAACAATGGCTATCTTTGTAACTTGTGTTTCTGCTTCAAGTGTTAATGTAGAAGGATAGTAAAATAGGTTTTATCATGTTTCCTGCTGAAGAGACATGGGAGAAAAATATTACTCTTTTGATAGCATTATTTGCCTGAAGGCTGGTAGAAAAGCATGGAAGAGGATTGAAAGAGATTATAGGGTACATGTATAGAAACAGTCATCTATTTCCACAAACAGGAGGATAAGCTCACATATATCATTGTTACTGATACCAGAGATGCTAGTGGTATTAGCAGAATAGTTACTCTGCCCCAGCTGTGGAGCTTTTTTCCTCCCATTTTTCACTGGTCACACTGTTAGTATTTCCTTTGTCAGTTCTTGTTAGTTTGGTGTTTGGTTAATAACAAAAAATGAGGCCAAATCTCTAACCAGTTAGACAGAAGCGCTTCCTTTTGTGATGGACAGAGAATGGAGTGATATCATGTATACTGCCCAGTATCTTCCTTATACTTCCTTCTGTCAGGAAACAGGAGAGTTATGGGAAAATGTGTAAGAGTAGTTCATTATTTTATAAAAAATATTGCTTACATACACGGAGTGTTTCATTTAAAAAATTTTCTTATGTATGAAATACTTTGCTAAAGTATGTCTCCATGTCTATAGGTGATCGTCCCAACTGATATAAAAATTGAGTTAATCAACCAGCTTTCCAAAACAGGCCTGCCTGCAATAGAAGTGACAAGTTTTGTTTCATCCAAATGGGTGCCTCAGGTACGTAAAATCAGCTCTATTCACAACTATTTCAATTTAAATGCCATTCCACTTATTTATGTAACATTCAGTTCTAACTAAAGATTTGGGATGGTGACACGTCATTAATATAATGTTGTTCCTACTTCTATTCTACTCTACTAAAACTAGTAGTCATTGATGTAAAAAAGAAAAGTGGTATATGTTATTTTCTTTTTCTCTAAATGAAATGTAATTTTCTACATTTGCAAATGTGCTTGGAAGATCTAAATTTGGGACTTCTGTATATGTTGTAGTAGTAAGGCACATTACTAATTTTGGAGTTCTAACACTCTATCAGTGACTTCACTTAAATTTTGAGGAATCATAAAAATTTTCTTATTATTTTTCCAAAATTAATTTTTACAATTGGTAGAATTCAGCAGAAACTTAGCCTTTCTGGCATTGGCAGCAAAACTGCATTGGTATTAGAGTGCCACATTTCCATTTGAGGCTTAAAACTGCAAATTCATGCTTAGTCCTCAAGTTTATTCTTTAGCGTGTGTTAGTGCAAATTAATTATTTACTGCAAACATGGAAATAAGTCAGTATTTATCTATGTAATTGAAGCTATTTATAAAGAAATCGCTCACTTGTTTGCTCAGAAGCATTTGAATACTTTGTATATGACAAGGAGCATGCAAGTTATTAACAAAGTAAAAAAAAAAGTCGATAAATTTGAGAAAATACTTCAGTTTTGACAATGTCTCTTGCATGTTGCATATCTGACAAAATGCAGGTAAAATTTGTCCATTTTAAAATGAGAATACAACCTGGGCCAGGACTCTATGTTAGGGTCTTTTTTGAGAAAAAAATGGTACACCCATGCTTATTCAAGAAGAAACACAGCAAATTGCTGATTTCACTACCAAGGATTAGGGTTAGGGTTCCACGTAGAGTTACGGTAAGGGTTCCAACTACGGTTAGGGCTTTGAAAAGCAAAAAGGCCAGAGCTCCAAGGACACTGCAGTTGCAAAAGGCAACCCAAGGGAATCACAAAACTGCCACAACATGCCTGCCTCCACTGATTTTTTTGTACCCAACCTTAGCGGTAGTCTGCTTTCACTACCTAGGATTAGGGTTAGGGATCCACCTAGAGTTACTTTTTAGAACCCACAAAGCGCAGAGCTCCAGGCACAATGCAGCTGCAAAAGGCATCCCAAAAGGAAACGAAAACTGCCACAACATGACTCCCCCACTGCTTATTCATGGGAGTCAAATTTACCCCTAGGTTACTTTCACTGCCGAGGGTTAGGGTTCCAACATGGGTTAGAGTTAGGGCTCCACCTAGGATAAGGCTTCCACCTAGGGTTAGGCTTTTTCAGACCACAAAGCCCAGAACTTCAGGCACACTGCAGCTGCAAAACGCATCTCAAGCGGAATGGAAAACTGCCACAACATCATTTCCTACCCTGCATTTTCTTTGGAAGAACCAATAGACATTGGGCTCTTTCACTGCCTAGGGTTAGATATAGGGTTACACCTAGGGTTTGGGTTCCACCTAGGGTTAGGGTTTTGAAGACAACAAAGCCCAGAGCTCCAGGCACACTGCAGCTGCAAAAGGCATCCCAAGGGGAAAGCAAAACTGCCACAACATGCCTTCCTCCACTCTTCTTTTACCTTGGAACCAGCCTTAGCCTTAGAAACTGTCTTTGGTAAGGTGTAGGGTTCCACCTAGGGTTAGGGTTCATCCTAGGGTTAGGGATTTACAATCTACAAGGCCCAGAGCTCCAGACACACAGCAGCTGCAAATGGCATCTCAAGGAGAATGAAAAACGGCGGCAACATGCCTTCCCCCGCTTCTTTTTCATTGCAGTCACTCATAAACCCAGGCTGCTTTCACTACCTAGGGTTAGGGTTAAATTTCCACCTAGGGTTAGAGTTTTGGAGACCTCAAAGCCCAGAGTTTTGACGAAACTGCAGCTGCAAAAGGCATCCCAAGGGGAACTGAAAATTGCCACATCATGCCTGCCCCCACTGCTTTTTCATACAAGGTGACCATAACCCCAGGCTGCTTTCACTGCCTAGGGTTAGGTGTAGGGTTCCACCTAGAGTTAGGGTCAGAGTTCCACCTAGGGCTAGGGTTTTTAAAACCACAAAGCCCGGAGCTCCAGGCACACTGCAGCTGCAAAAGGCATCCCAAGGGGAAGGCAAAACAGCCATAACATCACTTCCGACCCTGCATTTTCCTTAGAATGAGCCATAGCCTTGGGTGCTTTCACTGCCTAGGCTTAGGGTTAGGGTTCCACATAGGGTTAGGGTTTTGAAGACCACAAAGCCCAGAGCTCCAAGCACACTGCAGCTGCAAAAGGCATCCCAAGTGGAAGGCAAAACTGCCACAACCTGCCTTCCTCCACTCCTTTTTCACGGGAGGCAACCTTAACCCTAGGCTGATTTCACTGCCTAGGGTTAGGGTTCCAGCTAGGGTTAGGGTTAGGGTTCCACCTAGGGTTAGGGTTTTTAAAACCACAAAACCCAGAGCTCCAGGCACACTGCAGCTGCAAAAGGTATCCCAAGGGGAATGGAAAATTGCAAAAACCTGAATTCCAACCTTGCAGTTTCCTTGGATGCAACCACAGCCCCTGGGTGCTTTCACTGCCTAGGGTTAGGGTTCCAGCTAGGGTTAGGGTTCCACCTAGGGTTAGGGTTTTTAAAACCACAAAGCCCAGAGCTCCAGGCACACTGCAGCTGCAAAAGGCATCCCAAGGGGAAGGCAAAACTGCCACAACATGCCTTCCACACTCCTTTTTCACTGGAGGCAACCTTAACCCTAGGCTGATTTCACTGCCTAGGGTTAGGGTTCCAGCTAGGGTTAGGGTTCCAGCTAGGGTTAGGGTTTTTAAAACCACAAAGCCCAGAGCTCCAGGCACACTGCAGCTGCAAAAGGCGTCCCAAGGGGAAGGCAAAACTGCCACAACATGCCTTCCACACTCCTTTTTCACTGGAGGCAACCTTAACCCTAGGCTGATTTCACTGCCTAGGGTTAGGGTTCCAGTTAGGGTTAGGGTTAGGGTTCCACCTAGGGTTAGGGTTTTTAAAACCACAAAGCCCAGAGCTCCAGGCACACTGCAGCTGCAAAAGGCATCCCAAGGGGGAGGCAAAACTGCCACAACATGCCTTCCACACTCCTTTTTCACTGGAGGCAACCTTAACCCTAGGCTGATTTCACTGCCTAGGGTTAGGGTTCCAGCTAGGGTTAGGGTTCCACCTAGGGTTAGGGATTTTAAAACCACAAAGCCCAGAGCTCCAGGCACACTGCAGCTGCAAAAGGCATCCCAAGGGGAAGGCAAAACTGCCACAACATGCCTTCCACACTCCTTTTTCACTGGAGGCAACCTTAACCCTAGGCTGATTTCACTGCCTAGGGTTAGGGTTCCACCTAGGGTTAGGGTTTTTAAAACCACAAAGCCCAGAGCTCCAGGCACACTGCAGCTGCAAAAGGTATCCCAAGGGGAATGGAAAATTGCAAAAACCTCAATTCCAACCTTGCAGTTTCCTTGGATGAAACCACAGCCCCTGGGTGCTTTCACTGCCTAGGGTTAGGGTTCCAGCTAGGGTTAGGGTTCCACCTAGGGTTAGGGTTTTTAAAACCACAAAGCCCAGAGCTCCAGGCACACTGCAGCTGCAAAAGGCATCCCAAGGGGAAGGCAAAACTGCCACAACATGCCTTCCACACTCCTTTTTCACTGGAGGCAACCTTAACCCTAGGCTGATTTCACTGCCTAGGGTTAGGGTTCCAGCTAGGGTTAGGGTTAGGGTTCCACCTAGGGTTAGGGTTTTTAAAACCACAAAGCCCAGAGCTCCAGGCACACTGCAGCTGCAAAAGGCATCCCAAGGGGAAGGCAAAACTGCCACAACATGCCTTCCTCCACTCCTTTTTCACTGGAGGCAACCTTAACCCTAGGCTGATTTCACTGCCTAGGGTTAGGGTTCCAGCTAGGGTTAGGGTTAGGGTTCCACCTAGGGTTAGGGTTTTTAAAACCACAAAGCCCAGAGCTCCAGGCACACTGCAGCTGCAAAAGGCATCCCAAGGGGGAGGCAAAACTGCCACAACATGCCTTCCACACTCCTTTTTCACTGGAGGCAACCTTAACCCTAGGCTGATTTCACTGCCTAGGGTTAGGGTTCCAGCTAGGGTTAGGGTTAGGGTTCCACCTAGGGTTAGGGTTTTTAAAACCACAAAGCCCAGAGCTCCAGGCACACTGCAGCTGCAAAAGGCATCCCAAGGGGAAGGCAAAACTGCCACAACATGCCTTCCACACTCCTTTTTCACTGGAGGCAACCTTAACCCTAGGCTGATTTCACTGCCTAGGGTTAGGGTTCCAGCTAGGGTTAGGGTTCCACCTAGGGTTAGGGTTTTTAAAACCACAAAGCCCAGAGCTCCAGGCACACTGCAGCTGCAAAAGGTATCCCAAGGGGAATGGAAAATTGCAAAAACCTCAATTCCAACCTTGCAGTTTCCTTGGATGAAACCACAGCCCCTGGGTGCTTTCACTGCCTAGGGTTAGGGTTCCAGCTAGGGTTAGGGTTCCACCTAGGGTTAGGGTTTTTAAAACCACAAAGCCCAGAGCTCCAGGCACACTGCACCTGCAAAAGGCATCCCAAGGGGGAGGCAAAACTGCCACAACATGCCTTCCACACTCCTTTTTCACTGGAGGCAACCTTAACCCTAGGCTGATTTCACTGCCTAGGGTTAGGGTTCCAGCTAGGGTTAGGGTTAGGGTTCCACCTAGGGTTAGGGTTTTTAAAACCACAAAGCCCAGAGCTCCAGGCACACTGCAGCTGCAAAAGGCATCCCAAGGGGAAGGCAAAACTGCCACAACATGCCTTCCACACTCCTTTTTCACTGGAGGCAACCTTAACCCTAGGCTGATTTCACTGCCTAGGGTTAGGGTTCCAGCTAGGGTTAGGGTTAGGGTTCAACCTAGGGTTAGGGTTTTTAAAACCAGAAAGCCCAGAGCTCCAGGCACACTGCAGCTTCAAAACGCATCTCAAGCGGAATGGAAAACTGCCACAACATCATTTCCTACCCTGCATTTTCTTTGGAAGAACCAATAGACATTGGGCTCTTTCACTTCCTAGGGTTAGATATAGGGTTACACCTAGGGTTTGGGTTCCACCTAGGGTTAGGGTTTTGAAGACAACAAAGCCCAGAGCTCCAGGCACACTGCAGCTGCAAAAGGCATCCCAAGGGGAAAGCAAAACTGCCACAACATGCCTTCCTCCACTCTTCTTTTACCTTGGAACCAGCCTTAGCCTTAGAAACTGTCTTTGGTAAGGTGTAGGGTTCCACCTAGGGTTAGGGTTCATCCTAGGGTTAGGGATTTACAATCTACAAGGCCCAGAGCTCCAGACACACAGCAGCTGCAAATGGCATCTCAAGGAGAATGAAAAACGGCGGCAACATGCCTTCCCCCGCTTCTTTTTCATTGCAGTCACTCATAAACCCAGGCTGCTTTCACTACCTAGGGTTAGGGTTAGATTTCCACCTAGGGTTAGAGTTTTGGAGACCTCAAAGCCCAGAGTTTTGACGAAACTGCAGCTGCAAAAGGCATCCCAAGGGGAACTGAAAATTGCCACATCATGCCTGCCCCCACTGCTTTTTCATACAAGGCGACCATAACCCCAGGCTGCTTTCACTGCCTAGGGTTAGGTGTAGGGTTCCACCTAGAGTTAGGGTCAGAGTTCCACCTAGGGCTAGGGTTTTTAAAACCACAAAGCCCAGAGCTCCAGGCACACTGCAGCTGCAAAAGGCATCCCAAGGGGAAGGCAAAACAGCCATAACATCACTTCCGACCCTGCATTTTCCTTAGAATGAGCCATAGCCTTGGGTGCTTTCACTGCCTAGGCTTAGGGTTAGGGTTCCACCTAGGGTTAGGATTTTGAAGACCACAAAGCCCAGAGCTCCAAGCACACTGCAGCTGCAAAAGGCATCCCAAGGGGAAGGCAAAACTGCCACAACCTGCCTTCCTCCACTCCTTTTTCACGGGAGGCAACCTTAACCCTAGGCTGATTTCACTGCCTAGGGTTAGGGTTCCAGCTAGGGTTAGGGTTCCACCTAGGGTTAGGGTTTTTAAAACCACAAAACCCAGAGCTCCAGGCACACTGCAGCTGCAAAAGGCATCCCAAGGGGGAGGCAAAACTGCCACAACATGCCTTCCACACTCCTTTTTCACTGGAGGCAACCTTAACCCTAGGCTGATTTCACTGCCTAGGGTTAGGGTTCCAGCTAGGGTTAGGGTTAGAGTTCAACCTAGGGTTAGGGTTTTTAAAACCACAAAGCCCAGAGCTCCAGGCACACTGCAGCTGCAAAAGGTATCCCAAGGGGAATGGAAAATTGCAAAAACCTCAATTCCAACCTTGCAGTTTCCTTGGATGCAACCACAGCCCCTGGGTGCTTTCACTGCCTAGGGTTAGGGTTCCAGCTAGGGTTAGGGTTCCACCTAGGGTTAGGGTTTTTAAAACCACAAAGCCCAGAGCTCCAGGCACACTGCAGCTGCAAAAGGCATCCCAAGGGGAAGGCAAAACTGCCACAACATGGCTTCCACACTCCTTTTTCACTGGAGGCAACCTTAACCCTAGGCTGATTTCACTGCCTAGGGTTAGGGTTCCAGCTAGGGTTAGGGTTAGGGTTCCACCTAGGGTTAGGGTTTTTAAAACCACAAAGCCCAGAGCTCCAGGCACACTGCAGCTGCAAAAGGCATCCCAAGGGGAAGGCAAAACTGCCACAACATGCCTTCCACACTCCTTTTTCACTGGAGGCAACCTTAACCCTAGGCTGATTTCACTGCCTAGGGTTAGGGTTCCAGCTAGGGTTAGGGTTAGGGTTCCACCTAGGGTTAGGGTTTTTAAAACCACAAAGCCCAGAGCTCCAGGCACACTGCAGCTGCAAAAGGCATCCCAAGGGGAATGGAAAATTGCAAAAACCTCAATTCCAACCTTGCAGTTTCCTTGGAAGCAACCACAGCCCCTGGGTGCTTTCACTGCCTAGGGTTAGGGTTCCAGCTAGGGTTAGGGTTCCACCTAGGGTTAGGGTTTTTAAAACCACAAAGCCCAGAGCTCCAGGCACACTGCAGCTGCAAAAGGTATCCCAAGGGGAATGGAAAATTACAAAAACCTCAATTCCAACCTTGCAGTTTCCTTGGATGCAACCACAGCCCCTGGGTGCTTTCACTGCCTAGGGTTAGGGTTCCAGCTAGGGTTAGGGTTCCACCTAGGGTTAGGGTTTTTAAAACCACAAAGCCCAGAGCTCCAGGCACACTGCAGCTGCAAAAGGCATCCCAAGGGGAAGGCAAAACTGCCACAACATGGCTTCCACACTCCTTTTTCACTGGAGGCAACCTTAACCCTAGGCTGATTTCACTGCCTAGGGTTAGGGTTCCAGCTAGGGTTAGGGTTAGGGTTCCACCTAGGGTTAGGGTTTTTAAAACCACAAAGCCCAGAGCTCCAGGCACACTGCAGCTGCAAAAGGCATCCCAAGGGGAAGGCAAAATTGCCACATCATACCTTCCACACTCCTTTTTCACTGGAGGCAACCTTAACCCTAGGCTGATTTCACTGCCTAGGGTTAGGGTTCCAGCTAGGGTGAGGGTTCCACCTAGGGTTAGGGTTTTTAAAACCACAAAGCCCAGAGCTCCAGGCACACTGCAGCTGCAAAAGGCATCCCAAGGGGAAGGCAAAACTGCCACAACATGCCTTCCTCCACTCCTTTTTCACTGGAGGCAACCTTAACCCTAGGCTGATTTCACTGCCTAGGGTTAGGGTTCCAGCTAGGGTTAGGGTTAGGGTTCCACCTAGGGTTAGGGTTTTTAAAACCACAAAGCCCAGAGCTCCAGGCACACTGCACCTGCAAAAGGCATCCCAAGGGGGAGGCAAAACTGCCACAACATGCCTTCCACACTCCTTTTTCACTGGAGGCAACCTTAACCCTAGGCTGATTTCACTGCCTAGGGTTAGGGTTCCAGTTAGGGTTAGGGTTAGGGTTCCACCTAGGGTTAGGGTTTTTAAAACCACAAAGCCCAGAGCTCCAGGCACACTGCAGCTGCAAAAGGCATCCCAAGGGGAAGGCAAAACTGCCACAACATGCCTTCCTCCACTCCTTTTTCACTGGAGGCAACCTTAACCCTAGGCTGATTTCACTGCCTAGGGTAAGGGTTCCAGCTAGGGTTAGGGTTGCACCTAGGGTTAGGGTTTTTAAAACCACAAAGCCCAGAGCTCCAGGCACACTGCAGCTGCAAAAGGTATCCCAAGGGGAATGGAAAATTGCAAAAACCTCAATTCCAACCTTGCAGTTTCCTTGGATGCAACCACAGCCCCTGGGTGCTTTCACTGCCTAGGGTTAGGGTTCCAGCTAGGGTTAGGGTTCCACCTAGGGTTAGGGTTTTTAAAACCACAAAGCCCAGAGCTCCAGGCACACTGCAGCTGCAAAAGGCATCCCAAGGGGAAGGCAAAACTGCCACAACATGGCTTCCACACTCCTTTTTCACTGGAGGCAACCTTAACCCTAGGCTGATTTCACTGCCTAGGGTTAGGGTTCCAGCTAGGGTTAGGGTTAGGGTTCCACCTAGGGTTAGGGTTTTTAAAACCACAAAGCCCAGAGCTCCAGGCACACTGCAGCTGCAAAAGGCATCCCAAGGGGAAGGCAAAACTGCCACATCATGCCTTCCACACTCCTTTTTCACTGGAGGCAACCTTAACCCTAGGCTGATTTCACTGCCTAGGGTTAGGGTTCCAGCTAGGGTTAGGGTTCCACCTAGGGTTAGGGTTTTTAAAACCACAAAGCCCAGAGCTCCAGGCACACTGCAGCTGCAAAAGGCATCCCAAGGGGAAGGCAAAACTGCCACAACATGCCTTCCTCCACTCCTTTTTAACTGGAGGCAACCTTAACCCTAGGCTGATTTCACTGCCTAGGGTTAGGGTTCCCGCTAGGGTTAGGGTTCCACCTAGGGTTAGGGTTTTTAAAACCACAAAGCCCAGAGCTCCAGGCACACTGCAGCTGCAAAAGGTATCCCAAGGGGAATGAAAAATTGCAAAAACCTCAATTCCAACCTTGCAGTTTCCTTGGATGAAACCACAGCCCCTGGGTGCTTTCACTGCCTAGGGTTAGGGTTCCAGCTAGGGTTAGGGTTCCACCTAGGGTTAGGGTTTTTAAAACCACAAAGCCCAGAGCTCCAGGCACACTGCACCTGCAAAAGGCATCCCAAGGGGGAGGCAAAACTGCCACAACATGCCTTCCACACTCCTTTTTCACTGGAGGCAACCTTAACCCTAGGCTGATTTCACTGCCTAGGGTTAGGGTTCCAGCTAGGGTTAGGGTTAGAGTTCAACCTAGGGTTAGGGTTTTTAAAACCACAAAGCCCAGAGCTCCAGGCACACTGCAGCTGCAAAAGGCATCCCAAGGGGGAGGCAAAACTGCCACAACATGCCTTCCACACTCCTTTTTCACTGGAGGCAACCTTAACCCTAGGCTGATTTCACTGCCTAGGGTTAGGGTTCCAGTTAGGGTTAGGGTTAGGGTTCCACCTAGGGTTAGGGTTTTTAAAACCACAAAGCCCAGAGCTCCAGGCACACTGCAGCTGCAAAAGGCATCCCAAGGGGGAGGCAAAACTGCCACAACATGCCTTCCTCCACTCCTTTTTCACTGGAGGCAACCTTAACCCTAGGCTGATTTCACTGCCTAGGGTTAGGGTTCCAGCTAGGGTTAGGGTTAGGGTTCCACCTAGGGTTAGGGTTTTTAAAACCACAAAGCCCAGAGCTCCAGGCACACTGCAGCTGCAAAAGGCATCCCAAGGGGAAGGCAAAACTGCCACAACATGCCTTCCACACTCCTTTTTCACTGGAGGCAACCTTAACCCTAGGCTGATTTCACTGCCTAGGGTTAGGGTTCCAGCTAGGGTTAGGGTTAGGGTTCCACCTAGGGTTAGGGTTTTTAAAACCACAAAGCCCAGAGCTCCAGGCACACTGCAGCTGCAAAAGGCATCCCAAGTGGAATGGAAAATTGCAAAAACCTCAATTCCAACCTTGCAGTTTCCTTGGAAGCAACCACAGCCCCTGGGTGCTTTCACTGCCTAGGGTTAGTGTTCCAGCTAGGGTTAGGGTTCCACCTAGGGTTAGGGTTTTTAAAACCACAAAGCCCAGAGCTCCAGGCACACTGCAGCTGCAAAAGGCATCCCAAGGGGAAGGCAAAACTGCCACAACATGGCTTCCACACTCCTTTTTCACTGGAGGCAACCTTAACCCTAGGCTGATTTCACTGCCTAGGGTTAGGGTTCCAGCTAGGGTTAGGGTTAGGGTTCCACCTAGGGTTAGGGTTTTTAAAACCACAAAGCCCAGAGCTCCAGGCACACTGCAGCTGCAAAAGGCATCCCAAGGGGGAGGCAAAACTGCCACAACATGCCTTCCACACTCCTTTTTCACTGGAGGCAACCTTAACCCTAGGCTGATTTCACTGCCTAGGGTTAGGGTTCCAGCTAGGGTTAGGGTTCCACCTAGGGTAAGGGTTTTTAAAACCACAAAGCCCAGAGCTCCAGGCACACTGCAGCTGCAAAAGGCATCCCAAGGGGGAGGCAAAACTGCCACAACATGCCTTCCACACTCCTTTTTCACTGGAGGCAACCTTAACCCTAGGCTGATTTCACTGCCTAGGGTTAGGGTTCCAGTTAGGGTTAGGGTTAGGGTTCATCCTAGGGTTAGGGTTTTTAAAACCACAAAGCCCAGAGCTCCAGGCACACTGCAGCTGCAAAAGGCAACCCAAGGGGGAGGCAAAACTGCCACAACATGCCTTCCACACTCCTTTTTCACTGGAGGCAACCTTAACCCTAGGCTGATTTCACTGCCTAGGGTTAGGGTTCCAGCTAGGGTTAGGGTTAGGGTTCCACCTAGGGTTAGGGTTTTTAAAACCACAAAGCCCAGAGCTCCAGGCACACTGCAGCTGCAAAAGGCATCCCAAGGGGAAGGCAAAACTGCCACATCATACCTTCCACACTCCTTTTTCACTGGAGGCAACCTTAACCCTAGGCTGATTTCACTGCCTAGGGTTAGGGTTCCAGCTAGGGTTAGGGTTCCACCTAGGGTTAGGGTTTTTAAAACCACAAAGCCCAGAGCTCCAGGCACACTGCAGCTGCAAAAGGCATCCCAAGGGGAAGGCAAAACTGCCACAACATGCCTTCCTCCACTCCTTTTTCACTGGAGGCAACCTTAACCCTAGGCTGATTTCACTGCCTAGGGTTAGGGTTCCAGCTAGGGTTAGGGTTAGGGTTCCATCTAGGGTTAGGGTTTTTAAAACCACAAAGCCCAGAGCTCCAGGCACACTGCAGCTGCAAAAGGCATCCCAAGGGGGAGGCAAAACTGCCACAACATGCCTTCCACACTCCTTTTTCACTGGAGGCAACCTTAACCCTAGGCTGATTTCACTGCCTAGGGTTAGGGTTCCAGCTAGGGTTAGGGTTAGGGTTCCACCTAGGGTTAGGGTTTTTAAAACCACAAAGCCCAGAGCTCCAGGCACACTGCAGCTGCAAAAGGCATCCCAAGGGGAAGGCAAAACTGCCACAACATGCCTTCCACACTCCTTTTTCACTGGAGGCAACCTTAACCCTAGGCTGATTTCACTGCCTAGGGTTAGGGTTCCAGCTAGGGTTAGGGTTCCACCTAGGGTTAGGGTTTTTAAAACCACAAAGCCCAGAGCTCCAGGCACACTGCAGCTGCAAAAGGTATCCCAAGGGGAATGGAAAATTGCAAAAACCTCAATTCCAACCTTGCAGTTTCCTTGGATGCAACCACAGCCCCTGGGTGCTTTCACTGCCTAGGGTTAGGGTTCCAGCTAAGGTTAGGGTTCCACCTAGGGTTAGGGTTTTTAAAACCACAAAGCCCAGAGCTCCAGGCACACTGCAGCTGCAAAAGGCATCCCAAGGGGAAGGCAAAACTGCCACAACATGCCTTCCACACTCCTTTTTCACTGGAGGCAACCTTAACCCTAGGCTGATTTCACTGCCTAGGGTTAGGGTTCCAGCTAGGGTTAGGGTTAGGGTTCCACCTAGGGTTAGGGTTTTTAAAACCACAAAGCCCAGAGCTCCAGGCACACTGCAGCTGCAAAAGGCATCCCAAGGGGAAGGCAAAACTGCCACAACATGCCTTCCTCCACTCCTTTTTCACTGGAGGCAACCTTAACCCTAGGCTGATTTCACTGCCTAGGGTTAGGGTTCCAGCTAGGGTTAGGGTTAGGGTTCCACCTAGGGTTAGGGTTTTTAAAACCACAAAGCCCAGAGCTCCAGGCACACTGCAGCTGCAAAAGGCATCCCAAGGGGGAGGCAAAACTGCCACAACATGCCTTCCACACTCCTTTTTCACTGGAGGCAACCTTAACCCTAGGCTGATTTCACTGCCTAGGGTTAGGGTTCCAGCTAGGGTTAGGGTTAGGGTTCCACCTAGGGTTAGGGTTTTTAAAACCACAAAGCCCAGAGCTCCAGGCACACTGCAGCTGCAAAAGGCATCCCAAGGGGAAGGCAAAACTGCCACAACATGCCTTCCACACTCCTTTTTCACTGGAGGCAACCTTAACCCTAGGCTGATTTCACTGCCTAGGGTTAGGGTTCCAGCTAGGGTTAGGGTTAGGGTTCCACCTAGGGTTAGGGTTTTTAAAACCACAAAGCCCAGAGCTCCAGGCACACTGCAGCTGCAAAAGGCATCCCAAGGGGAATGGAAAATTGCAAAAACCTCAATTCCAACCTTGCAGTTTCCTTGGAAGCAACCACAGCCCCTGGGTGCTTTCACTGCCTAGGGTTAGGGTTCCAGCTAGGGTTAGGGTTCCACCTAGGGTTAGGGTTTTTAAAACCACAAAGCCCAGAGCTCCAGGCACACTGCAGCTGCAAAAGGCATCCCAAGGGGAAGGCAAAACTGCCACAACATGCCTTCCTCCACTCCTTTTTCACTGGAGGCAACCTTAACCCTGGGCTGATTTCACTGCCTAGGGTTAGGGTTCCAGCTAGGGTTAGGGTTCCACCTAGGGTTAGGGTTTTTAAAACCACAAAGCCCAGAGCTCCAGGCACACTGCAGCTGCAAAAGGCATCCCAAGGGGAAGGCAAAACTGCCACAACATGCCTTCCACACTCCTTTTTCACTGGAGGCAACCTTAACCCTAGGCTGATTTCACTGCCTAGGGTTAGGGTTCCAGCTAGGGTTAGGGTTAGGGTTCCACCTAGGGTTAGGGTTTTTAAAACCACAAAGCCCAGAGCTCCAGGCACACTGCAGCTGCAAAAGGCATCCCAAGGGGGAGGCAAAACTGCCACAACATGCCTTCCACACTCCTTTTTCACTGGAGGCAACCTTAACCCTAGGCTGATTTCACTGCCTAGGGTTAGGGTTCCAGCTAGGGTTAGGGTTCCACCTAGGGTAAGGGTTTTTAAAACCACAAAGCCCAGAGCTCCAGGCACACTGCACCTGCAAAAGGCATCCCAAGGGGAAGGCAAAAGTGCCACAACATGCCTTCCACACTCCTTTTTCACTGGAGGCAACCTTAACCCTAGGCTGATTTCACTGCCTAGGGTTAGGGTTAGAGCTAGGGTTAGGGTTCCACCTAGGGTAAGGGTTTTTAAAACCACAAAGCCCAGAGCTCCAGGCACACTGCAGCTGCAAAAGGCATCCCAAGGGGGAGGCAAAACTGCCACAACATGCCTTCCTCCACACCTTTTTCACTGGAGGCAACCTTAACCCTAGGCTGATTTCACTGCCTAGGGTAAGGGTTCCAGCTAGGGTTAGGGTTCCACCTAGGGTTAGGGTTTTTAAAACCACAAAGCCCAGAGCTCCAGGCACACTGCAGCTGCAAAAGGTATCCCAAGGGGAATGGAAAATTGCAAAAACCTCAATTCCAACCTTGCAGTTTCCTTGGATGCAACCACAGCCCCTGGGTGCTTTCACTGCCTAGGGTTAGGGTTCCAGCTAGGGTTAGGGTTCCACCTAGGGTTAGGGTTTTTAAAACCACAAAGCCCAGAGCTCCAGGCACACTGCAGCTGCAAAAGGCATCCCAAGGGGAAGGCAAAACTGCCACAACATGGCTTCCACACTCCTTTTTCACTGGAGGCAACCTTAACCCTAGGCTGATTTCACTGCCTAGGGTTAGGGTTCCAGCTAGGGTTAGGGTTAGGGTTCCACCTAGGGTAAGGGTTTTTAAAACCACAAAGCCCAGAGCTCCAGGCACACTGCAGCTGCAAAAGGCATCCCAAGGGGAAGGCAAAACTGCCACAACATGCCTTCCTCCACTCCTTTTTCACTGGAGGCAACCTTAACCCTAGGCTGATTTCACTGCCTAGGGTTAGGGTTCCAGCTAGGGTTAGGGTTAGGGTTCCACCTAGGGTTAGGGTTTTTAAAACCACAAAGCCCAGAGCTCCAGGCACACTGCAGCTGCAAAAGGCATCCCAAGGGGGAGGCAAAACTGCCACAACATGCCTTCCACACTCCTTTTTCACTGGAGGCAACCTTAACCCTAGGCTGATTTCACTGCCTAGGGTTAGGGTTCCAGCTAGGGTTAGGGTTAGAGTTCAACCTAGGGTTAGGGTTTTTAAAACCACAAAGCCCAGAGCTCCAGGCACACTGCAGCTGCAAAAGGCATCCCAAGGGGGAGGCAAAACTGCCACAACATGCCTTCCACACTCCTTTTTCACTGGAGGCAACCTTAACCCTAGGCTGATTTCACTGCCTAGGGTCAGGGTTCCAGCTAGGGTTAGGGTTCCACCTAGGGTTAGGGTTTTTAAAACCACAAAGCCCAGAGCTCCAGGCACACTGCAGCTGCAAAAGGCATCCCAAGGGGAATGGAAAATTGCAAAAACCTCAATTCCAACCTTGCAGTTTCCTTGGATGCAACCACAGCCCCTGGGTGCTTTCACTGCCTAGGGTTAGGGTTCCAGCTAGGGTTAGGGTTCCACCTAGGGTTAGGGTTTTTAAAACCACAAAGCCCAGAGCTCCAGGCACACTGCACCTGCAAAAGGCATCCCAAGGGGGAGGCAAAACTGCCACAACATGCCTTCCACACTCCTTTTTCACTGGAGGCAACCTTAACCCTAGGCTGATTTCACTGCCTAGGGTTAGGGTTCCAGCTAGGGTTAGGGTTAGAGTTCAACCTAGGGTTAGGGTTTTTAAAACCACAAAGCCCAGAGCTCCAGGCACACTGCAGCTGCAAAAGGCATCCCAAGGGGGAGGCAAAACTGCCACATCATGCCTTCCACACTCCTTTTTCACTGGAGGCAACCTTAACCCTAGGCTGATTTCACTGCCTAGGGTTAGGGTTCCAGTTAGGGTTAGGGTTAGGGTTCCACCTAGGGTTAGGGTTTTTAAAACCACAAAGCCCAGAGCTCCAGGCACACTGCAGCTGCAAAAGGCATCCCAAGGGGAAGGCAAAACTGCCACAACATGGCTTCCACACTCCTTTTTCACTGGAGGCAACCTTAACCCTAGGCTGATTTCACTGCCTAGGGTTAGGGTTCCAGCTAGGGTTAGGGTTAGGGTTCCACCTAGGGTTAGGGTTTTTAAAACCACAAAGCCCAGAGCTCCAGGCACACTGCAGCTGCAAAAGGCATCCCAAGGGGAAGGCAAAACTGCCACAACATGCCTTCCACACTCCTTTTTCACTGGAGGCAACCTTAACCCTAGGCTGATTTCACTGCCTAGGGTTAGGGTTCCAGCTAGGGTTAGGGTTAGGGTTCAACCTAGGGTTAGGGTTTTTAAAACCACAAAGCCCAGAGCTCCAGGCACACTGCAGCTTCAAAACGCATCTCAAGCGGAATGGAAAACTGCCACAACATCATTTCCTACCCTGCATTTTCTTTGGAAGAACCAATAGACATTGGGCTCTTTCACTTCCTAGGGTTAGATATAGGGTTACACCTAGGGTTTGGGTTCCACCTAGGGTTAGGGTTTTGAAGACAACAAAGCCCAGAGCTCCAGGCACACTGCAGCTGCAAAAGGCATCCCAAGGGGAAAGCAAAACTGCCACAACATGCCTTCCTCCACTCTTCTTTTACCTTGGAACCAGCCTTAGCCTTAGAAACTGTCTTTGGTAAGGTGTAGGGTTCCACCTAGGGTTAGGGTTCATCCTAGGGTTAGGGCTTTACAATCTACAAGGCCCAGAGCTCCAGACACACAGCAGCTGCAAATGGCATCTCAAGGAGAATGAAAAACGGCGGCAACATGCCTTCCCCCGCTTCTTTTTCATTGCAGTCACTCATAAACCCAGGCTGCTTTCACTACCTAGGGTTAGGGTTAGATTTCCACCTAGGGTTAGAGTTTTGGAGACCTCAAAGCCCAGAGTTTTGACGAAACTGCAGCTGCAAAAGGCATCCCAAGGGGAACTGAAAATTGCCACATCATGCCTGCCCCCACTGCTTTTTCATACAAGGCGACCATAACCCCAGGCTGCTTTCACTGCCTAGGGTTAGGTGTAGGGTTCCACCTAGAGTTAGGGTCAGAGTTCCACCTAGGGCTAGGGTTTTTAAAACCACAAAGCCCAGAGCTCCAGGCACACTGCAGCTGCAAAAGGCATCCCAAGGGGAAGGCAAAACAGCCATAACATCACTTCCGACCCTGCATTTTCCTTAGAATGAGCCATAGCCTTGGGTGCTTTCACTGCCTAGGCTTAGGGTTAGGGTTCCACCTAGGGTTAGGATTTTGAAGACCACAAAGCCCAGAGCTCCAAGCACACTGCAGCTGCAAAAGGCATCCCAAGGGGAAGGCAAAACTGCCACAACATGCCTTCCACACTCCTTTTTCACTGGAGGCAACCTTAACCCTAGGCTGATTTCACTGCCTAGGGTTAGGGTTCCAGCTAGGGTTAGGGTTAGGGTTCCACCTAGGGTTAGGGTTTTTAAAACCACAAAGCCCAGAGCTCCAGGCACACTGCAGCTGCAAAAGGCATCCCAAGGGGAAGGCAAAACTGCCACAACATGCCTTCCACACTCCTTTTTCACTGGAGGCAACCTTAACCCTAGGCTGATTTCACTGCCTAGGGTTAGGGTTCCAGCTAGGGTTAGGGTTAGGGTTCCACCTAGGGTTAGGGTTTTTAAAACCACAAAGCCCAGAGCTCCAGGCACACTGCAGCTGCAAAAGGCATCCCAAGGGGAATGGAAAATTGCAAAAACCTCAATTCCAACCTTGCAGTTTCCTTGGAAGCAACCACAGCCCCTGGGTGCTTTCACTGCCTAGGGTTAGGGTTCCAGCTAGGGTTAGGGTTCCACCTAGGGTTAGGGTTTTTAAAACCACAAAGCCCAGAGCTCCAGGCACACTGCAGCTGCAAAAGGCATCCCAAGGGGGAGGCAAAACTGCCACAACATGCCTTCCACACTCCTTTTTCACTGGAGGCAACCTTAACCCTAGGCTGATTTCACTGCCTAGGGTTAGGGTTCCAGCTAGGGTTTGGGTTAGGGTTCCACCTAGGGTTAGGGTTTTTAAAACCACAAAGCCCAGAGCTCCAGGCACATTGCAGCTCCAAAAGGCATCCCAAGGGGGAGGCAAAACTGCCACAACATGCCTTCCACACTCCTTTTTCACTGGAGGCAACCTTAACCCTAGGCTGATTTCACTGCCTAGGGTTAGGGTTCCAGCTAGGGTTAGGGTTCCACCTAGGGTAAGGGTTTTTAAAACCACAAAGCCCAGAGCTCCAGGCACACTGCACCTGCAAAAGGCATCCCAAGGGGGAGGCAAAACTGCCACAACATGCCTTCCACACTCCTTTTTCACTGGAGGCAACCTTAACCCTAGGCTGATTTCACTGCCTAGGGTTAGGGTTCCAGCTAGGGTTAGGGTTAGGGTTCATCCTAGGGTTAGGGTTTTTAAAACCACAAAGCCCAGAGCTCCAGGCACACTGCAGCTGCAAAAGGCATCCCAAGGGGGAGGCAAAACTGCCACAACATGCCTTCCACACTCCTTTTTCACTGGAGGCAACCTTAACCCTAGGCTGATTTCACTGCCTAGGGTTAGGGTTCCAGCTAGGGTTAGGGTTAGGGTTCCACCTAGGGTTAGGGTTTTTAAAACCACAAAGCCCAGAGCTCCAGGCACACTGCAGCTGCAAAAGGCATCCCAAGGGGGAGGCAAAACTGCCACAACATGCCTTCCACACTCCTTTTTCACTGGAGGCAACCTTAACCCTAGGCTGATTTCACTGCCTAGGGTTAGGGTTCCAGCTAGGGTTAGGGTTAGGGTTCCAGCTAGGGTTAGGGTTTTTAAAACCACAAAGCCCAGAGCTCCAGGCACACTGCAGCTGCAAAAGGTATCCCAAGGGGAATGGAAAATTACAAAAACCTCAATTCCAACCTTGCAGTTTCCTTGGATGCAACCACAGCCCCTGGGTGCTTTCACTGCCTAGGGTTAGGGTTCCAGCTAGGGTTAGGGTTCCACCTAGGGTTAGGGTTTTTAAAACCACAAAGCCCAGAGCTCCAGGCACACTGCAGCTGCAAAAGGCATCCCAAGGGGAAGGCAAAACTGCCACAACATGGCTTCCACACTCCTTTATCACTGGAGGCAACCTTAACCCTAGGCTGATTTCACTGCCTAGGGTTAGGGTTCCAGCTAGGGTTAGGGTTAGGGTTCCACCTAGGGTTAGGGTTTTTAAAACCACAAAGCCCAGAGCTCCAGGCACACTGCAGCTGCAAAAGGCATCCCAAGGGGAAGGCAAAATTGCCACATCATACCTTCCACACTCCTTTTTCACTGGAGGCAACCTTAACCCTAGGCTGATTTCACTGCCTAGGGTTAGGGTTCCAGCTAGGGTGAGGGTTCCACCTAGGGTTAGGGTTTTTAAAACCACAAAGCCCAGAGCTCCAGGCACACTGCAGCTGCAAAAGGCATCCCAAGGGGGAGGCAAAACTGCCACAACATGCCTTCCACACTCCTTTTTCACTGGAGGCAACCTTAACCCTAGGCTGATTTCACTGCCTAGGGTTAGGGTTCCAGCTAGGGTTTGGGTTAGGGTTCCACCTAGGGTTAGGGTTTTTAAAACCACAAAGCCCAGAGCTCCAGGCACATTGCAGCTCCAAAAGGCATCTCAAGGGGGAGGCAAAACTGCCACAACATGCCTTCCACACTCCTTTTTCACTGGAGGCAACCTTAACCCTAGGCTGATTTCACTGCCTAGGGTTAGGGTTCCAGCTAGGGTTAGGGTTCCACCTAGGGTTAGGGTTTTTAAAACCACAAAGCCCAGAGCTCCAGGCACACTGCACCTGCAAAAGGCATCCCAAGGGGGAGGCAAAACTGCCACAACATGCCTTCCACACTCCTTTTTCACTGGAGGCAACCTTAACCCTAGGCTGATTTCACTGCCTAGGGTTAGGGTTCCAGCTAGGGTTAGGGTTAGGGTTCATCCTAGGGTTAGGGTTTTTAAAACCACAAAGCCCAGAGCTCCAGGCACACTGCAGCTGCAAAAGGCATCCCAAGGGGGAGGCAAAACTGCCACAACATGCCTTCCACACTCCTTTTTCACTGGAGGCAACCTTAACCCTAGGCTGATTTCACTGCCTAGGGTTAGGGTTCCAGCTAGGGTTAGGGTTAGGGTTCCACCTAGGGTTAGGGTTTTTAAAACCACAAAGCCCAGAGCTCCAGGCACACTGCAGCTGCAAAAGGCATCCCAAGGGGGAGGCAAAACTGCCACAACATGCCTTCCACACTCCTTTTTCACTGGAGGCAACCTTAACCCTAGGCTGATTTCACTGCCTAGGGTTAGGGTTCCAGCTAGGGTTAGGGTTAGGGTTCCAGCTAGGGTTAGGGTTTTTAAAACCACAAAGCCCAGAGCTCCAGGCACACTGCAGCTGCAAAAGGTATCCCAAGGGGAATGGAAAATTACAAAAACCTCAATTCCAACCTTGCAGTTTCCTTGGATGCAACCACAGCCCCTGGGTGCTTTCACTGCCTAGGGTTAGGGTTCCAGCTAGGGTTAGGGTTCCACCTAGGGTTAGGGTTTTTAAAACCACAAAGCCCAGAGCTCCAGGCACACTGCAGCTGCAAAAGGCATCCCAAGGGGAAGGCAAAACTGCCACAACATGGCTTCCACACTCCTTTATCACTGGAGGCAACCTTAACCCTAGGCTGATTTCACTGCCTAGGGTTAGGGTTCCAGCTAGGGTTAGGGTTAGGGTTCCACCTAGGGTTAGGGTTTTTAAAACCACAAAGCCCAGAGCTCCAGGCACACTGCAGCTGCAAAAGGCATCCCAAGGGGAAGGCAAAATTGCCACATCATACCTTCCACACTCCTTTTTCACTGGAGGCAACCTTAACCCTAGGCTGATTTCACTGCCTAGGGTTAGGGTTCCAGCTAGGGTGAGGGTTCCACCTAGGGTTAGGGTTTTTAAAACCACAAAGCCCAGAGCTCCAGGCACACTGCAGCTGCAAAAGGCATCCCAAGGGGGAGGCAAAACTGCCACAACATGCCTTCCACACTCCTTTTTCACTGGAGGCAACCTTAACCCTAGGCTGATTTCACTGCCTAGGGTTAGGGTTCCAGCTAGGGTTAGGGTTAGGGTTCCACCTAGGGTTAGGGTTTTTAAAACCACAAAGCCCAGAGCTCCAGGCACACTGCAGCTGCAAAAGGCATCCCAAGGGGAAGGCAAAACTGCCACAACATGCCTTCCACACTCCTTTTTCACTGGAGGCAACCTTAACCCTAGGCTGATTTCACTGCCTAGGGTTAGGGTTCCAGCTAGGGTTAGGGTTCCAGCTAGGGTTAGGGTTTTTAAAACCACAAAGCCCAGAGCTCCAGGCACACTGCAGCTGCAAAAGGCATCCCAAGGGGAAGGCAAAACTGCCACAACATGCCTTCCTCCACACCTTTTTCACTGGAGGCAACCTTAACCCTAGGCTGATTTCACTGCCTAGGGTTAGGGTTCCAGCTAGGGTTAGGGTTCCACCTAGGGTTAGGGTTTTTAAAACCACAAAGCCCAGAGCTCCAGGCACACTGCAGCTGCAAAAGGTATCCCAAGGGGAATGGAAAATTGCAAAAACCTCAATTCCAACCTTGCAGTTTCCTTGGATGCAACCACAGCCCCTGGGTGCTTTCACTGCCTAGGGTTAGGGTTCCAGCTAGGGTTAGGGTTCCACCTAGGGTTAGGGTTTTTAAAACCACAAAGCCCAGAGCTCCAGGCACACTGCAGCTGCAAAAGGCATCCCAAGGGGAAGGCAAAACTGCCACAACATGGCTTCCACACTCCTTTTTCACTGGAGGCAACCTTAACCCTAGGCTGATTTCACTGCCTAGGGTTAGGGTTCCAGCTAGGGTTAGGGTTCCACCTAGGGTTAGGGTTTTTAAAACCACAAAGCCCAGAGCTCCAGGCACACTGCAGCTGCAAAAGGCATCCCAAGGGGGAGGCAAAACTGCCACAACATGCCTTCCACACTCCTTTTTCACTGGAGGCAACCTTAACCCTAGGCTGATTTCACTGCCTAGGGTTAGGGTTCCAGCTAGGGTTAGGGTTAGGGTTCCACCTAGGGTTAGGGTTTTTAAAACCACAAAGCCCAGAGCTCCAGGCACACTGCAGCTGCAAAAGGCATCCCAAGGGGAAGGCAAAACTGCCACAACATGCCTTCCTCCACTCCTTTTTAACTGGAGGCAACCTTAACCCTAGGCTGATTTCACTGCCTAGGGTTAGGGTTCCCGCTAGGGTTAGGGTTCCACCTAGGGTTAGGGTTTTTAAAACCACAAAGCCCAGAGCTCCAGGCACACTGCAGCTGCAAAAGGTATCCCAAGGGGAATGAAAAATTGCAAAAACCTCAATTCCAACCTTGCAGTTTCCTTGGATGCAACCACAGCCCCTGGGTGCTTTCACTGCCTAGGGTTAGGGTTCCAGCTAGGGTTAGGGTTCCACCTAGGGTTAGGGTTTTTAAAACCACAAAGCCCAGAGCTCCAGGCACACTGCACCTGCAAAAGGCATCCCAAGGGGGAGGCAAAACTGCCACAACATGCCTTCCACACTCCTTTTTCACTGGAGGCAACCTTAACCCTAGGCTGATTTCACTGCCTAGGGTTAGGGTTCCAGCTAGGGTTAGGGTTAGAGTTCAACCTAGGGTTAGGGTTTTTAAAACCACAAAGCCCAGAGCTCCAGGCACACTGCAGCTGCAAAAGGCATCCCAAGGGGGAGGCAAAACTGCCACAACATGCCTTCCACACTCCTTTTTCACTGGAGGCAACCTTAACCCTAGGCTGATTTCACTGCCTAGGGTTAGGGTTCCACTTAGGGTTAGGGTTAGGGTTCCACCTAGGGTTAGGGTTTTTAAAACCACAAAGCCCAGAGCTCCAGGCACACTGCAGCTGCAAAAGGCATCCCAAGGGGGAGGCAAAACTGCCACAACATGCCTTCCACACTCCTTTTTCACTGGAGGCAACCTTAACCCTAGGCTGATTTCACTGCCTAGGGTTAGGGTTCCAGCTAGGGTTAGGGTTCCACCTAGGGTAAGGGTTTTTAAAACCACAAAGCCCAGAGCTCCAGGCACACTGCAGCTGCAAAAGGCATCCCAAGGGGAAGGCAAAACTGCCACAACATGCCTTCCTCCACACCTTTTTCACTGGAGGCAACCTTAACCCTAGGCTGATTTCACTGCCTAGGGTTCGGGTTCCAGCTAGGGTTAGGGTTCCACCTAGGGTTAGGGTTTTTAAAACCACAAAGCCCAGAGCTCCAGGCACACTGCAGCTGCAAAAGGTATCCCAAGGGGAATGGAAAATTGCAAAAACCTCAATTCCAACCTTGCAGTTTCCTTGGATGCAACCACAGCCCCTGGGTGCTTTCACTGCCTAGGGTTAGGGTTCCAGCTAGGGTTAGGGTTCCACCTAGGGTTAGGGTTTTTAAAACCACAAAGCCCAGAGCTCCAGGCACACTGCAGCTGCAAAAGGCATCCCAAGGGGAAAGCAAAACTGCCACAACATGCCTTCCTCCACTCTTCTTTTACCTTGGAACCAGCCTTAGCCTTAGAAACTGTCTTTGGTAAGGTGTAGGGTTCCACCTAGGGTTAGGGTTCATCCTAGGGTTAGGGCTTTACAATCTACAAGGCCCAGAGCTCCAGACACACAGCAGCTGCAAATGGCATCTCAAGGAGAATGAAAAACGGCGGCAACATGCCTTCCCCCGCTTCTTTTTCATTGCAGTCACTCATAAACCCAGGCTGCTTTCACTACCTAGGGTTAGGGTTAGATTTCCACCTAGGGTTAGAGTTTTGGAGACCTCAAAGCCCAGAGTTTTGACGAAACTGCAGCTGCAAAAGGCATCCCAAGGGGAACTGAAAATTGCCACATCATGCCTGCCCCCACTGCTTTTTCATACAAGGCGACCATAACCCCAGGCTGCTTTCACTGCCTAGGGTTAGGTGTAGGGTTCCACCTAGAGTTAGGGTCAGAGTTCCACCTAGGGCTAGGGTTTTTAAAACCACAAAGCCCAGAGCTCCAGGCACACTGCAGCTGCAAAAGGCATCCCAAGGGGAAGGCAAAACAGCCATAACATCACTTCCGACCCTGCATTTTCCTTAGAATGAGCCATAGCCTTGGGTGCTTTCACTGCCTAGGCTTAGGGTTAGGGTTCCACCTAGGGTTAGGATTTTGAAGACCACAAAGCCCAGAGCTCCAAGCACACTGCAGCTGCAAAAGGCATCCCAAGGGGAAGGCAAAACTGCCACAACCTGCCTTCCTCCACTCCTTTTTCACGGGAGGCAACCTTAACCCTAGGCTGATTTCACTGCCTAGGGTTAGGGTTCCAGCTAGGGTTAGGGTTCCACCTAGGGTTAGGGTTTTTAAAACCACAAAACCCAGAGCTCCAGGCACACTGCACCTGCAAAAGGCATCCCAAGGGGGAGGCAAAACTGCCACAACATGCCTTCCACACTCCTTTTTCACTGGAGGCAACCTTAACCCTAGGCTGATTTCACTGCCTAGGGTTAGGGTTCCAGCTAGGGTTAGGGTTAGAGTTCAACCTAGGGTTAGGGTTTTTAAAACCACAAAGCCCAGAGCTCCAGGCACACTGCAGCTGCAAAAGGCATCCCAAGGGGGAGGCAAAACTGCCACAACATGCCTTCCACACTCCTTTTTCACTGGAGGCAACCTTAACCCTAGGCTGATTTCACTGCCTAGGGTAAGGGTTCCAGCTAGGGTTAGGGTTCCACCTAGGGTTAGGGTTTTTAAAACCACAAAGCCCAGAGCTCCAGGCACACTGCAGCTGCAAAAGGTATCCCAAGGGGAATGGAAAATTGCAAAAACCTCAATTCCAACCTTGCAGTTTCCTTGGATGCAACCACAGCCCCTGGGTGCTTTCACTGCCTAGGGTTAGGGTTCCAGCTAGGGTTAGGGTTCCACCTAGGGTTAGGGTTTTTAAAACCACAAAGCCCAGAGCTCCAGGCACACTGCAGCTGCAAAAGGCATCCCAAGGGGAAGGCAAAACTGCCACAACATGGCTTCCACACTCCTTTTTCACTGGAGGCAACCTTAACCCTAGGCTGATTTCACTGCCTAGGGTTAGGGTTCCAGCTAGGGTTAGGGTTAGGGTTCCACCTAGGGTTAGGGTTTTTAAAACCACAAAGCCCAGAGCTCCAGGCACACTGCAGCTGCAAAAGGCATCCCAAGGGGAAGGCAAAACTGCCACAACATGCCTTCCACACTCCTTTTTCACTGGAGGCAACCTTAACCCTAGGCTGATTTCACTGCCTAGGGTTAGGGTTCCAGCTAGGGTTAGGGTTAGGGTTCCACCTAGGGTTAGGGTTTTTAAAACCACAAAGCCCAGAGCTCCAGGCACACTGCAGCTGCAAAAGGCATCCCAAGGGGAATGGAAAATTGCAAAAACCTCAATTCCAACCTTGCAGTTTCCTTGGAAGCAACCACAGCCCCTGGGTGCTTTCACTGCCTAGGGTTAGGGTTCCAGCTAGGGTTAGGGTTCCACCTAGGGTTAGGGTTTTTAAAACCACAAAGCCCAGAGCTCCAGGCACACTGCAGCTGCAAAAGGCATCCCAAGGGGGAGGCAAAACTGCCACAACATGCCTTCCACACTCCTTTTTCACTGGAGGCAACCTTAACCCTAGGCTGATTTCACTGCCTAGGGTTAGGGTTCCAGCTAGGGTTTGGGTTAGGGTTCCACCTAGGGTTAGGGTTTTTAAAACCACAAAGCCCAGAGCTCCAGGCACATTGCAGCTCCAAAAGGCATCCCAAGGGGGAGGCAAAACTGCCACAACATGCCTTCCACACTCCTTTTTCACTGGAGGCAACCTTAACCCTAGGCTGATTTCACTGCCTAGGGTTAGGGTTCCAGCTAGGGTTAGGGTTCCACCTAGGGTAAGGGTTTTTAAAACCACAAAGCCCAGAGCTCCAGGCACACTGCACCTGCAAAAGGCATCCCAAGGGGGAGGCAAAACTGCCACAACATGCCTTCCACACTCCTTTTTCACTGGAGGCAACCTTAACCCTAGGCTGATTTCACTGCCTAGGGTTAGGGTTCCAGCTAGGGTTAGGGTTAGGGTTCATCCTAGGGTTAGGGTTTTTAAAACCACAAAGCCCAGAGCTCCAGGCACACTGCAGCTGCAAAAGGCATCCCAAGGGGGAGGCAAAACTGCCACAACATGCCTTCCACACTCCTTTTTCACTGGAGGCAACCTTAACCCTAGGCTGATTTCACTGCCTAGGGTTAGGGTTCCAGCTAGGGTTAGGGTTAGGGTTCCACCTAGGGTTAGGGTTTTTAAAACCACAAAGCCCAGAGCTCCAGGCACACTGCAGCTGCAAAAGGCATCCCAAGGGGGAGGCAAAACTGCCACAACATGCCTTCCACACTCCTTTTTCACTGGAGGCAACCTTAACCCTAGGCTGATTTCACTGCCTAGGGTTAGGGTTCCAGCTAGGGTTAGGGTTAGGGTTCCAGCTAGGGTTAGGGTTTTTAAAACCACAAAGCCCAGAGCTCCAGGCACACTGCAGCTGCAAAAGGTATCCCAAGGGGAATGGAAAATTACAAAAACCTCAATTCCAACCTTGCAGTTTCCTTGGATGCAACCACAGCCCCTGGGTGCTTTCACTGCCTAGGGTTAGGGTTCCAGCTAGGGTTAGGGTTCCACCTAGGGTTAGGGTTTTTAAAACCACAAAGCCCAGAGCTCCAGGCACACTGCAGCTGCAAAAGGCATCCCAAGGGGAAGGCAAAACTGCCACAACATGGCTTCCACACTCCTTTATCACTGGAGGCAACCTTAACCCTAGGCTGATTTCACTGCCTAGGGTTAGGGTTCCAGCTAGGGTTAGGGTTAGGGTTCCACCTAGGGTTAGGGTTTTTAAAACCACAAAGCCCAGAGCTCCAGGCACACTGCAGCTGCAAAAGGCATCCCAAGGGGAAGGCAAAATTGCCACATCATACCTTCCACACTCCTTTTTCACTGGAGGCAACCTTAACCCTAGGCTGATTTCACTGCCTAGGGTTAGGGTTCCAGCTAGGGTGAGGGTTCCACCTAGGGTTAGGGTTTTTAAAACCACAAAGCCCAGAGCTCCAGGCACACTGCAGCTGCAAAAGGCATCCCAAGGGGGAGGCAAAACTGCCACAACATGCCTTCCACACTCCTTTTTCACTGGAGGCAACCTTAACCCTAGGCTGATTTCACTGCCTAGGGTTAGGGTTCCAGCTAGGGTTTGGGTTAGGGTTCCACCTAGGGTTAGGGTTTTTAAAACCACAAAGCCCAGAGCTCCAGGCACATTGCAGCTCCAAAAGGCATCTCAAGGGGGAGGCAAAACTGCCACAACATGCCTTCCACACTCCTTTTTCACTGGAGGCAACCTTAACCCTAGGCTGATTTCACTGCCTAGGGTTAGGGTTCCAGCTAGGGTTAGGGTTCCACCTAGGGTAAGGGTTTTTAAAACCACAAAGCCCAGAGCTCCAGGCACACTGCACCTGCAAAAGGCATCCCAAGGGGGAGGCAAAACTGCCACAACATGCCTTCCACACTCCTTTTTCACTGGAGGCAACCTTAACCCTAGGCTGATTTCACTGCCTAGGGTTAGGGTTCCAGCTAGGGTTAGGGTTAGGGTTCATCCTAGGGTTAGGGTTTTTAAAACCACAAAGCCCAGAGCTCCAGGCACACTGCAGCTGCAAAAGGTATCCCAAGGGGAATGGAAAATTACAAAAACCTCAATTCCAACCTTGCAGTTTCCTTGGATGCAACCACAGCCCCTGGGTGCTTTCACTGCCTAGGGTTAGGGTTCCAGCTAGGGTTAGGGTTCCACCTAGGGTTAGGGTTTTTAAAACCACAAAGCCCAGAGCTCCAGGCACACTGCAGCTGCAAAAGGCATCCCAAGGGGAAGGCAAAACTGCCACAACATGGCTTCCACACTCCTTTATCACTGGAGGCAACCTTAACCCTAGGCTGATTTCACTGCCTAGGGTTAGGGTTCCAGCTAGGGTTAGGGTTAGGGTTCCACCTAGGGTTAGGGTTTTTAAAACCACAAAGCCCAGAGCTCCAGGCACACTGCAGCTGCAAAAGGCATCCCAAGGGGAAGGCAAAACTGCCACAACATGCCTTCCACACTCCTTTTTCACTGGAGGCAACCTTAACCCTAGGCTGATTTCACTGCCTAGGGTTAGGGTTCCAGCTAGGGTTAGGGTTCCAGCTAGGGTTAGGGTTTTTAAAACCACAAAGCCCAGAGCTCCAGGCACACTGCAGCTGCAAAAGGCATCCCAAGGGGAAGGCAAAACTGCCACAACATGCCTTCCTCCACACCTTTTTCACTGGAGGCAACCTTAACCCTAGGCTGATTTCACTGCCTAGGGTTAGGGTTCCAGCTAGGGTTAGGGTTCCACCTAGGGTTAGGGTTTTTAAAACCACAAAGCCCAGAGCTCCAGGCACACTGCAGCTGCAAAAGGTATCCCAAGGGGAATGGAAAATTGCAAAAACCTCAATTCCAACCTTGCAGTTTCCTTGGATGCAACCACAGCCCCTGGGTGCTTTCACTGCCTAGGGTTAGGGTTCCAGCTAGGGTTAGGGTTCCACCTAGGGTTAGGGTTTTTAAAACCACAAAGCCCAGAGCTCCAGGCACACTGCAGCTGCAAAAGGCATCCCAAGGGGAAGGCAAAACTGCCACAACATGGCTTCCACACTCCTTTTTCACTGGAGGCAACCTTAACCCTAGGCTGATTTCACTGCCTAGGGTTAGGGTTCCAGCTAGGGTTAGGGTTCCACCTAGGGTTAGGGTTTTTAAAACCACAAAGCCCAGAGCTCCAGGCACACTGCAGCTGCAAAAGGCATCCCAAGGGGGAGGCAAAACTGCCACAACATGCCTTCCTCCACTCCTTTTTCACTGGAGGCAACCTTAACCCTAGGCTGATTTCACTGCCTAGGGTTAGGGTTCCAGCTAGGGTTAGGGTTAGGGTTCCACCTAGGGTTAGGGTTTTTAAAACCACAAAGCCCAGAGCTCCAGGCACACTGCAGCTGCAAAAGGCATCCCAAGGGGAAGGCAAAACTGCCACAACATGCCTTCCTCCACTCCTTTTTAACTGGAGGCAACCTTAACCCTAGGCTGATTTCACTGCCTAGGGTTAGGGTTCCCGCTAGGGTTAGGGTTCCACCTAGGGTTAGGGTTTTTAAAACCACAAAGCCCAGAGCTCCAGGCACACTGCAGCTGCAAAAGGTATCCCAAGGGGAATGAAAAATTGCAAAAACCTCAATTCCAACCTTGCAGTTTCCTTGGATGCAACCACAGCCCCTGGGTGCTTTCACTGCCTAGGGTTAGGGTTCCAGCTAGGGTTAGGGTTCCACCTAGGGTTAGGGTTTTTAAAACCACAAAGCCCAGAGCTCCAGGCACACTGCACCTGCAAAAGGCATCCCAAGGGGGAGGCAAAACTGCCACAACATGCCTTCCACACTCCTTTTTCACTGGAGGCAACCTTAACCCTAGGCTGATTTCACTGCCTAGGGTTAGGGTTCCAGCTAGGGTTAGGGTTAGAGTTCAACCTAGGGTTAGGGTTTTTAAAACCACAAAGCCCAGAGCTCCAGGCACACTGCAGCTGCAAAAGGCATCCCAAGGGGGAGGCAAAACTGCCACAACATGCCTTCCACACTCCTTTTTCACTGGAGGCAACCTTAACCCTAGGCTGATTTCACTGCCTAGGGTTAGGGTTCCAGTTAGGGTTAGGGTTAGGGTTCCACCTAGGGTTAGGGTTTTTAAAACCACAAAGCCCAGAGCTCCAGGCACACTGCAGCTGCAAAAGGCATCCCAAGGGGGAGGCAAAACTGCCACAACATGCCTTCCACACTCCTTTTTCACTGGAGGCAACCTTAACCCTAGGCTGATTTCACTGCCTAGGGTTAGGGTTCCAGCTAGGGTTAGGGTTCCACCTAGGGTAAGGGTTTTTAAAACCACAAAGCCCAGAGCTCCAGGCACACTGCAGCTGCAAAAGGCATCCCAAGGGGAAGGCAAAACTGCCACAACATGCCTTCCTCCACACCTTTTTCACTGGAGGCAACCTTAACCCTAGGCTGATTTCACTGCCTAGGGTTCGGGTTCCAGCTAGGGTTAGGGTTCCACCTAGGGTTAGGGTTTTTAAAACCACAAAGCCCAGAGCTCCAGGCACACTGCAGCTGCAAAAGGTATCCCAAGGGGAATGGAAAATTGCAAAAACCTCAATTCCAACCTTGCAGTTTCCTTGGATGCAACCACAGCCCCTGGGTGCTTTCACTGCCTAGGGTTAGGGTTCCAGCTAGGGTTAGGGTTCCACCTAGGGTTAGGGTTTTTAAAACCACAAAGCCCAGAGCTCCAGGCACACTGCAGCTGCAAAAGGCATCCCAAGGGGAAGGCAAAACTGCCACAACATGGCTTCCACACTCCTTTTTCACTGGAGGCAACCTTAACCCTAGGCTGATTTCACTGCCTAGGGTTAGGGTTCCAGCTAGGGTTAGGGTTCCACCTAGGGTTAGGGTTTTTAAAACCACAAAGCCCAGAGCTCCAGGCACACTGCAGCTGCAAAAGGCATCCCAAGGGGAAGGCAAAACTGCCACAACATGCCTTCCTCCACTCCTTTTTCACTGGAGGCAACCTTAACCCTAGGCTGATTTCACTGCCTAGGGTTAGGGTTCCAGCTAGGGTTAGGGTTAGGGTTCCACCTAGGGTTAGGGTTTTTAAAACCACAAAGCCCAGAGCTCCAGGCACACTGCACCTGCAAAAGGCATCCCAAGGGGGAGGCAAAACTGCCACAACATGCCTTCCACACTCCTTTTTCACTGGAGGCAACCTTAACCCTAGGCTGATTTCACTGCCTAGGGTTAGGGTTCCAGCTAGGGTTAGGGTTAGGGTTCCACCTAGGGTTAGGGTTTTTAAAACCACAAAGCCCAGAGCTCCAGGCACACTGCAGCTGCAAAAGGCATCCCAAGGGGAAGGCAAAACTGCCACAACATGCCTTCCTCCACTCCTTTTTAACTGGAGGCAACCTTAACCCTAGGCTGATTTCACTGCCTAGGGTTAGGGTTCCCGCTAGGGTTAGGGTTCCACCTAGGGTTAGGGTTTTTAAAACCACAAAGCCCAGAGCTCCAGGCACACTGCAGCTGCAAAAGGCATCCCAAGGGGGAGGCAAAACTGCCACAACATGCCTTCCACACTCCTTTTTCACTGGAGGCAACCTTAACCCTAGGCTGATTTCACTGCCTAGGGTTAGGGTTCCAGCTAGGGTTAGGGTTCCACCTAGGGTAAGGGTTTTTAAAACCACAAAGCCCAGAGCTCCAGGCACACTGCAGCTGCAAAAGGCATCCCAAGGGGAAGGCAAAACTGCCACAACATGCCTTCCTCCACACCTTTTTCACTGGAGGCAACCTTAACCCTAGGCTGATTTCACTGCCTAGGGTAAGGGTTCCAGCTAGGGTTAGGGTTCCACCTAGGGTTAGGGTTTTTAAAACCACAAAGCCCAGAGCTCCAGGCACACTGCAGCTGCAAAAGGTATCCCAAGGGGAATGGAAAATTGCAAAAACCTCAATTCCAACCTTGCAGTTTCCTTGGATGCAACCACAGCCCCTGGGTGCTTTCACTGCCTAGGGTTAGGGTTCCAGCTAGGGTTAGGGTTCCACCTAGGGTTAGGGTTTTTAAAACCACAAAGCCCAGAGCTCCAGGCACACTGCAGCTGCAAAAGGCATCCCAAGGGGAAGGCAAAACTGCCACAACATGGCTTCCACACTCCTTTTTCACTGGAGGCAACCTTAACCCTAGGCTGATTTCACTGCCTAGGGTTAGGGTTCCAGCTAGGGTTAGGGTTAGGGTTCCACCTAGGGTTAGGGTTTTTAAAACCACAAAGCCCAGAGCTCCAGGCACACTGCAGCTGCAAAAGGCATCCCAAGGGGGAGGCAAAACTGCCACAACATGCCTTCCTCCACTCCTTTTTCACTGGAGGCAACCTTAACCCTAGGCTGATTTCACTGCCTAGGGTTAGGGTTCCAGCTAGGGTTAGGGTTAGGGTTCCACCTAGGGTTAGGGTTTTTAAAACCACAAAGCCCAGAGCTCCAGGCACACTGCAGCTGCAAAAGGCATCCCAAGGGGGAGGCAAAACTGCCACAACATGGCTTCCACACTCCTTTTTCACTGGAGGCAACCTTAACCCTAGGCTGATTTCACTGCCTAGGGTTAGGGTTCCAGCTAGGGTTAGGGTTAGGGTTCCACCTAGGGTTAGGGTTTTTAAAACCACAAAGCCCAGAGCTCCAGGCACACTGCAGCTGCAAAAGGCATCCCAAGGGGAAGGCAAAACTGCCACAACATGCCTTCCACACTCCTTTTTCACTGGAGGCAACCTTAACCCTAGGCTGATTTCACTGCCTAGGGTTAGGGTTCCAGCTAGGGTTAGGGTTAGGGTTCCACCTAGGGTTAGGGTTTTTAAAACCACAAAGCCCAGAGCTCCAGGCACACTGCAGCTGCAAAAGGCATCCCAAGCGGAATGGAAAATTGCAAAAACCTCAATTCCAACCTTGCAGTTTCCTTGGAAGCAACCACAGCCCCTGGGTGCTTTCACTGCCTAGGGTTAGTGTTCCAGCTAGGGTTAGGGTTCCACCTAGGGTTAGGGTTTTTAAAACCACAAAGCCCAGAGCTCCAGGCACACTGCAGCTGCAAAAGGCATCCCAAGGGGAAGGCAAAACTGCCACAACATGGCTTCCACACTCCTTTTTCACTGGAGGCAACCTTAACCCTAGGCTGATTTCACTGCCTAGGGTTAGGGTTCCAGCTAGGGTTAGGGTTAGGGTTCCACCTAGGGTTAGGGTTTTTAAAACCACAAAGCCCAGAGCTCCAGGCACACTGCAGCTGCAAAAGGCATCCCAAGGGGGAGGCAAAACTGCCACAACATGCCTTCCACACTCCTTTTTCACTGGAGGCAACCTTAACCCTAGGCTGATTTCACTGCCTAGGGTTAGGGTTCCAGCTAGGGTTAGGGTTCCACCTAGGGTAAGGGTTTTTAAAACCACAAAGCCCAGAGCTCCAGGCACACTGCAGCTGCAAAAGGCATCCCAAGGGGGAGGCAAAACTGCCACAACATGCCTTCCACACTCCTTTTTCACTGGAGGCAACCTTAACCCTAGGCTGATTTCACTGCCTAGGGTTAGGGTTCCAGCTAGGGTTAGGGTTAGGGTTCATCCTAGGGTTAGGGTTTTTAAAACCACAAAGCCCAGAGCTCCAGGCACACTGCAGCTGCAAAAGGCATCCCAAGGGGGAGGCAAAACTGCCACAACATGCCTTCCACACTCCTTTTTCACTGGAGGCAACCTTAACCCTAGGCTGATTTCACTGCCTAGGGTTAGGGTTCCAGCTAGGGTTAGGGTTAGGGTTCCACCTAGGGTTAGGGTTTTTAAAACCACAAAGCCCAGAGCTCCAGGCACACTGCAGCTGCAAAAGGCATCCCAAGGGGGAGGCAAAACTGCCACAACATGCCTTCCACACTCCTTTTTCACTGGAGGCAACCTTAACCCTAGGCTGATTTCACTGCCTAGGGTTAGGGTTCCAGCTAGGGTTAGGGTTAGGGTTCAACCTAGGGTTAGGGTTTTTAAAACCACAAAGCCCAGAGCTCCAGGCACACTGCAGCTGCAAAAGGTATCCCAAGGGGAATGGAAAATTGCAAAAACCTCAATTCCAACCTTGCAGTTTCCTTGGATGCAACCACAGCCCCTGGGTGCTTTCACTGCCTAGGGTTAGGGTTCCAGCTAGGGTTAGGGTTCCACCTAGGGTTAGGGTTTTTAAAACCACAAAGCCCAGAGCTCCAGGCACACTGCAGCTGCAAAAGGCATCCCAAGGGGAAGGCAAAACTGCCACAACATGCCTTCCACACTCCTTTTTCACTGGAGGCAACCTTAACCCTAGGCTGATTTCACTGCCTAGGGTTAGGGTTCCAGCTAGGGTTAGGGTTAGGGTTCCACCTAGGGTTAGGGTTTTTAAAACCACAAAGCCCAGAGCTCCAGGCACACTGCAGCTGCAAAAGGCATCCCAAGGGGAAGGCAAAACTGCCACAACATGCCTTCCTCCACTCCTTTTTCACTGGAGGCAACCTTAACCCTAGGCTGATTTCACTGCCTAGGGTTAGGGTTCCAGCTAGGGTTAGGGTTAGGGTTCCACCTAGGGTTAGGGTTTTTAAAACCACAAAGCCCAGAGCTCCAGGCACACTGCAGCTGCAAAAGGCATCCCAAGGGGGAGGCAAAACTGCCACAACATGCCTTCCACACTCCTTTTTCACTGGAGGCAACCTTAACCCTAGGCTGATTTCACTGCCTAGGGTTAGGGTTCCAGCTAGGGTTAGGGTTAGGGTTCCACCTAGGGTTAGGGTTTTTAAAACCACAAAGCCCAGAGCTCCAGGCACACTGCAGCTGCAAAAGGCATCCCAAGGGGAAGGCAAAACTGCCACAACATGCCTTCCTCCACTCCTTTTTAACTGGAGGCAACCTTAACCCTAGGCTGATTTCACTGCCTAGGGTTAGGGTTCCCGCTAGGGTTAGGGTTCCACCTAGGGTTAGGGTTTTTAAAACCACAAAGCCCAGAGCTCCAGGCACACTGCACCTGCAAAAGGCATCCCAAGGGGAAGGCAAAAGTGCCACAACATGCCTTCCACACTCCTTTTTCACTGGAGGCAACCTTAACCCTAGGCTGATTTCACTGCCTAGGGTTAGGGTTAGAGCTAGGGTTAGGGTTCCACCTAGGGTAAGGGTTTTTAAAACCACAAAGCCCAGAGCTCCAGGCACACTGCAGCTGCAAAAGGCATCCCAAGGGGGAGGCAAAACTGCCACAACATGCCTTCCTCCACACCTTTTTCACTGGAGGCAACCTTAACCCTAGGCTGATTTCACTGCCTAGGGTAAGGGTTCCAGCTAGGGTTAGGGTTCCACCTAGGGTTAGGGTTTTTAAAACCACAAAGCCCAGAGCTCCAGGCACACTGCAGCTGCAAAAGGTATCCCAAGGGGAATGGAAAATTGCAAAAACCTCAATTCCAACCTTGCAGTTTCCTTGGATGCAACCACAGCCCCTGGGTGCTTTCACTGCCTAGGGTTAGGGTTCCAGCTAGGGTTAGGGTTCCACCTAGGGTTAGGGTTTTTAAAACCACAAAGCCCAGAGCTCCAGGCACACTGCAGCTGCAAAAGGCATCCCAAGGGGAAGGCAAAACTGCCACAACATGGCTTCCACACTCCTTTTTCACTGGAGGCAACCTTAACCCTAGGCTGATTTCACTGCCTAGGGTTAGGGTTCCAGCTAGGGTTAGGGTTAGGGTTCCACCTAGGGTAAGGGTTTTTAAAACCACAAAGCCCAGAGCTCCAGGCACACTGCAGCTGCAAAAGGCATCCCAAGGGGAAGGCAAAACTGCCACAACATGCCTTCCTCCACTCCTTTTTCACTGGAGGCAACCTTAACCCTAGGCTGATTTCACTGCCTAGGGTTAGGGTTCCAGCTAGGGTTAGGGTTAGGGTTCCACCTAGGGTTAGGGTTTTTAAAACCACAAAGCCCAGAGCTCCAGGCACACTGCAGCTGCAAAAGGCATCCCAAGGGGGAGGCAAAACTGCCACAACATGCCTTCCACACTCCTTTTTCACTGGAGGCAACCTTAACCCTAGGCTGATTTCACTGCCTAGGGTTAGGGTTCCAGCTAGGGTTAGGGTTAGGGTTCCACCTAGGGTTAGGGTTTTTAAAACCACAAAGCCCAGAGCTCCAGGCACACTGCAGCTGCAAAAGGCATCCCAAGGGGAATGGAAAATTGCAAAAACCTCAATTCCAACCTTGCAGTTTCCTTGGAAGCAACCACAGCCCCTGGGTGCTTTCACTGCCTAGGGTTAGGGTTCCAGCTAGGGTTAGGGTTCCACCTAGGGTTAGGGTTTTTAAAACCACAAAGCCCAGAGCTCCAGGCACACTGCAGCTGCAAAAGGCATCCCAAGGGGAAGGCAAAACTGCCACAACATGGCTTCCACACTCCTTTTTCACTGGAGGCAACCTTAACCCTAGGCTGATTTCACTGCCTAGGGTTAGGGTTCCAGCTAGGGTTAGGGTTAGGGTTCCACCTAGGGTTAGGGTTTTTAAAACCACAAAGCCCAGAGCTCCAGGCACACTGCAGCTGCAAAAGGCATCCCAAGGGGAAGGCAAAACTGCCACAACATGCCTTCCTCCACTCCTTTTTCACTGGAGGCAACCTTAACCCTGGGCTGATTTCACTGCCTAGGGTTAGGGTTCCAGCTAGGGTTAGGGTTCCACCTAGGGTAAGGGTTTTTAAAACCACAAAGCCCAGAGCTCCAGGCACACTGCAGCTGCAAAAGGCATCCCAAGGGGAAGGCAAAACTGCCACAACATGGCTTCCACACTCCTTTTTCACTGGAGGCAACCTTAACCCTAGGCTGATTTCACTGCCTAGGGTTAGGGTTCCAGCTAGGGTTAGGGTTCCACCTAGGGTTAGGGTTTTTAAAACCACAAAGCCCAGAGCTCCAGGCACACTGCAGCTGCAAAAGGCATCCCAAGGGGAAGGCAAAACTGCCACAACATGCCTTCCTCCACTCCTTTTTCACTGGAGGCAACCTTAACCCTAGGCTGATTTCACTGCCTAGGGTTAGGGTTCCAGCTAGGGTTAGGGTTAGGGTTCCACCTAGGGTTAGGGTTTTTAAAACCACAAAGCCCAGAGCTCCAGGCACACTGCAGCTGCAAAAGGCATCCCAAGGGGGAGGCAAAACTGCCACAACATGCCTTCCTCCACTCCTTTTTCACTGGAGGCAACCTTAACCCTAGGCTGATTTCACTGCCTAGGGTTAGGGTTCCAGCTAGGGTTAGGGTTAGGGTTCCACCTAGGGTTAGGGTTTTTAAAACCACAAAGCCCAGAGCTCCAGGCACACTGCAGCTGCAAAAGGCATCCCAAGGGGGAGGCAAAACTGCCACAACATGGCTTCCACACTCCTTTTTCACTGGAGGCAACCTTAACCCTAGGCTGATTTCACTGCCTAGGGTTAGGGTTCCAGCTAGGGTTAGGGTTAGGGTTCCACCTAGGGTTAGGGTTTTTAAAACCACAAAGCCCAGAGCTCCAGGCACACTGCAGCTGCAAAAGGCATCCCAAGGGGAAGGCAAAACTGCCACAACATGCCTTCCACACTCCTTTTTCACTGGAGGCAACCTTAACCCTAGGCTGATTTCACTGCCTAGGGTTAGGGTTCCAGCTAGGGTTAGGGTTAGGGTTCCACCTAGGGTTAGGGTTTTTAAAACCACAAAGCCCAGAGCTCCAGGCACACTGCAGCTGCAAAAGGCATCCCAAGCGGAATGGAAAATTGCAAAAACCTCAATTCCAACCTTGCAGTTTCCTTGGAAGCAACCACAGCCCCTGGGTGCTTTCACTGCCTAGGGTTAGTGTTCCAGCTAGGGTTAGGGTTCCACCTAGGGTTAGGGTTTTTAAAACCACAAAGCCCAGAGCTCCAGGCACACTGCAGCTGCAAAAGGCATCCCAAGGGGAAGGCAAAACTGCCACAACATGGCTTCCACACTCCTTTTTCACTGGAGGCAACCTTAACCCTAGGCTGATTTCACTGCCTAGGGTTAGGGTTCCAGCTAGGGTTAGGGTTAGGGTTCCACCTAGGGTTAGGGTTTTTAAAACCACAAAGCCCAGAGCTCCAGGCACACTGCAGCTGCAAAAGGCATCCCAAGGGGGAGGCAAAACTGCCACAACATGCCTTCCACACTCCTTTTTCACTGGAGGCAACCTTAACCCTAGGCTGATTTCACTGCCTAGGGTTAGGGTTCCAGCTAGGGTTAGGGTTAGGGTTCCACCTAGGGTTAGGGTTTTTAAAACCACAAAGCCCAGAGCTCCAGGCACACTGCAGCTGCAAAAGGCATCCCAAGGGGGAGGCAAAACTGCCACAACATGCCTTCCACACTCCTTTTTCACTGGAGGCAACCTTAACCCTAGGCTGATTTCACTGCCTAGGGTTAGGGTTCCAGCTAGGGTTAGGGTTAGGGTTCAACCTAGGGTTAGGGTTTTTAAAACCACAAAGCCCAGAGCTCCAGGCACACTGCAGCTGCAAAAGGTATCCCAAGGGGAATGGAAAATTACAAAAACCTCAATTCCAACCTTGCAGTTTCCTTGGATGCAACCACAGCCCCTGGGTGCTTTCACTGCCTAGGGTTAGGGTTCCAGCTAGGGTTAGGGTTCCACCTAGGGTTAGGGTTTTTAAAACCACAAAGCCCAGAGCTCCAGGCACACTGCAGCTGCAAAAGGCATCCCAAGGGGAAGGCAAAACTGCCACAACATGGCTTCCACACTCCTTTTTCACTGGAGGCAACCTTAACCCTAGGCTGATTTCACTGCCTAGGGTTAGGGTTCCAGCTAGGGTTAGGGTTAGGGTTCCACCTAGGGTTAGGGTTTTTAAAACCACAAAGCCCAGAGCTCCAGGCACACTGCAGCTGCAAAAGGCATCCCAAGGGGAAGGCAAAACTGCCACATCATACCTTCCACACTCCTTTTTCACTGGAGGCAACCTTAACCCTAGGCTGATTTCACTGCCTAGGGTTAGGGTTCCAGCTAGGGTTAGGGTTCCACCTAGGGTTAGGGTTTTTAAAACCACAAAGCCCAGAGCTCCAGGCACACTGCAGCTGCAAAAGGTATCCCAAGGGGAATGGAAAATTGCAAAAACCTCAATTCCAACCTTGCAGTTTCCTTGGATGCAACCACAGCCCCTGGGTGCTTTCACTGCCTAGGGTTAGGGTTCCAGCTAGGGTTAGGGTTCCACCTAGGGTTAGGGTTTTTAAAACCACAAAGCCCAGAGCTCCAGGCACACTGCAGCTGCAAAAGGCATCCCAAGGGGGAGGCAAAACTGCCACAACATGCCTTCCTCCACTCCTTTTTCACTGGAGGCAACCTTAACCCTAGGCTGATTTCACTGCCTAGGGTTAGGGTTCCAGCTAGGGTTAGGGTTCCACCTAGGGTAAGGGTTTTTAAAACCACAAAGCCCAGAGCTCCAGGCACACTGCAGCTGCAAAAGGCATCCCAAGGGGGAGGCAAAACTGCCACAACATGCCTTCCACACTCCTTTTTCACTGGAGGCAACCTTAACCCTAGGCTGATTTCACTGCCTAGGGTTAGGGTTCCAGCTAGGGTTAGGGTTAGGGTTCATCCTAGGGTTAGGGTTTTTAAAACCACAAAGCCCAGAGCTCCAGGCACACTGCAGCTGCAAAAGGCATCCCAAGGGGGAGGCAAAACTGCCACAACATGCCTTCCACACTCCTTTTTCACTGGAGGCAACCTTAACCCTAGGCTGATTTCACTGCCTAGGGTTAGGGTTCCAGCTAGGGTTAGGGTTAGGGTTCCACCTAGGGTTAGGGTTTTTAAAACCACAAAGCCCAGAGCTCCAGGCACACTGCAGCTGCAAAAGGCATCCCAAGGGGGAGGCAAAACTGCCACAACATGCCTTCCACACTCCTTTTTCACTGGAGGCAACCTTAACCCTAGGCTGATTTCACTGCCTAGGGTTAGGGTTCCAGCTAGGGTTAGGGTTAGGGTTCAACCTAGGGTTAGGGTTTTTAAAACCACAAAGCCCAGAGCTCCAGGCACACTGCAGCTGCAAAAGGTATCCCAAGGGGAATGGAAAATTACAAAAACCTCAATTCCAACCTTGCAGTTTCCTTGGATGCAACCACAGCCCCTGGGTGCTTTCACTGCCTAGGGTTAGGGTTCCACCTAGGGTTAGGGTTTTTAAAACCACAAAGCCCAGAGCTCCAGGCACACTGCAGCTGCAAAAGGCATCCCAAGGGGAAGGCAAAACTGCCACATCATACCTTCCACACTCCTTTTTCACTGGAGGCAACCTTAACCCTAGGCTGATTTCACTGCCTAGGGTTAGGGTTCCAGCTAGGGTTAGGGTTCCACCTAGGGTTAGGGTTTTTAAAACCACAAAGCCCAGAGCTCCAGGCACACTGCAGCTGCAAAAGGTATCCCAAGGGGAATGGAAAATTGCAAAAACCTCAATTCCAACCTTGCAGTTTCCTTGGATGCAACCACAGCCCCTGGGTGCTTTCACTGCCTAGGGTTAGGGTTCCAGCTAGGGTTAGGGTTCCACCTAGGGTTAGGGTTTTTAAAACCACAAAGCCCAGAGCTCCAGGCACACTGCAGCTGCAAAAGGCATCCCAAGGGGAAGGCAAAACTGCCACAACATGCCTTCCACACTCCTTTTTCACTGGAGGCAACCTTAACCCTAGGCTGATTTCACTGCCTAGGGTTAGGGTTCCAGCTAGGGTTAGGGTTAGGGTTCCACCTAGGGTTAGGGTTTTTAAAACCACAAAGCCCAGAGCTCCAGGCACACTGCAGCTGCAAAAGGCATCCCAAGGGGAAGGCAAAACTGCCACAACATGCCTTCCTCCACTCCTTTTTCACTGGAGGCAACCTTAACCCTAGGCTGATTTCACTGCCTAGGGTTAGGGTTCCAGCTAGGGTTAGGGTTAGGGTTCCACCTAGGGTTAGGGTTTTTAAAACCACAAAGCCCAGAGCTCCAGGCACACTGCAGCTGCAAAAGGCATCCCAAGGGGGAGGCAAAACTGCCACAACATGCCTTCCACACTCCTTTTTCACTGGAGGCAACCTTAACCCTAGGCTGATTTCACTGCCTAGGGTTAGGGTTCCAGCTAGGGTTAGGGTTAGGGTTCCAGCTAGGGTTAGGGTTTTTAAAACCACAAAGCCCAGAGCTCCAGGCACACTGCAGCTGCAAAAGGCATCCCAAGGGGGAGGCAAAACTGCCACAACATGCCTTCCACACTCCTTTTTCACTGGAGGCAACCTTAACCCTAGGCTGATTTCACTGCCTAGGGTTAGGGTTCCAGCTAGGGTTAGGGTTCCACCTAGGGTAAGGGTTTTTAAAACCACAAAGCCCAGAGCTCCAGGCACACTGCACCTGCAAAAGGCATCCCAAGGGGGAGGCAAAAGTGCCACAACATGCCTTCCACACTCCTTTTTCACTGGAGGCAACCTTAACCCTAGGCTGATTTCACTGCCTAGGGTTAGGGTTAGAGCTAGGGTTAGGGTTCCACCTAGGGTAAGGGTTTTTAAAACCACAAAGCCCAGAGCTCCAGGCACACTGCAGCTGCAAAAGGCATCCCAAGGGGGAGGCAAAACTGCCACAACATGCCTTCCTCCACACCTTTTTCACTGGAGGCAACCTTAACCCTAGGCTGATTTCACTGCCTAGGGTAAGGGTTCCAGCTAGGGTTAGGGTTCCACCTAGGGTTAGGGTTTTTAAAACCACAAAGCCCAGAGCTCCAGGCACACTGCAGCTGCAAAAGGTATCCCAAGGGGAATGGAAAATTGCAAAAACCTCAATTCCAACCTTGCAGTTTCCTTGGAAGCAACCACAGCCCCTGGGTGCTTTCACTGCCTAGGGTTAGGGTTCCAGCTAGGGTTAGGGTTCCACCTAGGGTTAGGGTTTTTAAAACCACAAAGCCCAGAGCTCCAGGCACACTGCAGCTGCAAAAGGCATCCCAAGGGGAAGGCAAAACTGCCACAACATGGCTTCCACACTCCTTTTTCACTGGAGGCAACCTTAACCCTAGGCTGATTTCACTGCCTAGGGTTAGGGTTCCAGCTAGGGTTAGGGTTAGGGTTCCACCTAGGGTTAGGGTTTTTAAAACCACAAAGCCCAGAGCTCCAGGCACACTGCAGCTGCAAAAGGCATCCCAAGGGGAAGGCAAAACTGCCACAACATGCCTTCCTCCACTCCTTTTTCACTGGAGGCAACCTTAACCCTGGGCTGATTTCACTGCCTAGGGTTAGGGTTCCAGCTAGGGTTAGGGTTAGGGTTCCACCTAGGGTTAGGGTTTTTAAAACCACAAAGCCCAGAGCTCCAGGCACACTGCAGCTGCAAAAGGCATCCCAAGGGGAAGGCAAAACTGCCACAACATGCCTTCCACACTCCTTTTTCACTGGAGGCAACCTTAACCCTAGGCTGATTTCACTGCCTAGGGTTAGGGTTCCAGCTAGGGTTAGGGTTAGGGTTCCACCTAGGGTTAGGGTTTTTAAAACCACAAAGCCCAGAGCTCCAGGCACACTGCAGCTGCAAAAGGCATCCCAAGGGGGAGGCAAAACTGCCACAACATGCCTTCCACACTCCTTTTTCACTGGAGGCAACCTTAACCCTAGGCTGATTTCACTGCCTAGGGTTAGGGTTCCAGCTAGGGTTAGGGTTCCACCTAGGGTTAGGGTTTTTAAAACCACAAAGCCCAGAGCTCCAGGCACACTGCACCTGCAAAAGGCATCCCAAGGGGGAGGCAAAACTGCCACAACATGCCTTCCACACTCCTTTTTCACTGGAGGCAACCTTAACCCTAGGCTGATTTCACTGCCTAGGGTTAGGGTTCCAGCTAGGGTTAGGGTTCCACCTAGGGTAAGGGTTTTTAAAACCACAAAGCCCAGAGCTCCAGGCACACTGCAGCTGCAAAAGGCATCCCAAGGGGAAGGCAAAACTGCCACAACATGGCTTCCACACTCCTTTTTCACTGGAGGCAACCTTAACCCTAGGCTGATTTCACTGCCTAGGGTTAGGGTTCCAGCTAGGGTTAGGGTTCCACCTAGGGTTAGGGTTTTTAAAACCACAAAGCCCAGAGCTCCAGGCACACTGCAGCTGCAAAAGGCATCCCAAGGGGAAGGCAAAACTGCCACAACATGCCTTCCTCCACTCCTTTTTCACTGGAGGCAACCTTAACCCTAGGCTGATTTCACTGCCTAGGGTTAGGGTTCCAGCTAGGGTTAGGGTTAGGGTTCCACCTAGGGTTAGGGTTTTTAAAACCACAAAGCCCAGAGCTCCAGGCACACTGCAGCTGCAAAAGGCATCCCAAGGGGGAGGCAAAACTGCCACAACATGCCTTCCACACTCCTTTTTCACTGGAGGCAACCTTAACCCTAGGCTGATTTCACTGCCTAGGGTAAGGGTTCCAGCTAGGGTTAGGGTTCCACCTAGGGTTAGGGTTTTTAAAACCACAAAGGCCAGAGCTCCAGGCACACTGCAGCTGCAAAAGGTATCCCAAGGGGAATGGAAAATTGCAAAAACCTCAATTCCAACCTTGCAGTTTCCTTGGATGCAACCACAGCCCCTGGGTGCTTTCACTGCCTAGGGTTAGGGTTCCAGCTAGGGTTAGGGTTCCACCTAGGGTTAGGGTTTTTAAAACCACAAAGCCCAGAGCTCCAGGCACACTGCAGCTGCAAAAGGCATCCCAAGGGGAAGGCAAAACTGCCACAACATGCCTTCCTCTACTCCTTTTTCACTGGAGGCAACCTTAACCCTAGGCTGATTTCACTGCCTAGGGTTAGGGTTCCAGCTTGGGTTAGGGTTAGGGTTCCAGCTAGGGTTAGGGTTTTTAAAACCACAAAGCCCAGAGCTCCAGGCACACTGCAGCTGCAAAAGGCATCCCAAGGGGAATGGAAAATTGCAAAAACCTCAATTCCAACCTTGCAGTTTCCTTGGAAGCAACCACAGCCCCTGGGTGCTTTCACTGCCTAGGGTTAGGGTTCCAGCTAGGGTTAGGGTTCCACCTAGGGTTAGGGTTTTTAAAACCACAAAGCCCAGAGCTCCAGGCACACTGCAGCTGCAAAAGGCATCCCAAGGGGAAGGCAAAACTGCCACAACATGCCTTCCACACTCCTTTTTCACTGGAGGCAACCTTAACCCTAGGCTGATTTCACTGCCTAGGGTTAGGGTTCCAGCTAGGGTTAGGGTTAGGGTTCCACCTAGGGTTAGGGTTTTTAAAACCACAAAGCCCAGAGCTCCAGGCACACTGCAGCTGCAAAAGGCATCCCAAGGGGAAGGCAAAACTGCCACAACATGCCTTCCTCCACTCCTTTTTCACTGGAGGCAACCTTAACCCTAGGCTGATTTCACTGCCTAGGGTTAGGGTTCCAGCTAGGGTTAGGGTTCCACCTAGGGTTAGGGTTTTTAAAACCACAAAGCCCAGAGCTCCAGGCACACTGCAGCTGCAAAAGGCATCCCAAGGGGAAGGCAAAACTGCCACAACATGGCTTCCACACTCCTTTTTCACTGGAGGCAACCTTAACCCTAGGCTGATTTCACTGCCTAGGGTTAGGGTTCCAGCTAGGGTTAGGGTTCCACCTAGGGTTAGGGTTTTTAAAACCACAAAGCCCAGAGCTCCAGGCACACTGCAGCTGCAAAAGGCATCCCAAGGGGAAGGCAAAACTGCCACAACATGCCTTCCTCCACTCCTTTTTCACTGGAGGCAACCTTAACCCTAGGCTGATTTCACTGCCTAGGGTTAGGGTTCCAGCTAGGGTTAGGGTTAGGGTTCCACCTAGGGTTAGGGTTTTTAAAACCACAAAGCCCAGAGCTCCAGGCACACTGCAGCTGCAAAAGGCATCCCAAGGGGGAGGCAAAACTGCCACAACATGCCTTCCACACTCCTTTTTCACTGGAGGCAACCTTAACCCTAGGCTGATTTCACTGCCTAGGGTTAGGGTTCCAGCTAGGGTTAGGGTTAGGGTTCCACCTAGGGTTAGGGTTTTTAAAACCACAAAGCCCAGAGCTCCAGGCACACTGCAGCTGCAAAAGGTATCCCAAGGGGAATGGAGAATTGCAAAAACCTCAATTCCAACCTTGCAGTTTCCTTGGATGCAACCACAGCCCCTGGGTGCTTTCACTGCCTAGGGTTAGGGTTCCAGCTAGGGTTAGGGTTCCACCTAGGGTTAGGGTTTTTAAAACCACAAAGCCCAGAGCTCCAGGCACACTGCAGCTGCAAAAGGCATCCCAAGGGGAAGGCAAAACTGCCACAACATGGCTTCCACACTCCTTTTTCACTGGAGGCAACCTTAACCCTAGGCTGATTTCACTGCCTAGGGTTAGGGTTCCAGCTAGGGTTAGGGTTAGGGTTCCACCTAGGGTTAGGGTTTTTAAAACCACAAAGCCCAGAGCTCCAGGCACACTGCAGCTGCAAAAGGCATCCCAAGGGGAAGGCAAAACTGCCACAACATGCCTTCCACACTCCTTTTTCACTGGAGGCAACCTTAACCCTAGGCTGATTTCACTGCCTAGGGTTAGGGTTCCAGCTAGGGTTAGGGTTAGGGTTCCACCTAGGGTTAGGGTTTTTAAAACCACAAAGCCCAGAGCTCCAGGCACACTGCAGCTGCAAAAGGCATCCCAAGGGGGAGGCAAAACTGCCACAACATGCCTTCCACACTCCTTTTTCACTGGAGGCAACCTTAACCCTAGGCTGATTTCACTGCCTAGGGTTAGGGTTCCAGCTAGGGTTAGGGTTCCACCTAGGGTTAGGGTTTTTAAAACCACAAAGCCCAGAGCTCCAGGCACACTGCACCTGCAAAAGGCATCCCAAGGGGGAGGCAAAACTGCCACAACATGCCTTCCACACTCCTTTTTCACTGGAGGCAACCTTAACCCTAGGCTGATTTCACTGCCTAGGGTTAGGGTTCCAGCTAGGGTTAGGGTTCCACCTAGGGTAAGGGTTTTTAAAACCACAAAGCCCAGAGCTCCAGGCACACTGCAGCTGCAAAAGGCATCCCAAGGGGAAGGCAAAACTGCCACAACATGGCTTCCACACTCCTTTTTCACTGGAGGCAACCTTAACCCTAGGCTGATTTCACTGCCTAGGGTTAGGGTTCCAGCTAGGGTTAGGGTTCCACCTAGGGTTAGGGTTTTTAAAACCACAAAGCCCAGAGCTCCAGGCACACTGCAGCTGCAAAAGGCATCCCAAGGGGAAGGCAAAACTGCCACAACATGCCTTCCTCCACTCCTTTTTCACTGGAGGCAACCTTAACCCTAGGCTGATTTCACTGCCTAGGGTTAGGGTTCCAGCTAGGGTTAGGGTTAGGGTTCCACCTAGGGTTAGGGTTTTTAAAACCACAAAGCCCAGAGCTCCAGGCACACTGCAGCTGCAAAAGGCATCCCAAGGGGGAGGCAAAACTGCCACAACATGCCTTCCACACTCCTTTTTCACTGGAGGCAACCTTAACCCTAGGCTGATTTCACTGCCTAGGGTAAGGGTTCCAGCTAGGGTTAGGGTTCCACCTAGGGTTAGGGTTTTTAAAACCACAAAGGCCAGAGCTCCAGGCACACTGCAGCTGCAAAAGGTATCCCAAGGGGAATGGAAAATTGCAAAAACCTCAATTCCAACCTTGCAGTTTCCTTGGATGCAACCACAGCCCCTGGGTGCTTTCACTGCCTAGGGTTAGGGTTCCAGCTAGGGTTAGGGTTCCACCTAGGGTTAGGGTTTTTAAAACCACAAAGCCCAGAGCTCCAGGCACACTGCAGCTGCAAAAGGCATCCCAAGGGGAAGGCAAAACTGCCACAATATGCCTTCCTCTACTCCTTTTTCACTGGAGGCAACCTTAACCCTAGGCTGATTTCACTGCCTAGGGTTAGGGTTCCAGCTTGGGTTAGGGTTAGGGTTCCAGCTAGGGTTAGGGTTTTTAAAACCACAAAGCCCAGAGCTCCAGGCACACTGCAGCTGCAAAAGGCATCCCAAGGGGAATGGAAAATTGCAAAAACCTCAATTCCAACCTTGCAGTTTCCTTGGAAGCAACCACAGCCCCTGGGTGCTTTCACTGCCTAGGGTTAGGGTTCCAGCTAGGGTTAGGGTTCCACCTAGGGTTAGGGTTTTTAAAACCACAAAGCCCAGAGCTCCAGGCACACTGCAGCTGCAAAAGGCATCCCAAGGGGAAGGCAAAACTGCCACAACATGCCTTCCACACTCCTTTTTCACTGGAGGCAACCTTAACCCTAGGCTGATTTCACTGCCTAGGGTTAGGGTTCCAGCTAGGGTTAGGGTTAGGGTTCCACCTAGGGTTAGGGTTTTTAAAACCACAAAGCCCAGAGCTCCAGGCACACTGCAGCTGCAAAAGGCATCTCAAGGGGAAGGCAAAACTGCCACATCATACCTTCCACACTCCTTTTTCACTGGAGGCAACCTTAACCCTAGGCTGATTTCACTGCCTAGGGTTAGGGTTCCAGCTAGGGTGAGGGTTCCACCTAGGGTTAGGGTTTTTAAAACCACAAAGCCCAGAGCTCCAGGCACACTGCAGCTGCAAAAGGCATCCCAAGGGGAAGGCAAAACTGCCACAACATGCCTTCCTCCACTCCTTTTTCACTGGAGGCAACCTTAACCCTAGGCTGATTTCACTGCCTAGGGTTAGGGTTCCAGCTAGGGTTAGGGTTAGGGTTCCACCTAGGGTTAGGGTTTTTAAAACCACAAAGCCCAGAGCTCCAGGCACACTGCAGCTGCAAAAGGCATCCCAAGGGGAAGGCAAAACTGCCACAACATGGCTTCCACACTCCTTTTTCACTGGAGGCAACCTTAACCCTAGGCTGATTTCACTGCCTAGGGTTAGGGTTCCAGCTAGGGTTAGGGTTCCACCTAGGGTTAGGGTTTTTAAAACCACAAAGCCCAGAGCTCCAGGCACACTGCAGCTGCAAAAGGCATCCCAAGGGGAAGGCAAAACTGCCACAACATGCCTTCCTCCACTCCTTTTTCACTGGAGGCAACCTTAACCCTAGGCTGATTTCACTGCCTAGGGTTAGGGTTCCAGCTAGGGTTAGGGTTAGGGTTCCACCTAGGGTTAGGGTTTTTAAAACCACAAAGCCCAGAGCTCCAGGCACACTGCAGCTGCAAAAGGCATCCCAAGGGGGAGGCAAAACTGCCACAACATGCCTTCCACACTCCTTTTTCACTGGAGGCAACCTTAACCCTAGGCTGATTTCACTGCCTAGGGTTAGGGTTCCAGCTAGGGTTAGGGTTAGGGTTCCACCTAGGGTTAGGGTTTTTAAAACCACAAAGCCCAGAGCTCCAGGCACACTGCAGCTGCAAAAGGTATCCCAAGGGGAATGGAGAATTGCAAAAACCTCAATTCCAACCTTGCAGTTTCCTTGGATGCAACCACAGCCCCTGGGTGCTTTCACTGCCTAGGGTTAGGGTTCCAGCTAGGGTTAGGGTTCCACCTAGGGTTAGGGTTTTTAAAACCACAAAGCCCAGAGCTCCAGGCACACTGCAGCTGCAAAAGGCATCCCAAGGGGAAGGCAAAACTGCCACAACATGGCTTCCACACTCCTTTTTCACTGGAGGCAACCTTAACCCTAGGCTGATTTCACTGCCTAGGGTTAGGGTTCCAGCTAGGGTTAGGGTTAGGGTTCCACCTAGGGTTAGGGTTTTTAAAACCACAAAGCCCAGAGCTCCAGGCACACTGCAGCTGCAAAAGGCATCCCAAGGGGAAGGCAAAACTGCCACATCATGCCTTCCACACTCCTTTTTCACTGGAGGCAACCTTAACCCTCGGCTGATTTCACTGCCTAGGGTTAGGGTTCCATTTAGGGTTAGGGTTCCACCTAGGGTTAGGGTTTTTAAAACCACAAAGCCCAGAGCTCCAGGCACACTGCAGCTGCAAAAGGCATCCCAAGGGGAAGGCAAAACTGCCACAACATGCCTTCCTCCACTCCTTTTTCACTGGAGGCAACCTTAACCCTAGGCTGATTTCACTGCCTAGGGTTAGGGTTCCAGCTAGGGTTAGGGTTAGCGTTCCACCTAGGGTTAGGGTTTTTAAAACCACAAAGCCCAGAGCTCCAGGCACACTGCAGCTGCAAAAGGCATCCCAAGGGGAAGGCAAAACTGCCACAACATGGCTTCCACACTCCTTTTTCACTGGAGGCAACCTTAACCCTAGGCTGATTTCACTGCCTAGGGTTAGGGTTCCAGCTGGGGTTAGGGTTCCACCTAGGGTTAGGGTTTTTAAAACCACAAAGCCCAGAGCTCCAGGCACACTGCAGCTGCAAAAGGCATCCCAAGGGGAATGGAAAATTGCAAAAACCTCAATTCCAACCTTGCAGTTTCCTTGGATGCAACCACAGCCCCTGGGTGCTTTCACTGCCTAGGGTTAGGGTTCCAGCTAGGGTTAGGGTTAGGGTTCCACCTAGGGTTAGGGTTTTTAAAACCACAAAGCCCAGAGCTCCAGGCACACTGCAGCTGCAAAAGGCATCCCAAGGGGGAGGCAAAACTGCCACAACATGCCTTCCACACTCCTTTTTCACTGGAGGCAACCTTAACCCTAGGCTGATTTCACTGCCTAGGGTTAGGGTTCCAGCTAGGGTTAGGGTTAGGGTTCCACCTAGGGTTAGGGTTTTTAAAACCACAAAGCCCAGAGCTCCAGGCACACTGCAGCTGCAAAAGGCATCCCAAGGGGGAGGCAAAACTGCCACAACATGCCTTCCACACTCCTTTTTCACTGGAGGCAACCTTAACCCTAGGCTGATTTCACTGCCTAGGGTTAGGGTTCCAGCTAGGGTTAGGGTTAGGGTTCCACCTAGGGTTAGGGTTTTTAAAACCACAAAGCCCAGAGCTCCAGGCACACTGCAGCTGCAAAAGGCATCCCAAGGGGAAGGCAAAACTGCCACAACATGCCTTCCTCCACTCCTTTTTCACTGGAGGCAACCTTAACCCTAGGCTGATTTCACTGCCTAGGGTAAGGGTTCCAGCTAGGGTTAGGGTTCCACCTAGGGTTAGGGTTTTTAAAACCACAAAGCCCAGAGCTCCAGGCACACTGCAGCTGCAAAAGGTATCCCAAGGGGAATGGAAAATTGCAAAAACCTCAATTCATACCTTGCAGTTTCCTTGGATGCAACCACAGCCCCTGGGTGCTTTCACTGCCTAGGGTTAGGGTTCCAGCTAGGGTTAGGGTTAGGGTTCCACCTAGGGTTAGGGTTTTTAAAACCACAAAGCCCAGAGCTCCAGGCACACTGCAGCTGCAAAAGGCATCCCAAGGGGAAGGCAAAATTGCCACAACATGGCTTCCACACTCCTTTTTCACTGGAGGCAACCTTAACCCTAGGCTGATTTCACTGCCTAGGGTTAGGGTTCCAGCTAGGGTTAGGGTTAGGGTTCCACCTAGGGTTAGGGTTTTTAAAACCACAAAGCCCAGAGCTCCAGGCACACTGCAGCTGCAAAAGGCATCCCAAGGGGAAGGCAAAACTGCCACATCATGCCTTCCACACTCCTTTTTCACTGGAGGCAACCTTAACCCTAGGCTGATTTCACTGCCTAGGGTTAGGGTTCCAGCTAGGGTTAGGGTTAGGGTTCCACCTAGGGTTAGGGTTTTTAAAACCACAAAGCCCAGAGCTCCAGGCACACTGCAGCTGCAAAAGGCATCCCAAGGGGAAGGCAAAACTGCCACATCATGCCTTCCACACTCCTTTTTCACTGGAGGCAACCTTAACCCTAGGCTGATTTCACTGCCTAGGGTTAGGGTTCCAGCTAGGGTGAGGGTTCCACCTAGGGTTAGGGTTTTTAAAACCACAAAGCCCAGAGCTCCAGGCACACTGCAGCTGCAAAAGGCATCCCAAGGGGGAGGCAAAACTGCCACAACATGCCTTCCACACTCCTTTTTCACTGGAGGCAACCTTAACCCTAGGCTGATTTCACTGCCTAGGGTTAGGGTTCCAGCTAGGGTTAGGGTTAGGGTTCCACCTAGGGTTAGGGTTTTTAAAACCACAAAGCCCAGAGCTCCAGGCACACTGCAGCTGCAAAAGGTATCCCAAGGGGAATGGAGAATTGCAAAAACCTCAATTCCAACCTTGCAGTTTCCTTGGATGCAACCACAGCCCCTGGGTGCTTTCACTGCCTAGGGTTAGGGTTCCAGCTAGGGTTAGGGTTCCACCTAGGGTTAGGGTTTTTAAAACCACAAAGCCCAGAGCTCCAGGCACACTGCAGCTGCAAAAGGCATCCCAAGGGGAAGGCAAAACTGCCACAACATGGCTTCCACACTCCTTTTTCACTGGAGGCAACCTTAACCCTAGGCTGATTTCACTGCCTAGGGTTAGGGTTCCAGCTAGGGTTAGGGTTAGGGTTCCACCTAGGGTTAGGGTTTTTAAAACCACAAAGCCCAGAGCTCCAGGCACACTGCAGCTGCAAAAGGCATCCCAAGGGGAAGGCAAAACTGCCACATCATGCCTTCCACACTCCTTTTTCACTGGAGGCAACCTTAACCCTCGGCTGATTTCACTGCCTAGGGTTAGGGTTCCATTTAGGGTTAGGGTTCCACCTAGGGTTAGGGTTTTTAAAACCACAAAGCCCAGAGCTCCAGGCACACTGCAGCTGCAAAAGGCATCCCAAGGGGAAGGCAAAACTGCCACAACATGCCTTCCTCCACTCCTTTTTCACTGGAGGCAACCTTAACCCTAGGCTGATTTCACTGCCTAGGGTTAGGGTTCCAGCTAGGGTTAGGGTTAGCGTTCCACCTAGGGTTAGGGTTTTTAAAACCACAAAGCCCAGAGCTCCAGGCACACTGCAGCTGCAAAAGGCATCCCAAGGGGAAGGCAAAACTGCCACAACATGGCTTCCACACTCCTTTTTCACTGGAGGCAACCTTAACCCTAGGCTGATTTCACTGCCTAGGGTTAGGGTTCCAGCTGGGGTTAGGGTTCCACCTAGGGTTAGGGTTTTTAAAACCACAAAGCCCAGAGCTCCAGGCACACTGCAGCTGCAAAAGGCATCCCAAGGGGAATGGAAAATTGCAAAAACCTCAATTCCAACCTTGCAGTTTCCTTGGATGCAACCACAGCCCCTGGGTGCTTTCACTGCCTAGGGTTAGGGTTCCAGCTAGGGTTAGGGTTAGGGTTCCACCTAGGGTTAGGGTTTTTAAAACCACAAAGCCCAGAGCTCCAGGCACACTGCAGCTGCAAAAGGCATCCCAAGGGGGAGGCAAAACTGCCACAACATGCCTTCCACACTCCTTTTTCACTGGAGGCAACCTTAACCCTAGGCTGATTTCACTGCCTAGGGTTAGGGTTCCAGCTAGGGTTAGGGTTAGGGTTCCACCTAGGGTTAGGGTTTTTAAAACCACAAAGCCCAGAGCTCCAGGCACACTGCAGCTGCAAAAGGCATCCCAAGGGGGAGGCAAAACTGCCACAACATGCCTTCCACACTCCTTTTTCACTGGAGGCAACCTTAACCCTAGGCTGATTTCACTGCCTAGGGTTAGGGTTCCAGCTAGGGTTAGGGTTAGGGTTCCACCTAGGGTTAGGGTTTTTAAAACCACAAAGCCCAGAGCTCCAGGCACACTGCAGCTGCAAAAGGCATCCCAAGGGGAAGGCAAAACTGCCACAACATGCCTTCCTCCACTCCTTTTTCACTGGAGGCAACCTTAACCCTAGGCTGATTTCACTGCCTAGGGTAAGGGTTCCAGCTAGGGTTAGGGTTCCACCTAGGGTTAGGGTTTTTAAAACCACAAAGCCCAGAGCTCCAGGCACACTGCAGCTGCAAAAGGTATCCCAAGGGGAATGGAAAATTGCAAAAACCTCAATTCATACCTTGCAGTTTCCTTGGATGCAACCACAGCCCCTGGGTGCTTTCACTGCCTAGGGTTAGGGTTCCAGCTAGGGTTAGGGTTAGGGTTCCACCTAGGGTTAGGGTTTTTAAAACCACAAAGCCCAGAGCTCCAGGCACACTGCAGCTGCAAAAGGCATCCCAAGGGGAAGGCAAAATTGCCACAACATGGCTTCCACACTCCTTTTTCACTGGAGGCAACCTTAACCCTAGGCTGATTTCACTGCCTAGGGTTAGGGTTCCAGCTAGGGTTAGGGTTAGGGTTCCACCTAGGGTTAGGGTTTTTAAAACCACAAAGCCCAGAGCTCCAGGCACACTGCAGCTGCAAAAGGCATCCCAAGGGGAAGGCAAAACTGCCACATCATGCCTTCCACACTCCTTTTTCACTGGAGGCAACCTTAACCCTAGGCTGATTTCACTGCCTAGGGTTAGGGTTCCAGCTAGGGTTAGGGTTAGGGTTCCACCTAGGGTTAGGGTTTTTAAAACCACAAAGCCCAGAGCTCCAGGCACACTGCAGCTGCAAAAGGCATCCCAAGGGGAAGGCAAAACTGCCACATCATGCCTTCCACACTCCTTTTTCACTGGAGGCAACCTTAACCCTAGGCTGATTTCACTGCCTAGGGTTAGGGTTCCAGCTAGGGTGAGGGTTCCACCTAGGGTTAGGGTTTTTAAAACCACAAAGCCCAGAGCTCCAGGCACACTGCAGCTGCAAAAGGCATCCCAAGGGGGAGGCAAAACTGCCACAACATGCCTTCCACACTCCTTTTTCACTGGAGGCAACCTTAACCCTAGGCTGATTTCACTGCCTAGGGTTAGGGTTCCAGCTAGGGTTAGGGTTAGGGTTCCACCTAGGGTTAGGGTTTTTAAAACCACAAAGCCCAGAGCTCCAGGCACACTGCAGCTGCAAAAGGTATCCCAAGGGGAATGGAGAATTGCAAAAACCTCAATTCCAACCTTGCAGTTTCCTTGGATGCAACCACAGCCCCTGGGTGCTTTCACTGCCTAGGGTTAGGGTTCCAGCTAGGGTTAGGGTTCCACCTAGGGTTAGGGTTTTTAAAACCACAAAGCCCAGAGCTCCAGGCACACTGCAGCTGCAAAAGGCATCCCAAGGGGAAGGCAAAACTGCCACAACATGGCTTCCACACTCCTTTTTCACTGGAGGCAACCTTAACCCTAGGCTGATTTCACTGCCTAGGGTTAGGGTTCCAGCTAGGGTTAGGGTTAGGGTTCCACCTAGGGTTAGGGTTTTTAAAACCACAAAGCCCAGAGCTCCAGGCACACTGCAGCTGCAAAAGGCATCCCAAGGGGAAGGCAAAACTGCCACATCATGCCTTCCACACTCCTTTTTCACTGGAGGCAACCTTAACCCTCGGCTGATTTCACTGCCTAGGGTTAGGGTTCCATTTAGGGTTAGGGTTCCACCTAGGGTTAGGGTTTTTAAAACCACAAAGCCCAGAGCTCCAGGCACACTGCAGCTGCAAAAGGCATCCCAAGGGGAAGGCAAAACTGCCACAACATGCCTTCCTCCACTCCTTTTTCACTGGAGGCAACCTTAACCCTAGGCTGATTTCACTGCCTAGGGTTAGGGTTCCAGCTGGGGTTAGGGTTCCACCTAGGGTTAGGGTTTTTAAAACCACAAAGCCCAGAGCTCCAGGCACACTGCAGCTGCAAAAGGCATCCCAAGGGGAATGGAAAATTGCAAAAACCTCAATTCCAACCTTGCAGTTTCCTTGGATGCAACCACAGCCCCTGGGTGCTTTCACTGCCTAGGGTTAGGGTTCCAGCTAGGGTTAGGGTTAGGGTTCCACCTAGGGTTAGGGTTTTTAAAACCACAAAGCCCAGAGCTCCAGGCACACTGCAGCTGCAAAAGGCATCCCAAGGGGGAGGCAAAACTGCCACAACATGCCTTCCACACTCCTTTTTCACTGGAGGCAACCTTAACCCTAGGCTGATTTCACTGCCTAGGGTTAGGGTTCCAGCTAGGGTTAGGGTTAGGGTTCCACCTAGGGTTAGGGTTTTTAAAACCACAAAGCCCAGAGCTCCAGGCACACTGCAGCTGCAAAAGGCATCCCAAGGGGGAGGCAAAACTGCCACAACATGCCTTCCACACTCCTTTTTCACTGGAGGCAACCTTAACCCTAGGCTGATTTCACTGCCTAGGGTTAGGGTTCCAGCTAGGGTTAGGGTTAGGGTTCCACCTAGGGTTAGGGTTTTTAAAACCACAAAGCCCAGAGCTCCAGGCACACTGCAGCTGCAAAAGGCATCCCAAGGGGAAGGCAAAACTGCCACAACATGCCTTCCTCCACTCCTTTTTCACTGGAGGCAACCTTAACCCTAGGCTGATTTCACTGCCTAGGGTAAGGGTTCCAGCTAGGGTTAGGGTTCCACCTAGGGTTAGGGTTTTTAAAACCACAAAGCCCAGAGCTCCAGGCACACTGCAGCTGCAAAAGGTATCCCAAGGGGAATGGAAAATTGCAAAAACCTCAATTCATACCTTGCAGTTTCCTTGGATGCAACCACAGCCCCTGGGTGCTTTCACTGCCTAGGGTTAGGGTTCCAGCTAGGGTTAGGGTTAGGGTTCCACCTAGGGTTAGGGTTTTTAAAACCACAAAGCCCAGAGCTCCAGGCACACTGCAGCTGCAAAAGGCATCCCAAGGGGAAGGCAAAATTGCCACAACATGGCTTCCACACTCCTTTTTCACTGGAGGCAACCTTAACCCTAGGCTGATTTCACTGCCTAGGGTTAGGGTTCCAGCTAGGGTTAGGGTTAGGGTTCCACCTAGGGTTAGGGTTTTTAAAACCACAAAGCCCAGAGCTCCAGGCACACTGCAGCTGCAAAAGGCATCCCAAGGGGAAGGCAAAACTGCCACATCATGCCTTCCACACTCCTTTTTCACTGGAGGCAACCTTAACCCTAGGCTGATTTCACTGCCTAGGGTTAGGGTTCCAGCTAGGGTTAGGGTTAGGGTTCCACCTAGGGTTAGGGTTTTTAAAACCACAAAGCCCAGAGCTCCAGGCACACTGCAGCTGCAAAAGGCATCCCAAGGGGAAGGCAAAACTGCCACATCATGCCTTCCACACTCCTTTTTCACTGGAGGCAACCTTAACCCTAGGCTGATTTCACTGCCTAGGGTTAGGGTTCCAGCTAGGGTGAGGGTTCCACCTAGGGTTAGGGTTTTTAAAACCACAAAGCCCAGAGCTCCAGGCACACTGCAGCTGCAAAAGGCATCCCAAGGGGAAGGCAAAACTGCCACAACATGCCTTCCTCCACTCCTTTTTCACTGGAGGCAACCTTAACCCTAGGCTGATTTCACTGCCTAGGGTAAGGGTTCCAGCTAGGGTTAGGGTTCCACCTAGGGTTAGGGTTTTTAAAACCACAAAGCCCAGAGCTCCAGGCACACTGCAGCTGCAAAAGGTATCCCAAGGGGAATGGAAAATTGCAAAAACCTCAATTCCAACCTTGCAGTTTCCTTGGATGCAACCATAGCCCCTGGGTGCTTTCACTGCCTAGGGTTAGGGTTCCAGCTAGGTTTAGGGTTCCACCTAGGGTTAGGGTTTTTAAAACCACAAAGCCCAGAGCTCCAGGCACACTGCAGCTGCAAAAGGCATCCCAAGGGGAAGGCAAAACTGCCACAACATGGCTTCCACACTCCTTTTTCACTGGAGGCAACCTTAACCCTAGGCTGATTTCACTGCCTAGGGTTAGGGTTCCAGCTAGGGTTAGGGTTAGGGTTCCACCTAGGGTTAGGGTTTTTAAAACCACAAAGCCCAGAGCTCCAGGCACACTGCAGCTGCAAAAGGCATCCCAAGGGGAAGGCAAAACTGCCACATCATGCCTTCCACACTCCTTTTTCACTGGAGGCAACCTTAACCCTAGGCTGATTTCACTGCCTAGGGTTAGGGTTCCAGCTAGGGTGAGGGTTCCACCTAGGGTTAGGGTTTTTAAAACCACAAAGCCCAGAGCTCCAGGCACACTGCAGCTGCAAAAGGCATCCCAAGGGGAAGGCAAAACTGCCACAACATGCCTTCCTCCACTCCTTTTTCACTGGAGGCAACCTTAACCCTAGGCTGATTTCACTGCCTAGGGTTAGGGTTCCAGCTAGGGTTAGGGTTCCAGCTAGGGTTAGGGTTTTTAAAACCACAAAGCCCAGAGCTCCAGGCACACTGCAGCTGCAAAAGGTATCCCAAGGGGAATGGAAAATTGCAAAAACCTCAATTCCAACCTTGCAGTTTCCTTGGATGCAACCACAGCCCCTGGGTGCTTTCACTGCCTAGGGTTAGGGTTCCAGCTAGGGTTAGGGTTCCACCTAGGGTTAGGGTTTTTAAAACCACAAAGCCCAGAGCTCCAGGCACACTGCAGCTGCAAAAGGCATCCCAAGGGGAAGGCAAAACTGCCACATCATGCCTTCCACACTCCTTTTTCACTGGAGGCAACCTTAACCCTAGGCTGATTTCACTGCCTAGGGTTAGGGTTCCAGCTAGGGTTAGGGTTCCACCTAGGGTTAGGGTTTTTAAAACCACAAAGCCCAGAGCTCCAGGCACACTGCAGCTGCAAAAGGCATCCCAAGGGGAAGGCAAAACTGCCACAACATGCCTTCCACACTCCTTTTTCACTGGAGGCAACCTTAACCCTAGGCTGATTTCACTGCCTAGGGTTAGGGTTCCAGCTAGGGTTAGGGTTAGCGTTCCACCTAGGGTTAGGGTTTTTAAAACCACAAAGCCCAGAGCTCCAGGCACACTGCAGCTGCAAAAGGCATCCCAAGGGGAAGGCAAAACTGCCACAACATGCCTTCCACACTCCTTTTTCACTGGAGGCAACCTTAACCCTAGGCTGATTTCACTGCCTAGGGTTAGGGTTCCAGCTAGGGTTAGGGTTAGGGTTCCACCTAGGGTTAGGGTTTTTAAAACCACAAAGCCCAGAGCTCCAGGCACACTGCAGCTGCAAAAGGCATCCCAAGGGGAAGGCAAAACTGCCACAACATGCCTTCCTCCACTCCTTTTTCACTGGAGGCAACCTTAACCCTAGGCTGATTTCACTGCCTAGGGTTAGGGTTCCAGCTAGGGTTAGGGTTAGGGTTCCACCTAGGGTTAGGGTTTTTAAAACCACAAAGCCCAGAGCTCCAGGCACACTGCAGCTGCAAAAGGCATCCCAAGGGGAAGGCAAAACTGCCACAACATGCCTTCCACACTCCTTTTTCACTGGAGGCAACCTTAACCCTAGGCTGATTTCACTGCCTAGGGTTCGGGTTCCAGCTAGGGTTAGGGTTCCACCTAGGGTTAGGGTTTTTAAAACCACAAAGCCCAGAGCTCCAGGCACACTGCAGCTGCAAAAGGCATCCCAAGGGGAAGGCAAAACTGCCACAACATGCCTTCCTCCACTCCTTTTTCACTGGAGGCAACCTTAACCCTAGGCTGATTTCACTGCCTAGGGTAAGGGTTCCAGCTAGGGTTAGGGTTCCACCTAGGGTTAGGGTTTTTAAAACCACAAAGCCCAGAGCTCCAGGCACACTGCAGCTGCAAAAGGTATCCCAAGGGGAATGGAAAATTGCAAAAACCTCAATTCATACCTTGCAGTTTCCTTGGATGCAACCACAGCCCCTGGGTGCTTTCACTGCCTAGGGTTAGGGTTCCAGCTAGGGTTAGGGTTCCACCTAGGGTTAGGGTTTTTAAAACCACAAAGCCCAGAGCTCCAGGCACACTGCAGCTGCAAAAGGCATCCCAAGGGGAAGGCAAAACTGCCACATCATGCCTTCAACACTCCTTTTTCACTGGAGGCAACCTTAACCCTAGGCTGATTTCACTGCCTAGGATTAGGGTTCCAGCTAGGGTTAGGGTTAGGGTTCCACCTAGGGTTAGGGTTTTTAAAACCACAAAGCCCAGAGCTCCAGGCACACTGCAGCTGCAAAAGGCATCCCAAGGGGAAGGCAAAACTGCCACAACATGCCTTCCACACTCCTTTTTCACTGGAGGCAACCTTAACCCTAGGCTGATTTCACTGCCTAGGGTTAGGGTTCCAGCTAGGGTTAGGGTTAGGGTTCCACCTAAGGTTAGGGTTTTTAAAACCACAAAGCCCAGAGCTCCAGGCACACTGCAGCTGCAAAAGGCATCCCAAGGGGGAGGCAAAACTGCCACAACATGCCTTCCACACTCCTTTTTCACTGGAGGCAACCTTAACCCTAGGCTGATTTCACTGCCTAGGGTTAGGGTTCCAGCTAGGGTTAGGGTTAGGGTTCAACCTAGGGTTAGGGTTTTTAAAACCACAAAGCCCAGAGCTCCAGGCACACTGCAGCTGCAAAAGGTATCCCAAGGGGAATGGAAAATTGCAAAAACCTCAATTCCAACCTTGCAGTTTCCTTGGATGCAACCACAGCCCCTGGGTGCTTTCACTGCCTAGGGTTAGGGTTCCAGCTAGGGTTAGGGTTCCACCTAGGGTTAGGGTTTTTAAAACCACAAAGCCCAGAGCTCCAGGCACACTGCAGCTGCAAAAGGCATCCCAAGGGGAAGGCAAAACTGCCACAACATGGCTTCCACACTCCTTTTTCACTGGAGGCAACCTTAACCCTAGGCTGATTTCACTGCCTAGGGTTAGGGTTCCAGCTAGGGTTAGGGTTAGGGTTCCACCTAGGGTTAGGGTTTTTAAAACCACAAAGCCCAGAGCTCCAGGCACACTGCAGCTGCAAAAGGCATCCCAAGGGGAAGGCAAAACTGCCACATCATGCCTTCCACACTCCTTTTTCACTGGAGGCAACCTTAACCCTAGGCTGATTTCACTGCCTAGGGTTAGGGTTCCAGCTAGGGTTAGGGTTCCACCTAGGGTTAGGGTTTTTAAAACCACAAAGCCCAGAGCTCCAGGCACACTGCAGCTGCAAAAGGCATCCCAAGGGGAAGGCAAAACTGCCACAACATGCCTTCCTCCACTCCTTTTTCACTGGAGGCAACCTTAACCCTAGGCTGATTTCACTGCCTAGGGTTAGGGTTCCAGCTAGGGTTAGGGTTAGCGTTCCACCTAGGGTTAGGGTTTTTAAAACCACAAAGCCCAGAGCTCCAGGCACACTGCAGCTGCAAAAGGCATCCCAAGGGGAAGGCAAAACTGCCACAACATGCCTTCCACACTCCTTTTTCACTGGAGGCAACCTTAACCCTAGGCTGATTTCACTGCCTAGGGTTAGGGTTCCAGCTAGGGTTAGGGTTAGGGTTCCACCTAGGGTTAGGGTTTTTAAAACCACAAAGCCCAGAGCTCCAGGCACACTGCAGCTGCAAAAGGCATCCCAAGGGGAAGGCAAAACTGCCACAACATGCCTTCCACACTCCTTTTTCACTGGAGGCAACCTTAACCCTAGGCTGATTTCACTGCCTAGGGTTAGGGTTCCAGCTAGGGTTAGGGTTAGGGTTCCACCTAAGGTTAGGGTTTTTAAAACCACAAAGCCCAGAGCTCCAGGCACACTGCAGCTGCAAAAGGCATCCCAAGGGGAAGGCAAAACTGCCACAACATGCCTTCCACACTCCTTTTTCACTGGAGGCAACCTTAACCCTAGGCTGATTTCACTGCCTAGGGTTAGGGTTCCAGCTAGGGTTAGGGTTAGGGTTCCACCTAGGGTTAGGGTTTTTAAAACCACAAAGCCCAGAGCTCCAGGCACACTGCAGCTGCAAAAGGTATCCCAAGGGGAATGGAAAATTGCAAAAACCTCAATTCCAACCTTGCAGTTTCCTTGGATGCAACCACAGCCCCTGGGTGCTTTCACTGCCTAGGGTTAGGGTTCCAGCTAGGTTTAGGGTTCCACCTAGGGTTAGGGTTTATAAAACCACAAAGCCCAGAGCTCCAGGCACACTGCAGCTGCAAAAGGCATCCCAAGGGGAAGGCAAAACTGCCACATCATGCCTTCCACACTCCTTTTTCACTGGAGGCAACCTTAACCCTAGGCTGATTTCACTGCCTAGGGTTAGGGTTCCAGCTAGGGTGAGGGTTCCACCTAGGGTTAGGGTTTTTAAAACCACAAAGCCCAGAGCTCCAGGCACACTGCAGCTGCAAAAGGCATCCCAAGGGGAAGGCAAAACTGCCACATCATGCCTTCCACACTCCTTTTTCACTGGAGGCAACCTTAACCCTAGGCTGATTTCACTGCCTAGGGTTAGGGTTCCAGCTAGGGTTAGGGTTCCACCTAGGGTTAGGGTTTTTAAAACCACAAAGCCCAGAGCTCCAGGCACACTGCAGCTGCAAAAGGCATCCCAAGGGGAAGGCAAAACTGCCACAACATGCCTTCCTCCACTCCTTTTTCACTGGAGGCAACCTTAACCCTAGGCTGATTTCACTGCCTAGGGTTAGGGTTCCAGCTAGGGTTAGGGTTAGGGTTCCACCTAGGGTAAGGGTTTTTAAAACCACAAAGCCCAGAGCTCCAGGCACACTGCAGCTGCAAAAGGCATCCCAAGGGGAAGGCAAAACTGCCACAACATGCCTTCCACACTCCTTTTTCACTGGAGGCAACCTTAACCCTAGGCTGATTTCACTGCCTAGGGTTAGGGTTCCAGCTAGGGTTAGGGTTAGGGTTCCACCTAGGGTTAGGGTTTTTAAAACCACAAAGCCCAGAGCTCCAGGCACACTGCAGCTGCAAAAGGCATCCCAAGGGGAAGGCAAAACTGCCACAACATGCCTTCCTCCACTCCTTTTTCACTGGAGGCAACCTTAACCCTAGGCTGATTTCACTGCCTAGGGTTAGGGTTCCAGCTAGGGTTAGGGTTAGGGTTCCACCTAGGGTTAGGGTTTTTAAAACCACAAAGCCCAGAGCTCCAGGCACACTGCAGCTGCAAAAGGCATCCCAAGGGGAAGGCAAAACTGCCACAACATGCCTTCCACACTCCTTTTTCACTGGAGGCAACCTTAACCCTAGGCTGATTTCACTGCCTAGGGTTCGGGTTCCAGCTAGGGTTAGGGTTCCACCTAGGGTTAGGGTTTTTAAAACCACAAAGCCCAGAGCTCCAGGCACACTGCAGCTGCAAAAGGCATCCCAAGGGGAAGGCAAAACTGCCACATCATGCCTTCCACACTCCTTTTTCACTGGAGGCAACCTTAACCCTGGGCTGATTTCACTGCCTAGGGTTAGGGTTCCAGCTAGGGTTAGGGTTAGGGTTCCACCTAGGGTTAGGGTTTTTAAAACCACAAAGCCCAGAGCTCCAGGCACACTGCAGCTGCAAAAGGCATCCCAAGGGGAAGGCAAAACTGCCACATCATGCCTTCCACACTCCTTTTTCACTGGAGGCAACCTTAACCCTAGGCTGATTTCACTGCCTAGGGTTAGGGTTCCAGCTAGGGTTAGGGTTAGGGTTCCACCTAGGGTTAGGGTTTTTAAAACCACAAAGCCCAGAGCTCCAGGCACACTGCAGCTGCAAAAGGCATCCCAAGGGGGAGGCAAAACTGCCACAACATGCCTTCCACACTCCTTTTTCACTGGAGGCAACCTTAACCCTAGGCTGATTTCACTGCCTAGGGTTAGGGTTCCAGCTAGGGTTAGGGTTAGGGTTCAACCTAGGGTTAGGGTTTTTAAAACCACAAAGCCCAGAGCTCCAGGCACACTGCAGCTGCAAAAGGTATCCCAAGGGGAATGGAAAATTGCAAAAACCTCAATTCATACCTTGCAGTTTCCTTGGATGCAACCACAGCCCCTGGGTGCTTTCACTGCCTAGGGTTAGGGTTCCAGCTAGGGTTAGGGTTTTTAAAACCACAAAGCCCAGAGCTCCAGGCACACTGCAGCTGCAAAAGGCATCCCAAGGGGAAGGCAAAACTGCCACAACATGCCTTCCACACTCCTTTTTCACTGGAGGCAACCTTAACCCTAGGCTGATTTCACTGCCTAGGGTTAGGGTTCCAGCTAGGGTTAGGGTTAGGGTTCCACCTAGGGTTAGGGTTTTTAAAACCACAAAGCCCAGAGCTCCAGGCACACTGCAGCTGCAAAAGGCATCCCAAGGGGGAGGCAAAACTGCCACAACATGCCTTCCACACTCCTTTTTCACTGGAGGCAACCTTAACCCTAGGCTGATTTCACTGCCTAGGGTTAGGGTTCCAGCTAGGGTTAGGGTTAGGGTTCAACCTAGGGTTAGGGTTTTTAAAACCACAAAGCCCAGAGCTCCAGGCACACTGCAGCTGCAAAAGGTATCCCAAGGGGAATGGAAAATTGCAAAAACCTCAATTCCAACCTTGCAGTTTCCTTGGATGCAACCACAGCCCCTGGGTGCTTTCACTGCCTAGGGTTAGGGTTCCAGCTAGGTTTAGGGTTCCACCTAGGGTTAGGGTTTATAAAACCACAAAGCCCAGAGCTCCAGGCACACTGCAGCTGCAAAAGGCATCCCAAGGGGAAGGCAAAACTGCCACATCATGCCTTCCACACTCCTTTTTCACTGGAGGCAACCTTAACCCTAGGCTGATTTCACTGCCTAGGGTTAGGGTTCCAGCTAGGGTGAGGGTTCCACCTAGGGTTAGGGTTTTTAAAACCACAAAGCCCAGAGCTCCAGGCACACTGCAGCTGCAAAAGGCATCCCAAGGGGAAGGCAAAACTGCCACATCATGCCTTCCACACTCCTTTTTCACCGGAGGCAACCTTAACCCTAGGCTGATTTCACTGCCTAGGGTTAGGGTTCCAGCTAGGGTTAGGGTTAGGGTTCCACCTAGGGTTAGGGTTTTTAAAACCACAAAGCCCAGAGCTCCAGGCACACTGCAGCTGCAAAAGGCATCCCAAGGGGAAGGCAAAACTGCCACAACATGGCTTCCACACTCCTTTTTCACTGGAGGCAACCTTAACCCTAGGCTGATTTCACTGCCTAGGGTTAGGGTTCCAGCTAGGGTTAGGGTTAGGGTTCCACCTAGGGTTAGGGTTTTTAAAACCACAAAGCCCAGAGCTCCAGGCACACTGCAGCTGCAAAAGGCATCCCAAGGGGAAGGCAAAATTGCCACAACATGGCTTCCACACTCCTTTTTCACTGGAGGCAACCTTAACCCTAGGCTGATTTCACTGCCTAGGGTTAGGGTTCCAGCTAGGGTTAGGGTTAGGGTTCCACCTAGGGTTAGGGTTTTTAAAACCACAAAGCCCAGAGCTCCAGGCACACTGCAGCTGCAAAAGGCATCCCAAGGGGAAGGCAAAACTGCCACAACATGCCTTCCACACTCCTTTTTCACTGGAGGCAACCTTAACCCTAGGCTGATTTCACTGCCTAGGGTTCGGGTTCCAGCTAGGGTTAGGGTTCCACCTAGGGTTAGGGTTTTTAAAACCACAAAGCCCAGAGCTCCAGGCACACTGCAGCTGCAAAAGGTATCCCAAGGGGAATGGAAAATTGCAAAAACCTCAATTCCAACCTTGCAGTTTCCTTGGATGCAACCACAGCCCCTGGGTGCTTTCACTGCCTAGGGTTAGGGTTCCAGCTAGGGTTAGGGTTCCACCTAGGGTTAGGGTTTTTAAAACCACAAAGCCCAGAGCTCCAGGCACACTGCAGCTGCAAAAGGCATCCCAAGGGGAAGGCAAAACTGCCACATCATGCCTTCCACACTCCTTTTTCACTGGAGGCAACCTTAACCCTGGGCTGATTTCACTGCCTAGGGTTAGGGTTCCAGCTAGGGTTAGGGTTAGGGTTCCACCTAGGGTTAGGGTTTTTAAAACCACAAAGCCCAGAGCTCCAGGCACACTGCAGCTGCAAAAGGCATCCCAAGGGGAAGGCAAAACTGCCACATCATGCCTTCCACACTCCTTTTTCACTGGAGGCAACCTTAACCCTGGGCTGATTTCACTGCCTAGGGTTAGGGTTCCAGCTAGGGTTAGGGTTAGGGTTCCACCTAGGGTTAGGGTTTTTAAAACCACAAAGCCCAGAGCTCCAGGCACACTGCAGCTGCAAAAGGCATCCCAAGGGGGAGGCAAAACTGCCACAACATGCCTTCCACACTCCTTTTTCACTGGAGGCAACCTTAACCCTAGGCTGATTTCACTGCCTAGGGTTAGGGTTCCAGCTAGGGTTAGGGTTAGGGTTCAACCTAGGGTTAGGGTTTTTAAAACCACAAAGCCCAGAGCTCCAGGCACACTGCAGCTGCAAAAGGTATCCCAAGGGGAATGGAAAATTGCAAAAACCTCAATTCATACCTTGCAGTTTCCTTGGATGCAACCACAGCCCCTGGGTGCTTTCACTGCCTAGGGTTAGGGTTCCAGCTAGGGTTAGGGTTTTTAAAACCACAAAGCCCAGAGCTCCAGGCACACTGCAGCTGCAAAAGGCATCCCAAGGGGAAGGCAAAACTGCCACAACATGCCTTCCACACTCCTTTTTCACTGGAGGCAACCTTAACCCTAGGCTGATTTCACTGCCTAGGGTTAGGGTTCCAGCTAGGGTTAGGGTTAGGGTTCCACCTAGGGTTAGGGTTTTTAAAACCACAAAGCCCAGAGCTCCAGGCACACTGCAGCTGCAAAAGGCATCCCAAGGGGGAGGCAAAACTGCCACAACATGCCTTCCACACTCCTTTTTCACTGGAGGCAACCTTAACCCTAGGCTGATTTCACTGCCTAGGGTTAGGGTTCCAGCTAGGGTTAGGGTTAGGGTTCAACCTAGGGTTAGGGTTTTTAAAACCACAAAGCCCAGAGCTCCAGGCACACTGCAGCTGCAAAAGGTATCCCAAGGGGAATGGAAAATTGCAAAAACCTCAATTCCAACCTTGCAGTTTCCTTGGATGCAACCACAGCCCCTGGGTGCTTTCACTGCCTAGGGTTAGGGTTCCAGCTAGGGTTAGGGTTCCACCTAGGGTTAGGGTTTTTAAAACCACAAAGCCCAGAGCTCCAGGCACACTGCAGCTGCAAAAGGCATCCCAAGGGGAAGGCAAAACTGCCACATCATGCCTTCCACACTCCTTTTTCACTGGAGGCAACCTTAACCCTAGGCTGATTTCACTGCCTAGGGTTAGGGTTCCAGCTAGGGTTAGGGTTAGGGTTCCACCTAGGGTTAGGGTTTTTAAAACCACAAAGCCCAGAGCTCCAGGCACACTGCAGCTGCAAAAGGCATCCCAAGGGGAAGGCAAAACTGCCACAACATGCCTTCCGCACTCCTTTTTCACTGGAGGCAACCTTAACCCTAGGCTGATTTCACTGCCTAGGGTTAGGGTTCCAGCTAGGGTTAGGGTTAGGGTTCCACCTAAGGTTAGGGTTTTTAAAACCACAAAGCCCAGAGCTCCAGGCACACTGCAGCTGCAAAAGGCATCCCAAGGGGAAGGCAAAATTGCCACAACATGGCTTCCACACTCCTTTTTCACTGGAGGCAACCTTAACCCTAGGCTGATTTCACTGCCTAGGGTTAGGGTTCCAGCTAGGGTTAGGGTTAGGGTTCCAGCTAGGGTTAGGGTTTTTAAAACCACAAAGCCCAGAGCTCCAGGCACACTGCAGCTGCAAAAGGCATCCCAAGGGGAAGGCAAAACTGCCACATCATGCCTTCCTCCACTCCTTTTTCACTGGAGGCAACCTTAACCCTAGGCTGATTTCACTGCCTAGGGTTAGGGTTCCAGCTAGGGTGAGGGTTCCACCTAGGGTTAGGGTTTTTAAAACCACAAAGCCCAGAGCTCCAGGCACACTGCAGCTGCAAAAGGCATCCCAAGGGGAAGGCAAAACTGCCACAACATGCCTTCCACACTCCTTTTTCACTGGAGGCAACCTTAACCCTAGGCTGATTTCACTGCCTAGGGTTAGGGTTCCAGCTAGGGTGAGGGTTCCACCTAGGGTTAGGGTTTTTAAAACCACAAAGCCCAGAGCTCCAGGCACACTGCAGCTGCAAAAGGCATCCCAAGGGGAAGGCAAAACTGCCACAACATGCCTTCCACACTCCTTTTTCACTGGAGGCAACCTTAACCCTAGGCTGATTTCACTGCCTAGGGTTAGGGTTCCAGCTAGGGTTAGGGTTAGGGTTCCACCTAGGGTTAGGGTTTTTAAAACCACAAAGCCCAGAGCTCCAGGCAAACTGCAGCTGCAAAAGGCATCCCAAGGGGAAGGCAAAACTGCCACAACATGCCTTCCTCCACTCCTTTTTCACTGGAGGCAACCTTAACCCTAGGCTGATTTCACTGCCTAGGGTTAGGGTTCCAGCTAGGGTTAGGGTTCCACCTAGGGTTAGGGTTTTTAAAACCACAAAGCCCAGAGCTCCAGGCACACTGCAGCTGCAAAAGGCATCCCAAGGGGAAGGCAAAACTGCCACAACATGCCTTCCACACTCCTTTTTCACTGGAGGCAACCTTAACCCTAGGCTGATTTCACTGCCTAGGGTTAGGGTTCCAGCTAGGGTTAGGGTTAGGGTTCCACCTAGGGTTAGGGTTTTTAAAACCACAAAGCCCAGAGCTCCAGGCACACTGCAGCTGCAAAAGGCATCCCAAGGGGGAGGCAAAACTGCCACAACATGCCTTCCACACTCCTTTTTCACTGGAGGCAACCTTAACCCTAGGCTGATTTCACTGCCTAGGGTTAGGATTCCAGCTAGGGTTAGGGTTAGGGTTCCACCTAGGGTTAGGGTTTTTAAAACCACAAAGCCCAGAGCTCCAGGCACACTGCAGCTGCAAAAGGCATCCCAAGGGGAAGGCAAAACTGCCACAACATGCCTTCCTCCACTCCTTTTTCACTGGAGGCAACCTTAACCCTAGGCTGATTTCACTGCCTAGGGTTAGGGTTCCAGCTAGGGTTAGGGTTAGGGTTCCACCTAGGGTTAGGGTTTTTAAAACCACAAAGCCCAGAGCTCCAGGCACACTGCAGCTGCAAAAGGCATCCCAAGGGGAAGGCAAAACTGCCACAACATGCCTTCCTCCTCTCCTTTTTCACTGGAGGCAACCTTAACCCTAGGCTGATTTCACTGCCTAGGGTTAGGGTTCCAGCTAGGGTTAGGGTTAGGGTTCCACCTAGGGTTAGGGTTTTTAAAACCACAAAGCCCAGAGCTCCAGGCACACTGCAGCTGCAAAAGGCATCCCAAGGGGAAGGCAAAACTGCCACAACATGCCTTCCTCCACTCCTTTTTCACTGGAGGCAACCTTAACCCTAGGCTGATTTCACTGCCTAGGGTTAGGGTTCCAGCTAGGGTTAGGGTTCCAGCTAGGGTTAGGGTTTTTAAAACCACAAAGCCCAGAGCTCCAGGCACACTGCAGCTGCAAAAGGCATCCCAAGGGGAAGGCAAAACTGCCACAACATGCCTTCCTCCTCTCCTTTTTCACTGGAGGCAACCTTAACCCTAGGCTGATTTCACTGCCTAGGGTTAGGGTTCCAGCTAGGGTTAGGGTTAGGGTTCCACCTAGGGTTAGGGTTTTTAAAACCACAAAGCCCAGAGCTCCAGGCACACTGCAGCTGCAAAAGGCATCCCAAGGGGAAGGCAAAACTGCCACAACATGCCTTCCGCACTCCTTTTTCACTGGAGGCAACCTTAACCCTAGGCTGATTTCACTGCCTAGGGTTAGGGTTCCAGCTAGGGTTAGGGTTAGGGTTCCACCTAAGGTTAGGGTTTTTAAAACCACAAAGCCCAGAGCTCCAGGCACACTGCAGCTGCAAAAGGCATCCCAAGGGGAAGGCAAAACTGCCACATCATGCCTTCCTCCACTCCTTTTTCACTGGAGGCAACCTTAACCCTAGGCTGATTTCACTGCCTAGGGTTAGGGTTCCAGCTAGGGTGAGGGTTCCACCTAGGGTTAGGGTTTTTAAAACCACAAAGCCCAGAGCTCCAGGCACACTGCAGCTGCAAAAGGCATCCCAAGGGGAAGGCAAAACTGCCACAACATGCCTTCCTCCACTCCTTTTTCACTGGAGGCAACCTTAACCCTAGGCTGATTTCACTGCCTAGGGTAAGGGTTCCAGCTAGGGTTAGGGTTGCACCTAGGGTTAGGGTTTTTAAAACCACAAAGCCCAGAGCTCCAGGCACACTGCAGCTGCAAAAGGCATCCCAAGGGGAAGGCAAAACTGCCACAACATGCCTTCCACACTCCTTTTTCACTGGAGGCAACCTTAACCCTAGGCTGATTTCACTGCCTAGGGTTAGGGTTCCAGCTAGGGTTAGGGTTAGGGTTCCACCTAGGGTTAGGGTTTTTAAAACCACAAAGCCCAGAGCTCCAGGCACACTGCAGCTGCAAAAGGCATCCCAAGGGGAAGGCAAAACTGCCACAACATGCCTTCCACACTCCTTTTTCACTGGAGGCAACCTTAACCCTAGGCTGATTTCACTGCCTAGGGTTAGGGTTCCAGCTAGGGTTAGGGTTAGGGTTCCACCTAGGGTTAGGGTTTTTAAAACCACAAAGCCCAGAGCTCCAGGCACACTGCAGCTGCAAAAGGCATCCCAAGGGGGAGGCAAAACTGCCACAACATGCCTTCCACACTCCTTTTTCACTGGAGGCAACCTTAACCCTAGGCTGATTTCACTGCCTAGGGTTAGGGTTCCAGTTAGGGTTAGGGTTAGGGTTCCACCTAGGGTTAGGGTTTTTAAAACCACAAAGCCCAGAGCTCCAGGCACACTGCAGCTGCAAAAGGCATCCCAAGGGGAAGGCAAAACTGCCACAACATGCCTTCCTCCACTCCTTTTTCACTGGAGGCAACCTTAACCCTAGGCTGATTTCACTGCCTAGGGTTAGGGTTCCAGCTAGGGTTAGGGTTAGGGTTCCAGCTAGGGTTAGGGTTTTTAAAACCACAAAGCCCAGAGCTCCAGGCACACTGCAGCTGCAAAAGGCATCCCAAGGGGAAGGCAAAACTGCCACAACATGCCTTCCACACTCCTTTTTCACTGGAGGCAACCTTAACCCTAGGCTGATTTCACTGCCTAGGGTAAGGGTTCCAGCTAGGGTTAGGGTTCCACCTAGGGTTAGGGTTTTTAAAACCACAAAGCCCAGAGCTCCAGGCACACTGCAGCTGCAAAAGGCATCCCAAGGGGAAGGCAAAACTGCCACAACATGCCTTCCTCCTCTCCTTTTTCACTGGAGGCAACCTTAACCCTAGGCTGATTTCACTGCCTAGGGTTAGGGTTCCAGCTAGGGTTAGGGTTCCAGCTAGGGTTAGGGTTTTTAAAACCACAAAGCCCAGAGCTCCAGGCACACTGCAGCTGCAAAAGGCATCCCAAGGGGAAGGCAAAACTGCCACAACATGCCTTCCTCCTCTCCTTTTTCACTGGAGGCAACCTTAACCCTAGGCTGATTTCACTGCCTAGGGTTAGGGTTCCAGCTAGGGTTAGGGTTAGGGTTCCACCTAGGGTTAGGGTTTTTAAAACCACAAAGCCCAGAGCTCCAGGCACACTGCAGCTGCAAAAGGCATCCCAAGGGGAAGGCAAAACTGCCACAACATGCCTTCCACACTCCTTTTTCACTGGAGGCAACCTTAACCCTAGGCTGATTTCACTGCCTAGGGTTAGGGTTCCAGCTAGGGTTAGGGTTAGGGTTCCACCTAGGGTTAGGGTTTTTAAAACCACAAAGCCCAGAGCTCCAGGCACACTGCAGCTGCAAAAGGCATCCCAAGGGGAAGGCAAAACTGCCACAACATGCCTTCCTCCACTCCATTTTCACTGGAGGCAACCTTAACCCTAGGCTGATTTCACTGCCTAGGGTTAGGGTTCCAGCTAGGGTTAGGGTTAGGGTTCCACCTAGGGTTAGGGTTTTTAAAACCACAAAGCCCAGAGCTCCAGGCACACTGCAGCTGCAAAAGGCATCCCAAGGGGAAGGCAAAACTGCCACAACATGGCTTCCACACTCCTTTTTCACTGGAGGCAACCTTAACCCTAGGCTGATTTCACTGCCTAGGGTAAGGGTTCCAGCTAGGGTTAGGGTTCCACCTAGGGTTAGGGTTTTTAAAACCACAAAGCCCAGAGCTCCAGGCACACTGCAGCTGCAAAAGGCATCCCAAGGGGAAGGCAAAACTGCCACAACATGCCTTCCTCCACTCCTTTTTCACTGGAGGCAACCTTAACCCTAGGCTGATTTCACTGCCTAGGGTTAGGGTTCCAGCTAGGGTTAGGGTTCCACCTAGGGTTAGGGTTTTTAAAACCACAAAGCCCAGAGCTCCAGGCACACTGCAGCTGCAAAAGGCATCCCAAGGGGAAGGCAAAACTGCCACAACATGCCTTCCACACTCCTTTTTCACTGGAGGCAACCTTAACCCTAGGCTGATTTCACTGCCTAGGGTTAGGGTTCCAGCTAGGGTTAGGGTTAGGGTTAGGGTTCCACCTAGGGTTAGGGTTTTTAAAACCACAAAGCCCAGAGCTCCAGGCACACTGCAGCTGCAAAAGGCATCCCAAGGGGAAGGCAAAACTGCCACAACATGCCTTCCACATTCCTTTTTCACTGGAGGCAACCTTAACCCTAGGCTGATTTCACTGCCTAGGGTTAGGGTTCCAGCTAGGGTTAGGGTTCCACCTAGGGTTAGGGTTTTTAAAACCACAAAGCCCAGAGCTCCAGGCACACTGCAGCTGCAAAAGGCATCCCAAGGGGAAGGCAAAACTGCCACAACATGGCTTCCACACTCCTTTTTCACTGGAGGCAACCTTAACCCTAGGCTGATTTCACTGCCTAGGGTTAGGGTTCCAGCTAGGGTTAGGGTTCCACCTAGGGTTAGGGTTTTTAAAACCACAAAGCCCAGAGCTCCAGGCACACTGCAGCTGCAAAAGTCATCCAAAGGGGAAGGCAAAACTGCCACAACATGCCTTCCTCCTCTCCTTTTTCACTGGAGGCAACCTTAACCCTAGGCTGATTTCACTGCCTAGGGTTAGGGTTCCAGCTAGGGTTAGGGTTAGGGTTCCACCTAGGGTTAGGGTTTTTAAAACCACAAAGCCCAGAGCTCCAGGCACACTGCAGCTGCAAAAGGCATCCCAAGGGGAAGGCAAAACTGCCACAACATGCCTTCCACACTCCTTTTTCACTGGAGGCAACCTTAACCCTAGGCTGATTTCACTGCCTAGGGTTAGGGTTCCAGCTAGGGTTAGGGTTAGGGTTCCACCTAGGGTTAGGGTTTTTAAAACCACAAAGCCCAGAGCTCCAGGCACACTGCAGCTGCAAAAGGCATCCCAAGGGGAAGGCAAAACTGCCACAACATGCCTTCCACACTCCTTTTTCACTGGAGGCAACCTTAACCCTAGGCTGATTTCACTGCCTAGGGTTAGGGTTCCAGCTAGGGTTAGGGTTAGGGTTCCACCTAGGGTTAGGGTTTTTAAAACCACAAAGCCCAGAGCTCCAGGCACACTGCAGCTGCAAAAGGCATCCCAAGGGGAAGGCAAAACTGCCACAACATGCCTTCCACATTCCTTTTTCACTGGAGGCAACCTTAACCCTAGGCTGATTTCACTGCCTAGGGTTAGGGTTCCAGCTAGGGTTAGGGTTCCACCTAGGGTTAGGGTTTTTAAAACCACAAAGCCCAGAGCTCCAGGCACACTGCAGCTGCAAAAGGCATCCCAAGGGGAAGGCAAAACTGCCACAACATGCCTTCCACACTCCTTTTTCACTGGAGGCAACCTTAACCCTAGGCTGATTTCACTGCCTAGGGTTAGGGTTCCAGCTAGGGTTAGGGTTAGGGTTCCACCTAGGGTTAGGGTTTTTAAAACCACAAAGCCCAGAGCTCCAGGCACACTGCAGCTGCAAAAGGCATCCCAAGGGGGAGGCAAAACTGCCACAACATGCCTTCCACACTCCTTTTTCACTGGAGGCAACCTTAACCCTAGGCTGATTTCACTGCCTAGGGTTAGGGTTCCAGCTAGGGTTAGGGTTAGGGTTCCACCTAGGGTTAGGGTTTTTAAAACCACAAAGCCCAGAGCTCCAGGCACACTGCACCTGCAAAAGGTATCCCAAGGGGAATGGAAAATTGCAAAAACCTCAATTCCAACCTTGCAGTTTCCTTGGATGCAACCACAGCCCCTGGGTGCTTTCACTGCCTAGGGTTAGGGTTCCAGCTAGGGTTAGGGTTCCACCTAGGGTTAGGCTTTTTAAAACCACAAAGCCCAGAGCTCCAGGCACACTGCAGCTGCAAAAGGCATCCCAAGGGGAAGGCAAAACTGCCACAACATGCCTTCCTCTACTCCTTTTTCGCTGGAGGCAACCTTAACCCTAGGCTGATTTCACTGCCTAGGGTTAGGGTTCCAGCTAGGGTTAGGGTTAGGGTTCCACCTAGGGTTAGGGTTTTTAAAACCACAAAGCCCAGAGCTCCAGGCACACTGCAGCTGCAAAAGGCATCCCAAGGGGAAGGCAAAACTGCCACAACATGCCTTCCACACTCCTTTTTCACTGGAGGCAATCTTAACCCTAGGCTGATTTCAATGCCTAGGGTTAGGGTTCCAGCTAGGGTTAGAGTTCCACCTAGGGTTAGGGTTTTTAAAACCACAAAGCCCAGAGCTCCAGGCACACTGCAGCTGCAAAAGGCATCCCAAGGGGAAGGCAAAACTGCCACAACATGCCTTCCACATTCCTTTTTCACTGGAGGCAACCTTACCCTAGGCTGATTTCACTGCCTAGGGTTAGGGTTCCAGCTAGGGTTGGGGTTCCACCTAGGGTTAGGGTTTTTAAAACCACAAAGCCCAGAGCTCCAGGCACACTGCAGCTGCAAAAGGTATCCCAAGGGGAATGGAAAATTGCAAAAACCTCAATTCCAACCTTGCAGTTTCCTTGGATGCAACCACAGCCCCTTGGTGCTTTCACTGCCTAGGGTTAGGGTTCCAGCTAGGGTTAGGGTTCCACCTAGGGTTAGGGTTTTTAAAACCACAAAGCCCAGAGCTCCAGGCACACTGCAGCTGCAAAAGGCATCCCAAGGGGAAGGCAAAACTGCCACAACATGCCTTCCACACTCCTTTTTCACTGGAGGCAACCTTAACCCTAGGCTGATTTCACTGCCTAGGGTTAGGGTTCCACCTAGGGTTAGGGTTAGGGTTCCACCTAGGGTTAGGGTTTTTAAAACCACAAAGCCCAGAGCTCCAGGCACACTGCAGCTGCAAAAGGCATCCCAAGGGGAAGGCAAAACTGCCACAACATGCCTTCCACACTCCTTTTTCACTGGAGGCAACCTTAACCCTAGGCTGATTTCACTGCCTAGGGTTAGGGTTCCAGCTAGGGTTAGGGTTAGGGTTCCACCTAGGGTTAGGGTTTTTAAAACCACAAAGCCCAGAGCTCCAGGCACACTGCAGCTGCAAAAGGCATCCCAAGGGGAAGGCAAAACTGCCACAACATGCCTTCCTCCTCTCCTTTTTCACTGGAGGCAACCTTAACCCTAGGCTGATTTCACTGCCTAGGGTTAGGGTTCCAGCTAGGGTTAGGGTTCCACCTAGGGTTAGGGTTTTTAAAACCACAAAGCCCAGAGCTCCAGGCACACTGCAGCTGCAAAAGGCATCCCAAGGGGAAGGCAAAACTGCCACAACATGCCTTCCACACTCCTTTTTCACTGGAGGCAACCTTAACCCTAGGCTGATTTCACTGCCTAGGGTTAGGGTTCCACCTAGGGTTAGGGTTAGGGTTCCACCTAGGGTTAGGGTTTTTAAAACCACAAAGCCCAGAGCTCCAGGCACAGTGCAGCTGCAAAAGGCATCCCAAGGGGAAGGCAAAACTGCCACAACATGCCTTCCTCTACTTCTTTTTCGCTGGAGGCAACCTTAACCCTAGGCTGATTTCACTGCCTAGGGTTAGGGTTCCAGCTAGGGTTAGGGTTAGGGTTCCACCTAGGTTTAGGGTTTTTAAAACCACAAAGCCCAGAGCTCCAGGCACACTGCAGCTGCAAAAGGCATCCCAAGGGGAAGGCAAAACTGCCACAACATGCCTTCCACACTCCTTTTTCACTGGAGGCAACCTTAACCCTAGGCTGATTTCACTGCCTAGGGTTAGGGTTCCAGCTAGGGTTAGGGTTCCAGCTAGGGTTAGGGTTTTTAAAACCACAAAGCCCAGAGCTCCAGGCACACTGCAGCTGCAAAAGGCATCCCAAGGGGAATGGAAAATAGCAAAAACCTCAATTCCAACCTTGCAGTTTCCTTGGATGCAACCACAGCCCCTGGATGATTTCACTGCCTAGGGTTAGGGTTCCACCTAGGGTTAGGGTTCCACCTAGGGTTAGGGTTTTTAAAACCTCAAAGCCCAGAGCTCCAGGCACACTGCAGCTGCAAAAGGCATCCCAAGGGGAAGGCAAAACTGCCACAACATGCCTTCCACACTCCTTTTTCACTGGAGGCAACCTTAACCCTAGGCTGATTTCACTGCCTAGGGTTAGGGTTCCAGCTAGGGTTAGGGTTAGGGTTCCACCTAGGGTTAGGGTTTTTAAAACCACAAAGCCCAGAGCTCCAGGCACACTGCAGCTGCAAAAGGCATCCCAAGGGGAAGGCAAAACTGCCACAACATGCCTTCCACACTCCTTTTTCACTGGAGGCAACCTTAACCCTAGGCTGATTTCACTGCCTAGGGTTAGGGTTCCAGCTAGGGTTAGGGTTCCAGCTAGGGTTAGGGTTTTTAAAACCACAAAGCCCAGAGCTCCAGGCACACTGCAGCTGCAAAAGGCATCCCAAGGGGAATGGAAAATTGCTAAAAACCTCAATTCCAACCTTGCAGTTTCCTTGGATGCAACCACAGCCCCTGGGTGCTTTCACTGCCTAGGGTTAGGGTTCCAGCTAGGGTTAGGGTTCCACCTAGGGTTAGGGTTTTTAAAACCACAAAGCCCAGAGCTCCAGGCACACTGCAGCTGCAAAAGGCATCCCAAGGGGAAGGCAAAACTGCCACAACATGCCTTCCTCCACTCCTTTTTCACTGGAGGCAACCTTAACCCTAGGCTGATTTCACTGCCTAGGGTTAGGGTTCCAGCTAGGGTTAGGGTTCCACCTAGGGTTAGGCTTTTTAAAACCACAAAGCCCAGAGCTCCAGGCACACTGCAGCTGCAAAAGGCATCCCAAGGGGAAGGCAAAACTGCCACAACATGCCTTCCTCTACTCCTTTTTCGCTGGAGGCAACCTTAACCCTAGGCTGATTTCACTGCCTAGGGTTAGGGTTCCAGCTAGGGTTAGGGTTAGGGTTCCACCTAGGGTTAGGGTTTTTAAAACCACAATGCCCAGAGCTCCAGGCACACTGCAGCTGCAAAAGGTATCCCAAGGGGAATGGAAAATAGCAAAAACCTCAATTCCAACCTTGCAGTTTCCTTGGATGCAACCACAGCCCATGGATGCTTTCACTGCCTAGGGTTTGGGTTCCAGCTAGGGTTAGGGTTTTTAAAACCACAAAGCCCAGAGCTCCAGGCACACTGCAACTGCAAAAGGCATCCCAAGGGGAAGGCAAAACTGCCACAACATGCCTTCCTCCTCTCCTTTTTCACTGGAGGCAACCTTAATCCTAGGCTGATTTCACTGCCTAGGGTTAGGGTTCCAGCTAGGGTTAGGGTTAGGGTTCCACCTAGGGTTAGGGTTTTTAAAACCACAAAGCCCAGAGCTCCAGGCACACTGCAGCTGCAAAAGGCATCCCAAGGGGAAGGCAAAACTGCCACAACATGCCTTCCACACTCCTTTTTCACTGGAGGCAACCTTAACCCTAGGCTGATTTCACTGCCTAGGGTTAGGGTTCCAGCTAGGGTTAGGGTTCCACCTAGGGTTAGGGTTTTTAAAACCACAAAGCCCAGAGCTCCAGGCACACTGCAGCTGCAAAAGGCATCCCAAGGGGAAGGCAAAACTGCCACAACATGCCTTCCACACTCCTTTTTCACTGGAGGCAACCTTAACCCTAGGCTGATTTCACTGCCTAGGGTTAGGGTTCCACCTAGGGTTAGGGTTAGGGTTCCACCTAGGGTTAGGGTTTTTAAAACCACAAAGCCCAGAGCTCCAGGCACACTGCAGCTGCAAAAGGCATCCCAAGGGGAAGGCAAAACTGCCACAACATGCCTTCCTCTACTTCTTTTTCGCTGGAGGCAACCTTAACCCTAGGCTGATTTCACTGCCTAGGGTTAGGGTTCCAGCTAGGGTTAGGGTTAGGGTTCCACCTAGGTTTAGGGTTTTTAAAACCACAAAGCCCAGAGCTCCAGGCACACTGCAGCTGCAAAAGGCATCCCAAGGGGAAGGCAAAACTGCCACAACATGCCTTCCACACTCCTTTTTCACTGGAGGCAACCTTAACCCTAGGCTGATTTCACTGCCTAGGGTTCGGGTTCCAGCTAGGGTTAGGGTTCCAGCTAGGGTTAGGGTTTTTAAAACCACAAAGCCCAGAGCTCCAGGCACACTGCAGCTGCAAAAGGCATCCCAAGGGGAATGGAAAATAGCAAAAACCTCAATTCCAACCTTGCAGTTTCCTTGGATGCAACCACAGCCCCTGGATGATTTCACTGCCTAGGGTTAGGGTTCCAGCTAGGGTTAGGGTTAGGGTTCCACCTAGGGTTAGGGTTTTTAAAACCACAAAGCCCAGAGCTCCAGGCATACTGCAGCTGCAAAAGGCATCCCAAGGGGAAGGCAAAACTGCCACAACATGCCTTCCACACTCCTTTTTCACTGGAGGCAACCTTAACCCTAGGCTGATTTCACTGCCTAGGGTTAGGGTTCCAGCTAGGGTTAGGGTTAGGGTTCCACCTAGGGTTAGGGTTTTTAAAACCACAAAGCCCAGAGCTCCAGGCACACTGCAGCTGCAAAAGGCATCCCAAGGGGAAGGCAAAACTGCCACAAGATGCCTTCCTCCACTCCTTTTTCACTGGAGGCAACCTTAACCCTAGGCTGATTTCACTTCCTAGGGTTCGGGTTCCAGCTAGGGTTAGGGTTCCACCTAGGATTAGGGTTTTTAAAACCACAAAGCCCAGAGCTCCAGGCACACTGCAGCTGCAAAAGGCATCCCAAGGGGAAGGCAAAACTGCCACGACATGCCTTCCTCCACTCCTTTTTCACTGGAGGCAACCTTAACCCTAGGCTGATTTCACTGCCTAGGGTTAGGGTTCCAGCTAGAGTTAGGGTTAGGGTTCCACCTAGGGTTAGGGTTTTTAAAACCACAAAGCCCAGAGCTCCAGGCACACTGCAGCTGCAAAAGGCATCCCAAGGGGAATGGAAAATAGCAAAAACCTCAATTCCAACCTTGCAGTTTCCTTGGATGCAACCACAGCCCCTGGATGATTTCACTGCCTAGGGTTAGGGTTCCACCTAGGGTTAGGGTTCCACCTAGGGTTAGGGTTTTTAAAACCTCAAAGCCCAGAGCTCCAGGCACACTGCAGCTGCAAAAGGCATCCCAAGGGGAAGGCAAAACTGCCACAACATGCCTTCCACTCTCCTTTTTCACTGGAGGCAACCTTAACCCTAGGCTGATTTCACTGCCTAGGGTTAGGGTTCCAGCTAGGGTTAGGGTTAGGGTTCCACCTAGGGTTAGGGTTTTTAAAACCACAAAGCCCAGAGCTCCAGGCACACTGCAGCTGCAAAAGGCATCCCAAGGGGAAGGCAAAACTGCCACAACATGCCTTCCTCCACTCCTTTTTCACTGGAGGCAACCTTAACCCTAGGCTGATTTCACTGCCTAGGGTTAGGGTTCCAGCTAGGGTTAGGGTTAGGGTTCCACCTAGGGTTAGGGTTTTTAAAACCACAAAGCCCAGAGCTCCAGGCACACTGCAGCTGCAAAAGGCATCCCAAGGGGAAGGCAAAACTGCCACAACATGCCTTCCACACTCCTTTTTCACTGGAGGCAACCTTAACCCTAGGCTGATTTCACTGCCTAGGGTTAGGGTTCCAGCTAGGGTTAGGGTTCCAGCTAGGGTTAGGGTTTTTAAAACCACAAAGCCCAGAGCTCCAGGCACACTGCAGCTGCAAAAGGCATCCCAAGGGGAATGGAAAATTGCTAAAAACCTCAATTCCAACCTTGCAGTTTCCTTGGATGCAACCACAGCCCCTGGGTGCTTTCACTGCCTAGGGTTAGGGTTCCAGCTAGGGTTAGGGTTCCACCTAGGGTTAGGGTTTTTAAAACCACAAAGCCCAGAGCTCCAGGCACACTGCAGCTGCAAAAGGTATCCCAAGGGGAATGGAAAATAGCAAAAACCTCAATTCCAACCTTGCAGTTTCCTTGGATGCAACCACAGCCCATGGATGCTTTCACTGCCTAGGGTTTGGGTTCCAGCTAGGGTTAGGGTTTTTAAAACCACAAAGCCCAGAGCTCCAGGCACACTGCAACTGCAAAAGGCATCCCAAGGGGAAGGCAAAACTGCCACAACATGCCTTCCTCCTCTCCTTTTTCACTGGAGGCAACCTTAACCCTAGGCTGATTTCACTGCCTAGGGTTAGGGTTCCAGCTAGGGTTAGGGTTCCAGCTAGGGTTAGGGTTCTTAAAACCACAAAGCCCAGAGCTCCAGGCACACTGCAGCTGCAAAAGGCATCCCAAGGGGAAGGCAAAACTGCCACAACATGCCTTCCTCCACTCCTTTTTCACTGGAGGCAACCTTAACCCTAGGCTGATTTCACTGCCTAGGGTTAGGGTTCCAGCTAGGGTTAGGGTTAGGGTTCCACCTAGGGTTAGGGTTTTTAAAACCACAAAGCCCAGAGCTCCAGGCACACTGCAGCTGCAAAAGGTATCCCAAGGGGAATGGAAAATAGCAAAAACCTCAATTCCAACCTTGCAGTTTCCTTGGATGCAACCACAGCCCATGGATGCTTTCACTGCCTAGGGTTAGGGTTCCAGCTAGGGTTAGGGTTAGGGTTCCAGCTAGGGTTAGGGTTTTTAAAACCACAAAGCCCAGAGCTCCAGGCACACTACAGCTGCAAAAGGCATCCCAAGGGGAAGGCAAAACTGCCACAACATGCCTTCCTCCACTCCTTTTTCACTGGAGGCAACCTTAACCCTAGGCTGATTTCACTGCCTAGGGTTAGGGTTCTAGCTAGGGTTAGGGTTCCAGCTAGGGTTAGGGTTTTTAAAACCACAAAGCCCAGAGCTCCAGGCACACTGCAGCTGCAAAAGGCATCCCAAGGGGAAGGCAAAACTGCCACAACATGCCTTCCTCCACTCCTTTTTCACTGGAGGCAACCTTAACCCTAGGCTGATTTCACTGCCTAGGGTTAGGGTTCCAGCTAGGGTTAGGGTTAGGGTTCCACCTAGGGTTAGGGTTTTTAAAACCACAAAGCCCAGAGCTCCAGGCACACTGCAGCTGCAAAAGGCATCCCAAGGGGAAGGCAAAACTGCCACAACATGCCTTCCTCTACTCCTTTTTCGCTGGAGGCAACCTTAACCCTAGGCTGATTTCACTGCCTAGGGTTAGGGTTCCAGCTAGGGTTAGGGTTAGGGTTCCACCTAGGGTTAGGGTTTTTAAAACCACAAAGCCCAGAGCTCCAGGCACACTGCAGCTGCAAAAGGTATCCCAAGGGGAATGGAAAATAGCAAAAACCTCAATTCCAACCTTGCAGTTTCCTTGGATGGAACCACAGCCCATGGATGCTTTCACTGCCTAGGGTTAGGGTTCCAGCTAGGGTTAGGGTTTTTAAAACCACAAAGCCCAGAGCTCCAGGCACACTGCAGCTGCAAAAGGAATCCCAAGGGGAATGGAAAATAGCAAAAACCTCAATTCCAACCTTGCAGTTTCCTTGGATGCAACCACAGCCCCTGGATGATTTCACTGCCTAGGGTTAGGGTTCCAGCTAGGGTTAGGGTTCCACCTAGGGTTAGGGTTTTTAAAACCACAAAGCCCAGAGCTCCAGGCACACTGCAGCTGCAAAAGGCATCCCAAGGGGAAGGCAAAACTGCCACAACATGCCTTCCACACTCCTTTTTCACTGGAGGCAACCTTAACCCTAGGCTGATTTCACTGCCTAGGATTAGGGTTCCAGCTAGGGTTAGCGTTCCACCTAGGGTTAGGGTTTTTAAAACCACAAAGCCCAGAGCTCCAGGCACACTGCAGCTGCAAAAGGCATCCCAAGGGGAAGGCAAAACTGCCACAACATGCCTTCCTCCACTCCTTTTTCACTGGAGGCAACCTTAACCCTAGGCTGATTTCACTGCCTAGGGTTAGGGTTCCAACTAGGGTTAGGGTTAGGGTTCCACCTAGGGTTAGGGTTTTTAAAACCACAAAGCCCAGAGCTCCAGGCACACTGCAGCTGCAAAAGGCATCCCAAGGGGAAGGCAAAACTGCCACAACATGCCTTCCTCCACTCCTTTTTCACTGGAGGCAACCTTAACCCTAGGCTGATTTCACTGCCTAGGGTTAGGGTTCCAGCTAGGGTTAGGGTTAGGGTTCCACCTAGGGTTAGGGTTTTTAAAACCACAAAGCCCAGAGCTCCAGGCACACTGCAGCTGCAAAAGGAATCCCAAGGGGAATGGAAAATAGCAAAAACCTCAATTCCAACCTTGCAGTTTCCTTGGATGCAACCACAGCCCCTGGATGATTTCACTGCCTAGGGTTAGGGTTCCAGCTAGGGTTAGGGTTCCACCTAGGGTTAGGGTTTTTAAAACCACAAAGCCCAGAGCTCCAGGCACACTGCAGCTGCAAAAGGCATCCCAAGGGGAAGTCAAAACTGCCACAACATGCCTTCCTCCTCTCCTTTTTCACTGGAGGCAACCTTAACCCTAGGCTGATTTCACTGCCTAGGGTTAGGGTTCCAGCTAGGGTTAGAGTTAGGGTTCCAGCTAGGGTTAGGGTTTTTAAAACCACAAAGCCCAGAGCTCCAGGCACACTGCAGCTGCAAAAGGCATCCCAAGGGGAAGGCAAAACTGCCACAGCGAGCCTTCCTCCACTCCTTTTTCACTGGAGGCAACCTTAACCCTAGGCTGATTTCACTGCCTAGGGTTAGGGTTCCAGCTAGGGTTAGGGTTAGGGTTCCACCTAGGGTTAGGGTTTTTAAAACCACAAAGCCCAGAGCTCCAGGCACACTGCAGCTGCAAAAGGCATCCCAAGGGGAAGGCAAAACTGCTACAACATGCCTTCCTCCACTCCTTTTTCACTGGAGGCAACCTTAACCCTAGGCTGATTTCACTGCCTAGGGTTAGGGTTCCAGCTAGGGTTAGGGTTAGGGTTCCAGCTAGGGTTAGGGTTTTTAAAACCACAAAGCCCAGAGCTCCAGGCACACTGCAGCTGCAAAAGGCATCCCAAGGGGAAGGCAAAACTGCCACAACATGCCTTCCTCCACTCCTTTTTCACTGGAGGCAACCTTAACCCTAGGCTGATTTCACTGCCTAGGGTTAGGGTTCCAGCTAGGGTTAGGGTTCCACCAAGGGTTAGGGTTTTTAAAACCACAAAGCCCAGAGCTCCAGGCACACTGCAGCTGCAAAAGGAATCCCAAGGGGAATGGAAAATAGCAAAAACCTCAATTCCAACCTTGCAGTTTCCTTGGATGCAACCACAGCCCCTGGATGATTTCACTGCCTAGGGTTAGGGTTCCAGCTAGGGTTAGGGTTCCACCTAGGGTTAGGGTTTTTAAAACCACAAAGCCCAGAGCTCCAGGCACACTGCAGCTGCAAAAGGCATCCCACGGGGAAGGCAAAACTGCCACAACATGCCTTCCTCCACTCCTTTTTCACTGGAGGCAACCTTAACCCTAGGCTGATTTCACTGCCTAGGGTTAGGGTTCCAGCTAGGGTTAGGGTTTTTAAAACCACAAAGCCCAGAGCTCCAGGCACACTGCAGCTGCAAAAGGAATCCCAAGGGGAATGGAAAATAGCAAAAACCTCAATTCCAACCTTGCAGTTTCCTTGGATGCAACCACAGCCCCTGGATGATTTCACTGCCTAGGGTTAGGGTTCCAGCTAGGGTTAGGGTTCCACCTAGGGTTAGGGTTTTTAAAACCACAAAGCCCAGAGCTCCAGGCACACTGCAGCTGCAAAAGGCATCCCAAGGGGAATGGAAAATAGCAAAAACCTCAATTCCAACCTTGCAGTTTCCTTGGATGCAACCATAGCCCCTGGATGCTTTCACTGCCTAGGGTTAGGGTTCCAGCTAGGGTTAGGGTTTTTAAAACCACAAAGCCCAGAGCTCCAGGCACACTGCAGCTGCAAAAGGCATCCCAAGGGGAAGGCAAAACTGCCACAACATGCCTTCCACACTCCTTTTTCACTGGAGGCAACCTTAACCCTAGGCTGATTTCACTGCCTAGGGTTAGGGTTCCAGCTAGGGTTAGGGTTCCAGCTAGGGTTAGGGTTTTTAAAACCACAAAGCCCAGAGCTCCAGGCACACTGCAGCTGCAAAAGGCATCCCAAGGGGAAGGCAAAACTGCCACAACATGCCTTCCACACTCCTTTTTCACTGGAGGCAACCTTAACCCTAGGCTGATTTCACTGCCTAGGGTTAGGGTTCCACCTAGGGTTAGGGTTTTTAAAACCACAAAGCCCAGAGCTCCAGGCACACTGCAGCTGCAAAAGGTATCCCAAGGGGAATGGAAAATAGCAAAAACCTCAATTCCAACCTTGCAGTTTCCTTGGATGCAACCACAGCCCATGGATGCTTTCATTGCCTAGGGTTAGGGTTCCAGCTAGGGTTAGAGTTAGGGTTCCACCTAGGGTTAGGGTTTTTAAAACCACAAAGCCCAGAGCTCCAGGCACACTGCAGCTGCAAAAGGCATCCCAAGGGGAAGGCAAAACTGCCACAACATGCCTTCCTCCACTCCTTTTTCACTGGAGGCAACCTTAACCCTAGGCTGATTTCACTGCCTAGGGTTAGGGTTCCACCTAGGGTTAGGGTTCCACCTAGGGTTAGGGTTTTTAAAACCACAATGCCCAGAGCTCCAGGCACACTGCAGCTGCAAAAGGTATCCCAAGGGGAATGGAAAATAGCAAAAACCTCAATTCCAACCTTGCAGTTTCCTTGGATGCAACCACAGCCCCTGGATGATTTCACTGCCTAGGGTTAGGGTTCCAGCTAGGGTTAGGGTTCCAGCTAGGGTTAGGGTTCCAGCTAGGGTTAGGGTTTTTAAAACCACAAAGCCCAGAGCTCCAGGCACACTGCAGCTGCAAAAGGCATCCCGAGGGGAAGGCAAAACTGCCACAACATGCCTTCCACACTCCTTTTTCACTGGAGGCAACCTTAACCCTAGGCTGATTTCACTGCCTAGGGTTAGGGTTCCACCTAGGGTTAGGGTTTTTAAAACCACAAAGCCCAGAGCTCCAGGCACACTGCAACTGCAAAAGGCATCCCAAGGGGAAGGCAAAACTGCCACAACATGCCTTCCTCCTCTCCTTTTTCACTGGAGGCAACCTTAACCCTAGGCTGATTTCACTGCCTAGGGTTAGGGTTCCAGCTAGGGTTAGGGTTCCAGCTAGGGTTAGGGTTCTTAAAACCACAAAGCCCAGAGCTCCAGGCACACTGCAGCTGCAAAAGGCATCCCAAGGGGAAGGCAAAACTGCCACAACATGCCTTCCTCTACTCCTTTTTCACTGGAGGCAACCTTAATCCTAGGCTGATTTCACTGCCTAGGGTTAGGGTTCCAGCTAGGGTTAGGGTTAGGGTTCCACCTAGGGTTAGGGTTTTTAAAACCACAAAGCCCAGAGCTCCAGGCACACTACAGTTGCAAAAGGCATCCCAAGGGGAAGGCAAAACTGCCACAACATGCCTTCCTCCACTCCTTTTTCACTGGAGGCAACCTTAACCCTAGGCTGATTTCACTGCCTAGGGTTAGGGTTCTAGCTAGGGTTAGGGTTCCAGCTAGGGTTAGGGTTTTTAAAACCACAAAGCCCAGAGCTCCAGGCACACTGCAGCTGCAAAAGGTATCCCAAGGGGAATGGAAAATAGCAAAAACCTCAATTCCAACGTTGCAGTTTCCTTGGATGCAACCACAGCCCCTGGATGATTTCACTGCCTAGGGTTAGGGTTCCAGCTAGGGTTAGAGTTAGGGTTCCACCTAGGGTTAGGGTTTTTAAAACCACAATGCCCAGAGATCCAGGCACACTGCAGCTGCAAAAGGTATCCCAAGGGGAATGGAAAATAGCAAAAACCTCAATTCCAACCTTGCAGTTTCCTTGGATGCAACCACAGCCCCTGGATGATTTCACTGCCTAGGGTTAGGGTTCCAGCTAGGGTTAGGGTTCCAGCTAGGGTTAGGGTTTTTAAAACCACAAAGCCCAGAGCTCCAGGCACACTGCAGCTGCAAAAGGCATCCCAAGGGGAAGGCAAAACTGCCACAACATGCCTTCCACACTCCTTTTTCACTGGAGGCAACCTTAACCCTAGGCTGATTTCACTGCCTAGGGTTAGGGTTCCAGCTAGGGTTAGGGTTAGGGTTCCACCTAGGGTTAGGGTTCTTAAAACCACAAAGCCCAGAGCTCCAGGCACACTGCAGCTGCAAAAGGCATCCCAAGGGGAAGGCAAAACTGCTACAACATGCCTTCCTCCACTCCTTTTTCACTGGAGGCAACCTTAACCCTAGGCTGATTTCACTGCCTAGGGTTAGGGTTCCAGCTAGGGTTAGGGTTCCACCTAGGGTTAGGGTTTTTAAAACCACAAAGCCCAGAGCTCCAGGCACACTGCAGCTGCAAAAGGCATCCCAAGGGGAAGGCAAAACTGCCACAACATGCCTTCCACACTCCTTTTTCACTGGAGGCAACCTTAACCCTAGGCTGATTTCACTGCCTAGGGTTAGGGTTCCAGCTAGGGTTAGAGTTAGGGTTCCATCTAGGGTTAGGGTTTTTAAAACCACAAAGCCCAGAGCTCCAGGCACACTGCAGCTGCAAAAGGCATCCCAAGGGGAAGGCAAAACTGCCACAACGAGCCTTCCTCCTCTCCTTTTTCACTGGAGGCAACCTTAACCCTAGGCTGATTTCACTGCCTAGGGTTAGGGTTCCAGCTAGGGTTAGGGTTCCACCTAGGGTTAGGGTTTTTAAAACCACAAAGCCCAGAGCTCCAGGCACACTGCAGCTGCAAAAGGCATCCCAAGGGGAAGGCAAAACTGCCACAACATGCCTTCCACACTCCTTTTTCACTGGAGGCAACCTTAACCCTAGGCTGATTTCACTGCCTAGGGTTAGGGTTCCAGCTAGGGTTAGGGTTAGGGTTCCACCTAGGGTTAGGGTTTTTAAAACCACAAAGCCCAGAGCTCCAGGCACACTGCAGCTGCAAAAGGCATCCCAAGGGGAAGGCAAAACTGCCACAACATGCCTTCCACACTCCTTTTTCACTGGAGGCAACCTTAACCCTAGGCTGATTTCACTGCCTAGGGTTAGGGTTCCAGCTAGGGTTAGGGTTAGGGTTCCACCTAGGTTTAGGGTTTTTAAAACCACAATGCCCAGAGCTCCAGGCACACTGCAGCTGCAAAATGTATCCCAAGGGGAATGGAAAATAGCAAAACCTCAATTCCAACCTTGCAGTTTCCTTGGATGCAACCACAGCCCCTGGATGATTTCACTGCCTAGGGTTAGGGTTCCAGCTAGGGTTAGAGTTAGGGTTCCACCTAGGGTTAGGGTTTTTAAAACCACAATGCCCAGAGCTCCAGGCACACTGCAGCTGCAAAAGGTATCCCAAGGGGAATGGAAAATAGCAAAAACCTCAATTCCAACCTTGCAGTTTCCTTGGATGCAACCACAGCCCCTGGATGATTTCACTGCCTAGGGTTAGGGTTCCAGCTAGGGTTAGGGTTCCACCTAGGGTTAGGGTTTTTAAAACCACAAAGCCCAGAGCTCCAGGCACACTGCAGCTGCAAAAGGCATCCCAAGGGGAAGGCAAAACTGCCACAACATGCCTTCCTCCACTCCTTTTTCACTGGAGGCAACCTTAACCCTAGGCTGATTTCACTGCCTAGGGTTAGGGTTCTAGCTAGGGTTAGGGTTCCAGCTAGGGTTAGGGTTTTTAAAACCACAAAGCCCAGAGCTCCAGGCACACTGCAGCTGCAAAAGGTATCCCAAGGGGAATGGAAAATAGCAAAAACCTCAATTCCAACCTGGCAGTTTCCTTGGATGCAACCACAGCCCCTGGATGATTTCACTGCCTAGGGTTAGGGTTCCAGCTAGGGTTAGGGTTCCAGCTAGGGTTAGGGTTTTTAAAACCACAAAGCCCAGAGCTCCAGGCACACTGCAGCTGCAAAAGGCATCCCAAGGGGAAGGCAAAACTGCCACAACATGCCTTCCACACTCCTTTTTCACTGGAGGCAACCTTAACCCTAGGCTGATTTCACTGCCTAGGGTTAGGGTTCCAGCTAGGGTTAGGGTTCCACCTAGGGTTAGGGTTTTTAAAACCACAAAGCCCAGAGCTCCAGGCACACTGCAGCTGCAAAAGGCATCCCAAGGGGAAGGCAAAACTGCCACAACATGCCTTCCACACTCCTTTTTCACTGGAGGCAACCTTAACCCTAGGCTGATTTCACTGCCTAGGGTTAGGGTTCCAGCTAGGGTTAGGGTTAGGGTTCCAGCTAGGGTTAGGGTTCTTAAAACCACAAAGCCCAGAGCTCCAGGCACACTGCAGCTGCAAAAGGCATCCCAAGGGGAAGGCAAAACTGCCACAACATGCCTTCCTCCACTCCTTTTTCACTGGAGGCAACCTTAACCCTAGGCTGATTTCACTGCCTAGGGTTAGGGTTCCAGCTAGGGTTAGGGTTAGGGTTCCACCTAGGGTTAGGGTTTTTAAAACCACAAAGCCCAGAGCTCCAGGCACACTGCAGCTGCAAAAGGTATCCCAAGGGGAATGGAAAATAGCAAAAACCTCAATTCCAACGTTGCAGTTTCCTTGGATGCAACCACAGCCCCTGGATGATTTCACTGCCTAGGGTTAGGGTTCCAGCTAGGGTTAGGGTTCCACCTAGGGTTAGGGTTTTTAAAACCACAAAGCCCAGAGCTCCAGGCACACTGCAGCTGCAAAAGGCATCCCAAGGGGAAGGCAAAACTGCCACAACATGCCTTCCTCCACTCCTTTTTCACTGGAGGCAACCTTAACCCTAGGCTGATTTCACTGCCTAGGGTTAGGGTTCCACCTAGGGTTAGGGTTTTTAAAACCACAAAGCCCAGAGCTCCAGGCACACTGCAGCTGCAAAAGGCATCCCAAGGGGAAGGCAAAACTGCCACAACATGCCTTCCACACTCCTTTTTCACTGGAGGCAACCTTAACCCTAGGCTGATTTCACTGCCTAGGGTTAGGGTTCTAGCTAGGGTTAGGGTTCCAGCTAGGGTAAGGGTTTTTAAAACCACAAAGCCCAGAGCTCCAGGCACACTGCAGCTGCAAAAGGCATCCCAAGGGGAAGGCAAAACTGCTACAACATGCCTTCCTCCACTCCTTTTTCACTGGAGGCAACCTTAACCCTAGGCTGATTTCACTGCCTAGGGTTAGGGTTCCAGCTAGGGTTAGGGTTAGGGTTCCACCTAGGGTTAGGGTTTTTAAAACCACAATGCCCAGAGCTCCAGGCACACTGCAGCTGCAAAATGTATCCCAAGGGGAATGGAAAATAGCAAAACCTCAATTCCAACCTTGCAGTTTCCTTGGATGCAACCACAGCCCCTGGATGATTTCACTGCCTAGGGTTAGGGTTCCAGCTAGGGTTAGGGTTTTTAAAACCACAAAGCCCAGAGCTCCAGGCACACTGCAGCTGCAAAAGGCATCCAAGGGGAAGGCAAAACTGCCACAACATGCCTTCCACACTCCTTTTTCACTGGAGGCAACCTTAACCCTAGGCTGATTTCACTGCCTAGGATTAGGGTTCCAGCTAGGGTTAGCGTTCCACCTAGGGTTAGGGTTTTTAAAACCACAAAGCCCAGAGCTCCAGGCACACTGCAGCTGCAAAAGGCATCCCAAGGGGAAGGCAAAACTGCCACAACATGCCTTCCTCCACTCCTTTTTCACTGGAGGCAACCTTAACCCTAGGCTGATTTCACTGCCTAGGGTTAGGGTTCCAACTAGGGTTAGGGTTAGGGTTCCAGCTAGGGTTAGGGTTTTTAAAACCACAAAGCCCAGAGCTCCAGGCACACTACAGCTGCAAAAGGCATCCCAAGGGGAAGGCAAAACTGCCACAACATGCCTTCCTCCACTCCTTTTTCACTGGAGGCAACCTTAACCCTAGGCTGATTTCACTGCCTAGGGTTAGGGTTCTAGCTAGGGTTAGGGTTCCAGCTAGGGTTAGGGTTTTTAAAACCACAAAGCCCAGAGCTCCAGGCACACTGCAGCTGCAAAAGGTATCCCAAGGGGAATGGAAAATAGCAAAAACCTCAATTCCAACGTTGCAGTTTCCTTGGATGCAACCACAGCCCCTGGATGATTTCACTGCCTAGGGTTAGGGTTCCAGCTGGGGTTAGGGTTCCACCTAGGGTTAGGGTTTTTAAAACCACAAAGCCCAGAGCTCCAGGCACACTGCAGCTGCAAAAGGCATCCCAAGGGGAAGGCAAAACTGCCACAACATGCCTTCCTCCACTCCTTTTTCACTGGAGGCAACCTTAACCCTAGGCTGATTTCACTGCCTAGGGTTAGGGTTCCAGCTAGGGTTAGGGTTCCACCTAGGGTTAGGGTTTTTAAAACCACAAAGCCCAGAGCTCCAGGCACACTGCAGCTGCAAAAGGCATCCCAAGGGGAAGGCAAAACTGCCACAACATGCCTTCCACACTCCTTTTTCACTGGAGGCAACCTTAACCCTAGGCTGATTTCACTGCCTAGGGTTAGGGTTCCAGCTAGGGTTAGGGTTCCAGCTAGGGTTAGGGTTTTTAAAACCACAAAGCCCAGAGCTCCAGGCACACTGCAGCTGCAAAAGGAATCCCAAGGGGAATGGAAAATAGCAAAAACCTCAATTCCAACGTTGCAGTTTCCTTGGATGCAACCACAGCCCCTGGGTGCTTTCACTGCCTAGGGTTAGGGTTCCAGCTAGGGTTAGGGTTCCACCTAGGGTAAGGCTTTTTAAAACCACAAAGCCCAGAGCTCCAGGCACACTGCAGCTGCAAAAGGCATCCCAAGGGGAAGGCAAAACTGCCACAACGAGCCTTCCACACTCCTTTTTCACTGGAGGCAACCTTAACCCTAGGCTGAATTCACTGCCTAGGGTTAGGATTCCAGCTAGGGTTAGGGTTAGGGTTCCACCTAGGGTTAGGGTTTTTAAAACCACAAAGCCCAGAGCTCCAGGCACACTGCAACTGCAAAAGGCATCCCAAGGGGAAGGCAAAACTGCCACAACATGCCTTCCTCCTCTCCTTTTTCACTGGAGGCAACCTTAATGCTAGGCTGATTTCACTGCCTAGGGTTAGGGTTCCAGCTAGGGTTAGGGTTCCAGCTAGGGTTAGGGTTCTTAAAACCACAAAGCCCAGAGCTCCAGGCACACTGCAGCTGCAAAAGGCATCCCAAGGGGAAGGCAAAACTGCCACAACATGCCTTCCTCTACTCCTTTTTCACTGGAGGCAACCTTAATCCTAGGCTGATTTCACTGCCTAGGGTTAGGGTTCCAGCTAGGGTTAGGGTTAGGGTTCCACCTAGGGTTAGGGTTTTTAAAACCACAAAGCCCAGAGCTCCAGGCACACTGCAGCTGCAAAAGGCATCCCAAGGGGAAGGCAAAACTGCCACAACATGCCTTCCTCCACTCCTTTTTCACTGGAGGCAACCTTAACCCTAGGCTGATTTCACTGCCTAGGGTTAGGGTTCCAGCTGGGGTTAGGGTTCCACCTAGGGTTAAGGTTTTTAAAACCACAAAGCCCAGAGCTCCAGGCACACTGCAGCTGCAAAAGGCATCCCAAGGGGAAGGCAAAACTGCTACAACATGCCTTCCTCCACTCCTTTTTCACTGGAGGCAACCTTAACCCTAGGCTGATTTCACTGCCTAGGGTTAGGGTTCCAGCTAGGGTTAGGGTTCCACCTAGGGTTAGGGTTTTTAAAACCACAAAGCCCAGAGCTCCAGGCACACTGCAGCTGCAAAAGGTATCCCAAGGGGAATGGAAAATAGCAAAAACCTCAATTCCAACCTTGCAGTTTCCTTGGATGCAACCACAGCCCATGGATGCTTTCACTGCCTAGGGTTAGGGTTCCAGCTAGGGTTAGGGTTAGGGTTCCAGCTAGGGTTAGGCTTTTTAAAACCACAAAGCCCAGAGCTCCAGGCACACTACAGCTGCAAAAGGCATCCCAACGGAAAGGCAAAACTGCCACAACATGCCTTCCTCCACTCCTTTTTCACTGGAGGCAACCTTAACCCTAGGCTGATTTCACTGCCTAGGGTTAGGGTTCCAGCTAGGGTTAGGGTTAGGGTTCCACCTAGGGTTAGGGTTTTTAAAACCACAATGCCCAGAGCTCCAGGCACACTGCAGCTGCAAAAGGTATCCCAAGGGGAATGGAAAATAGCAAAAACCTCAATTCCAACCTTGCAGTTTCCTTGGATGCAACCACAGCCCCTGGATGATTTCACTGCCTAGGGTTAGGGTTCCAGCTAGGGTTAGGGTTCCACCTAGGGTTAGGGTTTTTAAAACCACAAAGCCCAGAGCTCCAGGCACACTGCAGCTGCAAAAGGCATCCCAAGGGGAAGGCAAAACTGCCACAACATGCCTTCCTCCACTCCTTTTTCACTGGAGGCAACCTTAACCCTAGGCTGATTTCACTGCCTAGGGTTAGGGTTCTAGCTAGGGTTAGGGTTCCAGCTAGGGTTAGGGTTTTTAAAACCACAAAGCCCAGAGCTCCAGGCACACTGCAGCTGCAAAAGGTATCCCAAGGGGAATGGAAAATAGCAAAAACCTCAATTCCAACGTTGCAGTTTCCTTGGATGCAACCACAGCCCCTGGATGATTTCACTGCCTAGGGTTAGGGTTCCAGCTAGGGTTAGGGTTAGGGTTCCACCTAGGGTTAGGGTTTTTAAAACCACAAAGCCCAGAGCTCCAGGCACACTGCAACTGCAAAAGGCATCCCAAGGGGAAGGCAAAACTGCCACAACATGCCTTCCTCCTCTCCTTTTTCACTGGAGGCAACCTTAACCCTAGGCTGATTTCACTGCCTAGGGTTAGGGTTCCAGCTAGGGTTAGGGTTCCAGCTAGGGTTAGGGTTTTTAAAACCACAAAGCCCAGAGCTCCAGGCACACTGCAGCTGCAAAAGGCATCCCAAGGGGAAGGCAAAACTGCCACAACATGCCTTCCTCCACTCCTTTTTCACTGGAGGCAACCTTAACCCTAGGCTGATTTCACTGCCTAGGGTTAGGGTTCCAGCTAGGGTTAGGGTTCCACCTAGGGTTAGGGTTTTTAAAACCACAAAGCCCAGAGCTCCAGGCACACTGCAGCTGCAAAAGGCATCCCAAGGGGAAGGCAAAACTGCCACAACATGCCTTCCACACTCCTTTTTCACTGGAGGCAACCTTAACCCTAGGCTGATTTCACTGCCTAGGGTTAGGGTTCCAGCTAGGGTTAGGGTTCCACCTAGGGTTAGGGTTTTTAAAACCACAAAGCCCAGAGCTCCAGGCACACTGCAGCTGCAAAAGGCATCCCAAGGGGAAGGCAAAACTGCCACAACATGCCTTCCTCCACTCCTTTTTCACTGGAGGCAACCTTAACCCTAGGCTGATTTCACTGCCTAGGGTTAGGGTTCTAGCTAGGGTTAGGGTTCCACCTAGGGTTAGGGTTTTTAAAACCACAAAGCCCAGAGCTCCAGGCACACTGCAGCTGCAAAAGGCATCCCAAGGGGAAGGCAAAACTGCCACATCATGCCTTCCACACTCCTTTTTCACTGGAGGCAACCTTAACCCTAGGCTGATTTCACTGCCTAGGGTTAGGGTTCCAGCTAGGGTTAGGGTTAGGGTTCCACCTAGGGTTAGGGTTTTTAAAACCACAAAGCCCAGAGCTCCAGGCACACTGCAGCTGCAAAAGGTATCCCATGGGGAATGGAAAATAGCAAAAACCTCAATTCCAACCTTGCAGTTTCCTTGGATGCAACCACAGCCCCTGGATGATTTCACTGCCTAGGGTTAGGGTTCCAGCTAGGGTTAGGGTTAGGGTTCCAGCTAGGGTTAGGGTTTTTAAAACCACAAAGCCCAGAGCTCCAGGCACACTGCAGCTGCAAAAGGCATCCCAAGGGGAAGGCAAAACTGCCACAACGAGCCTTCCACACTCCTTTTTCACTGGAGGCAACCTTAACCCTAGGCTGATTTCACTGCCTAGGGTTAGGGTTCCAGCTAGGGTTAGGGTTCCACCTAGGGTTAGGGTTTTTAAAACCACAAAGCCCAGAGCTCCAGGCACACTGCAGCTGCAAAAGGCATCCCAAGGGGAAGGCAAAACTGCCACAACGAGCCTTCCTCCTCTCCTTTTTCACTGGAGGCAACCTTAACCCTAGGCTGATTTCACTGCCTAGGGTTAGGGTTCCAGCTAGGGTTAGGGTTAGGGTTCCACCTAGGGTTAGGGTTTTTAAAACCACAAAGCCCAGAGCTCCAGGCACACTGCAGCTGCAAAAGGCATCCCAAGGGGAAGGCAAAACTGCCACAACGAGCCTTCCTCCTCTCCTTTTTCACTGGAGGCAACCTTAACCCTAGGCTGATTTCACTGCCTAGGGTTAGGGTTCTAGCTAGGGTTAGGGTTCCAGCTAGGGTTAGGGTTTTTAAAACCACAAAGCCCAGAGCTCCAGGCACACTGCAGCTGCAAAAGGCATCCCAAGGGGAAGGCAAAACTGCTACAACATGCCTTCCTCCACTCCTTTTTCACTGGAGGCAACCTTAACCCTAGGCTGATTTCACTGCCTAGGGTTAGGGTTCCAGCTAGGGTTAGGGTTAGGGTTCCACCTAGGGTTAGGGTTTTTAAAACCACAATGCCCAGAGCTCCAGGCACACTGCAGCTGCAAAATGTATCCCAAGGGGAATGGAAAATAGCAAAACCTCAATTCCAACCTTGCAGTTTCCTTGGATGCAACCACAGCCCCTGGATGATTTCACTGCCTAGGGTTAGGGTTCCAGCTAGGGTTAGAGTTAGGGTTCCACCTAGGGTTAGGGTTTTTAAAACCACAATGCCCAGAGCTCCAGGCACACTGCAGCTGCAAAAGGTATCCCAAGGGGAATGGAAAATAGCAAAAACCTCAATTCCAACCTTGCAGTTTCCTTGGATGCAACCACAGCCCCTGGATGATTTCACTGCCTAGGGTTAGGGTTCCAGCTAGGGTTAGGGTTCCACCTAGGGTTAGGGTTTTTAAAACCACAAAGCCCAGAGCTCCAGGCACACTGCAGCTGCAAAAGGCATCCCAAGGGGAAGGCAAAACTGCCACAACATGCCTTCCTCCACTCCTTTTTCACTGGAGGCAACCTTAACCCTAGGCTGATTTCACTGCCTAGGGTTAGGGTTCCAGCTAGGGTTAGGGTTCCAGCTGGGGTTAGGGTTCTTAAAACCACAAAGCCCAGAGCTCCAGGCACACTGCAGCTGCAAAAGGCATCCCAAGGGGAAGGCAAAACTGCCACAACATGCCTTCCACACTCCTTTTTCACTGGAGGCAACCTTAACCCTAGGCTGATTTCACTGCCTAGGGTTAGGGTTCCAGCTAGGGTTAGAGTTAGGGTTCCACCTAGGGTTAGGGTTTTTAAAACCACAAAGCCCAGAGCTCCAGGCACACTGCAGCTGCAAAAGGCATCCCAAGGGGAATGGAAAATAGCAAAAACCTCAATTCCAACCTTGCAGTTTCCTTGGATGCAACCATAGCCCCTGGATGCTTTCACTGCCTAGGGTTAGGGTTCCAGCTAGGGTTAGGGTTAGGGTTCCACCTAGGGTTAGGGTTTTTAAAACCACAAAGCCCAGAGCTCCAGGCACACTGCAGCTGCAAAAGGCATCCCAAGGGGAAGGCAAAACTGCCACAACATGCCTTCCTCCACTCCTTTTTCACTGGAGGCAACCTTAACCCTAGGCTGATTTCACTGCCTAGGGTTAGGGTTCCACCTAGGGTTAGGGTTCCACCTAGGGTTAGGGTTTTTAAAACCACAAAGCCCAGAGCTCCAGGCACACTGCAGCTGCAAAAGGTATCCCATGGGGAATGGAAAATAGCAAAAACCTCAATTCCAACCTTGCAGTTTCCTTGGATGCAACCACAGCCCCTGGATGATTTCACTGCCTAGGGTTAGGGTTCCAGCTAGGGTTAGGGTTAGGGTTCCAGCTAGGGTTAGGGTTTTTAAAACCACAAAGCCCAGAGCTCCAGGCACACTGCAGCTGCAAAAGGCATCCCAAGGGGAAGGCAAAACTGCCACAACGAGCCTTCCACACTCCTTTTTCACTGGAGGCAACCTTAACCCTAGGCTGATTTCACTGCCTAGGGTTAGGGTTCCAGCTAGGGTTAGGGTTCCACCTAGGGTTAGGGTTTTTAAAACCACAAAGCCCAGAGCTCCAGGCACACTGCAGCTGCAAAAGGCATCCCAAGGGGAAGGCAAAACTGCCACAACATGCCTTCCTCCACTCCTTTTTCACTGGAGGCAACCTTAACCCTAGGCTGATTTCACTGCCTAGGGTTAGGGTTCCAGCTAGGGTTAGGGTTAGGGTTCCAGCTAGGGTTAGGGTTTTTAAAACCACAAAGCCCAGAGCTCCAGGCACACTGCAGCTGCAAAAGGCATCCCAAGGGGAAGGCAAAACTGCCACAACATGCCTTCCTCCTCTCCTTTTTCACTGGAGGCAACCTTAACCCTAGGCTGATTTCACTGCCTAGGGTTAGGGTTCCACCTAGGGTTAGGGTTCCAGCTAGGGTTAGGGTTTTTAAAACCACAAAGCCCAGAGCTCCAGGCACACTGCAGCTGCAAAAGGAATCCCAAGGGGAATGGAAAATAGCAAAAACCTCAATTCCAACCTTGCAGTTTCCTTGGATGCAACCACAGCCCCTGGATGATTTCACTGCCTAGGGTTAGGGTTCCAGCTAGGGTTAGGGTTCCACCTAGGGTTAGGGTTTTTAAAACCACAAAGCCCAGAGCTCCAGGCACGCTGCAGCTGCAAAAGGTATCCCAAGGGGAATGGAAAATAGCAAGAACCTCAATTCCAACCTTGCAGTTTCCTTGGATGCAACCACAGCCCATGGATGCTTTCACTGCCTAGGGTTAGGGTTCCAGCTAGGGTTAGGGTTAGGGTTCCAGCTAGGGTTAGGGATTTTAAAACCAGAAAGCCCAGAGCTCCAGGCACACTGCAGCTGCAAAAGGCATCCCAAGGGGAAGGCAAAACTGCCACAACATGCCTTCCTCCACTCCTTTTTCACTGGAGGCAACCTTAACCCTAGGCTGATTTCACTGCCTAGGGTTAGGGTTCCACCTAGGGTTAGGGTTTTTAAAACCACAAAGCCCAGAGCTCCAGGCACACTGCAGCTGCAAAAGGCATCCCAAGGGGAAGGCAAAACTGCCACAACATGCCTTCCACACTCCTTTTTCACTGGAGGCAACCTTAACCCTAGGCTGATTTCACTGCCTAGGGTTAGGGTTCCAGCTAGGGTTAGGGTTAGGGTTCCAGCTAGGGTTAGGGTTCTTAAAACCACAAAGCCCAGAGCTCCAGGCACACTGCAGCTGCAAAAGGCATCCCAAGGGGAAGGCAAAACTGCCACAACATGCCTTCCTCCACTCCTTTTTCACTGGAGGCAACCTTAACCCTAGGCTGATTTCACTGCCTAGGGTTAGGGTTCCAGCTAGGGTTAGGGTTAGGGTTCCACCTAGGGTTAGGGTTTTTAAAACCACAAAGCCCAGAGCTCCAGGCACACTGCAGCTGCAAAAGGTATCCCAAGGGGAATGGAAAATAGCAAAAACCTCAATTCCAACGTTGCAGTTTCCTTGGATGCAACCACAGCCCCTGGATGATTTCACTGCCTAGGGTTAGGGTTCCAGCTAGGGTTAGGGTTCCACCTAGGGTTAGGGTTTTTAAAACCACAAAGCCCAGAGCTCCAGGCACACTGCAGCTGCAAAAGGCATCCCAAGGGGAAGGCAAAACTGCCACAACATGCCTTCCTCCACTCCTTTTTCACTGGAGGCAACCTTAACCCTAGGCTGATTTCACTGCCTAGGGTTAGGGTTCCACCTAGGGTTAGGGTTTTTAAAACCACAAAGCCCAGAGCTCCAGGCACACTGCAGCTGCAAAAGGCATCCCAAGGGGAAGGCAAAACTGCCACAACATGCCTTCCACACTCCTTTTTCACTGGAGGCAACCTTAACCCTAGGCTGATTTCACTGCCTAGGGTTAGGGTTCTAGCTAGGGTTAGGGTTCCAGCTAGGGTAAGGGTTTTTAAAACCACAAAGCCCAGAGCTCCAGGCACACTGCAGCTGCAAAAGGCATCCCAAGGGGAAGGCAAAACTGCTACAACATGCCTTCCTCCACTCCTTTTTCACTGGAGGCAACCTTAACCCTAGGCTGATTTCACTGCCTAGGGTTAGGGTTCCAGCTAGGGTTAGGGTTAGGGTTCCACCTAGGGTTAGGGTTTTTAAAACCACAATGCCCAGAGCTCCAGGCACACTGCAGCTGCAAAATGTATCCCAAGGGGAATGGAAAATAGCAAAACCTCAATTCCAACCTTGCAGTTTCCTTGGATGCAACCACAGCCCCTGGATGATTTCACTGCCTAGGGTTAGGGTTCCAGCTAGGGTTAGGGTTTTTAAAACCACAAAGCCCAGAGCTCCAGGCACACTGCAGCTGCAAAAGGCATCCCAAGGGGAAGGCAAAACTGCCACAACGAGCCTTCCACACTCCTTTTTCACTGGAGGCAACCTTAACCCTAGGCTGATTTCACTGCCTAGGGTTAGGGTTCTAGCTAGGGTTAGGGTTCCACCTAGGGTTAGGCTTTTTAAAACCACAAAGCCCAGAGCTCCAGGCACACTGCAGCTGCAAAAGGCATCCAAGGGGAAGGCAAAACTGCCACAACATGCCTTCCACACTCCTTTTTCACTGGAGGCAACCTTAACCCTAGGCTGATTTCACTGCCTAGGATTAGGGTTCCAGCTAGGGTTAGCGTTCCACCTAGGGTTAGGGTTTTTAAAACCACAAAGCCCAGAGCTCCAGGCACACTGCAGCTGCAAAAGGCATCCCAAGGGGAAGGCAAAACTGCCACAACATGCCTTCCTCCACTCCTTTTTCACTGGAGGCAACCTTAACCCTAGGCTGATTTCACTGCCTAGGGTTAGGGTTCCAACTAGGGTTAGGGTTAGGGTTCCAGCTAGGGTTAGGGTTTTTAAAACCACAAAGCCCAGAGCTCCAGGCACACTACAGCTGCAAAAGGCATCCCAAGGGGAAGGCAAAACTGCCACAACATGCCTTCCTCCACTCCTTTTTCACTGGAGGCAACCTTAACCCTAGGCTGATTTCACTGCCTAGGGTTAGGGTTCTAGCTAGGGTTAGGGTTCCAGCTAGGGTTAGGGTTTTTAAAACCACAAAGCCCAGAGCTCCAGGCACACTGCAGCTGCAAAAGGTATCCCAAGGGGAATGGAAAATAGCAAAAACCTCAATTCCAACGTTGCAGTTTCCTTGGATGCAACCACAGCCCCTGGATGATTTCACTGCCTAGGGTTAGGGTTCCAGCTGGGGTTAGGGTTCCACCTAGGGTTAGGGTTTTTAAAACCACAAAGCCCAGAGCTCCAGGCACACTGCAGCTGCAAAAGGCATCCCAAGGGGAAGGCAAAACTGCCACAACATGCCTTCCTCCACTCCTTTTTCACTGGAGGCAACCTTAACCCTAGGCTGATTTCACTGCCTAGGGTTAGGGTTCCAGCTAGGGTTAGGGTTCCACCTAGGGTTAGGGTTTTTAAAACCACAAAGCCCAGAGCTCCAGGCACACTGCAGCTGCAAAAGGCATCCCAAGGGGAAGGCAAAACTGCCACAACATGCCTTCCACACTCCTTTTTCACTGGAGGCAACCTTAACCCTAGGCTGATTTCACTGCCTAGGGTTAGGGTTCCAGCTAGGGTTAGGGTTCCAGCTAGGGTTAGGGTTTTTAAAACCACAAAGCCCAGAGCTCCAGGCACACTGCAGCTGCAAAAGGAATCCCAAGGGGAATGGAAAATAGCAAAAACCTCAATTCCAACGTTGCAGTTTCCTTGGATGCAACCACAGCCCCTGGGTGCTTTCACTGCCTAGGGTTAGGGTTCCAGCTAGGGTTAGGGTTCCACCTAGGGTAAGGCTTTTTAAAACCACAAAGCCCAGAGCTCCAGGCACACTGCAGCTGCAAAAGGCATCCCAAGGGGAAGGCAAAACTGCCACAACGAGCCTTCCACACTCCTTTTTCACTGGAGGCAACCTTAACCCTAGGCTGAATTCACTGCCTAGGGTTAGGATTCCAGCTAGGGTTAGGGTTAGGGTTCCACCTAGGGTTAGGGTTTTTAAAACCACAAAGCCCAGAGCTCCAGGCACACTGCAACTGCAAAAGGCATCCCAAGGGGAAGGCAAAACTGCCACAACATGCCTTCCTCCTCTCCTTTTTCACTGGAGGCAACCTTAATGCTAGGCTGATTTCACTGCCTAGGGTTAGGGTTCCAGCTAGGGTTAGGGTTCCAGCTAGGGTTAGGGTTCTTAAAACCACAAAGCCCAGAGCTCCAGGCACACTGCAGCTGCAAAAGGCATCCCAAGGGGAAGGCAAAACTGCCACAACATGCCTTCCTCTACTCCTTTTTCACTGGAGGCAACCTTAATCCTAGGCTGATTTCACTGCCTAGGGTTAGGGTTCCAGCTAGGGTTAGGGTTAGGGTTCCACCTAGGGTTAGGGTTTTTAAAACCACAAAGCCCAGAGCTCCAGGCACACTGCAGCTGCAAAAGGCATCCCAAGGGGAAGGCAAAACTGCCACAACATGCCTTCCTCCACTCCTTTTTCACTGGAGGCAACCTTAACCCTAGGCTGATTTCACTGCCTAGGGTTAGGGTTCCAGCTGGGGTTAGGGTTCCACCTAGGGTTAAGGTTTTTAAAACCACAAAGCCCAGAGCTCCAGGCACACTGCAGCTGCAAAAGGCATCCCAAGGGGAAGGCAAAACTGCTACAACATGCCTTCCTCCACTCCTTTTTCACTGGAGGCAACCTTAACCCTAGGCTGATTTCACTGCCTAGGGTTAGGGTTCCAGCTAGGGTTAGGGTTCCACCTAGGGTTAGGGTTTTTAAAACCACAAAGCCCAGAGCTCCAGGCACACTGCAGCTGCAAAAGGTATCCCAAGGGGAATGGAAAATAGCAAAAACCTCAATTCCAACCTTGCAGTTTCCTTGGATGCAACCACAGCCCATGGATGCTTTCACTGCCTAGGGTTAGGGTTCCAGCTAGGGTTAGGGTTAGGGTTCCAGCTAGGGTTAGGCTTTTTAAAACCACAAAGCCCAGAGCTCCAGGCACACTACAGCTGCAAAAGGCATCCCAACGGAAAGGCAAAACTGCCACAACATGCCTTCCTCCACTCCTTTTTCACTGGAGGCAACCTTAACCCTAGGCTGATTTCACTGCCTAGGGTTAGGGTTCCAGCTAGGGTTAGGGTTAGGGTTCCACCTAGGGTTAGGGTTTTTAAAACCACAATGCCCAGAGCTCCAGGCACACTGCAGCTGCAAAAGGTATCCCAAGGGGAATGGAAAATAGCAAAAACCTCAATTCCAACGTTGCAGTTTCCTTGGATGCAACCACAGCCCCTGGATGATTTCACTGCCTAGGGTTAGGGTTCCAGCTAGGGTTAGGGTTAGGGTTCCACCTAGGGTTAGGGTTTTTAAAACCACAAAGCCCAGAGCTCCAGGCACACTGCAACTGCAAAAGGCATCCCAAGGGGAAGGCAAAACTGCCACAACATGCCTTCCTCCTCTCCTTTTTCACTGGAGGCAACCTTAACCCTAGGCTGATTTCACTGCCTAGGGTTAGGGTTCCAGCTAGGGTTAGGGTTCCAGCTAGGGTTAGGGTTTTTAAAACCACAAAGCCCAGAGCTCCAGGCACACTGCAGCTGCAAAAGGCATCCCAAGGGGAAGGCAAAACTGCCACAACATGCCTTCCTCCACTCCTTTTTCACTGGAGGCAACCTTAACCCTAGGCTGATTTCACTGCCTAGGGTTAGGGTTCCAGCTAGGGTTAGGGTTCCACCTAGGGTTAGGGTTTTTAAAACCACAAAGCCCAGAGCTCCAGGCACACTGCAGCTGCAAAAGGCATCCCAAGGGGAAGGCAAAACTGCCACAACATGCCTTCCACACTCCTTTTTCACTGGAGGCAACCTTAACCCTAGGCTGATTTCACTGCCTAGGGTTAGGGTTCCAGCTAGGGTTAGGGTTCCACCTAGGGTTAGGGTTTTTAAAACCACAAAGCCCAGAGCTCCAGGCACACTGCAGCTGCAAAAGGCATCCCAAGGGGAAGGCAAAACTGCCACAACATGCCTTCCTCCACTCCTTTTTCACTGGAGGCAACCTTAACCCTAGGCTGATTTCACTGCCTAGGGTTAGGGTTCTAGCTAGGGTTAGGGTTCCACCTAGGGTTAGGGTTTTTAAAACCACAAAGCCCAGAGCTCCAGGCACACTGCAGCTGCAAAAGGCATCCCAAGGGGAAGGCAAAACTGCCACAACGAGCCTTCCTCCTCTCCTTTTTCACTGGAGGCAACCTTAACCCTAGGCTGATTTCACTGCCTAGGGTTAGGGTTCCGGGTAGGGTTAGGGTTAGGGTTCCACCTAGGGTTAGGGTTTTTAAAACCACAAAGCCCAGAGCTCCAGGCACACTGCAGCTGCAAAAGGTATCCCAAGGGGAATGGAAAATAGCAAAAACCTCAATTCCAACCTTGCAGTTTCCTTGGATGCAACCACAGCCCATGGATGCTTTCACTGCCTAGGGTTAGGGTTCCAGCTAGGGTTAGGGTTAGGGTTCCAGCTAGGGTTAGGCTTTTTAAAACCACAAAGCCCAGAGCTCCAGGCACACTGCAGCTGCAAAAGGTATCCCAAGGGGAATGGAAAATAGCAAAAACCTCAATTCCAACGTTGCAGTTTCCTTGGATGCAACCACAGCCCCTGGATGATTTCACTGCCTAGGGTTAGGGTTCCAGCTAGGGTTAGGGTTCCACCTAGGGTTAGGGTTTTTAAAACCACAAAGCCCAGAGCTCCAGGCACACTGCAGCTGCAAAAGGCATCCCAAGGGGAAGGCAAAACTGCCACAACATGCCTTCCTCCACTCCTTTTTCACTGGAGGCAACCTTAACCCTAGGCTGATTTCACTGCCTAGGGTTAGGGTTCCAGCTAGGGTTAGGGTTAGGGTTCCACCTAGGGTTAGGGTTTTTAAAACCACAAAGCCCAGAGCTCCAGGCACACTGCAGCTGCAAAAGGCATCCCAAGGGGAAGGCAAAACTGCCACAACATGCCTTCCACACTCCTTTTTCACTGGAGGCAACCTTAACCCTAGGCTGATTTCACTGCCTAGGGTTAGGGTTCCAGCTAGGGTTAGAGTTAGGGTTCCACCTAGGGTTAGGGTTTTTAAAACCACAAAGCCCAGAGCTCCAGGCACACTGCAGCTGCAAAAGGCATCCCAAGGGGAAGGCAAAACTGCCACAACATGCCTTCCTCCACTCCTTTTTCACTGGAGGCAACCTTAACCCTAGGCTGATTTCACTGCCTAGGGTTAGGGTTCCACCTAGGGTTAGGGTTCCACCTAGGGTTAGGGTTTTTAAAACCACAAAGCCCAGAGCTCCAGGCACACTGCAGCTGCAAAAGGAATCCCAAGGGGAATGGAAAATAGCAAAAACCTCAATTCCAACCTGGCAGTTTCCTTGGATGCAACCACAGCCCCTGGATGATTTCACTGCCTAGGGTTAGGGTTCCAGCTAGGGTTAGGGTTAGGGTTCCAGCTAGGGTTAGGGTTTTTAAAACCACAAAGCCCAGAGCTCCAGGCACACTGCAGCTGCAAAAGGCATCCCAAGGGGAAGGCAAAACTGCCACATCATGCCTTCCACACTCCTTTTTCACTGGAGGCAACCTTAACCCTAGGCTGATTTCACTGCCTAGGGTTAGGGTTCCAGCTAGGGTTAGGGTTAGGGTTCCACCTAGGGTTAGGGTTTTTAAAACCACAAAGCCCAGAGCTCCAGGCACACTGCAGCTGCAAAAGGTATCCCATGGGGAATGGAAAATAGCAAAAACCTCAATTCCAACCTTGCAGTTTCCTTGGATGCAACCACAGCCCCTGGATGATTTCACTGCCTAGGGTTAGGGTTCCAGCTAGGGTTAGGGTTAGGGTTCCAGCTAGGGTTAGGGTTTTTAAAACCACAAAGCCCAGAGCTCCAGGCACACTGCAGCTGCAAAAGGCATCCCAAGGGGAAGGCAAAACTGCCACAACGAGCCTTCCACACTCCTTTTTCACTGGAGGCAACCTTAACCCTAGGCTGATTTCACTGCCTAGGGTTAGGGTTCCAGCTAGGGTTAGGGTTCCACCTAGGGTTAGGGTTTTTAAAACCACAAAGCCCAGAGCTCCAGGCACACTGCAGCTGCAAAAGGCATCCCAAGGGGAAGGCAAAACTGCCACAACGAGCCTTCCTCCTCTCCTTTTTCACTGGAGGCAACCTTAACCCTAGGCTGATTTCACTGCCTAGGGTTAGGGTTCCAGCTAGGGTTAGGGTTAGGGTTCCACCTAGGGTTAGGGTTTTTAAAACCACAAAGCCCAGAGCTCCAGGCACACTGCAGCTGCAAAAGGCATCCCAAGGGGAAGGCAAAACTGCCACAACGAGCCTTCCTCCTCTCCTTTTTCACTGGAGGCAACCTTAACCCTAGGCTGATTTCACTGCCTAGGGTTAGGGTTCTAGCTAGGGTTAGGGTTCCAGCTAGGGTTAGGGTTTTTAAAACCACAAAGCCCAGAGCTCCAGGCACACTGCAGCTGCAAAAGGCATCCCAAGGGGAAGGCAAAACTGCTACAACATGCCTTCCTCCACTCCTTTTTCACTGGAGGCAACCTTAACCCTAGGCTGATTTCACTGCCTAGGGTTAGGGTTCCAGCTAGGGTTAGGGTTAGGGTTCCACCTAGGGTTAGGGTTTTTAAAACCACAATGCCCAGAGCTCCAGGCACACTGCAGCTGCAAAATGTATCCCAAGGGGAATGGAAAATAGCAAAACCTCAATTCCAACCTTGCAGTTTCCTTGGATGCAACCACAGCCCCTGGATGATTTCACTGCCTAGGGTTAGGGTTCCAGCTAGGGTTAGAGTTAGGGTTCCACCTAGGGTTAGGGTTTTTAAAACCACAATGCCCAGAGCTCCAGGCACACTGCAGCTGCAAAAGGTATCCCAAGGGGAATGGAAAATAGCAAAAACCTCAATTCCAACCTTGCAGTTTCCTTGGATGCAACCACAGCCCCTGGATGATTTCACTGCCTAGGGTTAGGGTTCCAGCTAGGGTTAGGGTTCCACCTAGGGTTAGGGTTTTTAAAACCACAAAGCCCAGAGCTCCAGGCACACTGCAGCTGCAAAAGGCATCCCAAGGGGAAGGCAAAACTGCCACAACATGCCTTCCTCCACTCCTTTTTCACTGGAGGCAACCTTAACCCTAGGCTGATTTCACTGCCTAGGGTTAGGGTTCCAGCTAGGGTTAGAGTTAGGGTTCCACCTAGGGTTAGGGTTTTTAAAACCACAAAGCCCAGAGCTCCAGGCACACTGCAGCTGCAAAAGGCATCCCAAGGGGAATGGAAAATAGCAAAAACCTCAATTCCAACCTTGCAGTTTCCTTGGATGCAACCATAGCCCCTGGATGCTTTCACTGCCTAGGGTTAGGGTTCCAGCTAGGGTTAGGGTTAGGGTTCCACCTAGGGTTAGGGTTTTTAAAACCACAAAGCCCAGAGCTCCAGGCACACTGCAGCTGCAAAAGGCATCCCAAGGGGAAGGCAAAACTGCCACAACATGCCTTCCTCCACTCCTTTTTCACTGGAGGCAACCTTAACCCTAGGCTGATTTCACTGCCTAGGGTTAGGGTTCCAGCTAGGGTTAGGGTTAGGGTTCCAGCTAGGGTTAGGGTTTTTAAAACCACAAAGCCCAGAGCTCCAGGCACACTGCAGCTGCAAAAGGCATCCCAAGGGGAAGGCAAAACTGCCACAACATGCCTTCCTCCTCTCCTTTTTCACTGGAGGCAACCTTAACCCTAGGCTGATTTCACTGCCTAGGGTAAGGGTTCCAGCTAGGGTTAGGGTTCCACCTAGGGTTAGGGTTTTTAAAACCACAAAGCCCAGAGCTCCAGGCACGCTGCAGCTGCAAAAGGTATCCCAAGGGGAATGGAAAATAGCAAAAACCTCAATTCCAACCTTGCAGTTTCCTTGGATGCAACCACAGCCCATGGATGCTTTCACTGCCTAGGGTTAGGGTTCCAGCTAGGGTTAGGGTTAGGGTTCCAGCTAGGGTTAGGGATTTTAAAACCAGAAAGCCCAGAGCTCCAGGCACACTGCAGCTGCAAAAGGCATCCCAAGGGGAAGGCAAAACTGCCACAACGAGCCTTCCTCCTCTCCTTTTTTACTGGAGGCAACCTTAACCCTAGGCTGAATTCACTGCCTAGGGTTAGGGTTCCAGCTAGGGTTAGGGTTCCACCTAGGGTTAGGGTTTTTAAAACCACAAAGCCCAGAGCTCCAGGCACACTGCAGCTGCAAAAGGCATCCCAAGGGGAAGGCAAAACTGCCACAACATGCCTTCCTCCACTCCTTTTTCACTGGAGGCAACCTTAACCCTAGGCTGATTTCACTGCCTAGGGTTAGGGTTCCAGCTAGGGTTAGGGTTCCACCTAGGGTTAGGGTTTTTAAAACCACAAAGCCCAGAGCTCCAGGCACAATGCAGCTGTAAAAGGCATCCCAAGGGGAAGGCAAAACTGCCACAATATGACTTACGCCACTACTTTTTCCTTGGAACCAGTCATACCTGTCCTTAGTTAGGTGTAGGGTTCCAGCTAGGGTTAGGGTTCCACCTAGGGTTAGGGTTTTTAAAACCACAAAGCCCAGAGCTCCAGGCACACTGCAGCTGCAAAAGGTATCCCAAGTGGAATGGAAAATTACAAAAACCTCAATTCCAACCTTGCAGTTTCCTTGGATGCAGCCATAGCCCTTGGGTGCTTTCACTTCCTAGGGTTAGGTTTCCAGCTAGGGTTAGGGTTAGGGTTCCACCTAGGGTTAGGGGTTTTAAAACCACAAAGCCCAGAGCTCCAGGCACACTCTAGTTGCAAAAGGCATCCTAACAATGAATGTTAAACTGCTATAACATGCCTTCATCCACTGCTTTTTTTTGGAGCCAACCTTTGCAATGTGGGGGTCCTTTGCTTTATTGTAATGTTCTCATGGTCACCATGGAAAAAACTCGAAGAATGTTTATAGCAGAGGCAAAGAGGAGAATGTTAGTGCTGAATTTATTTTGCATCAATTCAGGGGCATTGATCTCTGGTCTGCTTAAAGGGAATATTTTAAGTTTTTCTAAGTGCCTTTATACTTTGTCATTTACTGCAGGTGAGGCAAATAACATTTTGCAAATGTCAGAAGAAAATGTCTAAAGCAGAGTTATATTTTATCCTTTCTTGTTTAATTATTTCCTTTTCCTGTGAGCCTTTTTGAGTCCCAAATTTAGCCCAGGTTTGTCAGTTTATAAAAAAATGAGCAATCCATTCTTATCTCAAATTCATTCAATGAATACTTTGTTTTAATGGCTGCATTAGTTTCTATTTTTGTTTTAATTTCAAAGATAAGATTGTGTTGCTTTGATAGAGAATGCAGTGTTGATTTTTTCTTTTCTTTGCTCTTTCTTTTTTTCATAGGTCATGGGAATAGAATTTACAGTTATGTTTAGATCACTCATTCACTTACTTCTGTTTTTGCATTTTAAATTTTTTATGGTTTCCTATTCACTGTTGTCTTTGGCAAAGATTTTTTTACTGAAAAATCTAAAAGAAAAAGTTCCACAGTAGCAAGTTGCCATATAAAACAGGATACCACACCTATAACATAAACAGCCAAAATTATAAATATCTACAATTAGTAAGCTTATTTTTAAAGAAATTGGGAAAAGAAGTATTTTATTACAATTTAAAATCTTATGGAATATGTGCAAAGATGGGATTTTACTTACAGGAAAAACAGCAATGGGACAGATTTAATATTTATAATATTATTTGAGTCTGGCAGGTTTATACTGGTTGAAAGTGTTTCACTTGCTTTTCCAGTATATTTTAAGACAGGCTGTAATTGTGGAGAGTAAATTTAGTTCTAGCATTTGACATTTAATTTATCATTTGGTTTCAGACATTCTTTTTTGTCCTGAGAATGTAGCTACTACTTATATTAAATTAAGGAATGAAAAATTGTTCTTAAATAACTAAGGTGTTAACAGAGGTTTTTTGTGAGGTTATCAGACCAACTTGCTTTACATTGAAGCAAATACAAAAATTTTTGTTTTATCACTTATTTTCTCATAAGAAAAGAGTTATGTCTGGTTATAGAACACCTTTTGTACCATATATCTACTTCCTTATAGATACATATTGGGCTTGAAGAGGAATACATATTTTTTTCTGGTATTTTTTATCCATTCATCTTCTCAGAAGGAAGCTGATGACAGGAAGATTCTAGGCTACATGCAGTATTTTTAGTTAATAATGTGGTATAATTTAATACCATGTATTTAGAATTGTGGTACTGCATAGCTATCAGGAAGGCATCTGCTGAAAGTGAGGGGTAATGAAAGCTCTGTAGTTCATATATCTTTTTACATGATACTTCTCAAAATACTTTTCACCAGTGTGGAAAGAAACAGAAATCCAACTTAACAGTATTTGCTTCAGAGATTTGCTTTTATGAGAACTCATTTAAAAAGCATTTGATGCACATTATTCTTTTTTTAAAACTCAGAATCTTTAAGACATTAAATAAGAGAGATATGTTTTATTTTGTATTGTTTTCAGGTGTGCACAGCATTGAAAAATATTTGTTTTCAACCCACTTATTTTAAGAAAATGTGCTTCTCTAAAGAATCTGCCTTTTATTAAGTCTTTCATTCATCTTCATCAGTACGGGGGGTATATTTAATCTTGAGTGTATGACTAAAAATGTAAGAGTATCTTAAAAAGGCAGATTTTCTTTTGTGAGGGGACACTAAGGAAAGCAAGTACTCTGCTCTTTTCTATAATAAAAAAGTATTTTCTTCAAAAAAAATAAACTTCTGAATGTATTAAAACATTGCACTATGTGGACAGCTGGATTTTGCTGTCTCTTTATGAACAGACGTGTTTAGTCTTGAAATGTTCTGATTAGAGTGTTGAGTAATTCAAGTTCAGCTATGCTTTACAATGTGAGGTTGCATTTATCAGTGCTGAAGTTTTCAAGATTTCAATGTTTCTCAGTTACTCTGTAAATTCCACCTATTAAGTACAGTGAAGCAAAGCTAAAGTTGCTGTAACACTTCTTGAACAGCATGATGATAAGCCTGTCAATTTATGGTGCAAATTATATTATTACAGATACACATAAAGGAACACTGTCACATTCTTAGCCCCAGTTCTATTTTCACATAGATCTAAAAAAATTGCTACACAAATAGTCAAAAGCTAAGAAATTAAAAAGGAGTATTTGTACAAAATCAGTTTAACCCCCTTGTTAGACTTTTTGTATGAATTGTAAAAGTAATGAAGGCAAAACCACAGTCTAAGCCAATTTCTATTTAGCTATATAAAATCAGAAAATAACTGCTGATCAATACAAATATATTTTTTTTAGATGGCAGATCACAAAGAAGTAATGAGGGGCATTGAGCGGCATCCTGGAGTCCAGTATCCTGTTCTCACACCTAATCTTCAAGGTTTTCATTCTGCTGTAAGTGCTCTCAAAGGTGTGGTCCACGTTTACCTCTTTTATGTTTCAGACACTTTCAGTTCAGTACCAGAATCTAGCTATTTAATGTCAGAAATAAGCTATAGTTTTTTTCACTGAAAACTCCCAATTTCCTTTATGAAAAATGAGGAATTCTCAGAGTGATGTTAAGCTCATATTTTAGTGGAGTCATTGACCAGGAACTTTGTAAGTTCCTTTAAATGATGCTTTATGTAAGGGGCAAGACAGTTCTTTCTCTTTGACTTGTTGGCCCTAGAAAAGTTTCTGAAAAACTTCAGTGGAAAACGCTGAAGAAGGATGAGGAACGATTCATTTAAATGAAAAACTTCATAGCAATTCTGTATTTCATTTTGGTTGGGTTTGAAACTTTAAATTATTTAAGTTCTTCCAAAATATTCAAAATTATAGACTTGATGTGTGTAAAAGAGCGAAAACGGAGTGATTCAGTCTTAAAATATACACATTTTTAGTCAAATCTTTACACTTTTGTTTTTTGAAAATTTTTTGTGTTTCTGCTTTTGTCTTGATGTAGGAAAGCATACTGCTTGGTGGACATTTATGGTCTAGTTTATCATTCAGTACCTATACTGAAATATCTGTTAAAACACAATTCTGTGCATAATTGACTTAACTATCAACAGATTATAGTACTGTAACTTTGTCTCAATGGTAGCTTGTATGAGTTTAATTAATGATGTTTTATCTCTATGCTGTATTTAGTGATATAATGAAGGGAAAACAATGAAAAAATACTTGTAGATGATTCCTGCATTCCTCCTTGCTCATGTTTTTTTCCCTGTTTGAAAGAATATTTGTCCCTGTATGGGTTGCTAAATTTTAGACATTATCCTGCAGAGGCAGATGGTAAAGGCAGAAGCTCCATACTTCATTGAACAAGAATATTATTCTGACTAAAGAGTGAGAGTTAGTTAACTATTCTATCTATAAAGCTAAAATTTTTTCTTCTTCTATCAGTTGGCTTTCAGCCTTCTAGTTTGCCTCATGTTAGTTGATTTACTGAGGTACTGAATGCAAGCTCAGGCTAGTTGCCCCGTCAGTGAAGTCACCACATTTACACATTTTCTAGACTGGTGTTTGCTAAGGCTTCTCTCAGCAGACTCTCATGTACACATTTTCCATATTATCCTTATCGACTGTGACACCAAGACCAATGGAGCCCTTGATCCTAGAGCTGGCTCTAACAAAGAAATCCCTGTTGGTTATTGTTGCTGCTCTAGGCATATGCACACAGAGAGCTTTCCCAAGCATGAGAGTGACTTCCTGGTATTCAGGAGGAACAAAAAGTCTTGACAGTTGTTGTATGATTTTTTTCCTTTTCTGAAAAGATATAAACAAGTATTAGAATGGTTTTTTGTATAGCTGGCTCAGTGAATTCCTACATCTTATTCCCTTTATCATTCATCACTTTAAAAACATGTTTAACTAGTTGCTAAGAAGAGGCAGAAAATATGCCATAGTGAATGATCTCAAAATTTGGTTCAATCTGTCTGTATGCTACAGCTTAAAAAAATTGGAATTAAAATTAGATTTTAGATATGGATGATATACTTAGTGTACTTTAAAATTTTAGAATGTTGTACAGAATTAAATGCTCAATCTAATACTTTAATTATGATTCTGTTTTCTTGAAATGTGTTTTTTAGATTGCAGCAGGAGCTACAGAAGTCTCGGTATTTGGCGCAGCATCTGAATCTTTTAGCAAAATGAATATTAATTGTTCAATTGAAGAAAGCATAGAAAGATTTGAAGAAGTCACTAAATCTGCAAGGAATATGAATATTCCAGTGCGTGGGTAAATATACAGATTCTAAAGTAATACAGAGATTCTGGAGTCATTGTTACAGGGGTTATTTGGTACCAGTAAAAAAGTTTATTACCAAATTTTTGCATTGTGGATGAATTGTAATAATAATCTTTACTGTGATTTTTATTTTTAGGATTGAATCTATTTAGTTATTTTTGCCTTTTTAACTACTGATGGTAATTCTTTTGCTATGGAAATGGAAAAAAGAAAAGAGTATTTATGAGATTTTATTATAAAAATTAGTTTTTACTGCCACAGATGACAGAACAAAATTTCTTGCAACACTAGCACCTTAAAAAAATGCCCCACAAATTTTTATTTTATTGTAGAATTCATAATCTATTACTACATACATTGCAGCATTAAGGTATAAAATTGAGAAAACAAATTTACTCCTAAGAAAAAACTTATTCTGTATATAAGTTATCCTTAATACCCAGACATTGAAATTTTTGAGTCTCCAGTGCATAAAACTCTAGAATTACCCAGCATTTATTTTTTTAATTTAAAATTATCCTGAATGGTATTCAGTCTTGAACAGTATAGATTTTCATTTCCATTTTCTTTTGCATCACAGGTAAGAACTACTTACCTAAGATTATTTGTGAAGGTCCTTGTGGATGCAGAAGGGCTCTCATAGATTCAAGGAGAAATCTCAGCAGTGAGATTCCTTGAGGATTGCTAGTAGTGTAAACTACATCATGCTCAGAAAATACCTAGAATTGAAAATAGGTAGAGGTAGATACCTCAGAGGCTAAGTACCTGAAAACCAGTCTGGGAATAAATACTGGTTTCTCTCTTTGCTCCAGAAATAGTGATGAGATAATGCTACTGCGCATGTTTTTTCACAACAGTGTGTGGTTGTTTGGGTATTTGCCTGGAGAAAGGGAAATCTGACTTCTAGTTAGAACTGTGCCCCAGAGGATCACAGAACAGCAGTATGGTTTAGGTTGAGAGAGAACTCTGGAGATGATTTTGTCCAGCCCGAGGATTTGTGGGTGTTGGTTGGCAAAAAACTCAACCTGAGCCAGCAGTGTGTGCTCACAGCCCTGAAAGCCAGTTGGGTCCTGGCTGCATTAAAAGCAGCATGGCCAGCAGGGCAAGGAAGGGGATTCTGCCCCTCTACTCTGCTCTGATGACATGCCACCTAGAGTGCTGCATAGAGCTGTGGTTCCCCAGCATATGAAGGACATGGAACTGTTGGAGCATGTCACTAACAAGTTCAGGCTGAGAAAGTTGACTCTGTTCACCCTGGAGAAGAGAAGGTTTTGTGGAGACCTCATAGCAATCTCCCAGTATCTGAAGGGGGCTGCAGGGAAGCCAGAGAGTAACTCTTCATCAGGAACTGTAATGACAGGACAAGTAGGAAAAGCTTCAGGATGAAAGAGTAGGTTTCAGTTAGATATTAGGAAGACATTCTTTACTGTGAGTATCTTGAGGCACTGGCACAGGTTGCCCAGGAAATGGATGCTGCATCCCTGGAGGTGTTGTTCAAGGCCTGGTTGGATGGACTTCTGAGCAACCTGATCTATTGGAAGGAGGTGTCCCTGCCCATTTCAGAGGTGTTGGGACTAGGTGATCTTAAAGGTCCCTTTCAACCCAAACCATATTGTGTTTCTATGATTTTCACACACACACTCACACATGGGCTAACCAAGGATAGCTCATAAATGCTCGGATTCCTTTTCCTTAGCCTGTGTATATTTCAGGGGAAAAATCACCAAATAGAGAAGTAGGGATGTTCACTGTATTAAGAAATAGTAACTTGTACCAGAGTTGAAATACTTTTTCCAATTGCTAATCTGCCAGTAGAGTCATGATTTGCTTCCCTGAGCCACTTCCCGTATAAGAGGTCTGTTATTTAAAAGCTATCTGCCACCACTGTTCATCACTTTTTTTCTAAAATTAAATTCTGAGCTGAGAACATAACTAGCAATTTGAGTTCTCCAGGAGGATTAAGCTGCTTGAATTTTAGGTCCCAGACAAGTGTGGTTAAGGGAATTCAGACAAAACAGCAAGTGTATAGCAACAAATCTTGTCCACTTGTGAACATTTTTACACTAAACTTCTGTTTTCTGGTTTTTTCTGATGTCTAGGCATGTCAGGAAATGTTTTCTGTTTTATATTCCTCAGTTTAACTAATAAAATTCAGCTAAATGGTGCAACACAGGCAACCGACCATCTCAAAACCTATGTTTTGTAGAAGTTTTTGGGTTATTATGGAAGATGTCAAAGAAGGGACTTTGCAACTTATCCATAATGATGAAGCCCCTGTGGTGTACTGGGACAGATTGATTTTCTGCTTAAAATATTTACTTGTCTTCTATGCACTAGTTTTCATATGTTTGAAAAAGTGGCAGCGTGGTGCTTCTTCCCCCCCCTCCCCCGATTATGTCTCTTGCATTTGTAACATACCAGAAGCAATTATTATGGTGCCAATACCTTGATGTGATGGAAGTTACTGTTCACATGACAGGATTCTACAACATTCCCAAACATTTGTTATCTACTATCTGACAAACCATGTGGCTTTTATTTTTCTTCACACAGAAAAAGAAAAAAATAAAAGGAAAAAAAAAAAAGAGAGAGAAAGAAGTAGGAGGCAGAAAATGGTAAAACAGAAGAACAGCACTGCAAAAAAAAAAGTAATAATTTAAAGAATGATAACAAGGCAAAGAGATAAAAGGGAGGAATACCAAGAACCAGGTGGTGAAGCAAACAGAACAGTACAGAGGTGAAGAAAAAGGATATAATTGACCTCAGGGAAAATACAATCAGATTATATTTTGAAAGTGCTTACTTTATGTAGCCAGTAGAGATATCTCTAATTTCAGTGCAATATGCAAACATACGATAAACTTCATACAGTACATGCAGGAAAATTTCATTGAGTCTGTCATGCCAGGTGCAGTATGTTACAGAACACTTAAACAGAAAAATGCTTAATATCAGATATGCTACAAAGTGAGCAGATTCAAAGTTGTGAATGAAAATCATGTAAGTGCACTCCAGCTTTCTTCCTTAGGCTTACAGCAAAAGTGAATAATTCAGAATTAAATAGCCATTAACAGAATAATTCAATTTGTGGTGATGCCTTTTCCTGGTCTTAGGAAATTGAGAGCCAGACACAGTTAAGGGATAAGAGGTTTTACCTTGGTATTTTAATAAGGATCCTTCCTTATTAGTGCACCACTTCACCCAGGTGGAATGTGCCACAATGCACACACACACATGATCAATCAGTGTACAGTTGTATAGACTTTACAAATTAGCATATCTAACAAGGATGCCCCAATGGGAGGCCTGGATGAATGGTGGGCTATTCCCCCATCCATGAAATTCCCCCCTGGATGGGCCACATCTTTAGTTTACAGGATGTGTTCTAGAGAGATACTAGGTTTGGGATCTTGGTTTCCCAAGATAGTGTGGGGTTTTCCAGCCTCCTACTATGAGGACTTTAGAATGTTTGGTGTCCTGGCCTAACAAAATACTAGGGCTATGCTGTTATTAGACTTAAGGAATTGCAAGTATGCATGCTAAAAATACTGAGGATATATTAAAGTTGTATGAAAGGTACATAAAAGAAAAGGCAAAAAATCATTTGGCATCAGTGGGACTGTAATGATGTAAAGGATCCCAATAGGGGAGATATAAACATTGAAGAGAAGCTACATTTAAGAGAATGTTGTGTGTATCTTCATCACATTATATTCGTTTGGGATTAATTTTTCCAGTAAAAAATTGAAGTTGAGGCATAAGAGAGAAGATGGTGGACTAATGTTACACTTTGACAAATCAAAAAGTGTAAGAGAGAATTGCTGGTATTTTTCCAGGTCATCGAATATAACTCAATTACAAAGTAGCCAATCTGCTAAAAAACCTGCTGAGAATCTAAATTGCATAATATGGGGCCTTATTTCATAACAAAAAGCCTTTTCTGAGGCAATAATTCTCAGTATCCACTAAACATGGATTTCAGTATGTGAAAATATTGGAAAGAAGGTTTTGAACACTATATGTTAGAAGATAAAAGAGAACTGGTTAACCCCATACATTTGGATTTTAAGTGCACTTTTAAAAAATCCATCCTGGTAAGATTTTGAAGAGGTAAAGTAGTAATTTATGAGAAATAAAATAGTACAATGGATCAGACTCTAGACAAATGTGTTTTAAACAGAATAAAAGTATTGTGATGCTTTCACTTTTGTCCTTCCCTGTTCATACTTGTTCAGATGCAGTCCTCATGGGTTGCAGTAGCAAGAGTCTGTGGAAAGCATTGAGACAGAATGATTGCTTAGACATAATAATCAAATGGGATTGTTTAGTGTCCATTTACCTCACTGCTTGTTTTGAGCTCCAGTATATTTTCTTGAGTAGGATTCTGAAGACCAGAAAAAGATAGCAGAAGCCTGAATACGGAAATAGAGGATTCACAAGGACTTCTTTTTTTAATAGATTTCCCACCAGTTGAAAAACGGTGTGAAAGGTGGACTTAAAACTTTCAATTATTTAAAAAATGAAAGAATGCCCTTAAAGAGGAAGCATCAGTTTTGAGCACCAAATCCAGGAAGTAAGTAAATCTGTTTACAACATTTCAGATGCTTGTGAAGAGGGAGGTTATGGAAGCAGTCTGACATTTCAGACTTAATTCTAGAAAATTAAACTATGATTTTCTCTGGTAGAAAAGCACTATAGGGTATTCATTAGTACTTGAGAGAAAGTAGTTCATTAGTTCCCAAATATTGCAGTACATTTGGAAGACTCCTGGAGTTTTAAATTGTATTTAATGAGATAAAACTCTGGGTTTCTCTTCCTTAATGAAAAAATTAAAAAATATTCAGAAAGTAAAAGTTAAACTGAGGTTTAACAGAAATATTCAGTGCAATCTAGGTGACTTTTTCTTGGAAATAAAACAATTTAAAAAATTAGCTGTTAAAGTCTGTGATTTTTGATCCCATCTTTAACTGTTGCTAAGGAAGCTGCTTTTAGTGACAGATACAATAAACAGCATTTTGGTATCCTGATTCCAGTAATTTTTTTTTTAAATGCTGAGAAAGTCAAGGGTTTGTAGCAAGTTTTTTTTGATAGTCAGTATTTTGAATAGGTGCTCATGGTTTGACTGGTTGTTACTCAGTTGAAGAAGATTAATTTCAGGTTTTTTGTTGTGTAGATATTATTTACTGACAATAATTATATATTGTTTTTCACTATTGTTGTAACACAAGGCACGTCTGAGCATGACCACATAACAAGCCTTATCTTGTCATCCTAAGTTTTCTAGTAGTTACTAGAGGGAATTAGGCAACCTTCTTGCTGTGGTTTACTGTATGTGGTTTTTAAAAGTACCTGCCATAGGATAAGATGAAACACTCTCTGGATGATCCATCCTTTTTGCTGCAAAGGAGTTTAGGTTCATCTGGTGTTGGTCATTCTATAGGTAGTCTGTCAAAGGCTAGGCTGTGGATGACTATCTCTGATATCAGGAGTAAGAACAAATGAATCTCATTCTATTTCTGCATAGGCAAAGGATTTGGACCTTGTAATTTGTGTAAATTACAAGAAATAGAAGAAATGTAGTAATAGGCTTTGTTCTGCAAGGTGTCACAAAATGAAGCTATTGACTATACAAAGACACTGGCTGATTTAAAGAACCATAGCCAAAACCTGCAGCCCTTCTTCAAGCGAGCTCCCAGGACTACACATTTTAAATTCTAATATAAATTTTTTAGGCTAAATATTTTGCTACAATTAATAAAGTAATGAAAATAATAATATGCATAAACCGTATTTGTGTTCATTTCAATACAGAGATTGTTTCCTCTCTAAAGCGCTATTATTGTTTAAAGTGTTATTTATTTGCAGGAAATGGATAATTTAGTTCCTTGCCCTAACTCCTTATTTCAACAGTTGAAAAATACTTCCAAAAATAATTTTAAGGGGTTCAAATTGTATTTCCTATTTTTACTGGCAATTTACAATTTATGTAGTGGGCATAAATCATTGGCAATACTTGGATCTTATGAAAAATGCACTCAAACAGTTGAAACTAAACTTTTAGCTTTTGCATGTCTTACTGTTACTACAGCTGCACTAACATTGACTCCATCATCATCCAGAAAATTTATGTTGTCAGCTGTCACATTTAAAATCTGTAGCACAGTCCACAGTTTTCTAAATGTTTACTAAATCAGTTCAAATGTTTATGAAGAATTGAAATGTTGCATATGGTCTTAGAAGTCGGACCATTTATTAGCATCATAAAGGGGCGGGGTTCTGTTGGTTTTTGTTTGGGGTTTTGAGTTACGTTTTTAATACATGCATAAAAACTTTACAATAACATCTGGGACACACTCTGTGAAGACACTCAGCCAAATCAGTTATGAACTGTGTGGTCAGCTAATTACTACTATATGTGTTTTACATGTAAAGTGACACAAAATAGTGCTGGTTTTAAATTTGCACCTTGGAATGCATGATTCAGGTACTATTAAAAATATCACAACTTCTGTGATTAAAAATTAAGTCTTAACAGCCAGGATTGATAAAAAAATGTGGGAAATGGTAATTGGAAGTAATCACTTGTATTTCTTTAACTTGTGTATCGTGAATGTACATATGAAGAAAATGTTAAGTAAATTCTGAATAAGCTGGTTTCTCCCCAGTTAATGTATTCCATTAAGCTAGATTCTTCTAAGTTTATATATTTCAAAATTTAAAAAGACACAGGAATGAATTGCAATTAGTATGATAGAACAGTAAAGGAAGTAAGGACTGGTATTTTTCTCTCTTTTCCAAAAATGGTGCTTTGGGTCCTGACCATGACATAAAATGGGACTGAAATCACTCTGAAACATTCAATACTATATAGGACTTCCTAATTCATAACAAAAAATGAACCAGGGATATAAGGCTGAAAGGTTGTAATTTTTTCCTTTACTAAAAAAACATTTCTCCATGGTCAACAATTAAAAGAAGCAGTATTTATGTCCCAGACCTTGAAAAATGTTCATGTGAACAGCTCTTTTAAGGTCATTTGTTCAAATGTGAACATGTATGCAAATATTTAGAGACTCAGTGTTAAAAAAACAGATGCAAATGATTGCTCTAGAATACCTCTAGAGGTATGTCCTTACAAAGCTGCTGCTTCATAAATTAAAGCACATGCAATCACACATTAATTCTGAACTGCTCTATGTAATTCCTTTGTTTATGTCCTATGCCTTTTAAGAATAAGTTGTACAGTGCAGTTCACAGTATGTAAAAGCATTTTGAAATGTATCACTTTTTGGCTTTCATCTATGTTTGTACAGAGTTCAAATACTGGTTGATATACTTGAAATAGGGCAATATTTTCTTCCTTGACAGATAGATAAAAACCAAAATATGTTGTGTATTATTATTATTATTATTATTATTATTATTATTACCACCTTTTATATTATGCTATAATAAAGCTTACAGGTTGCAACATATTTAATTCTTTGTTGTTTATAGGAAATAATTATTGGTTCATTTTGGTGCTAATATATATTAAAATATAATCAACACTTAAAGGATTTATTTTAGTTATCTTTGTCTTGGGTTAATGATATTGGGATTTCTTTTGGAAAAGAAAGGTGTGGAAGAATAAATTGCTTTTGTTTTAATGTACTTGCAACAATTGGTTTTAGAAATTACTAGTGAAGCCTGTTTTGTTTATAAAGACACATCCCGATTATCTAAAACTCCTGTTTATCAAAATAATCACATCTTTATAATTCAGTTCAACATTGTTATTTTTTCTTCTTGTATTACAGTCCATCTTAAGTAACTTGAGATATTTGGATGGCCTTACACTAGAGAATCTTATAGATGTAATTAGAAATACCATAAGATAAACTCAACAATTCAGTTTTGCACAAATCACACAGTTCGAAGATGTGTGTGTCTTACAAATAGAGACAGAAACTCAGAACTCATTTTTTCTGGTATTCTGGAATACTTAGGGCTCAAATACATCTTTTTTCACATTGCTTTAAATTGCCCATTTTAAAGACTACACTGTGTAGTTTAGCATACTCACAATTATTTTGAGAATATTGTTATTTATACTATTATCACTTTTCTGGATAGTAAAACCAGTATAACACCTTCATGTCACTATAAGTGAGCCTATAGTTGGGGTTATGGAAACTACAAAATCTGGATGATCATTTAATAGACTTGGAAGGAACACTACTTTGTATGTGAATGCTAAAAAAATCCACAGGGTTATGCAGTATTAAGCCAGCTGGAATCAGTGCCCTAGAGAGGTTTAAGGAGACAGAGACTGCTGGGATAAGGGATTTGGTGAATTTCTCTGTACTGGGAACAGGTTAAGAAAAAAAGCATCTTGGAGCCATTGTAGTGACTCTATCATACTGGATGATTGTCTTCCTAAAGGGTAGCGTAAATGAGATGTGAAATATTAGTATGAAATTATAAGGTAACAATGTGGTGTGCTTGATAGTATATATATCACTGATAGCTCCATAGGTAACTAAAGAGAGTTATTGGAAGTTAAGTGGCTTAGTGGCCCTTCATTATTGTAACAGTTTGGTTACTTCTTAGAGAAGTAACTATTTTGTAGAATGTAGTTCAGTATTTTATCATAGTTCACAATTTAATAGTGGTTTTTTGTCATTTAAAAATATTAACAAATATTTTTTCTGTAGTATTCATTGTGAAAAGGATGCATATTACTTGTAACTGGGCACTAAATACATGGAGAGATTTTTTTTGGGGGGGGGGTCTGGGGAGAAGGAGGGTATTTGGGTTTTTTTTAGTTGTTTTTAAAATCAAATTTGAAAAAAAGATCCTGCCCTTATTTACACATTTTGGACTTGGCTTGGAAAATCTGTTTCTGGAGGAATCTCCTTTCTCTCTCTCTTTACTTCTTTGTATTTTTTTCTCTCCTTACAGTAAAGACACCCTGTTTTTAATAAATGGTTTTCTTTGGAAAGAGACAGAATAGATCAACCTTAATATTATGAATTCACCAAATGATAGGCATGTACATTTTAGCACAAACATCCAATAAAAATAAATACATCTGCAGTGAACATGGTAAATTATATGCAAACTTACACTATAATAATAAACAGGAAACAGCAGCATCTGAGTCTGCAACTGACTTCTCAGGAGGCTTCATGCTTCCAGCTGTGGTAGCAGCTGTGGATCTGGCTCTGGGACTCCTGCTGAAACAAGTTGACAGAGGGCTGATTACAACATGGAGTTCAGTTTCTGCTTGGATTAATTTTCCTTTTAACACACTTTGGTTAAGAAATGTTTGCTCATTTACCCTGTTTGTGGTTTTATATCCTTCACTTCACAGGCACTGGGCTGATGTGATTATCTCCATTCCTAGTGACCTTGATCATGGGGACCTTGTACTGTCTATACCATTTGTGGAACATTGAAATTTGGTTTTGGCATACTGTAAGAAATTGAAAAAGCTCTCTTCCTCTTCCTTCTCCCTCCCCATCCCCAGAGTCTATTCAGCATTTTTTTTTTGTGCAAAATATTACACAGTCAAGTTGTTGTGTGTTTTTTTGGGTTTTGTTTTTGTTTTATATGCATAGGAAACAATTTTGTAGAAGACTGAATGATACTGATCTGCAGTGAAATCTGCAGACAGACAAGAGACTGGGTAAACTCTGTCGGGTGAAACAAGTAGAAAACTTCTTTTTATCACTTTTTCTTAAAGTGAAGGATTCTGATTTCTCAAATCCTGAGTGAGCAAAACAGCATATACTTGTGTATTGCTAAAGCATCATGTATCAATGTGTTCACTTGCAAGTTCTTCTTTCCATCTCTGGCTTCATGAGCTGTTTTCTTTTTTTGTGTGCTGAAGACTTGGTTAAGCTATGTCTGGCCTTGATTCAGCAAAGATTTAAGCACATACTTAGAATTAAACACTTCCATTGCAGATTCCACTTTTTTAACTCTCAGATACTTGCTTCTACTCTCATACTGTGGAGTGTCTCTGGTGAATATTCTGAGACCAGAACAGTCTTTTTCATTATGGTAAATTTTTTAGTTTCAGTCCTGCTATCTTTTTAGAAAACAGCTGTATTCTCCAACTTAATTGAATTCACAAATTAAATCCCAGCTGCCTCTGTAATTTATTGTTCAAACTATTCTCTTTCCTCTGCTGCTTTTCTTCACATAGGGTCTTGCTTTTTCTCCTAAGAAAAATAGATACCATATCATCTTTCTTCTGTCCTTTCTCCTCCACTGTCAGAGCAGCAGAAGTTTCTTGTCTACTTTCCATCTGTACCCCCTCCACTTGTCCCAGTGACCCCATGTTCTGTTCTTCCTCTTATTTCTTCCCTCCCTTATTCTCTTTCTTAACCTCTCACTGTCCTCTGGCTCTTTTCCACTTGCAATATAAGCAAGCATTTGCCTCTTAAAAATTGCACCTTTGACCCTACTTGGTTCTTCATATCATATCTCATCGCCCATCTCTTCTTCATTCCTAAGCTCATTGAAGGCGCTGTTTATAATTACTGTCTAGAGACCCTCTTCTGTGACTCCCTCCTATAACTCCTACACTTTGGCTTCTGTTCCTTGCTTCCAACTGCAACAACTCTCACCAAACTCCCTGATGACAAGATCTCGGAAACAGTAGTCTCTCCTCATTCTTCTTGATTTGTCAGTAATGTTTGCTGCAGTTGACCAGACTATTCCTTTAACTTGTGTCTTCTGCTGCTCTCTGTGGCTCTGGTCTGGTAATTTTCTTCTTTCCAAGCAGTTCTGCAGAATATCCTTCAAAGTTGTTTCCCACGTTGGAGTTATGTGGGTGGAGGTCTTGGGGCTCTGATTTGGTTGTATTCTCTTGTGATTTTAATGCCCTTTGGATTCTTTCATACACAAAAGTAAAAGAAAAATGTAACAGCCAAATTTACGTGTAGATGATAACACATCTACCTTTGTATTGAAACATATTTCCTCACACATCCACTTAATGGTTTGGAAACACACAAATGCAATTACAAAACATCCCACACAGCACTGCCTTAATTCTAGATTTCCTGGCAAATGCTCAGACCAGACACATGATTATTTTCGCTCTTTCGCACAGACGTACGTGTGTGTTTTCACATGCTAGGCACTCTGTACCGCACTAGCAGTGCTCAGTGCTTGCCTGCCTGGGTTCCAGCTTGCATGGAGTTATCGGCAACTGACTCAAATTGTATTTCATTTCCTATAAGAATACAGCATGATCTTCGCAAAAATCATTCCACAGGGCTTCATTTTAAGCCCTGTGTCCTTCAACATTTTCATAAATGACTTGGACACAGGACTGGAAGGGATAATAAGCAAGCTTGCAAATGATACAAAACTGTGAGGAGCTGTCAACTCCCTCGAAAGCAGGGAGACCTTGCAGAGAGACAATGACAAATTAGAGGGCTGGGCAATCACCAACGATTTGAAGGGAATGTGCCACATTTTGGACCTGGGATGGGGCAAGCCTGGATGTACAGACAGACTGGGGAATGAGATGCTGGAAGGCAGTGCCACAGAAAGGGACCTGGGGGTCCTGGTCTATGGTAAATTGAATATTTGTCAGCATTGCCCTGACAACCGGGCGGCCAACCCTGTCCTGAGGGCATCAGGCCCAGCATCACCAGCCAGGCAAGGGAGGAGATTGTCCCTCTCTGCTCTGCCCTGGGGTGGCCTCAGTTGGAATATTGTGTGTGGCTTTGGGCGCTACAATACAAGACAAATACTTGTGAGCATTCAAAGAAGGGAAACAAAGATGGCAATGGGCCGGGAGGGGAAGCTGTATGAGGAGCAGCTGAGGTCACTTGTTCTGTTCAGCCTGGAGGGGACTGAGGGGAGACCTCACTGCAGTTACAGCTCCTTGGGAGGGGAGGAGGAGGGGCAGACACTGATCTATTGTCTGTGGTGATCCATGGCTGGACCTGAGGGAATGGCCTGAAGTTGTGCCAGGGGAGGTTTAGGTTGGATATTAGAAAAAGGTTCTACACCCAGAGGGTGGTTGGGCACTGGAACAGCTCCCCAGGGCAGTGGTCACAGCACAGCTTGACAGAGTTTGAGAAGCATTTAGACAATGCTCTTGGGCACATGGTGGGACTCTTGGGAATGGTGCTCTGCAGGGTGCAGGAGCTGGACTCTGTGATCCTTGTGAGTTGTTTCCAGGTCAGCTTATTTTGTGATTGTCTGCTGTTTTATGTCCTCTATTAAAAATGCTTATCCTGATGTATGTCTGGAGTGTACTTTGCTCTTTTACAGCTGCATTTTAAGCATTTCACTTTCAAATATAATGTAATGTAATCACCGCATCTCTACTTTTTATTCCAACTCATTAAGTGCAAATATTAGATAAAATTCTGCCAAGCTCATTCTTGATGAACTCTATTGAAAATTTGGTTTTTCATTCTTCACAGGACTTTGTTGTCTCTCTGGTAGGAAGTTCTTTTCCTGTCAAATTCTTTCAGTAATCCCTGTTTTCTCCAGTTTAATATTGAATATCAGATGCCCAGATATATTATATCTACCATATTTTCCTTGTTTAAAATGTCAGTCTAGGCACAATGGTGTAAGTATGCAGAGAGTTCATAATCTCAAACAGATTTGTGTATTGTAGCAGGCAGATTCCTCAGGTCACCACATACTTTCAAACCCCAGCAGGCCCAGCTGAATTATGTGAGCTCAGGCAAGTTTCTGCTCTCTGGTGTGAACCACAGGGAGTATTCTGTTGTTCTCTAGATACCTTTTGGCCTGCTTTTACTTTTGTTTGCCCTACTCCATCCCAGATGTCGTTCATACCACATTATCACTACCAAATGCATGTCTTCTTGATCTGACATATGCAGCCATTAGGAACCTGTAAAGATACGTAAGTAAAGGGAACATGTGCACATACATACTATATGTTCTGCATTTACTTAGAATTTAGTGCTGTTCTTAATCACTTCATAAAAAGTGCTGTGGCTGATATTGAAAATAATTTCAGTAGGTGTATGCAGTCACTAGCTCTAGGCACTGCAGTATTATGTAAAAAGCAATCCTTTGGGTCTGAAATTCTTCACGCTTAGTTTCACTTGAAAAACTGTATGCATAAAAAAATTTAGGAAATTGTCCTGAATTGCTTTTCAGTTATGTGTCACTGAAAATCAGGACAGTGTTTAAATGTTAACAGTAGCTACATTATCTTTAATGTAGATATGAAAATTCAGAATTTTGCAATTTAAACAGTGACATCTAAATTGGGGCTGATAGTTAATGAATTCTGTGGCCGAGTTTCAAAAACCTGGTTTTCATAATGACATATAGATAATTGAAATCATGCCTAGTAGGCATCTGGATTAAAATTATGAGCAGGGTGTAATGGAGCCAACCACTTTTGTGGAAACAAAATTCATTTCCATTTCTTTGTCAGAGCTAATCAAGCTCTTTCTAGATTTAAGGTTGGCTTTGTTCTTACTGTTACTTCTAGTAACATGCCTTCATATTAGGGATGGAATATGCTCTATGCATTAATATATGAACATTTTTTTCACAATTTGTTTTTGCCTGTTACTGATCCTAATTTCACATTCTATCAATCAGTTTCTCCTTCAACTGCAAAGAAACAATACATCCTTTACCCCACGGACCTTGACTACATACAAACTGGCATCTGTTCAATCCCTTTTGCATTAAACAGTGTATAATTTTACATTATATCCTTCAGTGTTGAGCGAAAGGGAACGATGGGAGATCGATGAAGGCTCTTGTTCTCCTATTAAGCAGTTGAGCAACCTCCCACTGGGACTGGGGCTCTGCCGGCCTCTGAATCTGTTGTAAATCCTTTTAAAGTCACACTTTTGATTTTGACTGGATGTTTCTGCTCAGTTTAATCATATTCCTGATCAATTCAAGATAAACAATTAGAATTTAATTAGAATTTCATGGGTCTTAATTGTCATTAAAAAGAGGAAAATTAAGCTGAATTCTATGTAATAGAGCATTAGGGCTGAACAACAGAAGTTTGGTTGTGGCTTTCAGTTTTTGTTCTTTGTGGAGCCAATAGCTGCTGAGGGACACAGTTTGGCTTCTCAGTTTCTTCTTGTCCCAAGGCATGCCTAAATTACAGCTTACAATGGAGCTATATTTCTTCTGGGGCACTGGAACAGAAATGCCAGTAGAGAGAGAGCATGAAAGGTTCCTCATTCACCACAGTTCAGATGACTTATGTCCTCATTACAGTTCTGAGGAGATGGTGGGGCTGTCAGAAGGAGTCTGTGTCCATGGTTGCTCACTATGATATGGATAGTAGTGCAAGGAAGAAAGTAATACCTTCCTCTGAATACCTTTTGAGGGCAAGGCAAGGCCAAGTTTGAGCTAACTCTTGCAACTTCAGATGGAAATACCAAGAAAAACCAAGTCTCCTACAACATTATAGACTTGGCCACGTTTCCAGTCCTTTACAACTCGTAGCATATATTGAGCATAAATAAAGATTTGCATTGCTGTTCTGTGATCTGAAAGGAAATTTAATAAACCTTTTGTTGCCATCTGATGTAATTTTAACTTCTCATTCAAATATTATTCTATGTTGATTGGTTTAAGTGTTCAAAATTATATTTAATCAATTTTTAATACATATACACACATATATATATATATATATATAAACCAGAATATTGTGTGTTCTTTTTGTTACAGGTATGTGTCCTGTGCCTTGGGATGCCCATATGAAGGAAACGTTGTACCGGACAAAGTGGCAGAAGTAAGAGTGTATTTCTGGCTTGTCTTTTTAATGAAACAAAAATACATTTAAAAATGCCTATAAGTAATTATCTCTACTTAATCATAAAAAGATCTTTAATGGATAAAATTTAAGGAAAACAAGCAAAAAACCTAGCTAATAGTAAAACTTGGTGCATAACCTCACTTAACCATATACAGTCTTATGTGAGAAAAATAGCATATTTCGATTGTTATCAGTCATGAGAAAAAATATTATGCAGTATTTCATCTAGCAAGAAGGTAAGAAATTACTTAAGAAAATAGACTCAAGCACATATGTCAGTGGACTATGTTGTACAAGAGGGTTTCCTGCACAGCTTTTTGCTTTTTAAATCCATTTTATGCTGGAGTAAGCACACTGTGTTGTCATTGTGCTTCTGGTGAGGGTCATGTGATTGACATGAATCAAAACTCACCCGCAATATGATTTCTTAAATTGCTCTGTTGCCACGATGGAATAAGTTGCACCTTCCCTCCCTGCCCCTTTTTCTCATTTGGAATATAGGATAAGGAAGAAGATGTCTTAGTTCAGCCCTTTTTCCAGAGGAGATGAGTGAAACAGAAATGTAAAATTTTTGCAGGAGGGGAAAGAAGGCATCGAAGCTTAAATGGACTGGAAAAAAAGAAAGTGGAGTAAAAATTCCAAGAGGCTTAAGACAGAGCATGCTGGCCTTCCACCTAGAGAAAGACTTGTCTTTTCTACTACACTTAATCACCTATTTTTGTTGATCTAGCAGAGTATCCAGAACAATATTTTTTAATTTGTAGCACTAGCAACTATCAACATTTGTCTGATATGTTCTGTGTGGGTGGTTTTCAGGTCCTATTCTCCTGCATCTTCTTCTAGTATACCGTCCAGATGGACTTTGTGATAATACTTCTCCCACAGCATCAACACATGCTCAGACTCTTTGGGAAAAAAAGCAAATTTGGAATGTTGTCAGTATTTCTAAATGTATTTGTTTTAATATGAAGTGAAGGTTAGAAATGACACAGCTTTAGTTACAGCAGTGATGACATACTGCTTACTGTGTTCCCCAACAGGCTTCTTTCCATGTGTTGCTTGTTTTTTACTGAGAAAAGCTCCTTTTACTGAGAAGAGCTCCTTCTCAGTTTGCCAGTGGGACTGCTATTTAATGTTCCAGACCTGCAAACTTTTACTACACAGTTATTTTATTTTCTATGTTCATCCTAAAAAGTGTCATCTTGCTTACCTGTATAGGACTGTGTATATGTTCATGATAAAAGCTACCACATTAAATTTATTAATTCCATCCCAGACTCAGCAAGCACTGCTGTATATATAAAGCATCTGATAGCTGTTAAATAAATACCTGCACAGAATGAGCATTACCAAAATTACTGGCTGAGTTGCTACACTTGTTCAGAGAGCTGCTGCTCTGGTCATCATCTTTTTGGGATGGAGCATTTTGACTCCCTTGACTGTGGATTGCAATCAGCAGCTATGATTGAAAGGTTTGGATAGTTTCTCCTGCAGTCAGTAACAGTGACCATTTTCATTTTTTATTAAGCAAAATATTTTTTATCTGAAGCAAAAAGTAATTAGAAGAGGTGGATTATTTCAGACTACATGCATTATTACAGATTGTTGCAGACTGCCTTAATTTCTGGCATACTAGATGCATAACTGCTTTACGCATGGTTATCGAGTGAGTGCAAAATTCAGATGCCTTCAGACTTCTGGAATCTATCAGGTTTATTTGTATGGTTCTTTATTTAAAACAAACAGACAAACAGTTTTCATATCCTAAAATACATTTTCTAGTCTTATCTTATTACTCCGCTGATTCTTGAAAGGAAGTTACTGCTTAACCTTTTATCATTGTGTATTTTGAGTATTTCAACTTTAGGCAGATAAAGCTTGGAAGCTTTCAGAAACACTGTATAACATCCTTGAAGCCAGTTGTATAATGCATTATCATATAATTCCATCATATATTTGGCTGGTTTTGTCTTTCTGCTTGCTTATTTCTGTCTTTAGCTTCCTTTTAACCTAAAGCAGTGAATTAATTAAATTAAATTAAATATTATCCAGGATGCATTTTGATTAAACTATGGAAAATGTATCTATTATTCTTTGAATATTATTTGATCATTAAAGTTTCCCTTGCAGCACAAGAAATGCAGGTTTTTTTGATTGTTAGTTGCTTAAAAAATCTATAACTGGATTATTGTCCTTTGTATTCAATATAGGAGTATAGTTTTTGATATTATTTCCAGGAGTAGGACTGTTCACATGCCCAAGAGGTTGCAGTGCTGGTTCCCCAATTCCCATATTGATCAATGCTTGGTGTCAAGCAATGTTTCCAAAGGGAGTAGCACAAGACTCATGGTGCAGAACACAACCCTGTTCAATCAGCAAAGCTAAAAGCTCATAATCACATCCTGATTACATAGAAAAAACAATGTGTTCTCTTCTCCCACACTCTCCTCCCAAAAATCCATATTGAAAACTTACAAAACTATAACTAACAAGCTGCCTTCTACTATGGTAGAAGAGAAAATTCAGTACAAAAACTCCCATTCAGCTTCCAAGCTATAAATTAAATATAGATCTCTTTTTTCAGTTTAGATCATGACGAGTCAGTGATGATGCTCACCTTGCAAAGTTTCAGCCTTTCTTCCATCTTTCAGAACTCTTCATTTAGGATACTGAAAGACCTAAGGACTGATTGTGAAAAAGAAGTGAATGCAATATGATTTCTAGCAGTTTATATAGTCCAAGTTATGACTGAAATACTTACCTAGAAAAACTTTGAATTGTGCATTAAAAAGAAGAGGGGGAAAAATGCAGTACGGTTCTTTGCCCTGATCTTAAAGGAACACTAAGGTTTAGGATTTAACTGAATGTAATCCAGCCCTGACTGCAGATGATTCTTTTTCTTTCTTACAACAGTAGTCTAGTTAAAATGCCTGCCATATGTTGGTGATATAAAAACATGCTGTGAGATGAATCCCTTTTGCATTCCAGTGAATATCCCTTTCTTAAAATGTACATTGAATTTATGTGTATATGAACAAGAGAATCTGACTTTAAAGCACAGTTTTACCACATATGCAATAGTCATAGCACTTCCAAACCTTAAACAGGATGATTCAGACTTTTTCTTTTTTTTCAGCTGTTTTTTTCAGCTGTTCTTTGAATTAAGTGAACAGCAATATTAATCCAGTGCTTCCGAGACTGCTGGTGCAGCGCTTTGTCCGCTTCCTCAGACATGCTCACAGCAATCCCACTGATGGAGTCCTGGAATTGTTTTAACAGCAGACTGCAGTGTGACTTAAGATGTCTTTTTGGAAGAGGGTTGTATTTTTTCATCTTTAAACAGTTAGTTTCTAAACTGGGATTCCGTTCCAGTGGAGTGGTCTTTTGGGATCTTTCACACACAGCGGGGAATCCTAAAGGGGACAAACAAATTGAGCAGCTGAAAATAAGGCGGAATCTTTCCAAATGAGTCCAACAAAAATAAGATGGAAAGTGCCTGCATTCAATTCCCAATATTTTCAGTGAAAATATGATTTTGTGCTTCTGAATGTGTTTCTCTCCATGCAAAAATTATGGAGCCAGACCTCAGTTTTCACTCATGCAAAGAACTCCTTGAAGACGTAATTCCAGAAATATTTAGGGCTCTGCTTACATAAGTAAGATCTTTTTGTATATGGTTTTGTTTGATTTTAAGAAAATTTTCAAAACTTAAGGACTGAATGTTAATTAAGTTGCAGTTTTGCTTTGTTAGTATTTTAATGTTTGATTTTATGAAAACCAAGCAAAATTGATATTGCAAAATTAGTGCAATATCTGTAATAGACTGCAGCACGTTAAAATTTCAGCTTTCATTGATTTTTTTAAGTGCCAGGAGAAAGAAAAGTGAGGCTTTTTTGTCAATTTTTTATTATCTTTGTTGGCTTCATGTAATATGCAAACAAAAGGACAGGTCTTTACCCTGCACAACTTGTAAGCTGAAAAGTACATCGAGAAAACTATGGGAAGTGGGAAGTCCTCAGAGAGAAGAAAATGTTAGGAAAGGGCTTGACAGAAACTTCATTCATAATTTTAAAATTTTGCTCGTTTGGATTCTGTGGGAGAGTTAGAAAGCAAGTTTTTGATGGATTTGACTTGGTTAGCTATTCCACGTACAGAATGTAGCAGAACTATAATTTTGAAATAAGACTATCTGTGGGATGCTCTTCTTCCATGGCAGTTTTCAAGAATGAATATGGGTTGTCTGGTAAATGGATCCACCTCAGTAGGTCAAAACCTAAAACCTTTTCAGAAGTATGTCCTTTATAGTGTTTGTTCTTGACCCTATTTTATACTCATTCATCTTTACCTCTTGGTGTTTTTCTGTTTCCAATCAGGTATCTAAGCGGCTGTACAGTATGGGCTGTTATGAAATCTCTCTGGGAGATACAATTGGTGTGGGGACACCTGGAAGTATGAAAAAAATGCTGGAAGCTGTTATGAAAGAAATTCCTTTGAGTGCTCTTGCTGTTCACTGTCATGACACGTATGGCCAGGCGTTAGCCAATATCCTCACAGCCATGCAGGTGACTTGGTTTTTTCTTTTATAATATGCAATAATAGTATTCTTATTTAAATTCAATGTGCAATTTTAAAAAATCCTGCCATTAAAGAAATCATTAGAAGAGCAAAATGAAACTCACTAAACTTTAGGAATATTCCCCACACATCGGATTGTCTACTGGTATCATTGCTGTCGCTTTTACCAGGAAATGTCAAACCTTATATATTGATTGCCTTCAGTAATTCTTTTCTGATATCTCAGATTCCAGTTTTCTTAGGAACAGCTGTATGCTTGTTTTCCACTAAACTAAAATTTCCACTTTGTGAATGTGTCTAAAAGTAAAATGGAATAATGCGTAATTACATCTTGATTTCAGATGAATAAATCTAAAATATTGTTAATTATGTACACAGAATAGTCTAGATAATTTTATCACTATTCATATGCCTTCATTATTCTTTTTTGTTTATCAGTTATGCCAACCAAGTAAGGTTAGCAACAACTTTATATCTTATTTAATCAACTTTCAAATTTGTGCCTAAATTATCAGAGTTAATTTCCATAAGAGATTCAGAATAAGACACAATGCAGAAAATAGACTGCAAGTTCTAATGTAGTTTTTGTAAAGATACAACCTTGAGAAATATCTTAAAATGTGTTTGCTTTACTAAGGAGACCTACTTTTACTAAGTGTTACAGAGTCATTAGCTATTTACAAATTGTGGGCCTTTATTCTTCTATTTTATATTTAATGATGTCTTCTGTTTCCATGCAGTTCAGGCAGTCATTTTGAAGGTCAAAGTTTCCTTTTTCTGACTTGTTATTTTGGCAGAGCTCATATTGTGTTATTTAGCCACAATTGTGTTTACAGTGTTAGTGGTATACGCCACAAGAAGGAACAAGGAAAGTTTCAACATGGGAATCCACAGGTATTTGATTAAATAGGGAATGACAAAATCTGGTAAGAAAGGTTCTAGCTTTTACTCACAGCATTCACTATTCACCCTTACTCACTTTTACTGTTACAAATGTGTGTATGTGCCATGGGATAAATAAATTGCTAATTTCACAGTTAGCTTCAGTTGCAGATGCAATAGCTAAAAGCATGTAAACCCCTGAGCATGGGAGGAGTTGGCCATAAAAATACTTGAAGCATTGTTTTTCAAATTCTTCCTTTAAATAATTGCTGTCATGGTGCCTACTAAACAGTGAACAATGGCTATGCTGTGTTAACTCCAGCTTTTGTTGTAAGTGATTCTTTTCTCATGTTTACCTCTTGTTATCTTTTTATTTAGTTCTTAAACCAACTGTGTAAGAGCTAAAGGAAAAAAATAATCTCTTTGGTACCTAATGTGCAGTTTAGGATAATTAACATGCAAATTCAAGAGAGCAAAAGACTTAAAAAGAAATTCCTATGCAACCTTCTCATATTTCTGGGAAGGCAAGGGTGCCTGAGACCCACCAGAAAACTTCCCTCTGTTGTCAAGGTCTCCTAAAGTACACGTCTAAAGGTGCAGTGGTTTTGGCTGAGCTGAACTTGTCATAGAGCTTGCCAAAAGTCCTTGATGAAGCAGGCATTACACAGTCTCTCTGACTGGCTTTGTGCAAGCAGCTCCTTGGCTCACGTAGAAGAAGGTCCCCGGGCTTTTGGATCCTCAAACAGCATCCTCTCTTGTCTCTGGTCAAAAACCTATGGCAGCTAGCAGTGAATTATAACTCCTTCTAAAGCAATGCTCCTTCTAAACAGGGACTCCTAAATTGCAGGTAAGCTGTGGTGAAGTGCTAAAGCTGATGAATTAGAGTGCCCTGGTCACTTCTAGTCCCTGATGTCAGCCTTGCCTGTGCTTTCTTTTCTGCCAAAGATACAGGAAGGGCAGAGCACTGGAATAAAACCCCTTGTCTTCAACTCAGCTGCTGTTTCCTCAGCCAAACTCTTCTCAGACACAATTCCTTTCCCTTCCCCATTTATGGGTCTGCATGACTGACACAATATTTCAGCAAGAGTGAAATGTGTTTGGGGGGTCATAGAAATAATAGGCTACACTAATTGCTTGAAAACAAGTTTAAAGAACATTCAGCAGACAAATCACACTCTTCCTAAGACATTGCTGAACAACCCCAGGCTGAGTACTGTTGTATTGTATATTGTATTTCCTAAGAATTAATGAATGACAGCTGGAAAGCCACAAATCGCTCTGCACTAATTCAGGCATTGCTTCAATGGGAGATCTCCTACGAGTGGAAAGAGTTGCTGGTAATTCAGTAAGTGATTTTTTATACAGATCACATTGTTTCATGCAGGATTATACTACCCAGAATATTTTCTTTTGTTTGGGGCTGATCCAAAGTCATCTAGAACTGACAGGCCGTATCTGTATAAGAAATTAGGAGCGCAGTAGTCTTGCAATTTCAGTATTCAGTTTTATACATGTTGTTTTAGCTAAAGTATAGGTAGTGAAAGATGGAGAGAGATTAGCCAACTTTTAAAGCATAAGTAATTTTTTGAATTGCTGAAGCAAATAATACAGATAGAAAGGAAGTTCATTTTATGAAATAATCTGTGTAAAAATGTGAGTAACATGAAGTGATGCTTCAAAAGAAAACAGTAAACATTTAAAGTAGAAACATGACTGGCTCGTGGTTACATGGCTTAATATAAAACTACCAGAGAATAGAATTTACTAAAAAGACAATTCAGAAGATGGGAAATGATGTGGAGATCTAGTTAGAGGTTATGGTATTTTGAGTAAAATTACATGTGTGCATTAGATAATGTGACAAGCACATAGTGTAGCTAACAGAAATAGTAAAACATTTATAGGAAATTGTTACAGACCTCCAAGGAAGGGTAAAAAGATGGGTCAGGAAACTTCTTTCTGGAGAGGCCCTGGTAAGGTAGGCCTTACCTTATCTAAGATCTACGGAGTTTTGAGTTTCATTGACAATTGACTTCTGTTGTGTGTATGGAATGGGTGTGGAAAGGGAAGTGTTTAATGGAAGTGTTAAAGAACTCTTTTCCTGTAAAACCTGTGTAGTTGCCAGAAATAAATTTTTCTGTCTTTATAACATACATTCAAACAAGAGAAAGAGTATGCTAAGAGGTAAAGAGGATATCTGTCTGGCTGTGATACCTGAATAAAGAACTAACCACATGATTGTACCATAGAATATGATCAAATACAAATTGCTATCCTAATTCATTAAAATGAACTGATCCCTACACTATGAGGATCAAATTCTAACTTAGAGAAAACCATTATAAAACCCTAATGACATAGAAAGACCAAGGACTTCTATCACCTTGTGTAATCATGTTCACCCTATTGGACACAGAGGAATGAGATTGATTACATGCCAAATGAAACTTCATTTTATGAGTTCTGTCTTTTTCCAGAAAACAGGATATTTTTAATATAAAATCTCTGCTTTCGTACTAAAACCAGAATTCAATCAAGCCTTTAGTTAAACTTTCAAGGTTCAGACTGCAAAATCCAGATTTGAGGTTTTTATTACAAACATAATATACCCCCTTTTCAAGAGATTACAATATTTAATAACATTTTATTAAGATACTTGAATTTTAAAGATGAAATAAACTTAAAAGAAAAGTAAATCCAAATAAAAATGGCTGACTGCTGACCTTTTCCCTGCATCACTTAACTAAACTGATTCTAGTCTCTTGGTGTATGCTGGAGATCCTAACTAAACTGCATATTTTTGGGCATCCAGTTTCTTCATGTAGTAAAATCTGGGTTCACTCAAAGGCACTCAGTATTGGCCTGGCTGTTTTAACTGCCAGAAACAGGAGAGGAATCTGAATGTAGGTGCTGAAGTTCATGGTTTATTAATTTACAAGGATCATTTTTTACAGGAATAGAGCTTACAGCAGCCAGCAGCATGAAATGGTAGAGCCTAAGTTAAGCAGCTAACAAAACCCCTGTGTTTAAAATTCCCTCCTCCATGATTTACATGAACTTCCATGCAAAACATCAGATGAGATGAATTTTCCACCCAAAACTATCTCCTGCATGTAACTGTCCATCTTGTCCTTTTTTTTTTAAATTTTTTTTCAAATTCAGGATTTGGTTTTTATAGCTGTTGAACTTGCTTGAAGTCACAAGCTGTCATTGTCATGGCCCCCTTCAGACGCAGGTTAGAGGCCAGCTTGCTGCTGAGATCTCTTGTCCAGGAGCTGCTCGCTGCTAAGGATCCTCAGGACAGGCTCCCTCTCCATCTGGCAGTGGCTTTAAACCTGAAGCTCTAGTGCTTGGCCCTTGCCTTGCAATGGCAGCAATTGCAGCATTGCAATTGCATTTGTGCCATCTGGAGCCTCCCTGGTTCTCCTTCTCATCCTCACCTGCTGGCTTGACTTACTGGCTTACCCCCAGACCTGGCTGATCTTGTCTGATCCTGTTTATTGTGTCCAGACCTGATTCCAGTCTTGAATCTTTGACTCAGCTTCATGGCTTTGTTTTTCTGGTGATGTTGCTGCCACTGCCTGCCAGGCTATGACTCTGGACTCCTTGCTTGCCTTCTTCTATGGAGTTGTCTGTCCTTGCTGCTTTTTAGGACAGTCGAGTCTTTAGAGAAGGGACTGGCAACCAATAACTTGAGCTGTTAGGATGGCTTTTAGTAGCAGGCAGTGAAGTTGGCAGGTCCCATGTGCTTTGATCTTGGAGCTCAGCTGGAGGCTTTGTCTTGCAGAGGCAAGATATTCCTACTCAGTTAAATTCAGAAAGCAATTCCTGGTGTCTGGATGTACACAAAGCCCTAACAATTCTCCATTTGCAGCTCTGATGGTAAATAAAAGGCCCAAGAAAGCCTGCGAAATTGGTGTTGGTGTCTGACAGCACTTAAACATCTCTCTCAGGTGCCAATTACGTTCACTGACATTTTCCTCTTAAGTTTTCAGATCTGCATTTCTGTGACTGACATAAGAGAATATACCTGTATTGCTCATAGTGAAGAATTTCCAAATAAATGCATCATATGTATGATGTATATGTACACTTCTGTACTAGAAAATTCACTGGACATTTGTATCCTGCAGCCAGTTCTTTTAGCTTGGCATATTTTAGTCTGGCACATTTTAGTAGATATCTACAAGGATAAGGGCTCATCCTAGTTTGTCCCAGTGAAGGACTAGTAGTTACAGCTAGAAGCCAAGCAAGTTAGATAGCTGAATAGAAAAGAGGAGTGATTCAATAAAATAATGGTAAAATGGCATGAAAATATGGATGGAAGTGGTGGAAGGCTGAATGGGAAAAAGGCAAATGCACGTGTATAGTTATTCCAGATTAATAGTTTCAGGGTTTCTGTTGGTTATTTATTGCCTTTTTACTGAATTATACATACAAATGTGTATGTAGTCACCAGTTAATCTCTTGATTTGAAAAGAAGCAACAGGATAATTTTCTTCAAGTACAGTTTTATGAAACTATGTTTTAAAAAGTTATAAGCCCAATATCTTTAATTCAGTTTTCACAAGCTTTATGTACTGATCAAGAAAGAACAAGAAACCAAACCCCAAACCAATACTTTATAATTCTTCATTTGTAAGCAACCTTGTCTTTTTATTTCCCTGAAAAGCACAATCATCCAAAGCTATAGTGCAGTACAATGAATTGACACTTCTGTTTTAAGGCAGAGACAACAGATAATTAGCTGTGAAAAAGTGTGAAACCCAGCATGTACTCATTGTGCTAGGAATTCCTCCTGTAATAGTGAATGTGCACTTTTTAGCTGAGGAAGCTGGTCCAGACAGATTTGTCTGTTGCTACACACATCAAAAAAATATTGATTTTGGGGAATTCTGTAGTAACTGACAAAAGGAACTTGTATTGACCTGCCAAAATCCTTGCATCAATAATGCATTAAATGATACTAGTATTTTGGGGGTTTTTCAGCAGTGTGCTGAGGCACTCACTACCGGGCAATTAAATTATTTATATCTGAACTAAATTTTAACAGAGCACAAAATAATCATGACAGTTCAGTTAAAATTTCAACACTGTCTTACAGGCTGTTTTTCTAAGCTAGTAGGGAGATACTGTGTGGAATTAAGGAGGTACAGGAGACAGCAACCATAACATGCATCCTTTCCTAATTTGACATGTCACTGAACTCATGGCTTTTTCTTACTTTTTAAATTTTATTTGTAAATCAGAAATAAGGCTTATCTCTTTTTCTTTGTGAAAAAGGCTTATCTCTTTTACTTTGTGAAAAAAACAGAGGAAGATCATCAGACAATTGCAGATAGTTTTTATGAAGATTTAAAACTTAATTTTTGAAGTTGAAATTTAAAAACAGGATAGATTTCAAGTTTTGTGTAGAATCTACTTTTCAGATTACAAAAGCTAAGGTATGTGAGTGAGCAAATGATCAAAATACTTATGTGCCTAATCAAATTATCTGAACCCTGTAACTTTGCATTTCTTTTATCCTGCACAACCTGGCACTCTGAAGACATTAAGAAGCACAATGTGAGTATAGGAGAAACTTGCCATATGAATATGGATATTGAAAAAAAATTTAATATGCTTGCATCCCCATTTTGAGGAAAGCATAGAAATTGAAAGGCTTCAGCAGACCTGACAAGTTTGTTTTCCTCTGCTGTTTACAAATATATACCAGGAAGCTGCAGAAGACTTAACAGAGATCTCCAGAAACTAATTTCAAGGTTCAGATAGGAAAACATAAAAAAATTCAGCTTGACTGAGAGTAGCTGTACAGAATTCAGGAAGGGCTGGTCATGCTTAAGAATTTTGCTGAAATTCTTCAAGGCAATCACTGCCAAAGAAGACAAAGGATGTACAATGGCCATCATATGCTTTGATTTTTTAGAAAATAATTTGCAGTTTTCTGCATTGGAAGTTCACATTAAGGTGTGGAGGCGTGTAATAAGTGGAAAGTTGGCTAAGTGGCAGGAAGCAAATGGAGTTATGAAACAGAACTTTAAGCTGGAAAGCACCCATCAGCAGAGTTGTGGATATATTGGCTTGTGGATCCTAGGTTTTCCAGCTTAAATGAATAATTTGCAATACTGTAATGCTCACGTTAAGGGTAATTGTTCTAACTTGTAGAAATTATATTTTTTCAAATTTTAGATTTCAGTTGTGAGTAACAGGATAGCTAGCACAATTTGTAAGTGGAAATCTGTGTAATATTCTAAAACATGAAAAAGAAAATGTTTGAGACCAAACATAAGAGAATGGGAATACACAAAATTTTAGGTAAAGCAAAAGACTACTGCAACATGCCTGTTTTTTAAGTAAGGATATTTTTAAGTAAGGGTATTTTTAAGTAAGGGTATTTTAAGTAAGGGTATTTCTATTTTTGGATTTTTCTAAGAATTAAGTTATCCCAGGCACTCACTGGGTATTTTTTGGGTCTGAAAGTATGAACAGTGCTTTTGAATTGTTAGCAAGCTAGGCAAAATGTTGTCAGTAAAATACAATTATTTAGAAAACATTAATTTGCCTTTTTGTTTCTGTTTCCTTTTATTCCCCCTTCCCTGTGGAAATGACATAGCACTTTTAGCTAAACCTAGCAATTAAAAAAGCAGATGTTGGAGACAAAGAAGTACATAATATTGGGAAAGCATGGGAATAGAATTGTTTGAGATTGAAAGCTAACAAGACAGGTGAATAATACTCTGTTTTAAAGCAAATAAGTTAGGGGGAAAATGGCAGGTGAATTATGCAAAATAGCAGACTGCAAAATATTAATTTTCTTCCTCTGAAGAAAACTTAAAAAGAGGGTGTCTACTTTGAGAAAGTAGGTAAAAACCTTGCATTCAATCTAATAATATTGCTACTGTGAGCAGTCAGCTACTTACTATTGTAAATGAAAAAACATACTGCACAAATGGATAAATCAGACTTACATATGGGAAGAAAATGAAAAATGAAAACATGGGTGTTCAGGCTCAAAATCTGACAGGTTTTCCAGTATTTTGTCTTTTTTTTTATTTAATGTTTTTGCCTGTAATATCAGCAAAATAAGTAATTAAGCAAATGAACAGGCAGCACCACTCCTGCTCTTTTCTCAGATCAGTACAAAAGAATTAGCAACCCTAGTTTTACTCGTCTCTTAGATCAGTACAAAAGAATTAGCCACTGCATTTTTATTGCTATCTGCTGCTTTTTGCAGAATGTGCACAGTGTGCAATTTCTGAGGAACTGTAAGTTTTTGACCCCTATCCTTATGCTTCAGAAAAACTTGATAGTCTGAGAGTCCACAAATAAATTAATCCTTACTATTATTAAAACTGTTACAGTATAATTGGGGAAAAAACTAAATGGTAGAGTTTGTTTCAAGGTTCTTACTGTTTGAATATTTTAAGATAGGAAGAGGAATGTGTTTGTTATTGTGTAATGAAATAGCAGTGGGAGTTCCTGAGTTAGATTTGTTTACATGCATATACCAATAGGTAGCCTGTATGTATGGTTTTGTGGGTTTTGGTTTTTATTTGAAATGAAACTTAGCTTACTATAAAGGAATAATGAATAATAGAAATGCACATTGTTTAGCTGCTTGTAATATGCTGTAATATTGGATTTCAGAAGCTTTCAGACCTAGTTACTGAACCAACAAACCTCAAGTTTAAGTCTGTTTCAGGATACTAAGAAAAGAGAGCCTTCATCATGTAGATACAGATTATTCTCATCTTCCAATTACTCACTAGAGCTGACTTGCAACAGTAGACATGACTTTCCTTTGGCTTACAATCAAGCCTCAGCTATCTTCTAAAGGATTTTTAAACATTTGATTTTTACATGCAAATCTATGCATCTTTCTTTGTACCTGCAAATTCATACATATCACTCTATGTCTAAATGGAATATTAATGGAAAATTGTTGCAGCAACTATACAAATAAAATTTTAAGTGTTTTTAGTTTTCTGTCTTAAAAGCAAAGATCATTTCTATACAAATAGTATTGAAGCTGTGTATTTATTAAAAAAAATAATTTGGCCCAAATATTCTTTTTCTGTGCTTGTGTCCTCCTTGCACACTTCTTTTTCTTGGAATGTTGTTTTATTGTACCTTGCCTAATCATGTCTTACGTGCTCTAATTTCTGAATTCCCTATCCTGTAAGTGGTATTCATTTGCACATTTCATTCTGCAGTGAATTTCCAGTAAATTGGAATTTCATTCCAATTTAAGCTTCATGATCATTTTCATTAAATCTAGAACCATTAAACCCATACTGATTTAGTTGAACAGTATCTAAAATACATTTCTAACATTGCTTTCATTACTGTGCATTTTTGTCCTCTCGTGAATGCACTTCTTTCTATGCAAAAATAAGCAGATTCAGAGAATTTACTTTAAATGGTTCTCTGGTCTTCATCAGATTCTGTTCTGCTGCATCTTTAGTTGTCATATCTGGAACTATAGTTTGAAAAAGGGAAAGGAAATAGTATTAATAAGATACTAGTATTAATAAGATTATAAGAAGCTTGCACAGTAGAGCTTGCAAACAAGGCTCACACAAAATTGCATAGAATATAATTTAGATACAAAATTAACAGATTACAGTTGCTTTTTAGGGTAATACTCCACACAGCCTGTTAGTGTCTAAGTCCCCTTCACTTTTTTGCCCTTTGTAATTCCTTTTTGCCATTCTTGGTCTCTGTCAGTGCTTAAGCAGAGTAAATATCCTGCTGGCAGCTCCCTGGCAAGGGGAAAGAATGATGTGAACAGATACCGTGCTCCTGCATTCACCTAACCTGAATGTTTTCCCTGGTACTTATGTTCATTTTTTTTTTTCTCTCTTTCACTGTTTTCCTAGTCATTGTTTGATAGTTTTAAGTCCACAAAGTCAGAGCAACAGTCTCTTTACAGAGCCCCTTTTATCATCCCAACAGCGTCTTGTTTAACTTGACTATTTAAATGGCTAAAAGTCAGCATCATCCAGTTCTAAAGTGGATTGGGCAGCAATCCAGCTCTTTTTGTTAGAGACAGACATTCATTTTTTTGGACTAGAAACAAATTACTTCCAAATGCTGGAAATGTAAGAAGGCTTCAAAAAAAAAAAAAAAAAAAGGGTTTCAGGTGTTTATAGAACAAATTAGTATAAAATAGTTTTCAAAATGCTAGGCCACATTTAAAATAAATATTTAGTACTTTTAGAAGCTGTGAAAATACGGCACTAAAAACCTGAAATCACTGATCCTTAGCATGCATAAGAAGTATGGTGAGGGCACACTGGTGTCACATTCCCCGTGCATATTTCTATTGTGCCTTGGATTGCATGCATAAAAGGTAGGTTTTGGGGTGTTTTTTTGCATGATTGATAGGGACTGGCTGTAGGTTCAATGAGATGACTGCCTGTAGCAATCAGAAATTGAACTCCTAACTGTTATTTTACAACAGTGTTTGATTCCCTTCCTAAAAATGAAAGTCATGATTATCTAGATGACTGGAAAATAAAGAATTTTCATTGGTCTGAAGAGTATTTCTTGTGCCTTATTCAGCATTACATAAGCACTCTTTCATCCACAGAAAGACAAATTAGTTGTCTGCCATTGTTACTTGTCCCTTTTAGTTTTATGGAGTCTTGCTTGTCTCTCCCGCACCTTCCAACTTCCACAACAAATGAAATGGCATTTCCACAAATACAATCCTACACAACTGGCTCATCTCAGAACCCGTCCTTGCAGGTCCATGCCATTCTCCCTTCTCAGCAGCCCTGTCACAACATGCATTTCTCCCTCAATTGCTATCTCATCAGCTGCCATGCTAATTGGAGAGATGAGGTATGTCTCCATAGGGTTTGCATTCCTACATTGCTGTGTCACTCCTTTAAAGGCTCAGCACATCCTGGCCTCTCTGGCACTGTGGCCAGTTGCTATGTAAAGCTTGCATCCCAAAAACCAAAACTCCAGACTGAGCTATGGATGGTCCCTAAAGGGTGCTGGTTCCCAGACTGTGCCAGAAATTGCTTGGTGGAGCTCTGTCTGCCTCAGGGCAAAGCTGTGCCAAGGACAATGCAAGAGTTACACACAGTGGACAATTAAGTCCTGATTCCATTTAGGTTTTTGGTCATATACATGGCCACAAAAGAGCACAACTTCCTGTGCATTAGCTACACAACAGAGAGGGTTTTGCTGTCATTCCTAGTAGAATTTGTGGCATTCCACAAATGGCATTCCATAATGACATCCAAGGATGTCTCTGGAGATATGATTTCAGAGGTTTTGGTCAGCTCTGAGTGTGCTGCTGATGTCTCTGGGGGTTTGAGCTCATATGCTGGGCACTTAAAAGGCATGTGGAGCAGTGGCAGAAGTAAAATACAATATTTCAACATAATTTAAAAATAATTGTGAAAGAAAATTTTCAAAAATTTGGTCAAGATAAAATTAAGTACCTTTAAAACCGTTGTTTTTGGAATTTAATCCCTCATTTAATTTGCATTCTTTTTTGAAATAAATTATTTCTTAGAAGTGTTGCTTGACTTGTTTTTAGAAGATCTCCCGAGAATCATAGGGAACTTTAATCTGTACACATCAACTAGAAGAAGATAAATGGCTTTTAGACATATTTATTTTTCTACTTAATGGGAATTACTCCCTCTCCCTTTTTACCCTAAAGTGGTTTTTCTTAAAGTTTAATAGCAATTGTAAAAAAAGGACAGAGTCACTACAATGCTTCCCTCTTGGAAATTATTGTTTTTGTGACCTTTCATTATTTGTGAGTGTGTGTATTCTAGTTTTTGCTGGAAAAAAAGAGGACATTGCATGGAACCTATAAGCAAGGGTCAGAGGAGTTTGCCATGGCTGGAACAGACTTGGGGAATGACAAATCCCAGGGTCTCCAGCAGGGAAGTGTAGTGTTTACAGGATGATGCTTCCTTCCTTTTTGGGCAGCTCTACAGACAGCTGTGCTGAGGGGGTGGAACTAAACCTCTGGCCATTCTTGCATATTTACAGCTCCTCAGAAGGAATTTTGTTATCATCTAGCAAACAATGAAGGAAGGAGAGTTATTTCCTATTTTGAAATGTATCAAGTGGCTTTAAACAAGATCTTAGGGCGCTTTCTAAGGTAAAATGAACCGCAGAAAATCTGTAGATAACTGTGACCAGGAGGCTGGAGTTCTGAACTTGCTCCAAATGAGTGTTGGGTGGGTCTTTGTAGCTTGAGAGAGCAAGTGAACATTTGCATAAGTGGAATAAGTTGAAGATGACTCTTCAGCTAAGACAGAAACCAAAGCTGATGTAGTACCTAAAGTATGACAATCATTTTTTTTCAGTCTGTGCTGTGCAGAAGCAACACTGAAACAGTCTCTTGAGTCAAATAATTTGTCACTTATCTTTTTTTTTCTTTTGAATTATTGCACTATGAATGGAAACAGCCAAGCATTCAGAAATAAAAACATTTTTATAATTTTTAAACATAAATGACTGGTAGTGTTATGCACTCCAGCTTGCATGTTTGCTTGTTTACTTTTTTCTTCTTTGTTGCTTAGTGAAAATGATATATGTTAAGATTGCCAGAGGCAAATGATGTGATTTGCTTAAAAGAGTTCATTCAAATGCATAAACACTTATAGAAAGAAAGATTTTTTTCTCCAATGTTCATAGCAGTTAAATTTTGCTTGCACTAAGAACTGCAACAATAGGAAATAATTTTTAACTTGATGGAGTAATTTTTCCTCTAAAGAATAAGACAAGTAAACAAAATAAAAGCAGATTTAGCAGAGCAATGTAACATGCATCTATAGCAAAATACAGGGTGCTAAGTTGAATGCCTTTTTAAACAAAAGAAGTGTTCTGGCTTTACAGCTGGCAGATACATTGGATAGACAATTACAGGTGTCTTTTTATAAAAAGGAGCTCCCATCAGAATAAAAGAAAAATATTTTCAAGACATTTTGCATTTCGTGGCTCCCCACCTTAATGCTCCCACTTAATTAATCAATGTGTTTGAAGGGAAGGCAGTGTAACATGCTAAGGTACTGTAATGTGATGAACATTATAAAGTTGATCCAATTGTAATAGAACACTAGTAGATGATGAGAAGCTATCACATTTAAAAAAAAGTTTCTTGCATTATAATGAAAATTATGATGAAAATTTTATGTGAAATAAAAATTGTCTCTGCCTAGGGTGGCCAAAAATGCCCTATTTGATTGCATCTTCCTTGCCCACTTTGCTGTAATTATTGTTACAGGACTGATTCCCATCCTGGAATTCTACTCAAGACACTGTATTTTTTGCACAAAATATAAAGTGCTACTTCCTTGAAATTATACAGATGAATGACTAAAACATATATTCCATAGCTCTTAAAGGGAGATTGTTCCTTTGTTCTGAATTTTTGCAGTAGATTTTCTAACAAGACCTTCGTGGTCCCATTTGTTAAGTACATTTGTCTGAGTCTTGAATCAAATAAGGATGTGCATAGCCATTTGCAAGTTCGCAGGCTCTCTAGCAAGAATGAATTTTAAGAAAAAAAATGCCAGTATAAGTTTTTTTCCCTTGTTTAAAAAACATATAAAGGGAATGATCAAATTGTAAGCAAACAGAAACATCTGGTACTTTACTATACTATCACGTTTACTGTAATCTTGCCATGATTTTGGCTTAACTAGTTGGGAAACTAGTTAAGCCAAAATACTCTAGAGAATGAGGTGCACAAGAATGAAAACATTTGGTTTTGGGTTTTGTTTTATGGCATTTGATGGAGTTGTTTACTCCATTTGATGGAGTTTTTACTCTTGCAATGATTTTCAAAACACAACTAGCAGTGAAGAAGAAAAAAAAGAAGCAGGATAGCTGCTGTAAATATTTTGTAAAATGTCCATCTGAAGCCCCTCAACCTCTGGCAATTAGAAGCCATACTGTGGAGATTGACAGGGTAAATTACCAGTTAATGTTTACACAACAAAACATATGCCCAGTACAATATCCTACAGTGATGTTGCTGAAACCAGAGTCCGGAAATGTACAGTGGAAACAAGACGTGGTACTTTTCTTGTGCCAACATAAACAGCAATTACAGCGCAGTGTGAGAGAAGTCATAAGAAATACTACTGCATATCAGTAGTTCAACAAAGTCAGCACTTTTGTGTAATTGCAGGGGAAAAGGGCTGAAAAACATTACAGATCTCAGCAAGAAATGGGCCCTTTATACTTTTAAACTGATCCTTGATAAAACAATGCTGGGGTCATGAGAAGGCTACTCTGCCAATTTTGCTTCACTGTGGGATCCATTGACATCTGGCTGAGCTGCGGAAGCTGGAAAACTTCTTTAATATTCTCTTGACAGTAAAGTGGACATGTGGAAAACATTCTAATCTGCTAATCTTTGGTGCTCCTGAAGAAAAAGGACATTTGGCTTTATACTTTGTGATGATAAATATTGTCTCCAGTCTTGCTGTAAATAAGTTAAAAGCATTTGAATGGAGGATGCAGTTCTTATTTTCCATATATGGGAGAAGATGGATGTGCACCTGTGCAATCCAGAAGATGTAAAGAATGCCAGGAGTTTTTCCTAAGGTTAGTTTACCATACATCTTGGAAATCCACCTTTCTTTATGCTGAATGTGGTTTGTTAATGAATATTGGTGAGCAGAGTCTCTGAACCTCCATACATCCTACATACTAAAGTAGAATAAAGTATTGTTTCACTCAGGGGATTCTGAAAATAGAATTAAGAGAGATTTGAAATAGTAGTTAAGTCTGAATAAAAAGTGCAAGTTTTATTTAACAGCATTAACTGTACCAATTATTTTTGGTTGACTCTAATATGGAGTAATAGTGAATGATGGAGATACGTATCTGTTCAGCTTGAGTAGGATGCACAATTGTTCATTTCTGTTGTGAGATTTATCTCCAGAAATAAGAAAAGGAATCTCTTGCATTAGAAAATAACTGTGTATAATAATAAAAGTATATTATGTATTCCAAGTACAAAGCATCTATTGCACATTAATACAAAATGCAAAAGATACTATGGATTGTGTAAAGACCAAACTAGGTTTCAAAATTCTACATATCCTTGTAGTACATTCTAAAATAATATGAAAAAATGTAACAATGCATGAAGGATCAGGCTGACTTGAAGTCAGATGGCATTTTAAATGCTGTTATTTTGGTTCTTTAGATACCCTGATGCTGAGATACAATAGTGGTACTGTGGAATGAAAACAGTTCTGCTCTACTTTCCCTGTGTTTTTATAAATGCTACCATTGCTGGAAATGCATTTATTTTAAAACAATAGATGTTTTCTGTCATCAATCTATTTCGTTTGCTCACAGTGGTACAAGTTAGTGCCCACTGCCACTTAGTGCATAATGCTGCAAGTGTTCCACTTATAAGAAGTGAGAGAAATTACACCTCCAGGAGCAATTTGGTCACCCAGCTTAAGCTGAAGAGTGACTCAACACAAGTTGGTCTTCCAGTGACTAGAAGGGTTGGGAGCTGGCGGAAGCTAGTGAGGACAAAAAACCAAGATTGAAAAAATTTGTAATTTCTTTCTAAGGTACAGATACAGTAAGAGGGGTACATATGATAGATTAACTTCATTATGTGCTCCCTGAATGTAGGAAACAAGGGACCTTTTCAAATGCTGTCATGCTGGTTTGCCATTTTCATTGAGAGATTCATGTGTTCCACATTTTCCACAGGTACTTCAAATACTAGACCTTTCAAAGCAGTGCCTTTCCCTGAGTCTTCATAGTAGTCCTCTGCCCTTTTCAGTATTGTGGCTCACAGAGAAGTGCACTGCCTGCATCTCAAACATTGATTTTTACCTGTTCTGTCCTTCATTCCCCTCATTCTCAGCTGATGCCCCATATTATGAAAATGCAGCCATTTTATTTCAGTGGGTATCTGTCTACTCAGCTTATCCTCTGTGAGACATCCACGGAAGTTAAATGATTTTTTTTTCTTTCATCATTGGACCACAACAGTCAGCAGCTTCAAACATTCTTTGTCCAGTCCCAGCTAAATTTTCCTCTCCCGAAGCTACCCTCAGTAACTTTACCATGGAGTTAAGTAATCATTTGTCTTCCCTGTCAATTCAAAGCCCTCTGTTTATTTTCCAGTTTATTTTTATTCATTTATGCATGTAGCATATAAGATCTTGTTTTTACCTGATGAAATGTAGGTCACAGGCAACCTGGCACAGCTTTTACATCTCTGAACTAGATAGTTCTATCTCAGCCTACCCCAAAGCTCCCCTTTGCCTTTTCTGTCTAGTTCCCCCTTTCCCTCCAGATCCCAAGATTATTATCTTCTCTTCCCTTCCTATTTCATTGGTCTCCTGACTGTGTTCAAACTTTTGTCTATAGAACAAAAACCTTGGGTTTATAGATCAGGTTATTTCATGACACAGTAAGCAGATAAATTGTCAAACCATCACAGGTTTGCTTGAGAGCAGCAACTTCTGCTGAAGAGCATCCTGAGCAGTAGCTACTTACTTTGAGTCAGCAGCAGCATCTGGCAATGCCCTGGCTTGACTGGGCAGGGAAGGAAGGGAGACTGGAAAGTTACTTACTATTTTGATGATCATTACATCTTCATGAGTTCCAACAAGGCCTTGGCGTGCCTCCTGCTCCCCCTGCAGCTTTGTGATCCTTAGCAAGGGAGATCTGGAGTTGAGCACAGCCCCACACCAGCAAACCCCAGTGTTTTTAAATATAAGAGTGCACAATCAGCCTGCATAGGCAATAAAAATAATGGTTTGTGAACATCTGCTTCATTAATTGTGTTATGGCACAGGATTTTTATTAGCATTCCAAAATCTCAAAACCAGTCTCATGTTGAATGGAATTGATTCCCCCTAAACATTCATGAATGTTTTCTGAAGAACCAAATCTGCAACACAGACCTCACTGCTCAGGCTTTTTGTGCAGGTGATGCATTGTCAGTCAGGGACACAGATATTTCAATTCAGGCTCAGAGAAATTGCTTCACAATTCTTTGTTGAGGATAAGGAAAAAAACATGGTCAGCTGCTGCTCTCTTGACCCTTTGGCATTTTAGCTCCCAGACTGACCAGTTCCTGACAATAAGGTGGCAAATAAGGTGGAACTTCCCTAAGCTTGTAACTAAGTCCAGACTGGGATCTCTTAAGATCAATATCCCTGATCTTACGGGATACTGTGCCAAACTTGAGACTGCAAAGCTACAAAAATATCTCCTAGAAACTAATGTAAAACTTATTGAATATTAATGTAACAGAGTGTTTTTCTTCCCCAAAACTTGTTCCCGGAAGTGGCCAAACCCATTTTTCACTGAAACTTTCAAAACAGTCCAATCTGAGGCAGAGACAAGGTATGGAAAATATAAGTTCCAGCAGTTAAAGGCTGACAAAGTAATAAACAACTGAAAGTGGTGCCTTATGATGGAAAGTGTTAGGAAACTTTAACTCTAGATGTCATTGCCAGCTTTGCTTATAATAAATGTGTCAGTAGCAATATGAAAAGATGTGTACAATGAGTTAAAAGAATGCAGTATTAACCTATTTTATGTGGCATGTCTGCCCACAAATTGCTTGCATTTCAGTATGTTTTGGAAGAAAAGGATTTTTTTCCCCTCAATGAATGTATTAATTTTCAAAAGACGTGAACTGGGAAATTGGATATTTTAATGTTACAGTGACACCCTGTGGTCAGTAGGGATGGTGTTAACTCAAAAGCTTTTTTGTGGTGTGTTAACCTTTAGCAAAAGCAAAGAAAAAAAACAAGCAGGAAGGAAATGCAGATAACTTTCACAGATTTCCACAGAGCGGTTATTCCATTTTATTGCCTTATACATAGAAAATTATGATTTTAATTTCTTGAATACCAAAATAATATTTATTTGCATAGATTTATTATATTGAAATACAGGAGAACGGCAAGCTTTGATTTTAGACAGCTTGACAATGTAAATTAGGGAAGGGTCTTTGTAGCCACTGAACCTTACAAAGCATTTCTGGCATAGTCATTTCTGTGTCTGGCTAATTCTCTGTCTCTCTAGAGGAGAGGGTGTTTCTGCCAGTGGCATAGCATGTAGTGGTGGCTAGCAGACTGATGCCAGAGAGACACAGTGATATGGCAGAAGCACCATTCCAAGAGTGCCAGCTAGGCACTGACTGGGCTCCAGGATTATATAGCAATACTCTTGTACTGCCTTTTGTGTGGGCAGCCTTTGACCTGGCATTTCTTACTTCTTCCTCCCTGCCTGCTGCCTTCTTTGAGCAAAAGCTGAACTAATGCAGCCACTCTTTGCAGTATCTACATGCCCCTACCTTTAAGGCACTGGCCACTGAACTTCACAGTGCTGTGGCCCCTTGACTTTGTGGCACAAATCTTTTCCTCTTTAATGCATACCTTGTATCCTTGATATTTTGCTTTCAAAATCTCATCGTTTAGAAGAAGCCTAATTTATGAAAGACCTGATTTATAGCTTCTGATTTATACCACATACTTTCCTGGAGTTACTGATGCTGACCTTGCCATTTTTAAGAGAGAAACAAAGTTAAACTTCTGCCAGACAAACCAGGTTTAAAGATCAGTAAGGAAGGAGACTGACTGTCCCAACAAGAAGTTATGGGGAGCTAGTAAAGCAAACTGAGAAACATGAAGCATTTATTATTCACTGGCAATAATGGTTTCCTGTTAAAATTGGCTGTTTGACAAAGGTGATGAATTTAATTCCTCGCTTTCTCATTGGGGAGTTAGGAAGTTAGCATGGGACAGGAGCAAAAAGTCCTCTGCCTTCTCTGGAGAGTAAGCTAAAGCTAGCCAAAGCTAAAGTTTGGAAGGTGTTCAGGAACCACTGTCAGGAATTTTGTGATTTTCAAAAAGTGTCAAAAAATGTTGAAGTACTGTAGCTGTCCTGGAAGCCAAGCCATTGTTCACCCCCACACATGTCCATGTGGAAGCAGCTCAGTGAATGCTCATTTAGGACATAACCTATGAAATAGCTGCAGTACAACTTCTCATGAATGTCAGCACAATTTAGTGCCTGTCAGGAAGTGACAGTGAGGCTGTGAACTTTTAAAACGTCATATTGACAGTGAATTTTTTGCAAGCTTGGATTGCTTAAAGGATTGAAACTCATTATCTCCTGTGAAAGTCTGACAAATATAAAAGATATGATGAAGGAAAACATCTTGTTTTATACATTTTGTCAAATTTTAGGTTTTACTTTAGCGCTCCTTTTGCTTTTAATGGCTGCAAAACCAAAAGAGCTTCATAGCTGCTCCAACGTGCAGAGGAGTTATTTATTAGGTGCTATTTCAGACTCTGTGCTTGGACAGACTGGGTTGTAATATCAACCTCCAAATTAGTTAGTAGCACTGCTGAGGGATGTTTTCCAACATTTGTTTTTAGCACTGTTAGATTGGAGCTTAGAGTATGGATTATTTAAGGATTTCTTTTTGAATGGGGCCACTGAAGATGAACTGGAGTGATTCTGCACTTGAGTCAGCAAACACATTATAACTGTCTGTACAACATGCAAGACCAGACAGATGCAGCTGACCCTGTTGCTGAAATAGTAGTACATTGCAGTAGATATCCTTTCAAAAGCATTGTGAAGAGAAAAGACATTATTTTTAAGGAGGGACACCTGCTCACTGCGTATTAAGACCACTGATTTGAAGAACTGTCAGCTTTGGAGGTCAGTCACTGTTGTTGTATGATATATGCTATGTTTAGACCTTGTCTACCAGTGGCTTAATGTTCAAATAGCAAATATATCCTGATAGAGATACAATTTTAGAGACTTTGTGTTTATGCACTGTTTCGGGGAAGTAATGGATTAAGTGTCCTGTACTAGGGTTAAAGCCATCCCCCCAAGGATGCAACCAATGTAAAGGTGCTATTATTAGACCTTCTCCTTTTTTTTTATATTTAGCCAAAATAGTCAATGATTTAAAAGACAATTAAAAGAGCAATTATCACTGTCTGTCATGTGGAAATTACTGTTCCCACTGCTTAGTCAGCAGGAGACATCAAGGTTTTGTATGCTCTTGCATCTACAGTAAGATAAATTGTCTGAGCCTATTCCAGCTTCCAGTGAGGGTACTTTGAATAACTCAGACAAGGCTGCCTGAGAATACAAGGGTGTGGTCAGACACAGATAGGTGTTTCATGTTACCTTCAAGCGGCTGTGATATCACATATACATCCATAGTCACCAACACTTTAACAAACAGTTGTCAGCCACCTGTACCCCACTCTTGTGAGATTTGCACTGCAAATTCAGAATTATGATGGCATCACTAATGTTTGTACAAGGATATCAAGAATGAATATGTGTCAATTGAATGTCTTTAGAAAACATACCCTTTTAATGCTGGAGGATATTGGTTTTGTTTTTGCTTACAGTGAGTGCCCTGTGAAGGACTGGAGCAGACAATTGACTTTTTTTGGCTGTTTTTTACCAAATACTATTTAGTTGATACTTTATTTCCTGTTTGCGAAAAAGGACAAGAATTTATTGAGATAATTTTTTGGGATTAGAAAGTGACTATTTGTATGCTACTGAAGCTATTTCTGAGTCTGCTGATATTCCTTGGGTTTTAACGGCATTGATGTACCTCACCATATTATTTGCCCGTAGTTTTATCCCCATGTAAAAGTTACTGAAAATGAGTGCATGAAGAAGAATACTCTAGCAGTTATGACAGATTGGGAAAACCTCCATGAAAGACACTTTCATTTATCTTTTCCTTCCTGAAACAATAATTTCTGATGTAAATCTTATAATCAGACTGAGAGAGAAGGCATAGTAATGGGATCATGCTTGTATCAACCTCTACATCCACCTGACACCCTTTTCTGTAGACCTCCACCATACCCTAAATCTTTCCAATAAGAAGCCAAACATGTCTCTGCATGGACATTTGCAAGCTGAGAGATGCCACTGTGGAGCTGGGGCCAATGACTTCTAGAGTAAATGCATGAATCTTAGCAGCTAGTGCAAAAAGAATTTCCAGCTGCTGTGAATGCACATCCTCTGTGTACTGGACACAGATGTGTCATATAACATTTTCTGACTGGTGGCCTACACAAACAAAGAGTGTGACAAGTGACTGAAATGTGAAACATGCACTTTGGTGATTCACTCCATAAGTCACAAATTTGTGTACTTTAAAGTACAGTATCTCTTTTTAGAGACTCTTATTATGTGAGCAATATTAAATAGTACTCTCTTGCCTGTCATAGTTATGCACCTCGACTCTTTGAGGTCTTTATTACAGGCTTTGAGCAGCTACCTAGATCAAGATAATATTCTCTGTCCAAGAATAAGACCTGGGACAACACTTCCTTCTTTATTATTGCTCTCCAGAGATGTTGGAAGTTTAGAGTCTGTAAGGTCAATGATAAAACTATGGAGTGCATTGTTAAAACTAGAAGAAAGTACAAAAAACCCCACATTAGGGTAGTTTATTCCAGAACTAAAAAACCAATTACTAGGTATATTTGGAAAGGGGACTTAGCAACTGCAACATGCAGGATGTATAATTTGCCTACCTTGCTAGCTAGCTGTATACATGTCTGGGAAGGAGAAGCTCAGGCTCCACACCAGCCTGCAGGGACAGGTAGGTTCCTCAGAAGGGGGATCAGCAATCTGTGCAGTCAAGCCTCTAAGCCAAACTCCTGACCTGCATATGTGGGTAACAAGCTTGGCTTAACCTCTGAATCTCTCTGTACCCAAAGTTAGGGTTTTGAAAATTTATCTCTGCACAGGAACTCCTGTCCTGAATTTCAGCCTGCCTGATCTGTCATGCCGACCTTAAATTATTCCTGTGGGGAAGGGAACCCTCTAGTGCTCTTAAGCCACTAAGAGCAACTTGTGTTCTTTGAGAACTTGTGTCTTTGAAGACCTAATAATTGTTCTGCCTAATCCCCTTGCCTGCTTCCAATTATCTGTAGAGCCTGAATGCCTCCAGAGGCAAGGGGAAGACTGAAGAGCCTTCTCTGACAAGGGAGACCCAGTGTCCTGGATCCCATAGCTAACGTATTGTAACAGAAAACTATTGCTTTCCAGTTTCAGCTTCATTTTAAAAACCAAATCATAGAAAGAAGAGGGTGCAAAAGCTCCCTAAACATATCAGTGGAAGTCAATGGCTCAGTTTTTTGCCTCTTCCCTTATCAGTCTCCTAGGGAAGACTTTATTCCCTAGGAAATGTAATATTATCTCTGGGGTGGAGTTGGTAACTGGTTTACGACTTTTTATCATGAATGTGCTGAATGGATCAGAAGAGAGAAGTCATTTGAATGCAGCAGGAAGAAAACAAAAAGCAAGCAATTATTAATTTACCACAGCTGAGTATTTTTTCATTCCTTAATTTAAGTCTACTTTAAATGAGTAAGCTCAACACTTTGCACCAAGTGTTCTCTTAAAAATATTCCAAGCTTAACCTGTATAAATCTATGGAGAACTTCCATTGATTTTTTTTTTTGCATGAAAACCTTTCATATTAGATGCAGGTTATTTAAAAGCACCAGGTTGAAAGATAAAGAGAGAAAATACTTAAAGCCTCTTTCTAGAAAGCTGGAATAATCTTATCTGCCAAAATCACATGTAATGGACCATAAGTTCTTTGTTCCATAGCCTGTGTTTGAAAAGTCTTACCTTTTAAAGATGTCAGGACTAAAACCATTATGAGGAATTTTGTCCAAGGAATGCATCCATTTGTGGAGAAATGTGTATTTTATGCATGGTAACTAATACATATGGCCTGCCATTTATGAAAAATTATAAATAATACTCTGTGCTGATGCTTCATTTTTGTGTTGTTATTTTCCAGATGGGAGTTGCTGTAGTGGATTCATCTGTTGCAGGACTTGGTGGTTGTCCCTATGCAAAAGGTGCTACTGGAAATGTAGCCACAGAGGATGTGATATACATGCTGAACGGTCTGGGGATCAACACAGTAAGATATTTTTACTTTCTTCTTAAGACTTTAAGAAAAAAAAATAACATTCTAAGAAACATATGATATATACCTCTCAATAACTTGTGCTGTACAACAAAACATTCAGAGCCCATAGAAGTTTTTGCAAATTCAGTGTATTAATATGGCTTGACACATAACAGGAATGATGTTGTCCTCATTAGCAATTTAGACTATAAATGGTTTGTGTATTTAACATAAGTTGAATAATCCACTTCTTCCTACCTGGAGCTACGAGGAACCTAGTAGCAGCTGCTTTGTGTCATTGCTCTGCCTCAGTAACCACAAAAAATTCAGTACTGTAGACATTGCTACAGAAGGCTGGTCATCTCAATAGTGGAAAGACTGAGCAGAGCTCAGCTTTTGTCACAGTTTTGGATTTGGCTCATAGTGCTTATTAATTTGTTGTCAATTTTTCTGACTTCAAAGTTGAAAAAAATTGTGGTGTTTGGCACCCAAGCACAGGACATTGTTATTTCTCAGGTATCCACTTAAAATATTTCAAAATTATACAGAACCTGTTACTGGCTAGGAGGCTTCACAGTAATTTTTATTACCAGTCCTGTTCTTGGAGGAGAGGGCAGACAGCTTATATGCCCTGAGCTACACTTTAGTGAACCTTACCAGTGAGCATCCACATCTCAAGAGCACTCATTTAGTATCCCTGGCTGGTTGGCATGTTAATTATTCTGTATTCCTAGGACTCATTTACTGCCTTCTTCAACAAATGTGCTCTTTGGTCTTCCTGTCGGTCCCCATTTATCTGGATATGTGGCATAATGAGTTTGTGCTAACTCAGGCATTGCTGTAGCTTTATGTTTAATTTACACATGGACATGGAAAGTCAAGTTCAAAGGGGAACATATAAAGAACTGCCAAAACTACAAAGTGTGTGGTTTGCATTAAACTCCCACAGAAAGAAATCTAAATGCCTGATATCTGAAATAGGAAGATTTGCATTATTGAGGAGCTCATTGGAACTTATCACTTGCTTGTAGGCTGCAGTTCCATGTGGTGTACAGGCCAATGGAGTTCCTTGACATGAAAGGATTACAGAACTTGTTTCTGAATTGCACATTCCCTGGGCACTGTTAAAGCATATTCAATGCCTTTCAGAGTTCACTGTAAGCATTTATGTGCTCTCATTTGCTTTTTAGGGAGTTCAGGGTAGGTATTGTACACCACACGGAACTGCAGCCTACAAACAAGTGATAAGTTCCAATGAGCTCCTCAATCAGAAAATATTCAGTCACAGGTGTGCACTGTACAAGTGGACTCTGTTTTGGACTGTTTGTACACACTTTGGGGTAGCTTTTCTTCATGAAGGTGATGTTTATTCTTTTGAAACAACACAATTCTTTGAAATAAGGAGAGGAAATCATGCATTTCACTTTACATGCTGTGCACCTTAGACTCCTGCTTTCAGTACAGTCTTTCCTTGGGCAAAATATTCATTGATCTTCCCAACTGACTCATAGCAAAAGGAAGGAATTAAGCAAAAATAGTTGGATTATATGAAATATACCATGTACCAGGCTTCTTGATAAGATTGATTCATCTGTTAACAATCTGGCGGCCAAGCAAGAATACAGCTTGTCCTAAAGGTTCATAGCAAATCCCATGGAGACAATCTCACCATCAAATGCTTATTTCTTCTATTGTTTGGTTTGGTGGTGATTTTATTTAGGTTTCATTTCATTTTAAATTTTAGATTATGCAATATCAAAACACAAGTCTTTGCTTTTTGAATCCTTTTTCATGCTTTTTGCATGAAGTTTTGTAGTGTTGGATGATAAATAAATACAGCACATATTTAGATTCTATATTTTTTCCTAACTTCCAGTTATAATTCCAGCTCTTTATTCCAGATTCTTTTGGGGTTGAAAGATATTACTCCAGTATTTGGTCCACTGCAGATGGGACAAGAAATCACTCTCAAAGTAGTAGAACCTTCCAAACAACTAGAAGCTGTAACTATCCATAAATCACTGCAGCTTTACTGATCCCCATTACTGACCTATAACATGAATCAGGCCCTTTGTTTGCAAAAATTAGACCCTGGAGCAAAAATCTTGGAGTCTAAGCATTTTCAACATGTGCATTTATTATTCTTAACATTTTTCACCTCTTTTTTAGGGAGTAAATCTTTGTGCCGTGATGGAAGCTGGAAACTTCATCTGCACAGCTTTGAACAAGAAAACAAACTCAAAGGTTGCACAAGCTTCCTTCAGTACTGGAACTATCAATTAAGTGGATTTTTCTTTTTGCAGCTTGATTACATTTTCCATTTACCTTGACCAAGTACATTTGCTTTAGGAAAAGAAACAAGGAAACCATTGCATCAAAGAAACAAAATAGAACCGATATTTTTTTTTTTTTAATGGGAACAGTTATTGTACTGTACTGTCTTGACAGGAATTGTCTGATTTGTAAGTAAGAAATAAACTACTGTTGTACAGAACCCTGTACTTTGTACATCTACAGATGAGAAAAATGTATAAACACCAGGACATTTTCCCATGTCTTAAACTGAATTGTTAGTTCTTTTCAGGAAAACCGGGTAGAAACAATGAGTACATAGTTAAATTTAATTCAAGATGTCTTTCAGAACAGTACAAATATTTTCAGTAGTTTATGAGATCTCACACTGTGTGTGGCCATTCTATTGTGTATTTTATTTATCTGAATTCTTGCTTTTCATTTGTCAAGTCACTGTGTTATGAACACAGAACCAAATCTGAATTCACTGTAAGAATTTTTTAGCAATAGAATTTCTTTTAAATTTTGTTTAACATCTGCTAAATTATGGATGACTTTATCTTGTTCCAAGACATTGTGGTGAATGGCACTCTGCCAGATCCTTCCAATCCTCCAGCAAAATTCCTTATTTGTTACATATGTTAAATTTGTTGTAGTTGCATTTTTTGTCAACTTATTAAAACCTAATTATATGAAGCAAATAAAAATTGGCAAGGTTTTTAGGATAATAGTATTTTGCTGGACTAGCCTACACAAAGGAGACGACTTAGAATTATTTTTTTTTGTGCTCTACTGAGAATGATACTGTTCTTTTAAAAGCCTTAGTTCAACAAGATGCCAATGAACTACACTGTTCAATAATCAATAGATTAGATCAATAATGAACAAATGGACAAATTCAAAGAGCCTTATCCTATATATTAATGTTCAAGCGTGCCATGAAAATACTGTCATGTTTTTCATCCTGAAACTTCAATACTCTTACTGGTTGGTTGTGTAGGACCTGTCTGTACTTCTCTGTGTACTTAACTTTGAGCTATATTTTTTCTGAACATGGCCTGTTGACATGAAAATCTAAAACTTGGACTGTGGTTTTCATCCATATTCTTAATTTTCCTCAAAAATTTGAAATCTTGTCAAAAGGTAAGATGAAAGAAAGTGGAAGATAACGCATAAAAAAAGGCTTAATAATTTTTTGCCTGGAACTAGTCTGCCAAGTTACAGCTGAGTCATTGTTTGACTGAAATACCAAAGTGAATTTTTCTGAGATCTTTTAGCCAGTTGTGTACTTTAGAATTGGCATCATTTAAGAAAATTAGTTTTTGCATTCCAGGCAACACAAAGCTAGAAATTTATATAACGCCCCTATTCTGTTTAGGCCGTAATGATAGTCAAAATTAATATAAGCTACATTGTTTCACTCTTCTCATGGTAAAAGTCAACGGATAAAAAAAGAAATGTTCAGGTGAGCCAATATATATCTTGCCTATCATTCCAAAATACTAAATCTTTCCTGCAGTCTAGTGTGAAGACTTTCAAGTGCTCCTGAAGGTATGAACACCCTTATTTTCTTGACCTGCCCTGGATGCATGGTTGGATCACCACAAAAAAGCTCTTTTATCTTTTTCCCCATGTTTCAGCTGGGGCTTTGCTATTTAGCAGCCACTATAGCTCATATATCAAAACATGAACTTAAATAAAACCAGGTTTTGAACCATTCACAGACTTAAAAATTCTGTAATGAATTAGACCCAATGAAGAGGTAAGAAAACTGCAGCAGTTCAGTTAAGCCTAAATGTGATGCCAGAACTGACATCTTAAAAACTCCCTAATTTATGTGTCATTTACCCCTGAAGGTGACTAGCCTTACTGTAATACTTTCCTATTTAATAATAATTTTTCCTGTTTAGTTTTCTCTGTTGGCACAGAATTGGCTCATTTTGAGCTGAAGTATGCAGTTTTCTTGTAGGTCCTGATGAATTTTCTTCCACCCAAGACCCTGTGAGCTAGCATGTTTAATTAACATAAACAATATTGAGCTTCTCAAAGACTGAAACTTAAGTCAGCCCTTGAAAAAAAAGCAGTTGTGATGCAAACCTGAATGTGAGACTAAACAACTGATATGAGACTGAACTTGCTGCTCAGCCTGGGGAGATTAAATACACACCCCTGACAGGACCCAAGGGAATGGCCTGAAGTTGTGTCAGGGAAGGTGTAGGTTGGATATTAGAAAAATGTTCTTCACCCAGGGTGGTTGGGCACTGGAGCAGCTCCCCAGGGCAGTGGTCACAGCACAGCCTGACAGAGTTCAAAAACTGTTTGGACAGTGCTCTCAGTTACATGGTGTGAGTCTTGGGGATGGGGCTCTGCAGGGTCCAGGAGCTGGACTTGATGATCCTTTTGGGTCCCTTCCAACTCAGCTTATCCTGTTATTATAAACTTAAAAAGAACACACTTTCTCGTAAATCTGGATTAATTTGTGCCACTGGGTAGAATGGAATTAAAAATTCCTAAACCCAGAAAAATCCCAAGAAAAGAATGTCAGTGCCTCTGCAACAGATGGCAGGGTTCTATTTCTTGAAGGTGGTTGTGAGGCCTTCAATTAACAGCCAAATAAGGAACTGAACAGATAGTGTCCATTTTTATGTCTCTGTGCACAGTGCATCCTAGGCTTCTCAGCATCTGGACTGTCTGGTTTGCAGACAGTTGGCTCTGGATTCAAGACTCTTGATTCTCCCTATGCAGTGAAACAGGGTACCTATTAAATCATGTGGATGAACAGCCTAAAATGTCTCAGTTCTTTATTGGGTCTGTTTTAGAAACTACTTGGAAACTTGTGGAGTGCATTAATTGCAGGTCTGTTATTCTGTAATGATGTGAGCATTGGAAAAGATGAGCAGTCACATCTGGAGCCTGTACTTTACCCACATGTTCAGCTTCAACCACATCATGAGTTATTGTAATCCAGGGTGGAGGTCACAGACAAATAGATTGTTTGTCAGGATTGTTATGAGAGAAAGAAACATAGAGCCAGAATTTTAAAAAAAGTAAACCCCAACGCAGTGTTTATGTGCCAAAATTGCCACCTGGGATGAATTTAGGTTGGTGGGTCCAGGTGAGCAGTCCCTATAAAATACTTGTTTAGTTGTAGTATGACTGAGAATCTTGAGACAGCTTGTGTTCTGCCTACTGACATTTTTTAGATTTGTAAAATGCTGCTGCTCCCCTTTCCAGGGCTGGCAAAATTTTGACTATGCAGAACATTTTGACGCCTAATGTCTAGCTTCAAAAAATAAGCAGCTATTGCTTTTAATAGCAAAGGCTACAATAGTCATGCCATGAGTGTGCATCACTCACATAGGCAGCACTGAATTCAGCTCATAGTAAAACAGCTAACACTATACCCCTTGAAAAACATGCCAAGTAATGGAATGAGGCTCTCCAGTGCTTCTGACTTCCTAAATCTTTATGCTTATATTCAGAGTGACCCATCACTAGTGGGTGACCCATCACTAGCTCTTTTAGTCCCTGTCACTCACCCCAGCTGAATACATTACTGTCACTTCACCATTACTGTCACTTCACCTCCTGGCTATGGAGGGCTTGCATCCAGGTATTTGGCTTCCATGAGCAGGTGTTCTTATCACTGTGTCATTATAAAAATTTTAAGTCAAGATGTTAAATTGTTGAAGGCATGACTGGTGTGCTTTGTTGGAGGAAAAGTTGATCAGTTCCAGTAGTATGGGCATAATCATTCTTCAGTGCCTTCCAGAACACAGCAATGACATAGATCCCATACAGTTCTAATGTCTTCCAGCAGCAGCTTGCTTTGTAGTTTAAACTTTTATGTATTAGGGCAACTTGGCTCTGGACCAGCACTTTAATGGCTCATTTTTGTGTATAACCAGAGCTTATGAAATAAGAACTGAATATTCTAGTGTTGTGAATAAGTCCAGAGAGGCTTTGGCTAATTTTCCTCTCTTAATAGTGTCATTTGAGGTCATGAAACTTTTATTATTGTATTAAGGAGTCACAAAATGAAGACTACAAGTCTGTGAGATAAAATTCTTGTGTTTAGGATCAGTGTTGTTGAAATGAAATAATGCTTAACCAAAGAGTTAGTGTGAATCTATAAGATCTGCCCATTTTTTTCACTGAGTTTGTTTTAAAGGGTAGAAATATTCTTTAGTTGCTGTGATATTAGAAAATCAGTACTTTCTGCCACTGAATTTTTCTATGATTTCTGACACTGCCTCCAGTTTTCTTCACTGATTGTGAAGTATCTAGAAAAGTGGCTAAACAGGTATAAGAGTGGCAAGAAGTAGATGAATTCCAGTTCTTGACTTGCTGATCAAAATTAATCAGCTTTCCTTTTGTTATATTTTTGAAGATTATTCTTCTCTGCAGCCCTGCTGTAATGCAGTGTTGATCTTCATTGCTGCAATAACACAGCAGGCAGAAGGACTACAGCCAAAGTCAACTCAGTCCTTTGAAACCAATGTCAAAGAGATGATATGTTTGTCAAGGAATTGTCATGTATCCGCCTGGTTAAATGAATTTGTGATTTTGCAATATGTGGTGTTACAGCTGAAATAAAATCTGTCTCGCTGTTTATGGAAACTGATATGCTCATGTATTATGCCAGATTCAGCAGCTCTGACTAACCAGCTCATGCATACAGCATTAGCAAATATAAGTTGTCACTGACGTGTATGCCTGTGTTGACTTTTTTACCTTGTAATCCATTTTGAGTGCTTTTTCTCAGGATTACCTTTTAATCTGGTGTTCCCGTGTGTTTTTACAGCAGACAAATCTCTTTTAAGTTACTAGGGAAACATTTCTTTCCTCCATTAACTAAACATTAAAAGCTACAGGCAGGAATGGAGGTAGGAGTTCAAAAAATTCAATGAGGCATTATCTAACTTCAGATGTTCCAATGCAGGATAGAAATTTGTGCTGTCTAAGTGATGTCTAAAATTCCCTACACACTTCATGGCAGACTGAATGACTTCAGCATGTGGTCTGAAACATCCAAATGCTGATGAGGGAACTTTCTTGGCAAAGTCAACAGCAAAATTCCCTACCCCATGCTACTCTTGAAGTGCCTCAACATGACCTGCAGTAGTTATCTTCACTAACTGGAACATAAGGGTTAGTATTTTCCTTGGTGGAAAGACAGCTACAGTCATTTCTAAAAAGAACTGAATGGTGTTCTCTGTTTTATGGCACCATCTTCTGGTGTTGGTGCTCCTTCCATCCGTCTTCTGTGTTCCTCGCTCGGTCTGATATCTAGCTCAGAGCACCAGGATGTGATTCCCACAACACCCTCAAGAGGCTGAGCCCATGCCTATCCAAGCAGCTCATTCTTTTGACCACACAAGCAGGTGAGACAGCCAGGGAAAAATGTTCATTTTGAAGAAATCAGAACTCACTGTGGCATGACAGAAGTAGAAACTTGGGCTTTACAGCCTTGTAGCTTCACACTTCATAAGGAAGAGCTAGTCCTGCGTACGTGTCCCCAAAAAATCTTCACACATTTAATTTGAAACAATTGTTAGAAAAAATGCATAAACAAAGAAAATACTGGAACCCAGCATTCTCCCTTTCAGGTGAGAGTGCTGTAAAGCAAAAATTCATGCTTTCTCCCTCTAGCCCAATCAGCTTTCATTTCTTCACTTTGTGATGCCCCAGCTCCAGTGGAAAGAGGATGAATGCTACAAAATGACATGTGTCCTGGGAATCTTGTCATCAAGAGACTTAGCTTTCCTCATCTGGGTATTGGATGTAGATATCATACTCCAGGGAAAAATATTTTAATAATGAAGCTCTTACAAAATACTTTTTCTTCCATCATGGTCGGACTCAAAGGTCTTAAAGATCTTTTCCAAACTAACTGATTTTATGATTATCTGTTCTGAAAACCATGAAGCAGTTAGAGTATAATCAGGATCACAGGAATATAGATCATCTCAGCAGAAATTCCTTTATTTCATAACTAACACCTAGATACAATTGACAGACTATTTTGTACACATGGATTGTAGGGAATGTACTTTTCCCATTAAGCATCTAAGTCATCTCTTAAGAGAGAGCCTGTGAAATTGCAGAACAACACAAGAGCCACTAAATATCTTGCTGTCTCTCAGAGTAACGTACACTCAGTTTCAAATACATTTTTATATCTTGTTTGGGAGTGTGTGTGTCTAAGCACATATTTGAGTTGTATTTCTAGTGTCTAAATGTAAGATGGAAAAAAAAGTTTCTAAGACAAAAGGTAATTTTTTGTTGCTGTTGATTGAGGTTTAGTAAAATCTGAATTTAAATGTATCTCCTCAAATTTTGTGACATGGAGGATTGACTGGTTTTTGAAGTCAGACTGAAAACCAGCAAAGGGTCCATTTCAAAAGAACATTTCCTGTATAACGAAATGTTTTTATCCAACATATTCTCAACAGTATTTTCAGTTTGAAATCTTCCTACTTTGCAGTTTTTAAATGAAGAATATGAATATGGCACTTTGGTGAGAGTTAAGCCAGACACTGCAAATTGCTGGACTGCTAAAGGAGATCTTTTTGATTAACAAACAAACTTCACTTCTCTGTTTCCATATTTTTGTCCAAATGCTGATTTAGTAATTACAGAACATTTGATTTCAAAACAAAAAGGACTTTCTTTGGTTTATGCAGATAACAGAGACTGAGAAAATCCATGTTGTAATAATTGTTTAAGATTTCTAAGCCTCCTCCCCAACAGAACTCCACACTTGGGATTTTGCTCTACAGTAATAATTTTACAAGCTATCAAAGCCAGAAGCAAGAGTCACGTAGAAGAGCAGAGATTCTTGCTATTCTGATCACTAATTTCTCGTCCTAGATCCGTCATCTAGCAGTAGGTGTGGCCCTAGATCATTGGTCTCATGGTCAAAACTGGAGGTGAGTTACATGTAGTGATAATTCAAACAAAATTAAAACTAATCACATTCCAAATAAATTTAATTAATCAAATGCTATTATAACAAGACAATGCTTGTGCTATTCATGGTAACAGCTGAATGAGAAACAGCAGTCCATTATTTTGTGCTCACCAGAACTAGATTGTAACAACGATTTAACAAAGACAACTCACTGGTAGTAATTAGAAGCTTAAATCTAGCAAAACAACTCAGCTATAGAGAGAATTCCAGAGCTGATAGCCACAGAGTGGGATCCAGAGTGGTGTTTAGGGACCATGGCTCCCAGAACAGGGCAAGGGGACAATTAGGCACTTGGTGTCTTGCCTAGAGACAATGAATAGGAAACACAGATGGTGAGATGGGTCACAGCTTCTCTCTTGAGAAGCAGGCACTGCGGCCCCAAGCAAGCAACTTTCTCCACTGGGCATTCAGGCCAAAAAAATGCTTTCTAAAGTTATTGTGTTCAAAGTGACAAACCCCTCTCATTTCTTTTAGAAGCATATTGGAGGAGAAACAAAAAGCATTTTCAGCAATTTTGGAGTCAAAGCATTATCCCAGAGAGTAATTTTGGTTCTTAAGGGGGTTGTAGTCCTGATCTCCTACCCTGCAAGTGCTCCACCACCAAACTACAGGCAGCTTTACAGACTGCTGCTTCAGGTACTTGGTACCTGGGAGCCAGGTATACAAAACTGCCACATATGTGCTCTTTAGCAGGTCTCTAAAATGCTTCTGAGTGGATTTTAAAAAAAATTCTTCCAGATGAGTTGAGATCAGAAAGGGTGGGCTTCAAAGATTGCCATTGTTGATACAGCATTTATACCAGTGTCATGTGCATCTAAAAATGTAGGAAATGTACAGCTCAGGACAGATCTGTGAATCTACACAAATAACAGAGCACAGTTTTACCATTTTTACCCCTTGTTTTTCAGCTTTTGAAAGGCTAAAAATAAGCTAATAAATATAAAAAATATTTTGTATGCTTAACTACAAAATTTCATAATTTATAGTAGTTTTTCTAATATGTATTTTATTATCACATATGTACAACAGGCTGGCTTTCAGGAATAGCTTTAAAAAGCACAGGCAACAGAGTAGTTCATCTGTGACTTTTATAATGGGCCATAAATGTTTCAGAAGAATGGTCTGGCGAGGGACTTCTTGACTCATATTTTGTTCTGCAGGCTCTGAAAACAAAGAATGTGCATGTATTTAACAATAAACTATACAGCTTTTGTTTTGAACTCTGGCTTAATTGAAATCAGTGGCAAAATTCTCCTCTTTTTATGGTGAACTCTGTGGTATAAAATAATCCCCTTCATTGTTATTAATGCATTGTTCTTTCTTCCATTTTCTGTATTCTTTAAATCTGAATTTTCTTTATATGCTGATATTTCTGTAAATGCAAACCTAAAGAGAAAGCCTCTGTTCCCATATATCCTTGACTTGCTTTTTGCATTTTTCTACAATTCTTCTTTGATCTGCCTCAGGACTTAATAATGAAATTTGACTCAATATCCCCCCCACTATATATAGCTCCTGCTACATCATGTTCTGTTACCTATCATCTGACAGTGTAATTCTTGAAATCTGGCCATTTAATTTGGTCCAAGAAAGTGTATCATTTAAGAAAAGGCCATGTTCATTTAACTAAGTGAATGCACATTTCTGTTTTCTTACCAAGCATTGGTGTATGGGCAGTTTCTCATACAGAGGGAGGGAGGGAGGGAGGGAAGGAGAGAGGGGGGAAAAGGAAGGGATGGCAGGGATGGTGGGTGTTGTTTACAGACTCCTGTGAGCAAAAATGGCATTTGGCAAGAATATTAGCTACAATAGCAGCATTCAAGGTTTGGTTTCAAAATACGCTATAATGCTGAATATTCTCATTTCCTTTTTGCATTACCCCTGCCTGCCATGGGGCTAGGAATGTAGTCTCACAGAATTTTTGAATTCAGATTTCACCTTCCCCTGCCATGGGACAGGAAATGAAACCTCCCAAAGCCTGGGATCTCTGCATGAATGGAGGGCATTGTAGATACATCTCGTATTTCACTCTTCCCTGCTGACACCCACAATGTCAGTTCTTTCCATCACTGGGGCATGCTGGACTGTTTTTAAAGACAATCACAAGGTCCACCTTTTAACTAAGTCAAAACATTTTATTTTCTGTTTTCTCAATTTCCTAGAACCAGTGATTAATATCCCTATCAAATTACCTGATCTTTAGGAGAGTCAACAGGACTATTCCTAGGATGAGAGCTATGCAGGAGGAGTAAGCAATAATGTAGACAGTTTCACCTAAAAATAAAAAAAGAAAGTAGGAATGAAAAATTTGCTTTTTTAGTAATAAAAATCAGATTTGAGGTCTGTATTGGAAATCATACATATGTGAGCTAAATTAGCTATCAATTTTGACAAAAGTAATTAAAAGGAGGGAAAAGGCCTAGATATATGTCAGTGGTAGGAATAATTCTACCTTTGCCATTTGATCCAATGTAATTTTCAGGCTTCTTTTAGTAAATACCAGCTTCAATAGCAATTCATATGTATAGCAGTACCTTTGCTGTAGGGAACAGCTTGTTACTATGATTTTTATTTTGGAATATTCTCCCTTTTGATTTTAAAATGTTAATGTTATTCTGCGTATCAGAGCTGAATTGGCTCTTACTTATCAACTAGACTTATTTTTCTTTCTCACATATTACTGTAATTACAGTGCAGAGCATTGCTCCACCTAGAATCAAATTAACATAAAATGGGCTCTAACACTGTTTTTCTGGGCCCCACTCCCATGGAGTTTCCTTTTTCTGTTAGGCTTCCCACCAAAAAGTCACTTTGGCGGCTTATGTGCTAAAAATTCCAACTGTTGAAAAACTGGGAGCTGTTACAAATTTTATTTTCCAAAGGAGGAGTAACTCTTTTTTTCCCTGATATAATGAATCCATTGGTTTTGATCAAATACCTGAAAGAAACATTTCAGTTGGAAGCGCAATATAAGCCCTGGGATGGGGAGGTGTGACAAGTGGCCACAAATGCAGAGCCACAAGCATAAAACACAAGACCTTTGTGTGACTCTCCTGATTCTGTTGTCTTTGTACACTCAGTAAGTTTTGCTTATAGAAGAATTCAAACGCAGAGGGCCCTAGCTGCTCCCGAGCTTCTCTGTCCTACACAGCCAGTGAAACATTGACTAAGGAAGGGATGGATCCCTGGACTCAGCACTGAGCCACTTCTCTGGGCTGTGGGAAGGCCATATTCTGGTCTCTGAATAAGTTATCAGTTATTATGAGCTCCATGTGCTATGTAAATGCACACACAAACCCTGAATGAGACATTTCTGTGTGCTCTGCATACATGCAGCAGGTGTAGTGTGTCATATAATTCAAGCACAGGTGGTATGGATGCTGGAGCAGCTCTGGGAAGAGAGAGTGAATAGTTTTTCCACAGCAAGGAAAACAAGGAGCTGAGCAGGGTGTTGGACCTGCCTGGCTTTCATTGTAGGACTGTGCTCACTTTTTCTCAAAAAACTACCCCAAGGTCAAGTTTTCCAATGTAAGAAAATGAAAGCAGTGATCAAACCACCAAAATTTACACAAATTGAATGAACATTCCATTTAATCGAGTAACCTGCTGGAAGATACTTAATGTGGTGAATTTTTGAAGAAAGACCTATCTGAGGTCTATCTGAGAGAAGGACTGCTAATAACATATTAAAAACTACATCAGCAGTTGGTGTAGCTCTCAAGTTACAGTGTTTCTTTAAGATGATGGGTTTTAGCAAAAGAGCAATTTGGAGGCCTTTATTTCAGTTTCTGAGTCTTAATTGTACATGCAGCTACTTTTGAAAACCTTTTGCAACTGTAGGAAGAGTTTTAGGGGCAACACTTTCTTACTTTTTTGAAGTGGAAAGTGACTTTCACACATATTTTAGGCAAATAGAAACTTTTCAAGTATGTCACCACAAAAATCATTATATCTAATATTATATCTTGTACAGTCATGGATGCTTAAAAATGGGTGAACTAATTTTCAACAGAACATTGTGATCTTTTTCTTATAAAATTTGTAACAGGTGCTTCATTTCAATCAAACAAAGAACTGAAGTGACCAACTGTTTTTGTTTTTTTTTTTAAATTCTATTTTTTGGACAAAATCTGGAAAAATGCTATGTTTTTGATGAATTGCTGGTAAAAGAGGTGTTGATTCAGTTCTATCAGGAACAAAGAGGGATTTTGGTGAATCTTACTCTATTGTGGATGTACCTGCTTAGGTATAGCTGGTGCATATTCATCAAACAGATTAATCCCAGCCTCTGCTCAGAGGTTTCTTGGCTGCCTGCAGTTTGTCACGGGCTTTTTTCTACATTTATAAAACTGTCAGACTGACAATGTTTGATACCTTACACATTAAAGGCACTGGAGCTGAACTAATCTCAGTTCCTACAGCAGCTGGTGTACTTACAGATAAACCCTGCCAATTACTTGTTTATCTAAAGACTCTACTCCTCGGTAGGAAATATATGATAACACTACAATTTAAGATGAAATTTCAACAGTTTTGGATCAAGTCCAATTTTATTGTATTTCACAAGAACAGGGTAAGTGTTCTGTATTTCTAGCTTTCTCTTCCATAAACAACCCACAACTTATCCTCAAAGCTCCACGGTGATGAAAAGAAATCCTTATCTTCCCACATGAATCACTTTTCAAACAAAGTGCAGGGAGCAATCTTTTAAATTATTTGGATCTGTAAATTCATTGATATCATTTGCATAGGATAAAGCCAAAACCAGGCTGAAGATGCATAATTAGGTAGGCATATTAGAAGTTTAGAGAAATGATATTTGGTTTATAACTTTCTGATATTGTTTCCAAAATGAGATCAAATTCAAGTTCACAGGAAAAATCTCACTAACTTTTACATGCTCCTGACTCCGCCCACATCACATCTTGTTGACAGAGTTGTACCAGCCCAAAGATGTCTCTGTTGGCCTGATCCCTCCTGAGAATGTGAATGTGTTTAAATCCAGTCCAGATTTTTACAAAATCTTGGTATCACATTTTTACACCAAACCTAGAATAATAATTTTTTAACTTCCATGGTTCTATTTATTTACAAGTATATTTGAATATATGTATAAACATTTAGATGTATTACTTATTGTGAAAGACTCCTTCTATTAAAGCAATTTTATCCAATGGGATGTTTTGCAATGCTGCTGAATAAAATAGAGAAATCTAACCAGTTTTTGAACTGGTAAGCTATATTTTAAAGAATGAACCTAAGAAAAAGCTGAAGATATACAGTTTCTTCTGAGCATGTTCATCTGTAGATGGCCATTCATGTCATCTGGTGAAAGAGTGAGTTCCTTGTAGCTTTCAGTGACAAACAAAGTTAAGGATTCTTCTGAGATTTTAATGTAGAGACATCAGCAGATTTTATCTTGTGTTTTTTGAACAGAAAATAGCCAAGAAGCAAATGTCTTCAACTGTTCTTCACACACATGAAAGGCCATATTTGACAACTTAACTGTTTTGCCTCTGTGCCCTGAATTCTTTTTGGGATTTGATTTCATTAAAGACAAATGTTTTGTAAAGATGATAATGTCCTTTGCAGCCTGAGCAATGCACATTTATTTGAGTCTAGGACACTGAGTTAGATTTTTGGCAGTGGGATTTGTGAAGCAATTTGCAGTATAGTTTTTACCATCAGGCAGATATCCTGATTCAAATTCTTCTTCTTGACCTGACTTCCTATGAGACTTTCATGGCTTAAAGTTCCCATCTCACATACATGACAGCTACAATAGAAAGAAAATTTTATTGTATGGTTTAGGCTGGTCAGCATTCTTTTTACTTTTCTAAAGCTACCCAAAGTTCTGTTGAGGTTTCAAGGAAAGTAGGTTCTTGGAAAGTATTCAGATTTCAATGTGAACAGAATTAACTGGGTGCAGGCTGCTTCTAGCAAATATTTATCTGAATCTCTGAGTGAAATGTAAAATGCATTTTACCCACTGAAAGGGTCTGCAGTGAGAACTAGTCACAGGAGGGCAATATCTCAACTTTGCATTTTCTCACTTAGTGCAGTATTTCTTGTATTGTGACTTGCATTGTTTAACCTCTAGAGTCTCGTTCCAACTAGGGATTCAGGCTGCCTCTGCAACTGGCAAGGAGAAGTCAATACTTTCAGCAAATGCAGTCCAAAAAGATTGGACTACTCTTCCTTTGAGGGTCCTTGACTTTCTTCTCTGGCTACACTGAGCACTTGGATGACATGCATGATTCTCAAGTAACTTTAATGCTAGTGCTACAGCCAAATGCTTAATTATGTCCATCCAGGTCTCAGGAATCCATTCCCTTAATCTGTTTTTACATCCTTTCTATCCCTTATCCAGGTTGCCCACTTCAGCAATAGTTGAAGGATGGAGAGGTTAGAAGTCACTTCATTTTCTACTGCACACAGTGATTGAATTATTTTTTTCACAGTCAAAAGTGTTCTGTAGGAACAGTTCTGGGAGCTAATTTGTAGTATTAGTCTGGAGAATTGTAATCTGCCCTGCACAAGGTAGAACAGGTCCTTCTCATTAGAGGTGACATTTGTGCATTAAGCTCTTTAGAGTTCTCATTCTGTAATTGGGGCCCTCAAAAGGAAATATAAAATAATATTATTTCAGCAATGAAAACATTTGTATATTAATTCAATATTCTTAAGCTTTATGTTGCTTAATTTCTTACTGTAAATGCATGGAAAGAAAAGTAGCAGCTCTAATAAAAGGAAATAAAAGTTGCAGTTCTTCAGCCCAAGGGGTACTGTGTGCTCTCCTGTTGTGTAAGGTAGAGTCTGATGGAGTGTAACACAAGCCCCTTCTCAGATCACTTACTGTGGCTTCTAATTTTGTTGCTGTAACTACTAGAGAAAGTCAAGAGAGACAGAAGTAGGTGTGACATCAAAGATAATAATTTGTGTCACACATTATGACTACTATTCTCTAATGACTGTACAGAGAGTCAGACTCTGGCATGCTTAATAGCTTAATTTTCCTCAATTATAATACAGTGATTGTGAGACATCTATTTCAAAACCATTTGTCAGAGTAATTGGTTCAGTCTGATTAACTTTATTTTGTGGATATATGAGCTAAGCCAAACAGGTAGGGAGATTTCCAGACCAAATGAAGGAGCAACAGGTCGAGCTCACTTGCCTGAACCCACCCAAGGAGAGGAGTGCTGTGGAGATCATGCAGTGACTTGCCCAAACTCACCATTAATTGCAGAAGAATGGATCTTTTCCCCCGGCATTTCTGTATTTACCCCATGAAAACTCTTCTTCTGAATAGAAATTTGACCTGGATATTGGAAAGAAAATATTAATTTAAAATATTACTTTAAAATAATAATCTAAGTGCATATTGTTTGATATTTTGCTAACAGACACATAATTTAAAAAGGGAGCTATTTAAAAATACTGTTTACTGATATTTGATGAACAAATTGAATGACTGCATAATAGTTCTTCCTGTTCCACCTCAGTTTTTCTTAAGGATGACAAGCATGCTTTGAAAATACTCTCTTCCACAAAAAAAGCTTAAATTCTCTTTTCACATAAACTGTTTTAAAAATAGACCCACCAAAAGAATTGGGTCCACCAAACCAATACAGAAGGGGTGAGGAAGGGGTAATTGCCTGAAGTAATTTCTACAAGGCAGAGTTTATTCCAGCTGTGTTGTTAGACCTCAACAATTTTTTCAGGAAGGCCTGTCCTCTCAGTGGGCATAATTTCATGAATATATCTGAAAATACATATCTTCTGTTGAAATGAAAAATAGGAGGTTTACTTAAGTAGTATGGTTTACAGAGTAGAAAGCTAAACCATACAAGTATATATCTGCTCACTCACATGAACAGCAAGATGAGAAATTTTTGTAATATAAGAAAGGTATACAATTGTAGCCTGGAACACTGTCCAAATAGAAATGGACTAAACCCACCTGTAATTTGGTTTGTTTTTTTTTTTTGTTTCTGTGAGATCCAAAAGTACAACTGAAACGAAAAATATTTTGGAAACCTAATTTTTTTCATTCCCTCATTGACATTTTTTCTTATTCCTGTTGAGACACTGATCTTCCATTGGCAATGATCCACACTGTGCTTCTGTTTCACACAGCAGCAGTCAGTCACAATTCTTGCCTTTTACTGAGTCTGCAGCCATTTCAGTGTGAGCATGGCCTCGAGAGCAAGCTCCTGTAGCAAAGGCAGTGCCATGCATGAGTAGGAAGGTGAGATGGTGTAAACACCTCTCATGGGTCTGTTCACACCAGTTCTGGAGGCAAAGATCCCCTTCTCAAACCCTGGGTATTTGCCTATCCAGAAATGTTTCAGAGCTACAGATCATTGCCATTGTAAGAGTGAAAGTTAGCCAAAGATCCCCACCAGGCCAGAGGAATGAGTCAGCACATGGGGTTGGGTGGGCACTGTACTCACTCCACATCTCTGTACTGCCCTGCAGAGAATGGCATTAAAAACATGCTTTATAACAAACCCCATAACCATCACCACCATCAGCTTAGCTGCATCACAACTAGACATCTAGGGAAAAAAACAAAAATAAAGCAGAAACAACAATAAGCTGGAACTGGTTTGTAGAGTAGGTACTGATGCACCAAAGGCTCTGGATCCCCAAATTCTTTTTTGTTTAACAACCGGGAAATTGTTGCACAACACAAGAAACATAAGCTTCTGTTCTTCAGTCCCAATTAGGTTAGGGAAGTTTCAACCACAAAAACCCTCAAACCATTTTATCCTGAGACTGCTTCAGGGAATGGCAAAAGCTCGTCAGCAATTATTTGATTATTCAGACATGAGGATCATTTTTTTGTTTTGTAGGTTAAGAAATAACTAACATGATGATGTACTCACTCATTTGGACTGTTAAATTCAGCCCTAAAGCAAGAAAGTAAATAATATTCATCAACAAAATCACTGCTAGAAGTCTCACGTCTAAGTGTGCTACATTATCACTTTTCCAGGGGAGTTGTTACATAATTTTTAATATTTTCTCAGAGTCTGGATTTGACTAATGATTAGCTAAACTAAGAGCAATGTTTCAGCAACTTGATTTTAATTTTTGGGTAGCCCTTGAGTGACATGAAAAAAATGACACCCTTATCAGTGGTACCATTTTGCTTTCTAGAACTAAAAGAGTAGCTACTTCATTCAATGAAATGCATGCACACAATACATATATGTTTTCAAAACACTGTCCATCAGGTAAAACTATGAAAGAACCATTTCTTTTCATTGAAATCTTTAGGTATCATTACCTCTCCCAAGTTAAAGAGCAGATATAATTTTGGAGTATAGATGTAGAAGATAGCTGGCCCAGGGCATGATGCACCAGTGAGTAACATATCCTAAGAGGATATATATTGCAAAATAGTTAGTGTGATAAGTCAGAGATTTGAGGAGAAGAAAACACGTTGGTCTGTGTTCTGGTTGATGGACCAGATGTCTGCATGCAGCTGGAGCACTGCAGAGGCTGCAGATGAACCTTGAGGTTCAGTTTATCCTGCAGGAGACCAGGAACCACCCTATGATAGAGAACCACCCTGTGAAGTGACCCATGACGCAATAAGTTGGGACAAAGAGGAGCTTTGCTTTGAAGGCACTTTGCAGATTCACACTAAAACATTCATATTTGTTCCCATATTGCAAATTATTGCATTTACAATTCTCTAAACTGAAGGCTTGGCAAAGACATGTATATTTGACAGAAATATTTAGCTAATTAAGTACATGAAAGTCATTACTGGATCTGAGAAAGTACCTATATTTCATCTCAATTTCACCCAGTGTTTTTACTGAAGACCAAATACTAAAACCTCCTTTAAATAATTGAAGCTATTTTCTACTGAATGAATTCCGTTGCTAAATATGTGTAAAATTTACTAATATCCAAGCTCCAAAAAGAAGAGAAAAAACCTCCAAATGCTACTTTGTATTATTTGTAAAAACAGTGTACCAAAGTACAACATCAAGCCAAGAACAGGATGACTTTGGGCTTTTCTAATCTGCATATTAATATAGACTTTAGAAATTATTTCTTTATTTCAGAAAATTCAAGTTATGAAATGTAGTCAATTTCATTGGTTTACTACTATTATAATTTTTTCCCCATACCAGAAGAAGAAAACTCTATGCTCAATTTTTGTTTTGATTTGTGTTTTAAAACCACAGTTATAGACCTTGCTGAAACCAATGGTAGCAAAGATATAGCAAAGACTTGATGTAAATTAGGATCTTAATTCTCTTTAAAACGAATTATCCTGTAAAGTTCTGAGCGTCACTCACGTAAGTCACTGAAGCAGGACTTGCTGTGCAGCATGTGGTGGAAGAGCTGACACAAAGGCTGCTCCAGGGGAGGCAGATTTTGGCAGGTGCACTCTGTGTGCAGCACCGTGCCCCAGCTGCTGACGTAGGCTGCCTTGCAATCAGCGGTGGCAGAACAGGGCACGTCATCCTTGAGCAAAGTTTCCAGACAAGCTTCATCCTTATAGCATTTCTTTGTCACATGTCTCCAACACTTTGACCGAAAAGTTGTGTATTTTTTCCTGGAAGGGGAAAAAAAAAACCCAAAAGAAAAACAAAAGAAGTGTACAATGACACTTTAACAAATGTGATTTCATAAAAAGACATTTAATGAACACCACTAAAGGGAGTGTATGTCCAAGGTATCACTTAAGCCTTAAAAATTGCAATATTCAGTGATAGCTGACATAAATTCTGCTCTGATTCTGAGAAAAAGCAACTGCACTTCCAATCAGCAGCTGCTTCCCAAAGTCCAGAAAATACAGTGTGAATTCCAACAGTCTCAGATACTCAGAGAAGAAATGTGAATACAGGAATTGGACCAGTAATCCCAATGAAACCACACCATGTGGTGTTCTAGTGGATCAGTTTTTGAGCAGTGTGAAGGAAGAATAAACATTCAACTTATTTAGCATTAAATAATCTACATCCAATGTCAACCCCTTGGCCCCCCAAATGCTAACACAATACAAAATGTCAAAGGCTCAGGAAAAAGTACATTTCTGTGAATTTAAAGACAAATTGATAGCCAAGATAAATTACATGAAGAATTAACTTGTTATCCAGCTCAGTAATCTCAAATGATTTCCATTTATTTGCTGTTGGGATGGAATAAAATTGGCCTTTAATGCCCTGTATACGACAATAGAAAATATCCATTATAAGTTAACTAAAAAACATGTAGATAATAGTTAAAAACAAATCTATCATATTAAACTTTAGGGGATGATGAAGGTAAAGCCTAGTATATAGTACATTAAGTTATTAAAATATTCTTCCTTAATCATAAATGTTATTATGTGTTATATAATAACATATATGTTTTATTTGTTCTTAATTTGCCGTTGATATTGTGTAGTAGCCACAAGCATGTCATGTGGAAAAGCATGGGTTGTTGCAATACTGGCTAGAAAATTTTTGTAAATATTTTTACTACACAAGAAAAGATCTCAAAGCAGATGCCACCTCTGCTCCAATGGAATTATTTTCATTCACCTCCTGATTTATGGATGTGACTAGCCATAACTCACAGACTAATTTTGCTAATTATATGCATTTATTGTCAGTGCCAGGAAACATTAATGTTCCCAAAATGATGGGGAATTCAGCCATAATAACATTACATGTCTATACATGTACAGACATACATTTACAGCCCTTTGGCCATTCTCACTGACATCAATCTAAATATTCTGCACAAAACCAAAACCATCTCTTGGCCTCCTGGTTTATTGACTAAAGGTGAATTTGAGCACAGCTTTGAGGTAAAATTCAACTCTAATCCACAAGGCAACCACACTGAAAAACAAAGTGGGCCAATTGACCAGCCTTGAAAGGAGGCAATTAGGCTGAACTGCAAATATGGGTAATCCTGTTGCACCTTTTAAAAATATAAAATTAAACTTTGAAAAGGCATTATCCTTCATGAATTTGGTGGTCTGTGCATGTTTCAGGCCAGATTTTTGAAAGCTTTATGCGAGTATCCTTGAGATGAAGAGAATAAGAGAAAAGATTTTTGAATAGGCCAAGTTGGTTGCATGGCTGTCGGGTACAAAGGGTCAGACTCTGCCCTCAAACAGTAATTACTTTTACCAAACAAACTTTGTCTGGTCTGCTGCAGAACTTGGGCAAATTACTGGAGGGCAAAGGTGCAGACAGGCAGGTGTTATCTGAAGAAAGGGGTAATGAAAATATGCAGTAGCATAGTTTGTCCAGCAGAAATGGTGTTAAGTGTCATGATACAGGCAGAAGAAAAGCCCACATTAGATTCCAAACCTTTCTGAAAATTAATCATTTCAGTTTACTTGTGGGATTACTTCTGGAATTACCACAGTTGATCCAAACATCTGTGATGATGTCAAACACAGCAGATACACTGCAGAAAATAATTTTGTTATAGCTGGGATATATAGAGTATAATAAAAATGGTTTGACAAAACCATGATCAAAAAGCACCTTAGTGGACAAAACACTTCTACTCACCTGCACAATTCATTCTCTTCACAGATCTGGATTACATTCAGACATGATGGGGGTGGAACTGCAGTAACTGCACAGGGCTTGCCATGGAGAAGTTCTTTGGCTCTGTGGCAGGATTCATCATGCTGGGTGCAGTCACAAAATATCATCATTTGGGCAACTTCAAAAGGCATGTTTCGATAGAAGAACCTTATGGCTGCTTGACATCCTTCCACGTTGCACTTCTTATTTACTGAGCAAACTTTCAGGTACAGGGACAGCTGTTTGTTACACACTTCATCTTCCACACACTCCCTGTTCACATCCAAACAGCTCCTGTTTGCTGCGTGTGCTAAAACCAATAACAGCTTTTAAAATAAAATCTCAAGAAAATTTTTCTCAAGTGATGACTGGAAGGTGTCCTGTCTACATAATTCCAGTTAATCAAGCTTGATTCCCAAAACTCTGATCCAGCTCTTCCTCCTTTCTTGCTTCTTTTAAGCCCATTGAGTAACATCATAATTCTTTCCTGCACTGCTTGCGCTGCTCGCAAGCAACCCTCCTGAAAGAGCTGAAATCTCCAGTGTGCAGTCTTATGCTAGGCTAAGTAATAGGTAATGAAGAGGAGAATATAAATGGCCTTTTTGTGCTTTTAACATCAGTTTAGGTATTTCGAGACTGCGAAATAAACCTTCCAAAGATATCTAGAAAGATAGCAAAGAAAATTCTAGACCCTAAAATGTTTATGGGATAAGATTTACCTCTGTAAGTTTGACAGGATCATGATTGTTACCTGATTTACATTTACATTACTTGATTGTTACCTGTTACATTTTTGGGTTCTTCTCTGTCCAGTACCTTAACTGAAGATATGTTTGGTCTGTTAACTCCCTGCTCATCCATTTCAAAGAAAAGTATTAATTTTAATCTAAAGGTATGTTGTACACTGTCTGAAAACTGACCTAAAATTATTTATTAGGATTCATGAGTAAATTCAGACTTACCTTGTTTGGAGAGAGCAGATAAACCCCATTGTAATTTTGTTTCCATACTAATATTGTCTAGAAAAAAAAGATACAAGTAGAGACATAAATTTTAAATACCATCTTAGCCTTTTAACTTTAAGGTATGGGCTGTCTTGCTGGCATAGTGCCAGAAGTAAAAATAAACAAGAATAAAAGAAATTTGTTTGACCAAATACAACCCACTAACAAATTCTGAATTCACTATGACATATATTCATAAGTTTGGGGGTCAAAGCGCAGTTTATCAAAGGCTGTTCCTAGCATTTTTTACATAATTAAAGATCCTATGGACTCAAGAAGAGTTTTTTAGAGCTTCTCAGTGCATTATAAAGTCAGATTTCTTGTGAATACATAAAAGTCAGGGGCCTTAACATGTTTATCAGTGGACCAGTTTTCAAGTTCAACTAACTGCTTGTCATGGTCTAGAGTCAAGGCTAGCAGACAATTCTTGCTATTAGAAAATTATTTTTGTTGGTTTTATACTGCTTCTAGTTACAGTGAGAAACTGAAACTGACTGATTTAGATCAGGTTGTATCAAATTAACACATTGAAGAGCCACAGTATTTGCACTCAGGCTATCATTTTGTATCAGATTCTGAATTTATTTATAAATAAACCTCCTAAAATTATCATGTTTCCAATGTTGAATTGCAAATGGGCAAAACCCCCATTTTTTGTAGACTGTGGACACTACTGCTATGCACAAAAGCATTCAGACTGCTGGAAGAGCACTAACTTGTGCCAGATTTTTCTCACCATCAACATCAGCATTATAGTCATCATCACTGCCATCACTTTCACCAGCTCCTGAGGCTTGGCTCTCCTGTGAGTATTGTAAACAAGGGTTGTTAAATATTCCCTTCCAGATTTTCATGCATCTCGTCTGAAGCGGCTGGGAGCACGTGCAGGTTCCCAGAGCTGTTTTCCTCAGTTCTTTCCAGGCCAGCAGACACTTTCCAGGCCCGGGGGAGCCGCAGGTGCCGGCAGGTGCCTGGCAGGCCCGCTGGAAGCTCCTGTGCGCGGCAGAGCAGCGCGGCTGCTCCCGGCAGCGCCGCTTGGCCACGCTGCAGCTGCCCAGCTCCTCCTCGGCATTCCTGGGGGGCCTGGCACCCAGCCCAGGGTCTGACCTCGAGAGAGACTCTGAATGGTCTGCAGAAATAGGTACAAACACAGTTATGTTATATAGAGAGAGTTAATTCATGCTATTTTTATATATATGTGTATATAAAATATTGTAAAATCCAACTCATGTCTTTGACCACCCTGGCTGGGAGCAGAGTCTTATTTTTATTCAATTAGTTCCCAGACAACGTTTAGATAATATCAAGTCCGTTAGCTTAAGAATGAAGTCTTCCCAGACCATGACCATCGACTTCCCAGGAATGTCTGAGCCTTTCAGGAGGACCTGCACCTGGAGCAGATTGCATCTACCATCTCGAGTACTGGCACCACTGGTTACATCTGAAATAAGGCTACCCAGAAGAAGTTCAGACAGCCATCCAGACACCTGGACTGGCTTTTGTGTCCGTAGGGTCCCAGTGATACATGTGAAAGAAGGCTATTCTGGAGAAGATCAGACAGCCATTGGGACACCTGGACTGGCTTTGTATCTGTATGGTCCCAGTTCTACATGTGAAGGGACACAAAGGACCTTCTGTCATTTCTGCCCCAGGTGGAATACACGGGATATAAGCTGGCTGTATGAGACAGTCGGGGTGAACCACCGGGGAAACGCTGGCACTCTGTCAGTCGGATCCAGGTTCACCCAGCACCAAAATTCCGGAGTTGACGCTGCCTTGGCTGTGGGGGGTTTTTTAAATTATATTTTGTTATTGATCTAATAAATCTTTGTTAAATTTTTTAAATTTGGCTGCAGATTTGATCATTTATAACAGTTATAAATCGAATGGGTGATGGATCATCATCACAGCACAAAATCTCAGCAAAAGGGTGCTTGTCTTAATGCATTGCAATGAGTGAAACAGCCCTAGTTTAATTCTGAGCTGTGTGTAAACACCATAATTCCAGTCTTACAAACTATTGAATCTTCCTCATGTTTACTGTGTGCTGTTAGCTGCATAGTACAGTCCACTCTAACAGCTCAGCTGCAAAACTGTAGTAAAAAATCCTCAGTAAAATGACTGCATAAGGAGTTTAACTTCACGTAATTTTAACCACCTGCAGTTTGGACATATCATGGATTATCATCTTAAAAAATGCATCATTTTTGAAGAGAGAATGACAGTTCCAGAAGATGGTTGATTCATTACCTAAAATAGCAATTTAAGTTAGACCGGGAGAATTGCTCCTGAAAGTGCCTAGCAACAGCATATGCTGTCCCTTGTAGGTAAACTCAACACTTCTGTAAATCCATCCAAACTTGTTTCTAAAGTGGTGAGAAATGCAATCTCAGCTGACAAAAAAATATAATATTATGTTATTTTGCTAGAAGCAAAAGCAACTGTTCCAATGGCATCAACATTGGGTTTCAGATACCCATCCTTCTTGTTTGAGACAAGGAGTTTGAGACAGATCAGGATGTTATTATTCCCTCTGCAATAAGGCCATATAAGTCTAGTTCTATATGAATGCCTAGTCTAGTACTGTGATGAATGCTATGTGATGCCAGTAGGGTGTGATGGATCAGTGCCAGGAATCACTTTGAAACTCACTTTGCAGACTCTCATTCACTGGCTGATTTTATCTCTCTTGTGTCAGCTTTGCTAATCATTATGCCAGGAGACTTTGGACCAGAAGCTGCAACTTCTTCATGTACCAAGCAATTCTCAATGACAGAGATAGACTTTCTGCAGGGATAAGAGTTCTCAGAAAAATAAAATTGATTGAGGGGAGCTCAGCCCCTTGATTACAATGGAATTTTTAAAAGATGCACTCTGTGTATTATGTACAGCTTTATGCAGGTGGTGACTATGACCCTAACCCTAACCTCTCCTAGATGTAGTGAAGGTCCTCCTGCAACACAGTGGGGCACAACTGCAGCCCTGTGCATCCCCATGCTCTCATCCTCCCATCCAGAAGTTACTGAATGTGTCTATATACACGAGCTAGATCCAGTGGTTCTCAAATTTCCCTGGGCATTGAGTAAGCCCCAACACACATTGTGTATTCACTCTTGCTTTCCAGTGGGTTCAACAAAAGTTTTAGAAGCCATTTGAATTTCTCACATGCATTTTATTGCTTTTGTTTATGGCATTTCTTTCATATGCATGCTGGAGCATGAATATCACAGAAAAGACAAGAGTAAATTTTTGGGGGCATTTATCAGACTTGAGAATATGCAAAGAAAGTTGAATCCACTTAAAATGGTGGTTACAAAATTACTGGGTTTGGTCATTATAATTACAAATTTATGTTCAGTTACCTTTATTAATGCTGCACAGTTTCCCAAGCAAAGCTGTGATGCTACAGATATGGTCTGTAGTGCAGACACACTTTCTAAATTCTGGGTGCTTGTCAGCCAGGACCTGGATTATTCCATTACATCCAACAGTGTCTTCTGCTTTGCATCTATTACCTAGAACTCACCATTAAAATTATAATTTCATTAATGTTTATGAATGCTTAGGGGATATGGTTACATAAAGCAATTGAAGAACAAAAATAATATGCTTTGCCAAGAGAAGATGGTTTGTCATATTTTACAAATTTTAAATAATATTCAAAGTAATATAATAAAGCTGTGGAAACAATATTGAATTTTTTTATTTGCTCTAATCCATTGCCAGAAGATCTGCTCTCAAAGTACTTAAAATCTTAAACTCACACCTTTTATTTTAGGCAGGTCAGGCACTGAGACCAAACTAAAAAGGTGCCTAGGAGTGGAAGGGGCACAGCCTGAACTGAGAGACTTATCTTGGTCCTGTGTGGTAGAAATGAGGTGCCTGGTACAGGGACAGGAACACACAGGGCAGGCTTGAGGCATCACTGTGTGATGGAGTGAGAGACAGGACACAGAGGGCAGACCCTGCCCCGTGATAATGGTGATGAGAACCCCAGGCTGAGGAGATGCTCTAGGTCAGATTCTCTCTCTCATGTGAGGATGATGAAATGCCATTTGGATATTCCCTTGAACCCCTACCCCACAGAAAAACTTCACTGCCTAAATTTAAGAATGACAACAAATTTAAAGTAGCCCAAGAATAATCTGATTTTTAGGATTTTTAGAATAAAAAGGAGGGAGAAGTTAACATAGGAAAAAAAGGTGCAGAAACTTTTGTTTGCTGGCCCAGTTTCAAATCTGTTTGCATGTGCACTTGGACTCAATGGTAAAGACACTCACTCAGGATGTCAGGTCATATTTTCCACGTATGTGGGGTGAAAATAAAGAGCGGGTACTAGTTTGTGGTACGGAAGTAAATCAATCAACCATATACTTTATGAGCTAAAAGCTTTTAAAAAATATTATTGGTATGATGATAGTGGGATTGTGTGCATCCTCAGGAGGTTTGCTGATGACACCAAGCTGCAGGGTGCAGTTGGCACATTGGAGGGAAGGGATGCCCCTGGAGGGACCCTGGCAGGCTTGGGAAGTGGGACAGTGCAAACCTTATGATGTTCAATGAAGCAAAGTGAAGGTCCTACACCTGGGTCATGGTGCAGGACCCATGACAGACACACTTGCAGGCTGGGCAGAGAAGGGATTGAGAGCAGCCCTGCAGAACAAGACCTGGGTGCAAAGGTTGATGAAAAGCCCGTCGTGAGCCGACGGTGAGGGCTCGCTCAAAGCCAAGAGTGCCCTGGGCTGCACCAAAAGCAGCGTGGCCAGCAGGTGGAAGGAGGTGATTCTGCACCTCTGCCCTGCTCTCATGAGACCCCACCTGGAGTGCTGCATCCTGCTCTGGTGTTCCCAGCATTAGAGGGACATGGAACTGTAGGAGCAAGTCCAGACAAGAGTCAGGAAGTTGATAACAGGACTGGAGCTCTTCCCCTACAAGGACGGGCTGAGGAAGTTGGGGCTGTTGAGACCAGAGAAGAGAAAGTTGTGTGGAGACCTCACAACAACCTTCCAGCATCTGAAGGGGCCTAAGGGAAGCCAGAGAGGGACTCTTTGTCAGGAACTGTAGTGACAGAACAAGGAGTAAAGGGTACAAACTGGGAAAGAAGACAAATTTATGTTGGATTTTAGGAAGAAATTTTTTACTGTGAGGATGATGAAACATCAGAAGAGCTCGCCTAGGGAGGCTGTAAATGCCTCATGCCTGGCAATGTTCAAAGCCAGTTTGATGATGCCTTGAGCATCCTGGTCTAGTGGGAGGTGTCCTTGTCCATGGCACAGGGGACTGGGACTAGATTATCTCTAAGGTCTCTTCTACCCTTAACATTGTATGATTCTATGATTCATTATTGCCTAAGAAAGTTACACATTACTTAAGGATGTTACAAATGAAGCTGTTTAATTTAATTTAGAAAAGTTTTTTTTGTGAAAACCAGGATCCACCTCATCAAAACAGGTGTGTGGATCCCCAAACCAGCACATTTCCTCTCTTTACCTCACAGACATTAATATCTCACAATATGTAAGAGAAGCAGTATGTCACTCACAAGATCCAGCCAGGTCACAGGGCAGCTGAGGGCTGGTTTCAGTCTGCTGAGCACACAGAAGGTGCTGCCTGCTTCCTGCCTTGCTGCTCCCACAGGTGTGGGGCAGCAAAGACTCTGCACTCAGTAAAACTGCAAGTGACAAGGAGTCCTGTGTCACCAGCACCATGGGCGAGCTCTGATGTGAGCAGAGCTTTAAAATCACCTATATGTTGTTGACACAAATAGCAGTGGAAGGCAGAGGAGACAAAGCTCTGCAAGAGGTGGCAGTACATTTTACCACTGCCTGAAGTGATGAGAATCAGCTATTCCTGACTTCACACCCCTGTCCTGATCCCCTTTTTTCAAACAGTCTCTGCATTGCCCTTTCTGCAGTTGCTGACTAAGCAGGGTTTGGGGGATTTATCAAATAATACACTACTAGTGGGGAATATCCCAGGCCAGCAAGAGCTGCAGGTCCCTGCCTCTGCTCCCACTCCAGCTCCTCCATGAGCAAAGAAGGAGGTGATGGTGGCTGGGATTGGTGTATCTCTCCAACCCCATCTTCAACTTTCCTCCTACTTTTTCAGAAGAAGATCATGACCCCTGACCCTTAGCCCTCACAGTCCCAGAAGTCAAGGAACTCAGGAGATTTATTGAATGTCACAGACATAGGATACTCCCTGACTACAAAAATAGGATGGAAAGGATGCAGTGACATGGCCCATGAAGATGAGTGTGTGGATATTCCATTCTGTATTTTATCAACTAAGGGATAGTAAAAGAATTTCAGGAAAATACATTCCAGCAGAAAGAGAGCAAGAAAGATCAGGAGGGGCTGGTGTAAAAATTAGCTTATTCACAAAATTTATGACTGTCTTTTTCAAGGTCCAGAGTAGACTTCAAGGGTGAAGGTGAGCAGAACTGGAAGAATAAAGCCCCATAGCCCATTATATTTTGTGCAGCACCCCAGGCTCACTCAGCTCACCTGTCTCCATGACACTGGCAGGTCGTGGCCAGGAGTCAGGGGCTGTGTTCAGTGGCCCCTTGTGCTGGGATCTCACAGCTGGGGGAGAGGCTGTGGGGCTGCCAGCATGCAAAGAGCACAGACAGAAGCAGGAAGCACATCAGATTTATGGGGCTCCCTTGCATGACTTCTGGAAAACTGTGTAGAAATAACCTATTATCAGTGTTTCTCTGTTTGTACATGGTATTGATTCAGCTGTGATGAACAGCAGAAAATATTTTATTACTGGTTTTCAATTATGGTTGCTTTACCAGGGATTAGTTCTAGGTAATATATTTTATCTTATACATATGCTTCTAAAGCATTTACAAAAAAAATGGTCTCCCAACCTAATATTTGGCAGCCATTATTCATCATTTGATTTATTTACAGGTACACAATTCATGTATACAGGACCACAGATAGACATGACAGAATAGAAGCTGACACTCCCAGAGTGATAATCTCTGCTTTTGCTTAATCAGCTCTTCAGCCATCTCAGTGGGAATTTAATTTGAAGACTCCAGGGAAAAGTGTGAGGTTTTCCTCTTTAGCATTGGTGAGACCACAGTTTGGACAGACCTCCAGAGATCCTTCCAACCTCAATGAGTCTGCTATTCTAGGAAAAGTAAACTCATCCAGATCTAATCCAAAATGCGATTCCTTAAAATGTAAGTCATCTGAGTTGTTTATTTCTTTTGAAAAATTTTCCTGTTTGCCATTCAGAAAAAAAAAAAAAGAAAATTTATACTTATGGCTAAATCAGAGTTCAGAAATGTCTTTTTTTTTTTACACTGAAATAACAGAAGGAAAACAAACAAATAACCGATCCCACAAATACATCATAAAAGCCCAAACCTAAAAGCCTTCATTCAGCAGTGGTGAAACTCTTTTGTTCTTTTCAAAATGAAAAATTTTATTTCATCAAAATTTAATATTTCTATCCTGACCTGGAAGCTGATTCATAGACATTTTCACACTCTGTTTTTTTCTTTCCACCATATTTTGGCCAGAGAGGTGAAAGAAGGACTGGACCCTGAAGATTATAAACTGAGACTCTGGAAATGCTGCTGGAGTAGTGGGAAAGCAGTGATGGAAAATTTGACAGAAAAAGGAGTGACTTAGGCAGTAGTTTGGAGAGTGTTCCCAGACTGCACTGAACAGCAAAAGATGGAGGTCTTGATAATGTACACACTTAACTTTGACATTAGTCTGATGGACTGAGTTATTGAACTTGTACCCCAAAGGAGTTTAATTATAATTTGTAGTTAAGTTTTGCACAAAGAAGCTAACAAAACAAATATTTACCCCATCGTCTATTGCCTCCAAGTAGCATGTTTGTGCTCAAAGGACATTTTCCATTCCTGCAGCATGAAGTTTCTAGACTTGCTCACGACAGACAGTATAATGTTACTCTTACTAATGATGCTGCTGGTAGGTTTTCTATCACTGTTTCTGTGGGCTGCCTGAGAGGTACCACCAGATGTCTGACTGGATTTACATGCTCTGGGATCATGGTACCTAATAAGCACATTTAGAGTAATTTGTCCTAGACCCAACACAATATCTGAGTGCTCTGCAATGCTGGAGAGTCCTTGCCAAAGGCTATTATCCTAAGGAAACATACAGATGCAAATCCAAACAAGCAGTCACAAGAATGATTATTTCTGGAAGGTTTCTCTGGCCCAGTTACAAATATCATTAATATCAGCGAATAAGTACGTAGGACAATAAGAGAAATGTCATATTATGGGACAATGTCATACATCCAAAGGGGGGCCACAGAAGCAATCATGCTGGCCCACTTCATCTGGCTGCAGGGTATCAAGATTAACAGGCTACAGAACAAATATATATCTTTGTGGCAAATAGTCCTGGTGCTAATGTGTTTGTGAATGATGTGAGAGAAACAAATTCAGCTTGTTCTGTTTTGGTTCTAGAGAGCTCATCTTTAGGGCACTTGAGCCAGAAAGTACTGCATATTCCATTTTTTTTTTTTTTTTTCATTTCACATAAAATATTCAACAGATCAACAGAACAGGGGCTGAAGCCCAGCTGCTTTGGGAACTGTTGTAACTGTTATATTATCATGTACTTTTCATTTGCTTCATCTGTTCTTAAAAGTATTCAGGCATTCTATGTAAAGTAGATAAGTATCTGGAAAAGGAAACACTAAGAAAGACTCCAAAGAGAATTTTCTACTCTAATTATTTTAAATATTGTCTTGCGACTTGGGACACATGGGACATCCGATACATGCAACAGGTCAGACAGAGGCATTCATTCAGGTAGCTCACACTAGAGGGGAATGCTTTATCTGTTTCTTATTCTAGTACAATAATTGAAAATTACTCTAAGTAACTAGTACATTGTTTTGGGTATTGTGTAATATTATAGAACCACAGAATTGTTTAGATTGGAAGGGACCTTCAACCCCTCTGCCATTGGCAGGGATGTCTTCCACTAGAGCAGGTTCCTCAAAGCCCCATCCAACCTGGCCTTGAACACTGCCAGGGAGGGGGCAGATCATCTCCTCCAAATTGTGTAAAACAAAGTTGGAACTTCTTCTCCAGTTGCACACAGGCTTTATTTAAGAGGATCCCACAAAAGCCTAATTTTTGCTGAAATCAGACTTCCTGAGTTGATTCAGGCTTTGTTCACAGCACAGAAATTTCATTTATCACTTTCTTGGGGAGAAAACATCACTGTTACTAAAAGTAGCATTGGCCATTGCAAAGGATTTCAGAAGCTGGTTGCCTTTTTCCTTAATTTTTCTCTTTAAAATCTCACTGACTGCATTTAGTTCCCACAGCGATATTGTAATAAACTATGAATATGCAATAGCATATAGCAATTCAAAATTAAGGTGTGAACACCACACAGAATTACCTGAAATATTGCAGGCATCTTCAACCACATTCCAGACACTCTCACATCCATTTCCAGCATTAGCACATTGTTCCTTCAAGTGCAGACAGTCAGTAGTCTGGACAGTAGATATACATGTGAAGTAAATGAACAACACTGTAAAAACAGAATATAATGACTATTTAAAGCAGTAGATAATGTACTGACCCTTTTCCTTTAAACATAGATTTTAAAGATATAATTTTCTCTAGTTTTTCTATAGATTCAAGTTTGCTATCAAATTAAATTTTGGCAGAACAAAGTTTTCCTCTGTTTTTTAACTGGAAAAGTAAATGTTCAAAGTTTCAGTGTGGCATATTTTGCATTGGTTTTACCCCAGTATTATAACAGTAACCATAGTTCTGTATGACATCGGTGCACGGATGTATAGAAATTGCTGCAGTTCTGAGATCCGTAATAAATTACACAAAGGAAGACAGTATAAAATTCAGAAGAAACAGTACTTTATTAACATGGAATCTCACCAAGCTAAGCTGTTTAAGAATTCCTATGAATAGAGTGCATGAAAGATATTTGACATCTACACAACTGTTAGATAATAAATGTGATTTTATTTTATAAATACAGTACTCTTCACTCTCTTTATTTTTACTTCACAGATGTATCATTTCTTGAAAGCAACCCTGACATATATGCCTTCATCTGCTTTCCTGAGTGCATTGAGCCTGTTAATTACATAAAAAAGTTCTGAAGGTTTTAAGGTAAATAATTTTAAAGCAGCACTGCCTGGGACTTATCAGTAGAAAATGAAATTGCCTTGTTAAGAAAGGATAAATCAGTTGGAGTTTAGCTCTTTCATTAACATTCCCATGGTAAGACAACCTCTAATTTGTAATCATGTTTCATTTTCTATAAAATGAAGTTTCAGTCACTGATTTCAGGCCTTATCAAACGACCTGCTGAACACCTGATGTGTTTTCTTTAGTTGCTGAAAAACACAGCATCTCCCTGACAAAATACCTTTTTTTACCACCCCGTGCCATGTTCAGGTAAGTTCATGTGGAATTTGAGTGGTTTCCGGCATTGTTTAATCCCTTCAACATCATTTGCAAAAAGCATGAAATACTGCTTCAGGATTTGTTCGGATCCTATCTGAAGAAATTAACCTTTTTCAATTATACATCTTAGAATAAGAAATTATATATCAAATACCCCTCTTGATAGCCTTAAAGAGCCACTGTTTAGAGGTGATGCCATCCCTTCTGGAAATTATTTACCAGTGATATAATAATGCTGCTGTAGGGAACACTTTTTGGATGCATGCTGATAAATATGAAGCAATATTTAATACATAATAATTGACAGGTGCAACAGCATCTAGTGTGCCTATGAGACAACAAAGAGGCCACATGTGCTTATAATAGCTAGTGCTAATCCTCCCTTGGTTGTGCATATTCCTGGCAGTTCTGGTGGTGATTTCCAGCCTGAAACACTCCTAGGCTGTGTCTGTCCATCAGCCTTGAAGACATATTGACAGAAAAAGCTCCTACCTCCATCCTCTGAGGGATGTGCAGCTGGCCCTAGACATTGGGACAATTATGGCTTATTATGGCCACATTTCAGTTCTAGGATTGTCTGCAAAAGGTCTTGCTTATTTTGAAATTACTTACTATTTATTCAGATGACAGAAAAAAAAAGTTGCCAAGTACCTTACAGGGCAAAATGACTTCATATATAAAACAGTACAAAACTACAAACCCACAGATTTATTAAGAAAAGGTATTTTGCTGGATGATGATTTATCTATTTTTTTAGGTTCTTACACAGCAGAAGATTTATGCATCTGACTAGGATTCACAGCACAAAGTCTCTGGGCTTTCTTCCTCATGTTCAGACAGTTTTAAAGGACCAGTGGCTGAGACAATCTAAACAGGACTGACTGCACAGCCTTCCTGCTACTTTTTAGGGAGTATTTCACACTGCTGCTCATTTTGAACCTACCTGGAAAGTGGCCCCAAAATAGGAGAGGATATTTTTGCAAAATAAAAAGGTGAGTAGCATGATCTATGATTTAAAGCACTTCAGCTGAAGGAAGGGCTTCTTTAGGTCTAATGACACTTTATGGATGAGTCTTTGATTCCTCAGCAGTACAGAGGGGGTACACTGCCAGAAACCTACATGAAACAAACTGTCCCATATGACTTTAGAGTCCAGGGAACGGGAGCTTCTGCAATTTCTTAAACTGACAGATATTACTTTAGTTCACTCTTGACTTATTTACTCTAATGTTTGGAACACTAAGTGATTCTGCATAGAAGACTTGAGGGCATCTAAGAGTTAGTTTGCAACTAAAACTTTTAGCAGGATCCATATTGACAAGAAGACACATTTAAATTTCTACAGATGCCTTCATTTTTATGAAAAGGCCTGTTGATTCACTGGGTAGGTGAAAATTCTCTGTTCTGTGTAGAATTTGGTGCCTAAAGTTAAAAGGAGGGAGAAAAAGAAACATTTTAGCACCTTCATTTTGCAGATTGGGAACTGAGGAATGGAGGAATTTCCCAATTCGGCAATCCTAAAATAATGTAAATAAGTAATAATGAATACTGGGAAACCAAGCTGTGCTTTCTATCCAATGGCAAGAGCAGTGGGATGACAAGCTTTAAAGGCAAAATGGCAAACTACAACTGAATATACTTTGAATATAGTTGAAAAGTGATGAAAAACAACATTATTTTAACAAAACCAGGGCAGAACTACCTAAGGAATACTTTTAACACAGAAACAAAAGCCTAGAGTAGCAGGGCGTTAAGGAGAGAAGAGCATGTATACAGTATACAGTGAGGAGAAAAGGAGAACAACAAAAATTAACATACAACATACTTGTCTCATCATATTCTCCTGTACCAAACCTTTCTGTACCAGCTTTGTTGATTCTCCCCTTATTCTCCACTCAAACCCGAAGGAAGTGTCGGCAGCCCTGTGTGAAGCGCACCCGGCGCTCCCCAGCCAGCAGACGAGCGGCTGTTCGTTCCGAGCAGGTGTCCCCGCCGGTCCGTCCTCCCTTCCCGCCGCCCTGCCCCAGCCCTGCCGCGGAGCTCCGGGGCTGCCCCAGCCGCGGGGCCGAGCCGCCGCCACCCCCGGGCCCCCGCCCGCCCGGAGAGCGGCGGGAGCCGTGCGGAGGGAGGCGGGGATGGCCGGGCACCGGGCGTGGAGGGGCGGCCGGGGCCCCCGCACTTACCGGGGCCGAGGAGCGCGGCCATGGCCGAGGCGCTGCCGCTGCCGCCCGGCGGGGCCGCAGGTGCCGAGCGGGGCCGCCCCTTCAGCACCGGCCCGGGGACAGCGCCCGCCGGCCCCGCCCGCCGCTCCGGGCGCTCCGAGCGCTGCCGGCCGCCCGAGCAGCGCCGCATCCCCCTGCCTCTGCCCGCCTCCCGCGGCCGGGGCGCGGAATAAAGCTTCCCGCCTCCGGGAGCGGCCTCGCTGCCGCTGTCACACCCTCTGCTTGCACTGCTCCTCTTGCCACGAACGCTGAGCCGGACTGCGTCCAGACGACACGCAGGAGTTCTTCGGCATCTTCCACGGGATCTGGCACTCCCTCCGCACTTCGTTCTCCTTCATTTGATCTCCAGAGAAACTAACAGAGCAGGTCTTTGGCTGTCGCCTATAATCTCCTTGGAAAATGCCTGTTGCTATGTCCTATCGCCTTCTGTAAGCACTTTTCAACACATTCTAGAAGTGAATTTATCTCAGATATGGAATACAATCTTGATCGGTTAAGGAGAGAGAAGACCTATGGAATATGGTGGACGGCAGACTAGGGGAACAAAAAATTAATCTATAGTCTAGTCCTAGACTGGACTATGAGTGTAACCTCAGGTGTTTCACTAAAATACCTCAAAAACCAGTTTGCCATACAAGTCAGCAGCTGACTTGGTACTTAACAATGGAGCAGTCAGCCATAAAGGATGCAATCATACACCTGCTGGCTCCAGTGTCTGTGCTTTGCTTTTGCAGTGGAAGGAGGAGAAAGCAACAGATTCCTACTGATTTTCCCATGCTACTCATGAATCTTATTTTCACAAATATTTAACTGTATTTGGTCCTTAAATGCCTAAACAAAAAGATGTCAAAATTTTCAGCTTAGCTATCAGAGAGACAGAGATAGTGGTTGAAATCCTGTCCCTACAAACAAATCAGAACTTGACCCAAAGTCCAGATTTCAGTTATTTTTCTTAGCTCAGGAAAAATTGATCTTGCCTGTAATTTCTCTTTTTATTTTCTTTTACACAGATTTTTAGCTAGTTTTTTAAACTGCATTATTTATGTAAGCTCTTAATGACAAAATTACTAAATATTTGTTTGTGGGCTTTTTAATTGTTCAATAAATAATATATTACTTCACCCAATATATCCAACAGCCACAGAAAAACCTAATTGTCAAGTAGAAAAAACAGCCTGAGAGATAAATGTAATTTTAGATGTGAGACAAATTCTAGGTTGGAAAGCTAAATTTGCCTTTCCCTTTGACCATTGTAATATGCAGCAGTAGGTTATGATATGTCATTGAGTGAGGGCTGACTTAAAGTAAGGTTTGGTGTATTCTCCATCCTATAAAACACTCTCCAGATTAATAACACATATCAATTTTGCTAAAAGCAGAGAATGAGATGGTTCTCTCTATTTAGTCCAGAAGAAAAGGAAAAACATATTGGTTTTGGAGGTGGAGACAGGGAGATATTATCTTGCATTCATTGTGACTGCAAGGCACAAGCTTATCACTACAGTGACAACAGTAAAGGAGAAACAGGTCAGGATATCAGACCTTCAAGGCTGTGAAATATGTTGAGAGACACAGCACCAGAATGATGGTGGCACAAGAACTCATATCTGCAGGAACAAAAATGCTGTGATTTAAGCCCTATGTTTAATGCTGCTGTGGACGAGCAGAAGCAACAGCATGAGAACTCAGTTTCTCCACTTATCTCCATTTCAATAGTGGAAATATTAGAATAACAAAGCAGCTAGAGGTAGCAAAGCCCAATTAGGGCTCAGATTTTAGACAACATTTAGTATTTATATGCTGGATAAGAAATGTTCATTCATTATACACTCTCTTCTCACAGCTATTTCTATCTCCATTGCTGGCTATTGCTCACTATTGGGTTTATTTATCCCAGTGATTATTTTAATTAAAAAAGGTATTTCTTGAATTTTGTAAAGCTAAATAAATACAAGCATAAAAATCATTTTCATCAAAAATATTTATTTTTGAATGAGAAATCTGTTAATAAAAATAACCAGATATTTTTCTTGATAACCATATTTCATCAATATTTAGTTTGATGGCCACAGTCTCTGGTAAAAATTGCTCTCTAGCTATCCTTAGAATTTAAAATCTGATATAACAACTGATTGTATAATTTATGTCTGAAAGATATGCTGTTTACTCAATAGAAATTGTCCAGAGAAAACGCAGAATCATTTGGTAATGAATGTCTCATTTTATTTATCTTCTCCACACATAAAGTACTGCTTAGTTAAAGTTGTGGTTAAAAGAAATTCCTAGAAATGTTGAAACATTTTAATTCTGGAGATCTAGGTGAAAACAAGAAAAGATAAAAAAGAGAATCAAGATAAGCTTTCTCTTACAAAGACAAAATTAAGGCCATAATCTCCTGTTCTAACACAGCACAGAACACCTCCAAAAACTGCCATTGGCCTTTAGTGATGTTCTTGCCTCAGAACTAACTCAGCTAACACAATTTATCCCCCTGGCATTAAGGTAGCAGCAAAAAGAATACAAATTGTGTCAGCAGGTGCTGTTCACCCCCTCTTTAGAAAGATGTTGATTAGGATTTGTCCATGAGCATCACTAACATCGATATTTTGGTTCTTTCTTTGGTGGCCCAGGGTAGGAGTACTGAACCCTTTTTCCCTCTCACAGGGAAACACACCTCACATAAAGGCATAAAAATTTTGCTGGTCTTCCACAGTGACCCATGACCTTCTATGTCTGAAAAGTATACATACTCTCCTCTTCTGCTGTCCAAGCTTTCTTAAATAACTTTTGCTTTCTACATTCTTTCTCTTTCTTCAAGGATAAGCTAAAAATACATTTTCTGAAATAAAAATATAGCTTTCCCAAATCTGGGCACAATAGACATTTTTCAACCATGGGCTGAGATATTTTATGTCTCAAATAAATCATTACTGATAATTATTTTGCAGCTGGGTTGCTATACTAGTTTTTAACTTTATGACTATTTATTTGCTTATAACTAAACAAAACAAAAGCTCAGAGGACTTTTAAAATTCCATTTTCCCATATCTGTAATGTTTTAATTCAGCAGGTGTTTGTTCAATCATTTCAAATTATATAGAAAAAATATATATCTTGTTCAACACTCTTTAACAATTCTGCATTTTCCATGATTGAAGAGCAAAAATAGTATTCTTATGGTAAAGGAATTGCAATAGCTATGAAATCAAATCCTGCTGCACTTTTCACAGTTACTTGGGTTTTATTTTTCTTAGAAGGGACTAACCAAAATAATTTCTTAAAATAACATTGATATACTAGCTATACTTAAAAATGAAGCTTACACATAGAAATATTGAAAATCCTATTATTTTATTTGATATTTAAACATTATGTCCATTTAGATATTTTTCTTTATTCTTTTTTAATTAAAAAAGAGTATTCTCCTTTTTCTCTTTAAATAGAAAACTTTAATATCCAAATGAATGCAAATCCCTTTCCCTCACTTAACAGCAATGTAAACTAGGAGGAATTGCAACAATGTCAAGTAAAACAACTGTTGGGGAAGGCTAAAGCATAAAATGATTAACCACTTCATAAAACTATAGTTGCCATGATAGATAATACATTGCATGACATTTGGTCAAAGAAAAACCTAGAAAAAATATTTACAAAAGGTAATCAAATAACACCCGGTCAATTAATAATTGGCTTTATAGAAACATTTGAATACATGAGACTGTCTTCTTCCTATGCCAAATGATTTTTAATAAAAAAGTCCTCCCTCTCATCCTACCTATTCTTTTGAAAAATCTGGACTGAAATGCAAGAATAGTGCCACAGGGAAATTGTATCTCAGGTTCTGATAATTAGTCTTTTTCTAACCAATAGACCACATTCTTCCAGAAGACTAAGTCTCCACTGATGCACCATGTTCATCCTTTAAGGGGAAAAATGCAATACATAGTAGGATGCTCCAGGCCAGAGAGATTATCCCATAAATAGATATATAGATTTTTAAATTGATTGTATCTTTAGTATTTAGTGGCAGTTAAGAGAAAAGTAATGAAAATGAAAGGCAATTTATGTTTTCTACGTTAAAGATTTTCAGAGATCTTCTGGAGCGGCACTTACACATTACAGACTAAAATGAGCTACCAAAGTTAAAATGTCCAGTCCTTCAGAGGTGCTGACACTTGTTATTCCTATTGGCCTGAGCAGGAAATTTGAGCCTATAGCACCTTTGAGCATCACAGAAGTTTTATTTAAATGGTTACTTTTCAGGCACTCAAATCTGAAAAAAATAAAAGGCTGTTTAAGTATAATCTTATGAAAATATGTGACTTTCAGCACTTTGGATTCACATCTTAGAAGCCTGTCTGTACTTAGAAAAGTAACGTGGACTCTCCCCAAAACAATCTGAAGTGAAAGTTCCATAATAAACAAAGAACTTACTACAAGTGGATTTGCAGAAAAAGAAGTGCAAAGTAATCCCAGAATATCACTAGTGCATAAGTAAGCATTCCTTTTACATAAGTCAATCATTTATAGAAAGAGGATATAAATAAATTATGTTTGAGCCTTCTTTCAAATACTTAGATTTCTTTATATGATACATTTTAGAACATTTCACAGCATCTAAAATATATAAAAATAAATATCTACAATATTTACAAAGTATGATACAATCCAATCTTTAAAAAGAATTGTAAAGACATGTTCTTTAGCTCATACTGAGGTAAGTAGGTTTCTGTAAGACTGAGAAAAAAGAGGATAGGCAGTTATTTTGAAGGAACCCCTTTGTCCAGTTGTAGTCTGTACTACAGCTAAAAGCATGTGACACTCTGTGGCAGTTGTAGTGTATTGAGCCAAAGTCATCCTTGCTGTAACTCCATTGAAGTGAGTTTAGTTATGCTAGGGACAAATTTATCCCACTCTGCATTCTCTGGCTTGACCGTGTCTTCTGCAGAAACCCTTATGGCTTCATCTATGTTTGAAGTCATGTTCATCCCGGGTATGTGAAGATGCAGCTCTGCTGACTTCAATGGGCTGAGCATAGCTGGGATATCTGTAGATAAAATAAAGATTTTAAGATCATTTCACTGCCTGTGTCAGGTGGCTGGCTGACTGACTCTCTGATTATCTTGCTCTGAACACCATGCAGGTGATAAACTATTAATAAAATGGTCTTCCAGAAAATGTTTCAAATTGCATTTGAAAATTTGAAGTGAAAGCTTCTTGACTGAAGACTAAGGGCCTTTCTGATGCGTAAATCTTGATTTTTAAACTTTTCAACATTTTCATGTGTTCTACTACTTATTAATATGCACTCTTTAGTAAATTGCCCCGTGGTTCCTTATTCAGATGCCTCTCTGACCAGCAGAGCACCACAGCTTCCTGTATATAAGTCAGTCATGGAATCATTGAGCACTTGGGTTTGAAGAGACATTTAAAGACCATCTAGTCTAACTCCCCTGCCATGAGCAGAGGACAGAGAGAAGAGGATAAATGAGAAACAAAGGGTTAAACATAATTTACAGCCACACTGTCATATGAGCTTCATATTTGTAACTTTGCTTGTGCTGTACATAAAGGAATAGCAACACTACTGAATTCAGGCAAAAAAACCCATTCCTTCTACATTAAGTGAAAAGTGGCTTCCCAGCTGTTCCTGAACCCATGCAATAGCCTAACAGGAAAAAAGAACAAAGATTTTGGAAAATAAATTAATATGAATTTCTTATTTGATCAGCCTAACTCACACCAGAATGCATGCTAAGCGGATAATTTGAAATAGTAATGACATTACGGTAGTTCCACCTCTACACCCAATTTTGATTAAAACATTTGTTATAAAATATACCACAACTTCAGCTAATTAGATGAGAGCAGAATACAGCTGTTCATAAGCACAGTCCAATGATAGGGAAAATAATTTTTGTACTTTCAGATACTTGTTCTTTATTTATTTAGGAGTCTAAAAGAAGTAGGTATCCAAAGAAAATATTTGTATAAAATATAACTGCTTTGCTCCCTAGCTATCTGCAACACGACTTGAAATAAATGTGAGAAATTTTCTTCCCTCATTAAAAGTTATGGCATATTCTATAAAATAGTTATTTTCATTTTCTTTTCTTACTGTCAGTTCTTAATTTTAAACACCCTTCTCTCTTTCTGCTCAGATCCCAATATTGATGGACGCAAAATTTGAATTTACTTCTATGGGATCCAAAGGCATAGGGACAAGTATACTAACAGTGGGTAATAGATGCAGTACCATTTGATGGAATTGTGTTTATGTTGGTCAATACAACGTGTTCTGAAAGTTTTGAAACGTTATCAAAATTGCTGATCTGGGTGGTCAAGGATTTCCGACTCTCTGTACTGGCACGACCTCTGTTGAACCGTTCGTCATGGTGGCTGCGAATGCCAAAGATGCAACAGGAAAATGCTGCTTTAAATTCTTCTCTAAATTTCCCTGTCAACCACAAAAATGACTCATGAAAAATTGTACTATAAAACGCATTTCATCAAACTTTATTGATTCAGATATAAAGGAGTTATCTAAAGCAAAATTAATGCAAACCACCCAGATGCTCTTCTAATGCAAAAGCAGAAAATCACAGTTTCATCATCTTGGAGAAAGACAGAAAAGACAACCTTTCTAAGAAGATATGTGAGGTGTGATGTGAAGACAGAATTATTCTTGGCTAGACTGAATGGACAAACTAGAATGACTAATGAAACCACCTCATAGATAGTCTGCTGATTGTTTATGTATGTAACAAAAAAATAATTGAGCAAACACAGGCTTGAATGATTGACTCTTTACTTGATATGTGAAATGAGAGAGCATGGCTAATCTGGGTTTTATCATTAATAGATTTTAAAAGATTTCACAATGTTTGACAATCCCATGTTTTTGGGGCTCAGAGGAAATTGTTCAGATTATTCTCATACTACACACCACAAAAAAACTACAGTGGGCCAATATGTAGTGAGGATCAATAGAGTTTTGCCTCCCTGTATTTAGCTGCAATACTACCAGGTCAGGTCCTGATTCTGCTCTCCAGGCCAAATGACACAAACACAAACTAAGACAAATCTATAAGTAAACAGCATCCTGTCTGTTTCTTTGAAGTTAACCCTACTTGGCACAGTCTGGCCATGCAAGTACTATTAAAGACTCACAGCCTCCAAATCCCAATATTGGAATATAACACACCAGCTGGGGACAGCCCCCAGACTGTGCTACCTGCCAGAGAGCATCCAGGAGTGTTTAGAGAAATGGAAATTGTTTCAGATGAAAATCACAGCAGGAACTTCTCTACCACATTAATGTCACACTCTAGCACTTGGACTCAGGCCCTGGCACACTCTAGGTTACTTCTTGGTAGACAGCCTGAGGGTAATGGGATACTTCAGACAACTTTTTCTAGGAAGAGGATCTAGCTCCCACTGGAGGAGCTGAGCTGAAGTTACACGGTCATTAATTTTTGTTATGGTTCATTACATTCAAATTACACATTAAACTTGAATTCTAGTTAACAGTAACTTACCACTGAGGAAGTTATAAATAATAGGATTGGCTGCACTGTTTGCATACACAAGCCAGTGTGAGAATGTGAACCAGGCATATACAGTTTCTCTGTCATCAGCATGATTAAACATCCCCAAAACCCTACAGAAAGAGAAAAGCAAACCTGAAAGATGGCAAAATTAGAATTCATTTTAAAAGATTTTACATCTTTTAGCCTGATTTCTTCTGTGATGACCTCTTTGCAGTACCACAAAAAGGCTGATTGAGCAGTGCTCTCTTACTTGAGAGAAAGAAATCCTCTCCCCAGCCCTCCTGCCTTGGTGCTTTGGCACGGCTGAGACTTTACCATGGCAAAGATGCACAAGTTTTCTGACAAGTAACTACATTCATCTAGTGTCAGATAAGCCAAGAAAAGACAGGAAAAGTTGCTTTTGATGTACTTCTGTCACTGAGCTTCCTGGCTCTAGGCTCACTCTTCAAGGCCTCTCCCCAAACATCCCTGGAATTGAAACTGACCCCAAACCTGAGGCTACTGTAGCAGCTTCTGCCCTCCAGGGAAATCTGCATTTCCCAGACTCTTTACACATTACTTCTGCCATTCAAATGAAAATCTAATTCTGGCCCTACTCTGCTATTGTTGTTGAGGCAGCCTGTGTATTTCCTCTGTTTCATGTTGTAGGTGGCATGAACCATCATCTGGAAATAGTTTTCTCTCTAAATTTTCTACAAAAGGACTTGATAATGAAAAGTGTTTAAATTAGGCCTCAGGGAAGGGCCAGAATTGAGTGGGATGTATTTAAACCTTGAAACCATCCCTTAAAACCAAAAATGTTCCAATAACACTCCAATTAAAAAAACACCAATAACATGATCATTATTGTTAGGATATTCAAATCTTCTTCTATGTGCCATTATTTATTGGTATTCCAGAGGGCTCATGAGGCTTTACCAAAGCCTCAGCTTTTCAAGAACTGTACAAAAACCACGTACACAATTACATACGAAATGCACAGAGGGAAAAAGATAAAAAGTTAAAATGCAGCTTCATAGGACCAATGGAAGGCTTAGTCTAAGGTCTCAAAACTGCACATGAGCAGCTTAGGTTTGAACTCAGCATTCACAGCCCTTAGAGCCAAGCCACAACACTGCACTCTGCTGCTAACCTTCAGCTGCTGCTTTGGTGACTGCACTTCCATGGGGGCATTTACAGCAAACAAGCTGCAATCCCACGTAAATGATGAGGTTTAATGAGATCATTTTCATGAGGAAGATCTTGTTAATGAGAGTTCCACAATGTGGCCTCTAGTTTAAGTACTATGGATAGGTTATATATTTACATATATATGTTATATACAATGTTTTCTTGCAATGGTATGCTTATTTTCCACTTCTTTATCATGCAATAAGTAAGCTTATCCTTCAAAAGTATCTGTGAGAATAAAATGTGTCTTGTAACAGAGAATTCTGCTTTTAGACAGAAAGCTTTACCAAGTGTTTATATTTTGAGATAAACTTTACCTTTTCAAGACATTAAGGATGCTAATTGGTAGGTAGCAAAGTGCAAAAACCAGAAGGACAACCATTAGCATACGTGCTGTTTTCCTCCTTGCACGAATCTGTTTTATTTCAGCTGCCACAGCACTAATCTTTGACTTTGTTGATTGTCCCAGCCCTCGGGGCTGTGCTGAAGGCTGCTGAGGCTTCCATTTCTTCTGAACAACAGAAGAAGTTCCTGGGATCTAGGGGAAATAAAATAAGAGGCATTTTGAAAAAACTTTTAAAAAACCGATTTTTTCTGCAGGTATAACGAGACAAATACACACCTTGGACACACACAATGTAAGTTCACAGGGATAAAAAGGATTTTTAAATTAATTTAATTAATATAGCTGCAGGAAACAAATTGAATTTCAGACACACAGGAGAGACTGCATAAAAAAATGTGTTTCATACACAGATATCAACACATGTCCTCAAATTTTCTTGATTTCCCACATACCTTGCCTCGCCTGCGTCTTCAGACTATCAAAATTACCAATCCTATTGCTGCTATTACATTGCTACTAAGTTCTACATTAAATGTTTTGTTCTATAGCAGAGTAGTTTTTCCCATTAATATGCTGCTAATATAAGATACCAAACAGTTTTTCAGTACTGGAAAACAAGGATTTAAAGCCTGCATAGCTTTAAGTGCTATAAAATTTACATACATGCAGCCTAGATGATAGTGAAGTAGCTAAAGAAATAATCACAGCTGAAGTGTGGATCTCTCTGCAAAGTTCTTCTAAACTGAGGGAAATCATGGAAAAGTGCCAAGACACATGTTGCAATGACTTGTATGTAGGACCATGCTATTAAAAAAAAAAAGGTTTTTGTTTTCTGAGCCCTCACATAAGACAAGCCAAGTAAAACAATTTTGCTTCAGTTCTTCTAAATTGCTTCCTGCCTGCAGCAAAATGTGAAAGACTGCAGATGTCAAGGACTTTCTCAGAGAACTCTATTACAGTAACATTTATAATATGTTCAATGTCATACAGTGTGAAAAGCTTTTAGCTAGAAATACAGCTTTATTTATGTGCAATGCAATTGTGTGAAGGGTGACTAATCTCATGAGAAGTATTTCAACTTCAAAAGTATCTGAAAACTTCACATTGTCTATTGTAACTTTTTTTTTTTTAATTGGGGCTTACCCAGACAAACTGACCAGAAAATTATGAAAATTTTGTATTTATTTAAGAAAGATAAAAGTAAGCTAAAAAGCATGCACATTCAGTATGTACAAGTATACACAACTGTACACATGGGAGCATAATGCATATATCTGCTTGTCAGTAATAAATCAGTCAGAGATATAATTTTGAAGCATTTGTGTAATTCCAACATTTTATGAAAAGCCTATTAGCTGTGAATAAACAAGTACTAAAATTAAGAGTTTTCCTTTCTTATGCACCTTTTCTCTACCCCCTCAGATAGTTATCAAGGGGCTTACAACCAAAGAAAATCTCTCAAATGTAGTATCAGCAAAGATTGGGAGGGTATTTCAACTACCAAAAAGAAAATGAAGTTCCTAATTATTAATACAAATGTTCTTTAGTGTCAATGCATTCAGATATCAGAAAATTGAAGCATTAGGAACTTGATATTACAAAGTGTGTATCAACTTTTTCATCATACTCAGTTCATTCAGTTCTGTTTGTACAGAATACATTTTTAATCTACTTAAAATCCACACAAGAACATAGGCTTCTAGATTACTACTTCCTTACTAATAATTAAAATTAATTACTCAAAATTTATAGTATTTTTTGCATGATTGTACTAGTCTTTACAAAGGTGAGTCTTTAATTCAAAGATCTCCTTGATTTATACAATCAGAAATTTTAAGAGCTATTACACAAAGCATGGCAATGATAACTTGTGATTCAGTCTTCCCTTTTTCATCTGAAAATTTGCATGCACAACACATTACATTTTAAAAAATAACCTTTAGAAAAAATGCAGGGCATAGAAAGCATCTACTGTTAGCTGTGTTTTTTCTATCATGTACATCTGAAAGGCTCATTGTACCTTGCAATAAGATCACTGTATTTAACTGAATTTCTGGTAAACAGCATGATTTTTTATTGAAACTGTTACCAAAGAACACATTTAGAGCACTTCATTCATTTGTACTACATGACTGATTACAGCACACCTGCTGCACTTAGAAAAGTGCCTGATGCCTGCAGCCAAGCCATAGCTGATAATAGATGTGCAGTGGTTTTAATTTCACTTATGCAGCCTCTTATACGTAGTGCTATCATCTAGGCCGGGCAGAGAGACAGCTGTAATTTGGCACCACTGATAGCACTAAGCCTGTAGGAGAATTTCTCTTTTTGTCACTGAAAAACAAAGGATCATCCTAACCTTGCTAGCATGCAAGATGAATAGGGAGAAGGAACATTGTGAAGAACAAACAGCCCAGCTAAAACAACTGGGCAGTGGAGGTGGGGGAACCCAAAAAAAAGGTTGGTTTTCAGTCATTCAACTTCTGCTCTGCATCTGAGCCAGCAATTTCAACTATGTGAAGATTAAGAACAACTGCTTTGCATTAACTTAGTTAATGAAGAGCTTGAGAGGGTAGGCAGATTGTAAAGAAGGTTATAGAAGCGAAGGTTGAGAAGGATTATGGTGATACAGGACAGGTTTGGTAAGGCAGAGCGTATTAGAACTATGTTTAGACTGGACTTAAAAACAAAACTAAGCAAGAAATCCTTTGCTCTGCAGAAGAGTCCTCTCATAACTGTAATGGTTAAATTTTATCTCCAAGCCATCTTGTTATTTAATCTTATCAACCTAAGAAATTAAAAGCAAAAATAATAATTTAAAGCTGACAAGCAGGATAAACAGCAATTCTGGTTTAACCTAATCTGATTAGAAGTGACAAAAATTGCTGTTATGACTTATGGACGATAACAAAAAGCCTTAAAGTGGATTTGGTATTGCCTGTACATGAGTTACTTTTGAGAGATATATTCTGTCAGTATAAGATTTTATTTTTAATTTTATCATATGTATATTTAGAGATATGAAGTCTATTTGTGATTTCTCTAATGAATCAATTTGAATTGCATGAAAAATATTCCTGATGGGACAGGTACTATCCCCTGTCCAGGACAGCCTCAGAACTGGATGGTATCAAACATGCTGGTGAGAGAGAAGTGATTCATGCCCATATGTTGATGAACATATGAACTATGTTAGAGCCCCTTGAGAGGGAATATCTTGCATTATTTCTTCAACAAGATGAGTATTTTGTCCTTTTTAGAATGACAGGGCAGCTAGTGGTGGAGGAGAGCTATAGATAAATCCTAGACAAAGCAGAAGGCATCAGAGAGCACCATAGACTGGTGCATGACAAATTACAGTTCATACACACAAAGTAATTTTTTTAAGATTCCTGAAAAAAATGTACGTCATTTTGCCACTCAAAATCAAATGGTGTTTGTCTGCTTGGTGGGTTTTTTGTTTGTTTTGTTTAGTGTTCTTCTTTTCTTTCCTGTACTTTTTATTTGAATCTTGAAAAAAAAAGGTGTTCACAAATTGTGTCAATTATTTGTCATCAATTCACATAAAATGTTATTGGTAACACCCAGCTTCACATCAGGCAATTCCAGTCTCCCAGTACCGATAAATGGACCTTCTAGTTTTTATTTCGTTCTGATTGGACTTGCCATAAACCTAAGAAAGAAAAATAAAAATAAAACTAACAAAATGAGAAGGTCAATCTTAAATTTTGACTGCTACAGGAGATTTTAGCAGTATAAATAAGGTCACCCAAGGTATTTTGGCAAGCATTTCAGATACAGTGAGAGAGGTTTTCCTTCTACCTATGATCAATTTTTCTGATGCCTTTTGCTTTCTTCCTCTCTAAGAGAAAGCCCTTCACAGACACGAGAAAGCAGTTTACTTTCCGGCTGCCTTCATTTTTCAATACATCTCGATGCCTCTCCAAGGTGGCTGTATACCTGCATGGATGGAGAAATCAAAGTCCTAAGTGACAAAATGGAGTTTATAAAGGAAGAGGTTGTACGTGGGAATCTGCACAAAGCTGCGAGAGCAATTGAACAGAGCCAGTGACTTACCTGGCGACACCACAGCTTCCGGAATATTTGCAAATAGGCCAACACCATAAGACACAGTGGTGCCATGTATGTCACCAGAAAAAAGCATGTGTGATACATTTTGGGGTAAACCTCAGCTGGAAAGAGAATTCAAATAGGAAACGTGCATTTGAATATACATACATTTCAAAATCACCTTAAGGAAAATTATTCATATAGATATGCATAATTTTCAACATAACAGGAAGATGTACCAAATAATATTATGGTCAAGACTGGTTTTTTAATAATTTCTAGAAACATTCTATTAGAAACATGCTTCTTTTAATCCCAAGGATCTCCTATATCACATTACTGCTTTCTTATCATATTATTACTTTACCTATGGAGTGTTAAGAAGTTTTACTTTTTGTTAAAACAGTGATGGATTAATTCTGTTATCTAAAAATGAAGTGTTATCTATAAGTGGAAAATCTTGCTATCTAAAAATAAGTAAATAATCATCCAACCTACCTCATCCTTGACATATTGAAAGGTTGTGTGTCATTAGTTTTAATTCTGCAAAAGCTGCTATGTATCCCTGAGTAAACTGCACAATCCCTCACCTACAAAGACTGCAACTGAAAACTACAGGATGCTGATGGGAGGAGGGACACACATTTCATAAATCACTAATTGGTGGCAGAATATATGTCAATAAGATGCAGTAATTAATTACTATTATTAAATTTTAAGAATAGAATCAATACATTCAAGTGCTTTAAACCTAGGAAATCTCCAAGATGGTTTTTAACTCAGATTTAACACTAATGAGTTTGATAGTGCTGTGTTATAATTTCCCATGTATCTCTTTTCAAAAGACAACTTATGATTGTTATTTGCTTAGAGAAAACATCTTAGAAGTGCTGTGAGTGTATTGAGTTTTAAGAATGTTGCATCTTAAGCTCCATCAGTAGTTTACACCAGAAGGTGCGGTGCCTGAAAACTTGTCTTCTATTTTGTAACATTAAATGTAGTTTGCTATTACCAATTGTTGGTGTTAATTACAACTTAACATCTGTGGATGGCCTCAGAAAAGGAATTAATATTTTGGACAGTAACAACACATAGCAAAAGAAAAACTGCACCCCATGAACAGTTAAATTGCAAGGTAATCCTAAGCATTGCATCTTGGATAAAGAAGGAAATTTTATTTCAATGTCCAGAATTTCCAAATGTTTCAGGATGAAAAGATCTGCAAGTGAAATTCTGTATTGAATGTTTTTTAAATTAAAAAAAGAAAGAAAAAAGAGGGGGGAAAAAAAGACTTGCATGAGATCAAAACTTTGGGGCATCAAAATTATTTTCTGCCTGTTAAAGTGACTGAGACTGTGGACCCTATCAAAGAAAAGCATGCCAGGAGAATTTCAGAGTTTGTTCAGACAAAGATATACAAAGACTTGCCCACAACTCTCACAGCAGGTAGGAGAACACCATAATGTAAATTCCAGGCTCACTCTCAAGTGCAGACTCAGACTCAGGTAATCTCACACTTGCCATTGGACCTGAAAGTACCTGCTGGTACACCCAGAAAACCTTCAGTATCAAGGAGACAGAAATCTGCTACAGCAATGTTCATTCCCAGCAAAGGTAATAGAGATGCTGCCACTGATATTTTGTAGTTTTGATAGATCAGGGTTCAAAAAATTCAGCTGAGTAGTATTTGACTCCTTACTTGCTCTAAGATCCTGTAGTAAACCAGCTTACCAGCTCCCACCTAGCAGCTGCAGATGCTAACTCTTAATGTCCCTGGGGGAGCCAGGCCAGTTGGGGCAGGTTTTTTATAATTGGCATTAACCTGTGATTATATGTTGATTGATGATCTCAAACTTGCTTTTGCATTCCAGAAAATGCAGCCTCACAGCAGTCCTGCTAGCCAGGGAAGCATTGACATGCACGCTCCACAGGTGGAGAAATTAAGGAGCAACTGGAGTAAGGTGACTTAGTGGGATCACAGGAGGTCAGAACTGGAAGTACATTCTTGCTGCTCAGGAGGAGGTGCCACCTGCCTCATCAATGCTCTGCCGGCAGCCGGGCCCCTTTCAGGTAGAAGGACGGTGGATATTTAAAAGGCCATCTGGAGTTTATGACTTCCAATTTAGCATTCCAAGCAAAGTAAAACATTAAATGAGCCTAGCTATCTACAAAGAACTGAGGACCAGGTTGGAGGAAGATCCTAACACTTGCCTTTGAAGTTTAGCCACCTGGAAAGTGCCAGCTGCTAAACATCAAAGGAAACCTGTCCCTCCTCCACCCAGGGCAAAGCCCTTTGCAGAACTTTTCCCTAAGAAACATGACTCTGTTTAGCTTCTCAAGCCAAAGAAAAGCTTTAAAGCTGTTTGACAGTCCCAGCAGCAAGAAGGAGGAGGGCTGGCTAAGGATACTATTCATTTATCAAGTGAGTTCCAAGCTCCTTGAATGCAAACATCAATCAGTCTGTAGTCCTGCCTGACTGGGATGGCTGAAACTCTTACTGCCAAGCAGAAGAGGAGAAAAGGGTCCTTGCCTTCTATGGATCTCAGGATAGGGGGAGATTGTTCTTAGCTGGAGTACCCACTTTAAGAATAAAACAATGACTCTCATGTCTCTGGCTGCTAGTCTATTGAAAAGAGAGAATAAAACATGAAGCAAACAGGTGGTCATAGGGGTTGGACTGGATTCAGATCAGCATTCCTACTCAGCTTCATTCATACACTGTAATTACCCCACCTGATAAAGAATCAGTATGTTAAAATGAGCTTTCATCTGTCTACTTCAGGGGTTATTAAACACATTTTAAATTTTTCTAAAGCTTCTCTCTCCATGTGGTCTTCCAGCCTGAAATTGGTAGATTGAAACTATGGCTTCTGGATTTTTGCCAGAATTTTACTTTATTTGTGTAAATGCATATATACATACATGTATACATAAACATATGTAATCAAATTGAAATAAACACTCAAAACATTTTGATATGTCTAGCAAATGAAATAGTCCCTTTAGCCATAGTGCTTAACAAAATTGGTACTCCTGACAGCTTCCTTAAGAATGAAAAACAGGGCTATCAAGTTTGCTGAGCATCAGTAGGGTTCCCAGGTTCCCTACTCTCAGGAAGATACCTATGAGTTTCTGGAGTTGCCAACACAGAGAAGCAATGCAACTAAAAGGGTATCTTTTTAAAATAAAGCTTAATAATTAGGGATGTTAGGAAGTGAGTGCCCACAGGACAAAAAAAAACAACCACATGATGCAGTGCTTCCAAGCTAAGTTCCTATGTCAGAGTACTTAGGGTTAGCTAATACTAAAATTACATCTTGAAACTGAATATATTGTGCTTGAGTTATCAACTTACAATAACACCCAGCATAATGTTAGTATTTGAAATATTCTGACTTCCTTCTACATTAAAATATCCCAAGAGTTTGTCATTAAATTATGAACACTTTTTGATAAACAGGATGTATAAAGCTTGTAGTACTACAATTTCCAGCTATTTGTTTTCCAGAAATAAGACAATGTGGTTTTGTACTATTGTATGAATAGTCTAAGAGGAAAAGGAACACTTCCCTTTGTTTCCATTCAGCCATGCAGTTTTGGGAAAGAATTATCTCCATATTCTTTTTATCATTTGCAAAGGGCTTGGCTAATCCACTTTGGCTAACACGCTCTTCTTGAACAGCTCTAAGACAATGTACTTAGCTGACTTGGACACATGGTGAACTCATTTTAATATACATTTCTTTTATTTTGGCACTTTATCATCAAATTCAGCACAGCAATTACAGACTATTATAGAGCTGTGGCCAACTCTGGCTCCTTAAGTGAGCCTGCATGGGTCACATGTTGGATCCTTCTGCATTCCCAAATAAAATATTGTTATTAGACAGTACTCAAGATGAAAAACCCTCAGCCTAGAATTGGCAATGAATTTTACATTCAGGAATGCCAGAAGCAATTATAAAGAAATTGAGCCCTGTTTTAGGCTGAACTATTGCTCCATTTGCAGTCACTGGCAGCTTTCCAGCAGCATGCTCAAATCTTATTAGTCAGGGTGGCGACTATTTGTTCACCACTGAGGAACCCAAGTGTCACAGCACTGATCAGACCTTCCCTCCAGACACTCATCAGACTTTTATGGTCTCCAGCAGCTGGTCCTAAGTCTGTGTAGGGTACAGTGTTGTCTCCTGCCCTGGCATCTCTGACATTTTCCTGGACTTGGCTTTCAGTTGCTTTTCCATAGCACCTCACGCTTCAATGGCCCTGGGGTCCCAGAATTACAGCAGACTTCCAAAACACTTTGGAAAGTGTTATTAAGCATCCTCTTTTTGTAGTCCCAGTCTTTAACATTCACAGTTTAACATCCTCAGAACATATGGTGTACATGATATTCTGCAAAGATTTTATCATGTTCTGTAATTTTAGACAGCATTTATTGTATGCAGTTCTAAACAAAGCGATAAACACCCAAAATACAATCCCTTTCTCGAAATTGACTTTCCTATAGGACTTTCTCAGGGTCTCTTGAGTATATGCAACATTTTCATCTTCACTTTCTCTTTGAAAATATGGGTTATTTGTAGCAGCATTAATTTCTTTCTCCTTCAACATCCTCCTAGATAGCTCTTTCTTTGACCTTCTATATTTGCATAATCAAAAGAGGCAAAATAAAATCCAACAACAATGTAGCTATTTTCTTTAAAAATATTAGCTTTTTATTTCTTCTTCCAGCCTTAAAGCTGGAAGAAGAAATAAAAATATTCCACTCTTTTCAAACCACTGCCTTACTCTTTTCTTTTGTTCTTCTTTTTGTGGGCCTTTATGATTTCAAACCCTATTTTTCAGTAGAAAAACTGTATATTCTATGCTTTGAACTAACTCAGAGACCTTAGAAACTTTCAAGAGAACGGAAATTATTTTTAAATTACACTTTATTTTCTGTAGTCTGAAAGAGATGTGTATATTATATATATATATATATATATATATATATATATATATATATATATATAAAATCCTCATTGACAAAATACAGTTAGCACTACTTTTACTAGGCAATTACATGATTTTGAGAAATCTGCTCATAATTTAATGCATATAAAGATTCTTCTTTCAAGTTACTCTGATGAGCTATTATTAGAACATGGAGATTTTTTAAGGATATCTGAAATGCACCAGCAGAATAACTAGCAATGCTGGTGCATGGCCATTAGAAGCATTATTCATTTAAAAGGCAGCAAGATAAAAATATGATTGTTATCTTTCAGTGGAGTGAAAAGTTTCCCATTTCAGAAAACTTTTTAATATAAAATTATTCTTTTCATGCTCAATATAAGTAATAATTTTTAAAAATTTGAGTGTTTGTAGTCCCTTTCTGAAGCCAGACACAAAAAAAAAAAAGATTCTATATACAAACACTTGCCTTTATTATAATCCCCTCTGTCTCTCCAAACATCCAAGTGAAGGCTCACATCCTAACCTGAAGACCAGTAGATTTAAACTTAGACCTCTACAATCCATAGGAGGAGAGTCTTGCAAGCACATGGGAGTTGGGGTTGGTTGTTTCTTTTTGGTTTTTTTTGGTATAGTGGGTGCTTCACCTCAGGCTGCAACTACTTCAGCACAACTGAGCAAGAGGCACGGTTTGAAATATTTCTAAACCTACTACAGACTCTGTAGTTCAAAAGCAACACTTTTCCATTGGGAGTCAAAAAGTGGCCAATACAGATCTGGAAATTCTGAGATTTCATTCCCTGATGGAATGCTCTCTTGACTTCCTAATTAATTAACCACTTCCTTTTTTAGGCTGAGATTAAAAGAATCTTTGCTGCAGAGTTAACCCTGAAGTGATGAAGGCATGAATAATTGCTTCTACGCCAAAATGAGCGGACAAAAATTGTACTGGGAATGAATGCTGTGAAAGAAAATAGAAACATAACTACTGCAGTATCCTGCAGCAGAAGGGGATACAAAATTTTTCCCAGATGAAGGAGGAACACCAGAACTAAAGAACAGATTTGTCCTGTCCAATGAAACACTAAGTACAATACAGCTTAACAGAGGCTTCCTCTCAGCTACAAACTTAGAGCACACCTATGTCAGCAGAAAGTACCACAGAGCTAGTGGCCACCTCTGCCCCCTTGCCTAGTCCCAGAGGACTAACTGGGATGAAGGAGATAAAGAGCAGGGAATGTGATATCCAGTGTCTTCTCATTAATCCTCTGGTGGCTCTGTGAAAGCTGTTAGTAGGAAAGGAACTACCAGAACAGCACATGGGAGAGTCCTCAGGAGTTCAGGATGTTTAAGCTAATTTATCATGATAATTAAGCACAGGTGAGCCAGTTGTAGTCTATCACAATTGTTCACAGGACTGGAATCTTCCTCTACAGAGATAGCTCTGGGAAAATACCTGATTGTGTTTCAGCCGGACTCAAGGCTGCTAAACAGGCACCTTTTAGTTATGTGTTTTGGCAAACTTGGCTTTATTTTCCTGTGTGTATAATGGTATTACTGATGGCCATTATATCCAGTGTCAGAGTCACAGCATGTAACTCATGCACTCTGTTAGCATTGGAGGTGTGCCAAGGCCCACCAGAGTCGAGCCCAGACTATTCGGGTGGGTGGCTCACACCACTTGCTGTGAACGAAGACAAAATAGAAGCAGTTACTCCCTGGCAATCCTTACAGCTTCTTGCAGCTTCAGGGAGACACAGAACATGCTAGATTCAAAGTTAATCTGGAAGTGCAGGGTTACACTTCTTGTATAGACTAATTTGCAATTGATTACTTTCACAAGGTTGTTTAAATTATTTTGTCCATGACAAATTTCAAATTTTAGATAGACTCACTACCCTATATTGATGACATCTCTGTAAATTCTGCAATGACAGATAATTTGCATTGAACTCCCAGGAGATACCTATAAACACTAGTCAAATTCCAGCAATGAGCAAAATATCAGGTAAAAAGAAAAACTGTTCTTGCATGCTTACTTCTTAAGGCTAAGTACTGAAGTCTGTCAGCCTTCAGTATACATCAGTCATGGAATTATATAAGCATAGGCATTGAAGGGTGGGATCATTTCTACCCTCTGGGAAGCATTAATATGGTCAAGGCACTAGTCAGCCACATTCATTTAAAATTCATTTAAAATGTATTTTAAGCCTCAACAACACAAAAGAAATTCACAGAAATTTCACAAAATGTGAAAAAATGATAGTTCCTGGAAAGCTTATATAATCAAGGACATTTTGTGTTATGTTTATACAACTTGACTTCGTATTAACATCTCCTGATATTTTGATTGCTTCATTTAACACCTCCTGATATTTTGATTACTTTGTACGAAGTCAGCTTGTATGGTCAATGACAGACTCACCTCCCCAGTGCTCATCACACACTGTGAACAAGGTGGTTTTATTGGCTAATCCTGGGAACACACTGCTGCACTCCATAACAATAGCCTGAGGAATCATTATGATGCAGGACACAATCCAGATAATTATAATGCTGTTCCTTGCTCGCTTGGCTGTGCTTTTGAACATCAAAGGGTGACAAATTGCATACCATCGATCCAAAGCAATGCAGCTGAGTGTTAGGACAGACACAGACACTGAAACTGTCTAAAGAAAAAGAAATATTATATAAATATAAATGTGGGGTTTTACCTAGAGTTTCAAAAATTATTGATCATACTTTCCCCCCAGAGTTTTAAAAATTATTTATATTTTTAGCCTAGTTAGTTCTTTATCTGCAATTGTTAAACAAACTCCCAGAAAAAAAGGCTCGTTTTAAAATAACTTCTTACAGAATTACAACAGATATCCTCATCTGCTGTACTCCTACTAGAATCCACAAGACAATCCACACTTCAAGATGCTAACTAAACAGAATAGGTGTTGCAAAAAAAAATCAAATTTTGAAATAGAAAATTTAATCCACTGGGAATGTATAAAACTTTATCTGAAAAACCTTTTAAAACATTAGACAGTGAATTTTATCTTTTTTTCTTTGTATAAAAAATTATTTGTTGTCTTCTATGTTATATTAGCATACCAGAGCCATCATTTTGCTTTTTATTTTTACAAGAAAAATAAAACTCAGGCTCTCATGGAAAAGACCTTGACAACAATCAGCTTAAGGCAGACTAAGACATTTTACCTTTTATTCAGTAAAGGAAATAATCTATCACTTTGGTTTTATTGTTTTAATTTGTATACTTGGCGATCACTCACTCTTCAGATTTTCTTCCACTAGAATGGAGATTTTGAAAAAAAAGAAAGAGTAGAGCTCATAGCTGCTGGAGAACTTTGCCTTTGACAAAATGGTTCATTGGCCATCGAGATATCTTCTGCAAATATAAATTGTGCTGGAGACACAGAGCTGATGATCTGCATACATTCTGAGTACTGCTTAATTCTTCTGAATTTTAATGACTACAAAGCCAAGCACTTGTCATTCTAGTTTACCCAGTCAGTTCATCCATACACCTATCTTAGAAAAGGTATTTATCAATCATTTTGTTGCAAATTTTTTCAAAACTAGTTAAGTCCATGAGTAAATGAGAAGCAATTATTGCTTAAGGCAATAATCAAGTCCCAGTGAACCTGGATACTTTGACACAAACTCAGTAAACATAAAAAAAGCCCATACTGCCTTCAGAAGTTGGATTCTCTGTCCTGGACGCTTGTGTAGCTGTTCAAATCCACACAGAGAGAATATTAATGACTTCATTTCTATTTACAGATATTTTTATTGCTTTACATCCCCTCTGAATCATGAAAAATATCACAAGAAGCAAAGAGCATCAGAAAAATATCCCAAAAGATGTATTGCCAAAGTCCAACAATCAGATGGATGAAAACCAGTCTTTATTATGCATAATCATATTCCCAAGTGGAACAGTCTTTTGGCATCAGCATGTACTCTGAGACACCTACTCAGTATCAGGTATGGACTTCCATTGGATGAGAAATATTAGGAAGATGCTGTTGTCATTTCTGGTTTTCATACCATGGGTAATGTGTACACAAACAGAAAAATAATACCTGTAAGTAGGGAATCACTTTACAGAGGGTCTGCCCAAAGAACCACGTCTCTGTGATGTCCACAACTAAAGTTGCTGGAAGACAAGTAATGGTGACCAGAATGTCAGCCAGGGAAAGATTCACTATGAAATAGTTGGTAACGGTCCGCATGTGGTGATTCTTCCACACTGCAAGGCAAACTGAATTTGGAAAGACAAGTTAGTGAGATGGAAATGACTTAGGAAATGCTTTAAGAGGAAGACATTTGACTTTGTGGAATTAAGGAAATGTTTGTGTCCTTTGTTTAACACAGAATATCTGAATATGCAAGAACCATGTGTTTTCTTTTAGAGAGGAAACAAGAGAGTTCATGTACAGAGACTCTTGATACACAAAGAATAGCTTTCCACAGACTGCAGGGTGGGAAATAATCCAAAATATAAAGCATCTTTCTTCTCTGCTAGTTAATCTTCACTAACTACTCCTGCAACTTTCTTCATTTCTCTTTCCAGCCATTGGCCCTACTCTACAGCAATACACATCTATACTTGTAAATGTTTATCTATTTTCTTATGATAGCATGGTACTTAAATCAATTACTACAATGCAGAATCTTGTAAGCTGTACAAATATAATTTTATAAAATATTTTGCTGGATTTAATACATCTATTGCATCTGCAGAGAATCTGTAACGATTTTCTGGGTAACTGATTTGAATTAAGTTAATAAAAGTAATTTTTGCTGTATTAAATGTTACATTTTTGATGATGATCAAAAGCAGCATGTAGCAGGCACTTTATAAGATGTGCCTTTAAAGCTTGTTTTGTATATTTTATGTCACCCTTTTTCAAACTGAAAGACTTTTAGAAATGAGGCAAATCAGTCTTTAAAATCACTACACTAAATTCATAAGCTGCTGAATTAAAAATACCATAATTAAGTCTAGGAAAGTAGCAGAAAAGTAATTTTAAAAATAATTTCAGAAGTCAAACCCTGAGTGACTGGTGCAATCAAAAGTTTTTGAATTATTTACATTTTTAAATTCATTCACCCGAAGATCTTTAAAAACTGATGCCCAAAATTTTCCAGAAACACCACAGTACTTTTTGTAAGACAAGAATACAATTCACTGTACATCAAAGGGTCTTCCCTGCAAACAATTATTCATCCATCATGCACATCTGATGAAGATTCAAAGTCTCCTAATCTGTCAGGATATAGCACAGTGCTTAATTTAGATATAATAAACAGATCAGAGAATGTTAAAAAATTGAGCTAAAAAGGTCCTCAAGAGGTTGCCCAAGTCTAAAATGGAATCTGCCAGAGTTAAGCCACCCTCTTATATTTAAAACAGCTGGAAAAAAATTACACAGACTTTAAGGCACATAGGCTCTTGAGATCAGATGCTTCTTTAGATCCTATGAAGGATGATGCGCCTGAAAGCTTCTGTCTATCTTCCAGCTGTATCAGTTGATCTCATAAAATATATGACTTCATTCCACAAATCTTGCCTTATGTCTCCAGAGCAACAGAACTACAGCAAGACTACAACTAAGCAACTGTTGGCAAGTTTACATTTGAAAATGTGTTACATTTGAAGATACCACACACCTCTTAAATGCGTTGCACTGTTTCATTATCTTCTCTAAAATAAAAAAAAATCTTCTCATGTCTAATCTACTTTTATTTTGCTGCCATTTATATACTTTTTTTTTCTGCACATAGGCAGAAATGAGGAAGAGTTTTATTTGCCTGCAGCAATGCTTCACATATGTAAGGATTTTTGTTATATATTTCCTCAGAACTTCAGAGCTCTTTATCTTTTACTCTCAGTCATTCCTCGAACTTCTGCAACCATCCTTGTTGCTACTTTCTGGACACTTTCAGATGGAATTGAACCTTTCTGGTGAGAGTGCAGTGACCAAAACTGGCAGAATACACTTTCAAGATCCTACCAGTGCAGTGGCAGGAGCTGAGATTGCAGGACCTCTTCATGTGGGATATGTTTAGACACTTAGACTAGGACACAGAGAAAGGGAGAGGCGAGGTGGCCTTCAGTTTCTCTAAGACCAGGTGATTTTATTAATTGTCTTCTTAAGACATAGGCTTCCAAGGTTCATCTAAAATCTCTGTTGTGATGCAACATATGCTCTTCATATATTTTAATGTGTTGCAGAGATAGCTCTGGATTCTCTCGCTTGTATCAATTTAATTTTTGTTATATATGTTTCATGCTGTCATAAATGCAAATGAAAAGCTCTCCACAAAGATCTTCACTGTTCTTGGACTGGTTTTGAAAAGAATGCACTATAAATTTCTTCTATTGTTTTCTTTCTGAATACAGAATTTCAGGTTTTTTTAGTTTTGGCCTCAGATGCCTAAAAGGCAAGGCTTATAAATTAAAGGCTTAAATGAAACATCATACTGATTGTATTTTCTTCCCATCTGGAAGATTTAAAGTACCTACCAAAGTAATTATTTCTACAGCAATGCATGATAATTACAACACAACAAATCAGAGCTTTATCACTGTCACTTGTGCATGGGGTTACCACAGTTACAGTCTGATAGTACAGAGGCAGCACCTAATAGGGAACGAAGACATTGCTGCCTCTCTGGAACATTGTTTGCAGTTGGAAATGCTGGGAAATGCTGGGAAAAAAATGCAAAAAACCATTTAACTTTAGATAATTTTAATATTTAACTCTAAAAATTGGAAGATTTGGACATTTACTTATGGCTGGTTCTTTGTCTTAAGCACAATTCATATTGAAAGTATGGTCCTGTCTTTTACTTGGACAGAAGTGGATGCTAAGTGGCAATGTTTTTCTGTACTTATTCTTTTTATCAACAGGCAAAAATTAAATAAAAAGTTGTGTAAAAGTTTGGAGTTTGGCTACTTTTTTCTCATATTATGGTTTCAACAGTCTTGTGTTCTACCCAGTTCAGACAAGTACATCATTTACAGCCATGGATGTCAGTGCCTAAAGGTGCAAGGTTTAAGCAGATATGTTTGGTCTTTGACCAGGCCTATTCCCATTCCTGTGCTGGTCCATGTGAAAAAGACCTGAACATAAACATTATTTCTGGTAAAACAAATCCATTAAATTGACAAATATGAGGTCAATCTCACTGGCAGCCAGCTGTATCAGAAATCAATTCACAGCATTCTGCATGTTGAGCTCAAGGCTGTATGAGCAAATGAAACCTTGTGATACCCCAGAGATTTAAGAATTACTACCATTTTCATCTCTGACACAAAGAAAGGGAAGTGCAGAACAGAAGTTGTTAAAGGCCCTACAGTAAATCAGACACAGAATGAGAAACTTGGACTCCTAATTCCCTGTTGTGTACTAAACCTTCCAGATCCCACTGGCTTGACACAGATGGAATTCAGATGAACTTCAGTATTTGCTGCTCCTCAGAGTAACATAAAAGACTGTGCCTCTTGCTACTCAGGGTGTAGCAGTGTTCAGGAAAGCCAAGGCACAGAAACTACCCTGAATTTCCTTGAATTCTAATCTGTGGGGATAGGCACTGAGAAGATGAAAAAGCCCGATAGCTTACAAGCATAGAAATGCAAGATAATTTGTTACTTTATATTTCTCTGCTTATGCTTGTATATTTCCCCTTTTGACCTCTTCTCTTCTTCACAGCACAAAATATTTCCCATTCTTTTTATGGCACATAGCACAAGAGTGCCTTAATGAGCTTTAAGTTTACATAAGTATTTACATACTACTATAAGAATTAAATATCCCAGAAACTCATTCCATGAATGTATTAAGAAAAAAAGAAAAAAAAGAAAAAAAGAAAAAGAGAGAGCTTGTGAAAAAAAGCCTCTGAGGAGAAAGTATTTTGAAACCAAGTTAGCTTTCTCTGCCCTCATTGCCCTCTGCTGTTTGCAGTACTGTTTTGAACCTGCCACAAGCATTGGTAATGTTTTCTTTCAGTGCAAGGCTAAAAAGCTGTGAGGATCTGCTATGAGTTATTTGAATAGGACAGAATGATAAAAAGTCATAAATAAGTCCTAAATGACATAAAGTTAGTTGAATACATTCCTTCCAGACTCACTCTTTCTGAGTTTACTACAGTCCAAGGTTACTCGGTAGTCTTGGACAATAGCTTCACTCATAGTGTTCTAGCAGCTCATCAAGAAAGATTCTCTAGCCTGTGCTCAAAACCTGCTATTTTATAGGCATGAAAAATAGTTTAACTATGCCACTGAATATTGTGCAGCTAGTTAAGTGTCAGAACAAAAGAATTTAATTTACTCTCCACTCTATACGCTCCTTTAATTACACACTTTCATCCCAGTCAGTTTTACAGAGAAGCACTCAGCTCACACAGAAACACTTAAGTAACATGCTAGGGAAAGAAAGTTCCATGGAGGTGAAATGCCATCTGCCTACCCAAACAGAAATAGCAGAGAGCTGTGAATTTCCACTTATCTTGAAGAACAGAAGAAAGGATAAGAAAGGTAGTAAAGATTCTCAGTTGGGAGTGTATTTTACCAAAAAGTACTTAAAAATCATAAAATAGGAGATGAGGCCAGCAGCAGCCCTCCTAGAAAGCTTGAGAGATACCATGGTGTTAACAGGATGCCTGTTTATTTGGAACACAGGAGAGTGGCCCAAACTAAGCTCTTTAGACCTCCATCAAAAAATCTGTGAAATAGAAAAATAATTTAATAAAACTTCAATTTAACATTATGTGCAAAGCTTTTATGCAGCCTTTGATGTTCCTAGCTATAAATGGGACTGAGAAAGAAAGTGGGGAAAGTGGTGTTAACACAGACACTGAAGAAAAGAGGATTAGAAAGGAGAGAAATGTAAAAAAGCCGTTATGAAGCATACTTCTGCTGTGCATGATTTTCCCTCCTGCTAATGGAACCTAATTACCTGTCCAATATCTCGCATTACTTTCCATAGTTTTGCTTTTACAAAACCAGTGGGAGTTAGAGCTGCTCCTGCGAGTGCAAACAGGCAGCCAGGTTTCACAAGGAGCAGCTGTTTTTCTGATGGCTCTCAGACTGCCCCAGACCCTGCATCTCACCGGGGACACTTCCCTTCACTTTTTTCAGACTTCAGCAGAGCTTCAAAAAGCGAAGCACTTGTCGTTCCCACCTCTTCCACACAGTGTCAGTGAAGGCTCGGAAACCAGCTGGAGTCGCCAGGCTGAAAGCCTTTGGAAAAATTTGTGGAGGCTCTCCATAAGCCAGGACAGTTCTGTGATAACGGAGCTGCTTTCTGGACCCATCCTCCAAACACTGACAATCTCCCACTCCCCAAAAAAGTCTCACAGGAAAGTCCCAACATGGACAAAAAAATAAAAGGTTAAAATCAAAGTTAAAATTTAAGATTGATTGCTATTAGAAATCCATCAAGAAAGCTTCACCTCATATTCCTGAAGAAAAAAAAACTCTAATGTGACAATATAGTGAAATTGGTATTTTTCACGTACAAATTTAGTCCCTGTAGTTTAGTGTCCTGAGGCATTTTAATTAGAGGTTGTAATGGTGTTTAATCAATTAGCACAGCTCATTGTATCTCAAGCTGAATATGAAAACAATAAAAAGGCTCCATCTGGTACAAAGTGCAGCTGCTTGCCTCCTGGAAGATTTATGCAGTCCTGAGCATATTAAACACTGTGCTGCAGCCCTTCCACTGGTGGATTCCTGGGTCAGCTGTCAATTTGTTTTCTACCTGTCAACCCTAAATCATTTCCCTTACACTCCAGAAGTCTTGTCAACCTCTTATTCAGTGGGTCATCTTTCAGTGCAACTTCCTGGCCAAAATAGAAATGTAATTTCCATAACCAGCAATAACTGACATTTTCATATATAGAGGAACGACTTTATCTCTTATCTAATTTTTGATGAATAATAAATCCCAGATGGAAGTAAACAAAGAATTATCATATTTCATTCTAAACTACGATGATTTTATTTTGCTTTGGTAATTCAGTCTCACAACTGTTTGACTGAAATATCATAATATAGTCATCCAGAAGTTATTTGGAACTGATGCTGTGATTATAAGACCTGGTAATCAGCATCTCCAAATGCATTAGGCAGAAAGCTTCTAAAAAGCTTTACTTTTCCACAGTATTTTACAACCAATGACAAAACATGGGATAAATAGTTTTGAATTATATATTATTTATTCTCTATCTCCTAACCCACCCACCCCCAATTGTTTTCTCCTCATAATTAATTGGTTCTCCACATGGAATTCTTCCTCTTGTTCTCTTTTGGTGATATTACCTGCTGCAAATCAAGATCTGAGTGGTGAGGTGTCAAGCAACACGAGGTTGAAAGGAAGGCTAAGTAGATGTGCTACCAAAGGGAATTCTGGAGAGCTAGAGCCCCTGTGAAAACAGTGAATGTATACTGCTGGAAGGAAAAATGCTGTCATTAAAACTACCTTCATCATGAATGACTCCTGATTAAGGATTCTTCTGCTTTGACTTAAAAGTCTAAAAATTAGGTGCCTAAGACTAAGCTTATTTAAGGAAGGCCTATCATGAGTCTACCAATAATTTCATTGATGATCTTGATTAAGGGGAAAGAAGCACTTTAAATTGCACAGGATATTTAATTAGGGGTTTTTGAAACCAGCAGTGAGAACAAAAGATCTAAAACAAAGCAATATCTTCTGTGAATAGGGAGCTATCTAATCCTTAGGCTGTCCATCTCTTATCCACTATTAAGCTCCAAACTCACACATTACTTCATTTTTACATAACTAATCTTATCTGAAAGAAAGGAGACCAACATCAGACCAGGCTTACATTGAAAAGTAATAGAAAGAATGGCACAAAGAAAATACACTGTTTTATACAATGTTTTTATAAAGGAAATACTGAAAAAAAAAACCCTGTGTCTGGTAACAATGCCTGGCAGATAAGAACTGTCCTTGAATACATGATGTGACAACTAAAAAAAACAGACAATACTCTGAGCAAAGGAATTACATGGCCTACCAGTGAGGCAATAGCTCCTCATCAACAGGAAACACTAAATGTGTTCAAACATGTGCGAAGAAATTCTCAGAAGCATGACAAAAGGAGCAGGTGGCAAGGTCAGACCCCCTATGTATCACACATAAACAAGTGTGCATGTGTAGGTTCCATCACACAGGAAAAATACCAAACCTGTAACAAATGTAGTTGAATAACACAGAACACATGAAATCCCAAAGTATTTTGTTGAACATCAGCTTCACTGGAATGTACTAGTGGGGAACTGTCACCCACAAAAGACAGTGAGGATTTACATAAATAAAAAAACAGGTCACAGCAACTAGCTTGCTTGCAGCAATATGTTTTCTGAGGTTTTCTACCTACCATGTGTTCTATTGTACCAAAGAGTTGAGTTGTGGGGTTTGGGTTATTCCTGTGCTCTGGCACACTTCTACAACTTAAGAACTGGCTTATCAAGGCATTAGAAAAGAAAACAAGAACTGAATTTTGTGTAGTGGAGGCTTATTTCTATGGATCACAACTAGGAGTAAAAGCACAACCATCTAATTGGCACAGGAATAATTTTCTAACTCGGCCACATTACATAATCTTAGGCATTCAACAATCTAATGGAAATGGAAGTTATTAGCAGAGAATCAGCTATGCTATAAAAACAGACTGCCCAAAATGCCTGGTTTTGTCAGCTCTGGAGAAAGTGAAATGTTCCATCACTGAGTTTTCCTAATCTAACTGTACTGATTAAGACAGACAGATTAGTTTAAAATACCCAGCCCCCACCCCCCAAATCATTATCAGTATTAACTGGCAAACCCAGTCATCTCTGCAGAGCTGGCTATACTGATTGACAAGATGTTTAATAATAATAATTGATATTATTACAAATAAAGCCTACAAAATCTTTATCTACACTTCCCATTACAGGTGGAAGAGTCAGAAATTTAGATGTCATACTGTATATGACACTATGATAAAAAGATTTCACACTTGGCTGATTCAGTCGAAAGCTGCATGACATTTAAATGAAGGTGTGTTTCACAGCTGAAATGCTGTGCAACTTTGAAAAAATATGCTTCAAAAAGCATCCATCAGTCACTGCAACATGAGTTGCACTAGGAAAAACCTTTTGGAGTTTTGGAGTACTCTTTTGGGAGTCAGCCTTTTGCCCCAGAGCTGCATTTAAGCTCAGGCTCTCACACTAAGCTCAGGCAAAGATCAGGTTACAAGTATGGTTTTGCCTTGCTGAATTTGATTGTAAAACTCATCCACTGACTTGATTTTCTGCCTTAACCTCAGACCTGTTTCATCAGAATAGATTTGTCTGGTGGTTTCTGGGAGGACTGAGACCTGGTAAACATCCTCAGAGCTACCAAGCTCTCAGGCACTGTGGGACTGTGTTGGTGAGTACACTGCCCTGCCAGCCTTGCTGCTGCCCTCAGCTCCTGGCACCCCTTCCCCTGGGGAACAGTCCATCATAGTTCTTTTCTGACACATTCCACCTGTGAGACAGGTAGTAAGTCAGCTGCTTATGTCCAAGAAAACAAAGAAATTTGACATGAAACATAAAAAATAAAATATGCTTTATAGACAACAAAAAAACCAAACCCAAACCCTTCAATTTTTTTTTGTTTTGAAAAATGGTGAATAATCCCTATATTATGCAAATACCAATGTATTTCAGTTGATACTCAAACTCTTCTATAAATTGAGCTCATTCTTTCTCTATCATAGGTAGAAAAAAGATATACATATTGTCTCATTTCCTATGTGCTGTCTTCTTAACAGTGATAAAGCCATTCTAGTTATTCATCCAACAGATAAAGGTGACTCTCATGCTGATATTACAAACAAAGTCTTTCAATGCCAGGTTCCCCAAGGAATCTGAAAAAAAAATGAAATGTAATAATCTAAAATGTAATTAAATGAAATATGCCTCATCTACAGCAACAAAATAGGATTCATGAAGATCATTTAAGAGAATACATGACTCATCCAATTCTACCAACACAGGCATGTATGCCTCAGTATTCACTGGATATCTTTAAAATTACAACAGAGCAGCATTTGAGAGAGCTGCCTATTCATAGGCATTGAGCAGGACTCTGGTGTTAGAGCCATACACTGATTTTTTCTGCTCTAGCCATAGAAAAATCAAATGGAGGCTGTTGAACTCTATGAGTCAGACTATGAACTCTTTGAAGAAAGGAGCATAGTTGGGTTCTTACAGATCTCAGCAAAACTAGCAGTTACTGTAAAACAGATCATAAATAATACATCTATCCAGGGAGGGGTAAGTCTCTCCCAATCTCTTTCTGAGCTGGAATGAAAAACAAGTATCACCAAACTGTGTGAGTAAATAAAGTTTCTGAGGCTTCTCACTGATGTACTGCATGGTCTCTTACCCTTGGAAGCCAGCAGTGTTGAGGACTTTCAAGCTGGGCACTGGCAGGCTGTATGTGCTAAAGACTGCAGCTCCTGCCAGCTCTGAGAAGGCCTGCCAAGAGCCCCAGCAGCCCAGCTGGTGGGATGCCAGAAGGTTGCTTGTTTTGCCTTCAGTCCTTGATCAAACCAAGTGATCTCTGCTGCACATTTTCATTTTGATGAATGCACGTTCCCTGAGAGAAGCCATTTCATTAGAAAAATCCTGACCCACGTGAATGATTAACTTCAACAAGGGTCATTTGCATTCTTCATAGGTATAAACAGAGTTAAACATATGTAGTTGTACATTACCTTGTAGTCTTACTCCAGTTATTAACTGCTGCAACTGATCAGCCTGGAATGGCATCAGTACCCAGAGACCTCCAGACATGCTAAAAATACCTTTTCTTCTTTAATTATCTAGTTTCCTATTTTCAAGCAATGTTTTTAATGACCTGTTTTCAAATAAGAAGAAAGAGGTCTTTACAGTCAACATACATTCTACATTAAGAAGTTCCACATGTTGCATTAGATGTGCAAAGAAATTGCAAGAGTTTCATTGATCTGCAGTAGTAAAGAAAATTTTTGGTCTTATTTGCAAAACAGAAAATCCTTACCCTCCACACTTGTTCTGCTTCTAGTGATAAATAGTGACCAAGTGAAGAAGAAAATAGGATATGTCATCATATTCATATTGCCATCTAGATTTCAGAGTCCCTTAATGTTCATGTAAATATATCACAAAATCATCTTAAAATCTGGTTCTTTTCCTTGACTTACACTGAAATACCTGATGAGCAGCCAACCCAAACACACAAGAGAATCATTGACATGAAGCCCTGTGTGCAATACTGAAACCTGCATTCAAATAGAGACTTACTAATGTTTTTCACTTTAGCTGGTTTGTGAAGCAGCTTGGACAGTTTGTGTCAAGTCTCCTAATTAAATTGAAAGCTAAATAGCAAAGCAGCCCTTGTTGTATGTTATTATTAGTGGAATTCCTGCTGTGTATCTCACTCAAGAACCCAATACGTGTCAATCAAAGTTCAAGCTTCTGATTCCACCCTTGGTTGTTAATTAACTGCCAGAATGCTTCAATCCAGTTTATTACTAATATCTAAGGAATGTGCAGTGCCATCCACTTGCACAGATACAATTTCTGTGACTCTCCTTATCCCATGTGAGTGCACAAACCAAGATGAGAAGCAGAAATGTAATTTTCAGCACCACACAGGGAAAGGGAGGGTTTTCCTCAGTTACTTAAGTGTTATTTGAATAGGATGTGTTAAAAATAGAACCAAAGCATTGATTCCACATGCCACAAGCTCTGCAGCACTGGGCAAATGTAAGCAAAGGAACTCAATGCATCATTAAGGATGATACTATGAAGCATTAAGGATGATACTGTAAAGCACTAGTAGCCACTAAAATGCTCTTTAGAAGTCCTGCTCTTCATTGAGAAGCTCCACGACTAAACCCCAGATTAAGTTTGAATATGGATTTTTCAAGCAGCAGAAATCAGTTTCTCAGAGATACCAACATGTGTACTGTTCTACATCAGATTTCACATGTAGTAGAAAAGTTCCTCAAAAATGTCTTTGTAAAGAGCATTAGACCACATCCATTTCTCTCCTCAGAATCACATGAGCCTGCAATCAGTGCAGTGTGAGCTTTCTTGAATAAAGATGAGACAGTTCAGCTACCAAGCACCTGCAGAGACCACAAACAATTCTTCCATGAACAGAACCAGCAATATGGAGCAAACAGCTCGAGGAGGATCATAGAATCATTTGGGTTGGAAAAGACCTTTAAGATCATTGAGTCCAGCTGTAAAGCTGAAAGACCTATTGTTGAATTTACTGTGATTTAGAGGAGTAGCCAGAAAGGTGTTCAGCTACTTCTCTGTCTATTTTAAGACAGAGATTTGCTACCACGTACTACAACTTGGAGAGAGAGATTTCAGAGGACAAAAGGTGGACATTCCACCTTTTGTAAAAGATGGAATCCAGGTGGGTGCAGAGTTTCCATCCCAAGCAAAGAGTTAATGCACACAAATGCAAGGAAAGAACAGCTGCACATCACATCCATAATGAAATAATCTCTATTTGTGAGTATACAGAGAGGAAAGCTTTTCTCCTCGTGGCTTCAGAGGGGGAAATGTAAACAGGGCGAAAGCTCCCAGAGCTGAAGATTTGACCTTGAATTTTTACAGGTGAGAGAACAGCATTCTGAAGCTTGTCCACAGTATTGGTGAAGGATAATAGGTAAGCACAGGTGGTTCTCCTAAAATAGTCTTTGCTCAAAATCATGAAGAACAGCTTTTATCCTAGTTTAAAATAAAGCCACTTTGCCAGGGTTATTATGTTTACACTGTCGATCAAGCTGGCTGCCGAGCAATGGACTGAGCGAACGTGCTCACAGGCACTTAGGGCAACGCTACGGAATTACTAAAAGAAAACCCACAATCACCAATCCGTTGAAATTTTTTAAAATGCCTTTAAAATATTGCCTTTGGCTGCAGTCTCATTTGCATCTCACTTCGGGAAGCCTGCAGAGTTTGCAGTGACAGCCCTGACACGCACAATTCCTTCTGAAAAACATGAATGAAAGACCCGTATGGCGGGGCGGGGCCCAGCGCGCTCCGTCCGCGGCAGCATCACAGGATGGACGCAGGGAATGCCAATGGCCTGACCGCAGCTCAGGGGTCCGCCTGCCGGAGCCGGCTGCCGGCGGCCACACCGCGTCCATTCATAAACGCAGAACTGCTGAGGGCAGCGCCTGCTCCGCTCCCCCGGCCACCTGCAACCCGGGTGGGGGCACGGCCGCCTTGGGACGGGGGCACGGCCGCCTTGGGACGGGGGCACGGCCGCCCCGGGCGGGTGTGTGCACACGCGTGGCCGCCCTCCCCTGCACCGTCACAGGCGCCTGTTCCGAGAGCCCGGCGAGAGCTCCCGCCGTGGGCGGCAGAGCGCTCGGGGGAGCGAAGAGGAGCGGTGGGGGGCAGCGGGCGGGCTGCTGACGGCCAGACCCCCCTGCCGCTCCGGCCCGCCGCCACAGCCCATCCCTCCTCTCCTCCTCCCTCCCTTCACTCTCCTCAGCTCTCCGCCACACTCCAGCGCCCCTACCGCTCCCTTCGAGGCGGCCGCCGAGCAGCGCCGGGGCCCCGCCGCCTCCTTCAAGGATGAATGGAAGCGGGAGAAGGCGGGCTCCGGGAGAGGCGCCGCCCCGCCTCGCTCTCTCAATGAGCGCCCGGGAGGGGCCGCCTCGCCCCCGCCCCACGGCCCCGCTCCGCTCCGACCGCGGGGGAAAGGAGCCGCGTTCCGCGCCCGCCGGCGGCTGAGGGGACCCCGCCGGCTCCCGTCACGGGCCGGACCGCCGTCCCGGTGCCCGCGTCCCTGTCTCTGTCCGGGAGAATCGCCCGGCGCTCGATATCCCGGAGCCGGCCGGGGCTCCGCGAGGGAGCAGCGTCCTCCCGAGCGGGCTGCGAGGCGGAACCGCCGCCGTGCCGGGCGGGTTCAGCACCTCGGCCCGGGGGACAGGGGCGGGAGCCGGGCGGCAGCCGCGGCTTTCCGCCGCCGGGCCGCCCCGGTGCGCTCCGCCAGCCCGCTCCCCGTGCCCGGCCCTGGACGCCAGCGGCCGTCGCCGCAGCCCCTCGCCCGCGCAGGGGGAGTGGGTATTTATGGCCCCTTCCGCGCAGCCCGAACTTTCCCCCTCGGCTGGGGACTGCCGCCTTTCCAGCGGGGTGTGCCAAACCGACCCTGGTTTCCAGCCACCCTCTGTGCAAAACCCATCTCGGGAAGGGAGAAAAGGAAGTTTTGGGGAGCTCGACTCACCCAAGACGTTCCCAACGAGAGCTACAATGAATACGACGATGTAGCCGGCGATCAGCGCCCATTCATATTCCTTGGGATGCAAATACTCCTTCCAGAGATATCGCAGGAACTCCTCATCATCGTAGTCGGAGGAAGGGGTTAAAAGAGCCTCCCGCGTTTCATTTAGTTCCGACCCACTCGTCCAATTCCTGTACGGAGGGGAACCATCCTCTGGTTGAATCCCGGACATCCCTAGTGGTGTTCCGGAGGCTGGAGGAAAAACAACAACCAACAAACCCAAACCCAGACCCTCTCAGAGCATCCGAGCTTTCTCCCGCCCGTCCATCGAGGCTTGTGGTTGCCAGTGCGAAAAGCGGGGTGTGGGGAGAAAAATGACGCGGGAACTTACGGGAGCCAATGCGGGAACAGGCTGGGGATCCGCGTCGGTCCCCAACCCGCCCTGACGAGCCTTTTCCCCGACCGGGCAAGGGGTGCAGCCTCCGCGGGGGAGGCTTCACCCCCTGCACCGTCGTGGAAAAGGCTGGTCGGGGTAGGCTGCATGCCTCAGGTGCCGGAGTGCACCCGCCCCCGCTGGGAAAGTCACGTCCGTTTCAGACGATGTCGATTTTTGCTCCCCAAACCATGCACACGCACCCTCACACACCCCCGCATCTCTGCATGCCTCCCCCCCCTTCCTCCCCCCGCTTCAGCTCATCCCCAGCTCCTCATCTCTCCCCCAACCCTACTTCCAGCTTGCCCATCCCTCTTCTGACTGCTTCTCCTCGGTTTCTCACCCTGTCTTACACAAGCACTTCCCTTTAGACCCTTCTACATTAGATTCCAGATATATTCAAGATATTTGTAAATTAAAGGCTGTGGAAGGCTGCGGTGGGAGGAAGCACAGGGTTAAAGGAGCCATTAAAAAGCAGTGGCTAATGAGGCTGCCTCGTTTCTGTGCTGCTTTGAAAGTTAGGCTAAAACAGGAACACTGTGGGTTTCCCAGCGCTGGTGGGAAAATCCTTAAGACAGCTGAGCAGATAAATGGGAGGTTTCATTGGATTTAAAGATTGTGAGACCAAACTGTAGCTTGAGTTTAGCATGCGTTCACTGCGCTGAGGATGTTTCAGACATCCAGCTTGGGATCTCGATACAGCAACTGCCCCTCAGCCATTCTGAAACGGGCTCAGCTGGCAGAAAGCAGTTCAAGAGAACCCAGAAGTGCCAGTTAAACAGCTTGATAGGTTTCCTGGCTTCTGGTCATTACTTATTGAAATATTTTCATACTTTGCCAAGTGTACAATCTCTGGAGGAGAAGGGATAGGTCTGAACTTGTCCCTCCATGACTGATAAAAGCCCCTCTTGTTCAGGCAATCTGTTCACTTCATATCTGAATAATTTAATGAGTCTGATAAAAGTGCCATTTCTACTGGGACATGGCACAGCTAGCTCAGTCAAGCATTTCAGTGCAGGGTCTCTGCACCTCCATAGAAATGGAAGAAGTGTTTTGCTGCCACTCTACTTCCAACACAAGCATAATAGAGAGGCAGATATTCATTCATTAACACTGTGCATAGAGTGCTTAGCTCTAGACAGTACTTTAGGCTACCCAATTCTTTTTTATCAGTGTACTGCCTTCTCTACTGCCTTCAAAGTTCAATGCAGCATACCTGGAATACCTCCTCCTATTTCTATAGACCTGCTCACTTTGCTTTAGTTCCTTGTAAAACAAATTAAAAAAAATCTTTCCTATTCCCCAGGGAACTTGAGTGAACCTTTTAGTCAAAATATGTTACAGAGTGAAATATACTCAAATATACAGGTAGGATTAGCATCTGTCTTACATAAATTAGAAGGGTAGAGTTTGAAAACCCCATAAACAAAGATTAGATACTCTGCAGCCTACGAAAACACCTAAGGTTATATTAGTTGAGGTACGAATATTGAGAAGTGATTTAAAGTCTCCTGACAACATGGGAATGCAGGATTACTTGGTACACAAAAAGAGTCCTATTGTCCATGGTCTTTGCTAGTGGTGAAGAGATTTAGAGAATGACCACTTAGTAATCAATAGCAGACAATCACACTCATGTTCCAGCTTGTTTCCATGTTTGTAATTTCACAATTTGCTTCCAAGTTTCCAAAAAAATCAAGTAACGTCTTTTTTGACATGAAGTTTCTTTCTCTGTCACCAGTAGTGACTCCACCTGCAGTGCTGCATGCAGCTCTGAGGTCCCCAGCACAGGAAGGACATTGACCTTTTGGAGCTAGTCTGGAGGAGGGCCATCAAGGTGATCAGAGGGATGAAGCACCTCTCCTATCAGGAAAGGTCAAAAGAATGGGATTGTTCAGGCTGGAAGAGAGATGGCTTAGGAGTGACTTAATTGTAGCTTCCCAGTACCTGAAGAGAAAGATGGAGAGAGACTTTTTACAAAAGTATGCAGTGATAGGACAAGGTGGGGGACGAATTTAACCTGAAAGAGAGTAGGTTTATACATCAGGAATAAATTGTTTACTGTGGGGGTGGTGAGGAACTGAAACAGGCTGCCAAGAGAAGTTGTGGATATCCCATCCTTGGAAGTCTTCAAGGCCAGGTTGGATGGAGCTTTGAGCAACCTTGTCTGCTGGAAGGTTCCTTGCCTATAGTAGAGGGGTTGGGACTAGATGATCTTCAAGGTCACTTCCATTCCAACCCAAGCCATTTGATGATTCCTATGAATAGTAAGGAATGGAATTAAAAAGGCATAAATATTTGGAAAAAACATGAATTTGTGAAAAACTTGTCACAAGACTCATTCTTTCTTTCAACAAGATTACAAATTTTAGTGATAAATACATAAATAATAACTTATGTAGGTTAATTAACTGCCTAAATTCAGTATTCCTACAGAATAGGAGACTTTGTTTTGATTGATACCACGCATTCTGATCATGGAGCAGGCTAGTAAAGAAATCAGTGCAGTACACATCATGAAGATTAAAAATGGGTTAGCTAAGAGATCCCAGAATGAAAAGGTAGACAAATAATCATTGCTGAGCCTATGAATTCCTACTGTCAGTTCTTGGTTCTGTCATACTCATTCTTCAATGACCTTGAAGAAGCTGGCAGGTGACCCAAAGATCAGGTGTAATCAGCTAAACACACATGCTCATCATGAATCTGTAGCCAGAAAGCTTCATTTGATCCTTGCTTGTGTAAAGGAGTGTACCTGTGAAAAGATTAAATTTTAAGGTATGAGTGAAACTTAGTGAAAATATTCACCATGTACAAAAACTCTGCTACCGAGGAAATGGTTTTCAAATGCAGCCATTTTTGCTATGCATTTTAAAATCAAGATCAAATGTCTTTCTAAAAGATAAGTGCTAGATGAGATGAGAATTAATTCAGAAAAAATCACATGATATGGAATGCAAGAGGTCAGACTAGATGATTATGGTTGTCCCCCTCTGGCTTTCTAATTTGTGAAAGTGTGTTAGCTAAATCAATTCCCCTGATGAATTTTGGTTCTGATTTATCTTTTCTTTTAATTATACTATCTACATCAAGCTTGGTGGAACAATTTTAATCTGTTCCTTTCATATGGAAGTGTACGGCAAATGTTCAAAATCATTTAATTCTTATTTTAACTGGTAGTTTGTTTTTTGTTTTTTCAGTTCAAAGCCTGCTTAACATTTGGTTTTACAAACTTCTATAGCCAAAGAATATATTGGTGAGACAGCACTTAAAAGAAGCTTAAATTCAAGGGTATATCTATTAACCTTCTTATCTCAGGAGAGTACTTTCTGGTACTTTATTTATCTAAAAGCTTCACATACATTGATATCTTTTCTAATCCATAACTTTCCATCACTAATCCAAAAATACTGAAATTAAATTACCAGCCCCAGAAGATATATCTTGTGGCTTTCAATATCACTTATTATATGGTATTAGACCATGTGAATATAAATCAAACAGAATTTTATGCTTTATTGCATCTGGTAGCTCACAGGAACTGACATTCATAGAGAATAAACAAACCTTACTTCAACATCCGAGTTTATCACTTCATCAAACACATTTCCCCCTCCATAACAATAATTTTATTGCAGACCTACATTTTTCTTAATCACACAAATAGGCAGCATTTTTTCCTTCTGTCAGAGACTAGCCCTTTCATTTGATTCAGAGGATTAGTTCCATAGTAGTCAGATACCATATTCAATTAGGAGCCCTTTTCTCAGGACAGAATTATTTTGAATTTTTGCGACTTGGTTTAAGAGGCAGCTCAGCTGTGGAGTTTCTGTTCTGCCTTTGTTGAACATTTTAGCAGGTGATTTTGTTGTCGGGAAGCAAACCTCATGAACACAAGCACTTAAAAGAAGTGCTGTGCTGGCAGTAGAGACAGATTGTGTGAATTCCTTCCTTCCTTCCTTCCTTCCTTCCTTCCTTCCTTCCTTCCTTCCTTCCTTCCTTCCTTCCTTCCTTCCTTCCTTCCTTCCTTCCTTCCTTCCTTCCTTCCTTCCTTCCTTCCTTCCTTCCTTCCTTCCTTCCTTCCTTCCTTCCTTCCTTCCTTCCTTCCTTCCTTCCTTCCTTCCTTCCTTCCTTCCTTCCTTCCTTCCTTCCTTCCTTCCTTCCTTCCTTCCTTCCTTCCTTCCTTCCTTCCTTCCTTCCTTCCTTCCTTCCTTCCTTCCTTCCTTCCTTCCTTCCTTCCTTCCTTCCTTCCTTCCTTCCTTCCTTCCTTCCTTCCTTCCTTCCTTCCTTCCTTCCTTCCTTCCTTCCTTCCTTCCTTCCTTCCTTCCTTCCTTCCTTCCTTCCTTCCTTCCTTCCTTCCTTCCTTCCTTCCTTCCTTCCTTCCTTCCTTCCTTCCTTCCTTCCTTCCTTCCTTCCTTCCTTCCTTCCTTCCTTCCTTCCTTCCTTCCTTCCTTCCTTCCTTCCTTCCTTCCCTCCCTCCCTCCCTCCCTCCCTCCCTCCCTCCCTCTGTTCTCATGTAACAGCTTTTTTCTGTTCTTTTGTCTCTCTCACAAAAGATGCCCCCGAGAGCAGAAAACCACCTGCCTTAATGTTTATTTATTTGAGTCATCCTGGCCAGCCAAATTCTGAATTTTGCTCATGAAGATCCTCTGGTATCTTTTCTCCTATAATGGTATTTCAAGGTGGAAGTGCTGCTCCCTGGCAGTAGTACTAAGTAGTTTCTGATAAGCGGATGGGCTATTATCAACTAAATAGTGAAGACAATAAATGAGCAAGTAGAAACAAGGTAAGAGCAAGAAAGAAAGAGTGAAAGAAAAAGCCAGGGTTAGAAATCTGTACAGCCATAAATTTCCTTGGGGTGATAAAGATAGTGGCCATCAGACAGTGAGGTGAAAAGGACCACAAAAGAAAAATTGATATTTTACTGTACTTTTTTGCATGAATTAATCAGTTACCCTTATAAGTAAACAATGGTGTTCCATCACACAATGCATTTGCAACACCATGTTTCCTTTAGATCTGTTCTTGTCTTAGCATCGATTCAATGATGAATTGTTGGTTGAAGATTCAAAACTAATTTTAACATTAGATATAGTCCTCAAACCTGCTGCTAAAGTTTTTTTGAACTGGGGATATGAGAAGCATCCAGCAATTACCCTTGTTTAGGCAACCTCAGACATTTTTCTCTTTGAATGTAGAAAGCAGAATCCTGTTAAGCAGGATCTTGTTTTAAACAATTAAAAAACTTGCAAAGATATTATTACCCCAATATAACAAGAGTATGAGCAACACTCTATTGATTTATTAGCTGACTAGCACCATTAAAATAAATCAACACTAAGATAATTTGCTCTGTTTCTAGTAGTGATCAGATAAGAAAAATTAGCTGTCAGTTAGCTCATGCCATCTTCATTATTAATATTCAACAATGCAGAACATATTTGAAGTGAAAAACTGTGATTCGAGACTCATTCACTCTACTGTAAATTAGGAGTATCTTCATTCATGTCAGTAGAGTTATGCTGCTGTAATACAAATTAGAATAATAGAATGCATAGTTGTTCAAATTCAGACCAACTGAAAGCAATATGAGAATCTGATTCTGTTGTCCAGCTGGGAACAGAATTGCCTAATATCGTGTTAAAGATATAATTTCCAATGCAAATATATAAAAAAGTACACTGCTGTACCATGCTTTTCCTGGTCCATGTGCTTATTAACAGCCAAGTACTAAAAGGGGTTTTAAAACTTCTTTTTATTTCTTTAAAAAAAATTGATATAATTGATATATGAAAATGAATGTGTACCATCTGCAGTGTTCTCTCTTCCACCAAGTCTACAAATATTTAAAAGTAAACACATTTAATGATCAGGGCACAAATCCAAACATAGATAGAACAAATTACAATACACCTTTCCTGAAAATGTCTCTGAACTGTAAATACAAGCTGAAAAACAGATGTCTATCTGTTTATATTTTTTTTTGTTAAGTCAAGGCATGCCCAATGTTAATTTCAATCAGCAAGTTTAAATATGTAGAAAAAATCTCTTCTTAACTTCATAAATATATGTGAGCACTGAAAGTCATTTTTGTAGAAGCTAAGACAAATTTATTAAAAGTCCATAAGAGCTGTTAAATTAAGCAGTTTGAATGCTACATTGCAGTCAAGATCTCTGAAGCCAGAGAAAATAAAACTTGAAATAGAATCTTTTTCTTAAAATAATTTTACCTGGAAACTTCTTCTGACCAATTTGAAAATAGCAGAGGATCTTAAGTGTGATCTGAGACAAGACAGATGCTTTCATACTAAGCATTTTGAGCAACAAGAATGAAGAGGAGCACAGCTTTTTTAAAAAAAAATATGTTGGTTATTTTAAAGGAAATAAAGACCTTTCAAATGAATTCAGCACATAAAAATGTATGATTTATTGCAATGTTTTCATGGTGATTAGAGCATTGGATCTGCCCTTAGCAACATAGACATTTTAAGCAGATGAGATAGATTAGGAATGGGAAATGAACAGTGACAAAGATGCCTTTAAGGGACTTATCACTTCCAGTGTTATCAAAGCTGAATGACACCAACATGTATTAGAGGCCTGTGACCTGTGCTTTTCTATTTGGGTTCACTGGCCTCCTGACAGAAGACCAGAATAAAAGAACTACCTCATGCTATTGCTTTCATCCAACTGGTTCTTCCTTGGCTCTCTAACCCCTCCTCTTGCATAAGGCCAGCAAACCCTCCAGTCCTGGTTACATCTCTGCCAGTGGCCAGGAATAGATGAGTAGAGGGGAACATAGGGTAAGGCAAGTTTGCAATGATACTTCCCAACTTTCTATCTTTGAGCAAGCTGCTAGTTAGCAGCCTCCTGAGGCAAGTCATTATGCCTGGCTAACAAATAGGTCTTTACGTGTTTTTCCCAACAATTTTGCTTAATTGTTTCCTGAGCCCTTCTGAACCTCTGACTTCCACTGAAACTAGAAGCAAATGACTTCTACAGTTTTTTACAGTGCCCCTCCTTTTCTACCTTTAAAAATGCTCCTTAAATAATTTTATTGTGTTTGGTTTGTTGCTCATACAGTGTAAAAACGGAGTATTTCCCTTTCCAGTTTTTCCATACCATTTGTGACGCACTTTTCTTCAGTCAAATCCTCCTTGAAACTCTTTCCATTTCAACAATCATTTTATTTTTGCTAAATAACTTAGCATAACAGAAAACTTTCTTACCTTTTATATTCGTGCCCTGAATCATCTCTGATCTGTTTAAATAAGGTCTAATTAACTCAGCGGGGTGGGGTTTTTTTGTCACTTGTTTGAATTTTGTTTGGTTTGCTCTATACACTATGCTTCATTTGAGTACAGCATTCTGTAACTTCACTACCAGATGAATCATCTCAAACGGCACACTTTTTGGCACATTGGCTTTCTGATAGTCTATTTAAAAACTTACCCATTTTTCTTTTAAGTTTCATCTATGGATTTCTTTTTCCTCTTATAGACTGTGTCCCTAATATCAGTTTGATCTTTTATTAAAGTTTCCCCATTCTTAACAAACTGACTCTGCTCTTTATGTTGTTTCTCAGACATACTGACACTGCACTCTGTCTAACGCAGTTCATGGTACTGAGAACACTTCTCAGGTCATCTTTATTCAAAGATTTGATATAATCCATTGCTACTATTCTACAATATTAAACTTAAGTTTTCAGAGAACAAAAGAGAAGTATTTTGTCATGAGGAAAGCATCAAAAGCATTTATTTTCATGTCATTGTTCACCCCTTGTTATTTTGTTTCTTAAGGTGTGATTTCTTATTCTGTTTAGGTATGTATATTTTCACATGGTATTTAAAGATTTTAGTGCTGCCTTGATAGTTTATTCCATGCCTGCTTTCTTTTTTTTTTTTCCTAGCCTAATAAAATATTTCAGTTAGGTAACAGGGAAGAGTTTAATTTCCTCCTATTTCCAATGAAATATTTTTCTCATTCATTCTATGAGCTTCTGGTGGCTATACATTACTTTGGACTTCAACATGCAAAACTTTGCAATAATTTCCCTTATTGTTACAAGGTTTTTTGCGATAGAAAAACTTCTTTTGCACATCAGAAATTGAAGTTGTAATGGCATTCCATTCCAAAAGAAAAACATAGAATTTGTTTTAGATTTTGTCCTAGAATCATAGAATTGTTAAGGTTTGAAGGGACCTCCAAGATAATCCAACCCAACCATTAACCAGCACTGCCAAGTCCACCACAACACCATGTCCCGAGCACCACATCTCCATGTTTTTTTGAACACTTCCAGGGATGGTGATTCCTGGGCAGCTTGTTCTAATGCTTCTCACCCTTTCAGTGAAGGCATTTTTCCATTTTTCCTAATATCAAATCAAAACATCCCCTGGCACAACTTGAGACCCTTTCCTCTTGTCCTATCACTTGTTACCTGGGAGAAGAAACCAGCCCCCACCAGTCTGCGGTTTCCTTTCAGTTGCTTGTAAAGAGCAGTAGCATCCCTCATGAACCTCCTTTTGTCCAGACTAACCAAGCCCAGTTGCCTCAGCTGCTCCTCATTAGTCTTGTCCTCCAAGATCTCTCAGCCTATGGCACCAAAGTGCTCTGTTTGCCAGCATAGACTGCACTGATTGGTTTCTCTACTTTCTCTACTGCACTTTGCTACTGCACCTATATCCCTAGTATAGGCACATAATTAGAGAGAAGGTTACTAGGGATATTGTTAGATAGAAGTTGGAAACTCAACACCAAATCAGCGTGAAGAACTTGATTGTTCAGACTGTAAGATATGCTGGGCCAAAAAAAAAAAAAAAGAAAAGAAAAGAAGCTGCCTGTGTTACAAAATGACTAAAACTAGAACCTTTAGTGGTCTTCTCCAGCTCCTCAAATATCGGTCATTGCTTTCTCTTTTCGTCTCATATCATCAGTTGCATGTTTCAGTAAGTCTTACCTTGACTGGCTGTGCATTAAAAAATATTATTATTAACCAGTGTCCTATTAGACAGTGGCTGCTTCAGTTTTTTAGTCTGCTAAACACCGTAAGCCATCAATTCAGCTTGAAAAAAGAAGAAAATAAAATACCCCAAAATGCCAGAAAGAAAAGGAAATGTTAGAATTTCTAGATACAGATCAACATTATACTGCAGAAATTAGCCTAGCCTGAATATCAGATGAGCCTTTTAGTGAATTAAACCCAAATTTTTTCATCTCAGTCAAGTCATCTTGCACTTTAGAAGTCAAATCTATCTTCAGTTCTCATGCCTGAGAATACCACTACTTATTATTATGGGCAGATTTTTCTCTTCCCTTTGCCACTTGATTGTGTTTGAGCCTCAGATAATTATAGTTCTGCCTTTCCTACTGTAAAGATATGTATAAGCTTTGCAGGAAGAGCCTATTATCTATGGAGGGGTGAAGGAAGAAGTCACTTAGGGACCATCTTTGCAGCTGGTAAAGGCAGTTTTGGAAGAATCAGCCCTGTGACCAAGCCTATGGAGACTTACCCACCTATTGTGCAGCCCCACACTGGGGCTGGCAGGGCCCTGAGTGGGCTCAGATGTGTGACAATACACACATCACTGTTAATTTGAGCTAGATAGAAACCCATCAGCACAGGAACTTTCCTTGCTTTTCTTTGTATTTATAAGCAAGCTGCCATCTCAGAGTCATATTATCAAAAACTATTGTAATCACTCACAATACTGTTACACATTGAGGCACCAACACTGAAAAGGAGACAGACCTATTTTCCTGTGAAGTTAAAAATGTGAGGCAGTGCTTAATATACTTTGAGTGATGAGTATGAACCAGGAGATTGCAGCAGACCTGCACCTTCAAGTTCCTTTCAGCAAGGTTTTGGGGGTGAGGATGTCTCAGTCTCTGCAGTTCTTCCAGTGATTGTGAAGATAAATAATCCACTTCTGTGGGGTTCAAGACTATAAACAAGACTGAGTCTGTGATACTTTTCATTCTTTCCTCTTCTAAAATGTAATTATATTGGCTGCACATTTTTCATTTACTGCTATAGAACAGCTTGCAAACAAGGCATCCTTGTCTCAGTTTAATTTCAGCTGGATCAGATTAACCAAGATACTCAAATAAAGATCTAAACATCTCATGGCAAAGCATAAGCAGAGCTTGGAAAAGTATCATTTGAAAAAACACTATTCACTTTTTTCCTTCCAAGTTTGCTGCCTGTTTAAATGCTTAGGGCTTCTCAGATGTTTTTTGCTGTTTCTTTAGTGACTTTTTCTTTTGACTACTTCAAAACTTTAGGTGTGAAGACCATTTCTTGTGAAGCACAGCTGAAATCAGCATTTTCAACTTTATGAAGATTCTGTATGTTTATATACATCGTCTGCTGCTTGCAACCATCTATAGAAAACTCTGTCATATTCAACCTCATCTTCTAGTTACTAATCTACAAACTGAGTTCACAGAATTTCCTTAGTATAGATGTCTGTAAAAACATAAATTTTAGGTGCTATAAGTGAAGAGGGTGAAGGACAGCAAGTTTAGCACATAAATTTATATGAGTTATGCAAATCCTGATACTTGTGCCCTGAAAATATGCAGACAGAGTCCACTAAGTCCAAACTAAATGCCAGAACATGAGAAATCTGTCCCTTCCTTTAGCAATTTTGTTTCGTTTCTGTAAATTTGCTTAGTCATTCCATTTGTGTAAAAAAAATTTTTCCACAAATTTTTCTGGCTTCAGTACATCTACTCACATCTAAAATTTCCTAAACAGAGTTGATTTATAACCTGTGTAAATATTTATGTATTTTTTTATGGGACTTATAAACTGCTCCTTCATTTTCCATTGTTCTTACCAGAGGAAAAAGACTGAGCTGGATCATGAAATGGAGAATCTACACTGGAAAATGAACTGTTGAAAATGCACTCCAAATTATTTGTTCCTTTGTTGTTAAAGTTTACTGAGGGTCTCTAATATGTATATGCAGGGAGAAAGGAAAATTAGAGGAAAAATACAAGAGTATGGTATAATTACACAGATCAATGTTGTCCCATCAGTAATACTCTTGGAAGTGCTAGTGAATCAACCACCCAAAGAGCACATTGCAGGTCTGGAAGATCCTTGTAAAAAAGTGGTGAGAATGATAAAGACAAGAAATTCTTTACTAAATTATAATATTTTACCATAGGAAACAAATCAGAAAGGTCAAAAATGAGCAGCAGGATGAAAGCAAACTACATGTTTCTGCTCTAAGTCATGGCAAAAGAAGGAATCACAGAATGAAAATAGTAGTGGGAAATAAAGGATAGACCCAACAGCTTTTCTTCCAACAAGGTAAAAATAGACTATAAAATTGATTAAGGTAAAAAATTTAACTACTTTTTAGAAGGTCCCATAATCAATATATACAACAAGAATATTCAGGTTTGTGACTGCTAATTATAACTAAAGGTTTGGCTTAGCTTTCCTGTGTTAGAAATTAGGTGAGATTTCTGAAGTTTGCTGTGGAAATCCTGTTGCCCATAAATTAACACACTATGGAATCCACTAATAATGTAATAAGATGCACCTTAAAATAAGCTAAATTTCTTTTCTCTACAAATCCAGCTTACTGTAAGTAAGCCAATTATACCCAGATAAACTGTACATCCCCTGTTGTCACAAAATCACAGTAAACATAGATAATTACAGTTGAACCGAATGTTTTTCAATTTACATTATTATCTTCAAAATAATTTAAGAAAAATATATTCCATCTTGAATATAAGATTGCAATATCTGTGAATAATTAAGGAAACAGGCTTTGCTTTCGGTTAAAGATGAAAAAATGTACACATCAGAATGATGGCAAAAGATTTTTGCTTTTTATATATTTTTAATATATTTCTGGCTCTGTAGACTATTATTGTATAATGATATAGTTTCTTAGCTAACTCCAATACTTTTCTTACCTTGTTAGGCAAAAACATTCCTGGAATCCTATTTTAGTCTTGCTTCTTCAGTGAACCAAGGTTGTTTCACTTTCCCATTTTTTAGACATAAACAATGTAGGGCTAGAAGCAAAGGGGAGGCTTCAGTAGGGGGCTGAACCAAGATGAGAATTACTTAATTAACAGTACTTCTAATTGGGGTTTTTTGCCAATTATGCTAATTTGCCAAAATTATAAAGGTGTTGAAGCCCTGTATCATGTGCGCATTTTATCATCTTAATCTTGTTTGGCTCTTGATTTTAGGGGCTATCAAGCAACAAGAACATAAATATTTCAATTTAGATATGCAGATTAACCCCCCCTCGCCCCCCCAAATTTGTACCTGTGTGGTAGGCAAAATAACCTCACAGAATGGTAGTAATAATATATTCTTAAAGCCTGTACTTGAGTCTTACTCAGCTCTCCTTCTACAGAGAATTTGAGAGGCTAGAATAAATTATCTTGAGACTGTCCTATACTGCTCTTCAGCAATTCAAGATATTTGCATAGGAAAAAGTTTCCTCCTCCTAGACCCATTGACAGAGCTTAATATTGTAGGCTGAGCCCACACTGGATAGAAAGAAAAAGGGTGCACACTGCCTCCTGTACATCAATCCCTCTCCTAGGAAATTAGTATTTAATTCATTACCCAGAAACTGTTCCCTCACTCTGCTAGACACAGCATAGACAGATAATATTTCTCCACTCTGTGGAAAGGAAAACAGTTAAGATGCAATATAATTTTTAAAAAACTTACAGTTACCTCTGTGGACTTCTGTTTGTATTTTTATTTTAAAGCAGATATTTTTTAAGCAGTAATAAAGAAATCAAACATGACTTATTTAAGAGTAACAAAGTACTCAAAACTGCAGTACTCAAATAATCATATATTCATTTTAGAATAATGGTTTGAACAGACATTTGGAAAATATATCAAAGACATAGGGATGTACCACAGATCAAAAGTAGCACCTTTCAGTTGTTCACCTCTGCTCCACATTCTACTAAATACCTGTTAACCAGTTTGAGAAAAGTTCTGCGGCTGACAGTAGAATTTGACTTCAGATGAACAAAGCATTTGCAGCCTGCTAGTCTATGTGCTTGCCCCTGTAGTTTCTATGCATGCATTTAACTAAGAAGTGAAGCAATGAATGCATCTATAATTTATCTAAATGGGTCCAGGGGCTGTTCTGTGGTCCTGAGTGAGTGGGTCACAGGCTAGATACATCAACGCTACTTTGCTCTCGGCTTTGGATCTTTTGATCCAGCCTCTCTGCTGGTACTGGCTGTATCTACACAGTAAATGAAGCAAAAGCTTTGCAGTGCCTGAGTAGGATTTGGAGGTTAAACTAGGGCACGAACCATTTCCAACATGCAGCTCTCAGGACACCACACATTTTCCAAAGTCTGTTGACATGAGTTACTCCAGGTTCATGGCTTGTGTATTTGTCCCTGGATCTTCTTTGTTGCACTTCTTTAAGATGAGTGTCACATTTTTGATTTTTACACTCAGTAGAAATCTTCCTTGATTTTTGTGACATTTTTAAGATGATAGAGAAATTAAATTTGCTAGTCAATGTCAATGAAATTAGCTGTCTCCTTTAGCATTACTGAATTCATCCCATCCCAAAAAATTGAATTTTTTAAAGACTTCCTTAAGCTGTAGCTTCATCTGGTGTAAAAAGTATCATTTTCACACCCTCTTCAACTAGACAAAAAAGATCTTAGAGCAGAGCTTGCCAGAAAAGACTACGAGAAAAATGTCATTGAATATTTTTGCCTTTTCTGTGTCCTTTGCCATTAGATGAGCACACTGAGCAGCAAACCCACATTTTCCTTAGTTTTCCTTTTGCTGTACATAAAAAACTCTTTTATTCATTCATAGACTTCACCAGTTTCAGCTCTAGCTAAGACCTGACTTTGCTAACTCCAGCCCTAGAGGTTTAGGCAATATCTCTATATTTCCTCAAGCAGCCCATCCCAGTTTTCACCTTTGTATTTCCTTCTTCTTAGGTTCAACACAATGGTAAATGTGCTTTCAGAACTGGACATGATAAAAATGTTCAGTCACCAAATGTGAAAAGCTCAACCTGTACAAACACTTGCCCTTCAAAAGTGCTCGTAATCTTTTGAGGAGTTTTAAGTTAGGCCAGGCATCATCAATTTTTCAAAGCTAGCATAAAACATTAATAAATAACATCACTACATAGAATCACAGAATCATCAGAACTGCACTCAAGGCCTTATTTTTCATCTGTGCTGCTAGATGACCCAGCAGCACTCAGATCTTGTGTGGATAATGGTTGAGCCATGGCCTACAAGGACCTGAGAAGTAAGCAGGGAGCTGCTGGTTGCCTCTGCTGTCGATTCCAGCTGCCCGTCCTGTCATCCATATGACAGGTTGCTATGTCAATATTTATTTCCTGCTGGAATACACACTGTTTACTTACTTAGGATGGATTTTACTTGGAAGAGAAGTGCCTTTGATGTTTTCTGTGACAAGTACTACACGCATTGTGTTTGGACTGAGTTTTCAGTTAAATGAAATTAGGCAGTGCAGGTAATAAATCATAGCCCTTGAAAATTAGAACAAACTGCCTTGTTCTTATTCCAAAATGCAGCACTTAAAAGAAAACCACAGTAGCCTAGAAAACATTAAAAAAAAAAAAAAACAGAATTAAAAGAAAACTAGTCATCTCTGAAGAAGTTATTATGGAAAGAGACACAAAAGAAAAATGTGGGAGGGCAAACAGGAAAATAGAGATGTGCAGACCTATCTAATGACCCAGAGTCACTCACTCTGTTGGAAATCAGACTCATGTCTCCCAGTATTTTATACATCAGTCCTTTGCACCTCAGAACTATGGGACTAGTGTAGCAATGTGGCACTCACAAGCCTGAGCATTTTAATATATTCTTTACTTCGGAAAGTATATTCTTTCCTTGAAGTAGTGGATCACAGCAGAGCTATGACTGTGTGTGCCATGAGCTATGGCTGTGTGTGCCATGTTATTTCAGCTGCTAATCAAAGCTTTTATTCCCTGTACTGATACCTGTTGAGGGTTACACACAGGGGAGGCTGCTGGAAAGGCTTGAACAGATGCTGCTCTTAATCAGCACCTATTAAGTTTTCTCCTGAGCTCAGTTTGGCTCCCTGGAACATGGAGGAGTCACTTAGCTATGTCTAGGTCAGGTGCTCACAGGGGTGATGTTTAATGTAAGACATCATAAGTGCTGGTACAGAAAACCACTGTGCTTCGAGGCAGGCAGCCAAGTACCATCGCCAAGTGCTCACAGCCCTTTGTGGGAGCTTCCATCTGAGTAAACAAGTGGTATTTATCATGAAAGTGAGGCTATGCCTATACTAACACATTAGTATTCCAGACACAATTCTCCAGAAATTGCATCGATACTACTGAACTATTTCACTCTTCAAATCAGGACACTATGTCCAAACTGTATTTCAAATCACTAATATAAGCCCAGCTATAGTCTGAATGTTTACGGCTCCTGTCAGTTAGATGTCCCTGGAAGTTTGATGTAATTTTGAGTGAAACACAAAGAAACATTTGTGTTTGAAGAAAGGTGTGTGGTGCAGCATCCCATGAATATTTTCATCGATGCATGGGCATGACTAGACAGATCAACTATTTTAACTCAAGGATTTCTGTTACAGAGGTTCAACAAGGTTCTTAGAGCAAGGGATGGCTTAGGCCCACTTTAAATTCTTCCACCTGCTCCTAGCCTCAAGGCTTGTTCAATACCAGAAACTACAATTGCAGGAATGTGTCAGTGGGTCTAGTAAAGCCTACCTAAGGAATTGTCAGTTTAAAAATCAGGAAGCATTCTCAATGTTTTGACTTAAAGCCAATTGTTTTTGGTACCTATCCAAGTATCCTGGAAATTTTTCTTCAGTGATGCAAGAGATGGCACAAAGTTCCTAGGGAGCAACTTGAAAAAAGTTATTTAGTCAGTAGCTTCAACTATAAGGAAGGAGTACTAGAATTTGTATTATAATCCACATTTTTCTCACATTTATATTCCTCCCAGGAAACCAAGGACTGTTAGCAAATTATTTGAAGGATTATAACTTCTTACAAAGATGTGAGCTAAGTAAACCAGCCATGGGAGGTCTCACCTTATCAAGTACTGGCGAAGATGGGTATGGTGCTGATTCCTTCCGGGATTTAAAACTTCAGGGGATAAAATTGATAGGGAATGTCTTACAGGAAAAAAAAACCTCAGCAAAATCCCCAATAATTCTTCACTTCTAGAAAGGCATCAGAGTAGAGAGTCACATCTTCAACATAAGACTGATAACTCTGGGCATAGAAGGGTGTACATACCACATTCAGCACACTAAGATTTACTTCCCCTCCCCTCACCCTTTCTTAAGGATTAGCCAATAGAACCTTAAAAAAAAATAGCATACTTGCAAGGGTGCAAGTGACAAGCTTATATAATCTGGAGTGAATAAGAAAATAAACCCTCTGATTTTCTTTTTATTTTCTGAATGATTATGTACAAAAGAGGTGACAGAGATCTGAACACAAAAAGGGCAAGGAATCCAAAGGGATTGCGTATTGGGCTGACAGCAAAAATTCAAAGCCCACAGAGTTTCTGTGTTAGGCAATAACACAGGAGGCAATAATGTCTCCTGGGTTATAGATGCTTGGATAGAGTACGGAGGGAGATTGAAGGAAGTACCATCAACTCATGGGAAGCTTACATGTTTCTATTTGTGAAGAATTTGAAATGTTTCCAGCATGCTGATGGCAGACATATTTCAGACCCAGCATTACTCCATTTAATTTGAAAAGAAAAGCTCTTCTATACATTAGGATACAGGCTTAGAAGAGCAAACTGTTGGTTAAAAAAATTAAAGAAAGATCTCACCAAAGCTCTCCATGACAAAACCTATTCAGACAGTTATCCATGCCAATGTCTGAGTCCAGGCCCCGGAACTTCAATGTCCACAATTCAAAATGGTTAAAATTGTTCTAGAACTGGTTTTTACTCAATAATTCCTCGGCTAAAAAATTCTGGGGAATTGTTCAGCAAGTAGCACAGACAAAGAAATATTCCCAGTAGAGTCCATGAATAAAGAAACCTCCTGTCCTGCAGTCAGCTTAACTATACTAAGGCAGCCTAATCCTGTCAGTTCTCTTTGGGATTGGAAAATGAACCTGGACATTCTTACTTTGCTGACACAGTCGCAGTCTGAAAAAATTTTGAGCATATCACCAATGTAGATTTATTTTATACCTTTCCATCTAGGAACTGGCCCTGTCTTCCATTTAGTACTGATACACAGAACAATTATTTTTCAGATCTGCTGTGAATATGTAAGTAGGATGTGAAAATAATAGTTATGGTTGCTGATAGTTAAGATGCTTCTGTTGGAGGAAAAAAGATCTCCTGATCTCAAGGGATCTAACTTTATCATTAGGATAATGTCATTTAAGTATGATTGAAACTAACTCTTGTAATTCTTCCACCTTCAGCACAATTATATTTCAAAAATAAGTTCAAACTGTAGCACGTTTGATAGTAAGTGCTAAATAATTTGCTTTTTCCACTGACTGACAATCACATACTTTCACTGAATTATTTCCTAGACAACCTAGTGAGAGTTCTGTGATTTCCATTATTCATTACTTTTTTGAGCTGATAGTAGACAGGAACTCCCATGGCTGTCTTCATTTTGAGAATAAATGAATGATAAAAATGTGATTTTTCTTTGTCCTGCACACAAAGCCTATTTTCCCTCAGTACAAGAGGGAAAGGACATTTCTCTTAGTTTCTCTGGTCATCCTCTCAGTCAGTTTTGCACACATACAGCACCCTTCTTTGAACCAGGTGCATGGCTGGTTTGCACCCTTTTTTTCCTCAGGTGCGTGTATTCTTCCAAGAATCTTCAGGCCTCTTCAGTTGCACCCAGTCAGAGGGAAACCTCTCACAAAGTGTAGCTCATCTTTGTCCTGGCTCTGATATTCATCTAATTTTTTTAGCGGTTGTTAATTTTATATCTGTCAACCTGTAAAGAAGGTTGAACTAGACATGTTTTGTTTAAACTGAGTTTGTTATTGTCTGTTGACCCATTCACAGAAACCAGTAACACCTTTCAGTACAAGAAATATCTATTCTGATCTCATTATTTCCTGTGATTATTCGCAGAGCAAGAAAACCATTGCAAGTTTGATGATAGTTAAATTCAATCCTGCCTGCTGGAATTCCAATGTGGCAGTTCTGCTGGCATCCCTGATGCTTGACCCCAACTTGAAAACTCCATCAGTTTGTAGTTGCTATGCCAACAAATCATTGTCTGTCAACCAGCTTCACAAACTGTCAGCAGAAAAACCCTGGGGAACCTGTGTGGCCCTGAAGGCCATGTAGGCACCTGCCATTGGAAAAGTAATAACAAGAACCTGGAGCATGCATGGGGATTGGAAGAGTTCATTATCATGAAAATCTCCTGGTTTCTGTTTGCCTTAAAAGTTAATAATACTTGCATTCTCTTCAATCAGAAATTGAATGGCTCATTGCTTACACAGGCACGACTTTGGAAGGGTTAACAGGAGCTCCTCTGGACTAATAGGTCAGCAAGTCCTTTGGCTCCACACTGAATGCAGACAGCTGCAGGAAGTGTTCAAAGTGTGGCTGAATGAGTTAAGCTATATGCCCCTGAAGACAGAACACAGACACCAGATTCTATTTAATGGAAGGCTTTCTCTTGGCATATGCTTTATTTATGACAAAATAATTTAGATGCTGAACTGGAATATCCAAGTCAGGATTGTCATCCTCCTACAGTCAGAGTGGAGACAGAAAGCAAGGCAGAAAAGTCTCTAGAGAGCTGAAATCTTAGACTTGTCTGGAAGCCTTCCCTGACCACAGAAGGAACTTGAAGGACCTGTGTTTTAAACTTTAGTGTCTTTGCCAATTGGTTAAAGATGGGCAGAAAGGTTTTAACTTGAATAGGTGCCGAGTAAGAAGAAAGGATTGTTGTGTGCCTTCTATCTGGAACTTTAAGAACTTTATCATTAGACCCCAATCTGAACTTGACACAGCTAACTCAGATCACTCTCAAAAATAAAGGTGGAACTTTCTAATGTTGCCTAGCCAATTCTTACTAACATATGGAAGAGAATGTACCTCTGAATCCACTTTAGTTTTTCTATGCTGTGCAGAAAGCTGTATTCCCTTCAGTTTAATCCAGAAACAATACAAGATTTTCTTATTTTCTGTTAATTTTTTATGTTTAAAATATTTTCTTTTTATGTAAGTCTGTTTGCGAGGTTTGGATATTTGAGTTAAAGAGCTACAAGCTGAAAATTAAATATAATTGAACACAAATTTAATCTTTGAACCAGGTTTAATTTTACTTTTATATTTTTAAACTAAGATTCTAAACTACTTACAGCAAATATCTTGTTCTCCTAACATTTTCGTTCTACTGTGACCCACATTTTTAATTTGGCCAGTTACAGCTGATAAAACAGCATTAGACATTCTTGTTTATTGCAACACTATTCTGCTTTTTAGATGTGCTATTTCAGACAATTTTAATTAGCATGCAAGACAAAATATTGTAAAAGATAAGTGGATGTCTTATCAGTAATAAACCAACTTAATAGAATGTGATGATATTACATCAATTCTTTAAAATGCAAAATAATGTGTACAGCATACTCCTGTATGGTAACTTGTTCCTTGAATTTCCATTGTAAACAAATGGATGCTAAAAATTGTTTTGATAGGTTATAAGGTATTTCATGGTCTTACTTCCTGATTAATTTACTGCTATTTTTAATATTGATATAAGAATCTGCTGTCTGTTCTTCTCAGTATTTTGTTTAGGATTTATTTATCAAAGAGTTTACCAAAAAAGTTAATTTTTGGAAAAGAAATGGCAGCTGAGCAAACCTAAGTGCAGGAGTACTCAGAACAAATACAGAAGTATCAACATCTGAGAGATTTGCATCATTCTTCTTTCCAGTCATTAACTTGTACTATTCCTGAATCATGAGATCACTTTCACCATAAGCAGCTGAGAAAAATGGTCAATAATATGAACTTGTTGTACAAATTCAAACATATCTAGAACTGATAATGCATTTGATAGGTTTTGTGATCTGCCAGTTCCCAGAAAGTGAAGCATTGTCTACAATGAAAAATTCTCCCTTAAAAAAAAAATTAAATGCGTGGAAAAGAAAATAAGATAGGTTCAAAATGAATAATTGGGTAAGTATTAGGAAAATTTCTTGCCCACACACCTTTGATTATTTCTATTGTTTGGATACCTGCTTGGCTTATCAGTAGACAATGATTTAGCCATGCAGATTTTCATCTCAAGAAACAGATGCTGTTCAAACTGGAGTTAAAAATTTCTGGTTCTGTGCTGGTTTTTTAGGGTGTACTTCCCAAAACTGTGTCATTAACACAGTGATTTAAAGGTAACCCTCAGAATTATGGGAACTATGCCCATATAATGTAAAAGTAAAACAAAAAAACTCCACAACAGCAGCAAAAAAACCCACTCAAAAATCAATACTGTCAATATATATATATTTGCCTTCCTTTTTGTTCTCCAAAGTAGGGTATACAGTACAAACTTAGTAAATATCTGACATTTTCTGAGAGCTAACCAACATTCTCTGACACATACCATACTATTTGAAACTCCTTAAAGTGGCTAAGTATATGTTTAATGAAACCAAAAGAGAAAGTCTATCACTATCTCTCTTTCCCTTTTAATTTTCCTGGGGTTTTTTTCATATTTAAAAGGTATTTTTATGCAAGTACCTCTACTATATTAATCTGTAGCCTGGCAGGTCTTATCCATGTTTGTAATACATCAGCCTCCTTAGGGTAAAGACTATTTTTGTGATTGTAATAATTCTCTGGTATGTAGAACTTGGACTTTGTGCTTGTCTTTTATGGTATAATATCTCAAAGAGCACAGATGTGGAACCCCACTCACAACATGAAAGCAAGAATCAAATTCTGTTTTGTTTTACATCCAGACACCCCAGGAAAGCCAACAGAATGAATTACCTAGTGAAATTTTATCAGTGGCAAATTGCTTTAGGATGGCATTCTGACCTCGCTGGATTAGCGCTGGTCCCTCCTTGGATACAGCTAACCCTGGTGGATCATCTAACTCTGTCAGCAGAGCTCAGGGGTGTTCTGAAGCCCCAGGGCTGATCCCTGCAGGCAGCAGCAGGCTGTGAAGGGACCTGGCATTACCTGTACACTGCATTTTGTGTGTGTGGCTCGACACAGCACAGCGGGAGCAAAGCAGCAGAGCTGAGGCAAGGCTCTCAGGTGTGGTGTTCCTCCTCAGCTGCTGATAGCCCAGGAAGAGTATTAGAATACAACAAGCAGATAATGATCCTTCTCACACATAAAACCCCAGCTTCCAGTGATTCTCGAGCTAGGCTATTGGTATTCAATAGAAGATTGGGTTTTGTTCCATAATATTGTCATTTATTCCTATTGTATTTTCAATATGCACTGTCCGCTTTGAGAAGGATTTCCTTTCTTTACAGCTATATTCAATTGCTGAAGTTACTCTGTGAAAGAGTGTGTGTAAATGCTCCATTTATATCCTGTTTAGGTCTATCAGATGTCCTTGTGTGTAGAGAGATGTAAGTGGGAACAGAGGAGCTGTGTCTGTGAAAGTTCCTGTCTGTATTTCCTTACAGGAATGCTGTCAGTGCTGCCTTGTGGAAGAAATACAGTGTGACTGCCAAAGACATTAAAATCTGTCAGTAATAACTATTACTAAGGATGACACTGGATAAAATTTGAGAATATGTAGAAAAGTATGATATGGACATTTCCACTAATTTCTTTAATGTTTGTCTCAGGTATCCTCATTGAAATCAATTACTGCAGTTAACATAATAAAAACAGGAATGAGAAGCAGCAAAGAAATAGCCCATACATTAAAAACAATTATCTGCATATACAAAATGCGGTGTTTGTAAATAATGTGGTTTTTCTGAAGAAATGGAAGAGTTGCCATTTCTGGCATTCAGTATACTAACCTTTAGTTATAAAAAGACTTTTATTTTAGAAAATAAAGGAATGGATGATCAGCATATCTGGCATATGCATGAGGTAAAAATGAAAATTTGACTAACAGATTATTTCATAGAAAACTCTTAACTTTGACTAAACTAGACTACTTTGTAGCAGGCTTTTTCCATACATTAAAAAGAAAACGTGGTTTCAGAGGAAAAGCAGTTAGAGGTCTATTGAACCTTGACCATTCAATGCTGGCACAATATCAAACACACATCATTACAGTTTAGCACATGCCTAATCTAGCATTATTGCTAGTGAACTGCTTTGAATTATCCTGTGAAACACATTATATGGTCAGCTATCATTAGATAAAAATAATTTGATACAGTAACTGCTTCAAAGTCCTTTTTAGACATCTAAGGTTTGCCAAACTAGGCTGAAATGAATAATCTGAGAGATCATAAGAGTTCCAGGGGAATTTAGACATTGGACAACGTGACAGAAATGTATTCCATGTCTGAAAACTTTGACAGTACTCAGTGTTTTCTTATCTCAATATATTCACTAGCTCTGAGGTTTTTTTCCGACATATCCCTGAGCAGCTCACCATGAGCATTTGATGCTTGCTATTTTAAAACCAAATTCTGTGTTTAACACTACAAATTACATTTTATATCCTTGCTGTATAATTTTAATGTAGGCTGTAGAAGTTCATATCCAAAAAAACAGACTAGAAATCTTGCAGTTCAGAGCTCCCCACCTTCACTTGGCACATTCCAAGTCAGTCAGTTTTCCTAAAGGATCAAAATTAGGTACCAGTGCATGCTCAGGAATATGGTGGAGTCGAGAGCTAGTTATTCCTCTCACCTTTAACCTCTTGTGTGACTAGCTGAAAAGTGTTCAAAAAAAGGCTTAATAGCTCCAGAAGCCTGAAATCTAAAATACTGAAAAACAACCAACAGGCACAAAAAAACCCTCACAATATTTAGAAAGTGTTTTTTAGCTTCAAACAAGTGCAGGATAATGGGCTCTAAACCATTGTCCCAGAGGACAGTAATCATAGCCAACATGTTTTAAAGCTTTGAAATATTGTTTAGCCTATCCCTTTTAAGAGATTCTTTTTTACTTGCCTGTTCTGAAGATTGCTTAAATCTTCACTGTGGTCACACTTTCTCATTTTTCTAATGAGCAGTTTCTGGCTTATGAGCATTTTGTGCTATTGATTTATTTTTTCGTACTCCTTAATTAGCTACATTGGCCTTCCATGCCCTTTCCTCCTTAAACCCTTGTTGAGATCAATTTCAATTAAAGATGGGTTCATGACACAGAATTCTGGTCAGGATCTTGACTAGGCAAATTTAAGAGTTTGTGTTCAGTTTTGTGGCTCAGGGAATTGTTTAACTATATCTGCTCTAGCTTGTCTCTCCTTTAAACCTTGATCTAAAAACTTGACAATGGATGAATGTGCCTTATAATTTGTTTCTGCATCATAAATCCCAGAATTAGTGATTTAGTAAATTATCACCTAGAGGGTATTAGTTTCACTCGTTTCTTTTTTCAAGGTTGAGAGATTACAGAATGCAGTACTCTTGGTTTTTTTCCTCAAATTCAGTATTTCTATTTCTGTAGCCTTATGTTCAGTCACAGACCAATACTTAAAAGAAGACCAACATTGCTGAAAATAAATAAAATATTCCTTTGTTGAAGCATCATACCGGGTTACCTCCCCCATTTTTGGTGTAGGATCAATTCTACTCCTTTCTTTTTTGATTTGTTTTTTATGGGTTTTGAATGAACATTTTGTGGTTCACAAAATGTTTTTGTTTGCCAGATGCTGCTCAGTTGTCTTCACTAAATTCTATTTTCTCCTTAGTTCATTCAGGTTGTTATTTATTCCCAATATTCTGTACAAAATGGCTCTTCTTTTGTGGAGACATGGAGCCTCAATGTGCTTTCCACTTGACATGAACTGCAAGCATCACAAAGTTTTATATTCCGCTTAAAAGAAATTCCCCATGCCATGGTACAGCTAAGCCTCTAATCAATGACCTCAGCTGACTTCAGTGAGTCTTCTAACAACAAGAAAAAGATTTTTTTTTAATGTCATTTTTCAGATCCAGTTTAAAGCAAAATAAATTACCAGCTTAGAGGCACAAGAAATGGTATCTCAAGTTTCTCTGAAGAGGTGAAGATGTAAGGGATAGAAGCCTATAACTGAAGGTAGGAAAAGGAAGGATGCAGCTTAAAGCACTTTATAAGTTCTTAAAGGTTCATAACATAGACTCAAAATACAGGTTTCTTCTTGAGAAAAAAAAGCTTTCTGGTTTTTTGTTTCCCATTTTGTTTTCCACTGACACAATTTAGGTTTAGTGCCTACGATCAAATCACCACTGAAACTCTGATGACTTTCTAAGAACGAAGTCTAAGGGACAATTCCCCCCCTCCCAAATTACTCTGCTCCCCGAGGCTCCTCGCTGCTGGGGTGGTGTGAGGGGCAGAGAAGGCCTTGACATTGTGTAAGTGCTGCTCAGCAGTACCAAAAACACCCCTGTGTTATCAGCACTGCCTTCAGCACAAATCCAGCACACAGCCCATAGAAGACATGAAGAAAGCTAACTCTATACCAGCCAAACCCAGCATGTATGTGCTTCTGAAATTTGTCTCTCCTTGGGGTCAATTACCTCCCTGGAGCTCTGAGGTTCATTTTTAAATGAAACAGAAACAGAGCAAGTCCTCTCCTGATTCCAGGGGCCTTTAAGTAAAGGAAAAAAAAAATCGTTGTTTGAAAAGGAGGCAAGAGTAGAGCCAGCCTTATTAAATCTTGATTATTTAATGGTAAACTTGAACTGTTGGCCTCCCTCTGTTTTAAGAGGTTTCCATCAGTATTTAACTCTTTGGATAGAGACATGATCAGTGGGCTAAAAAGCTTGACAGACTAGGAGACCAGCCCTGTTGATCTGAGAAAGCAAGATTCTTCAGATGGAGAAAGCAAAAGAGAAACCTCTTGTTCTGTTTTTTTGCTGCTAGGACAATTTCTGCATTTTATATTGAAGAATCTCTAGAAAATTACAGGACCTCAGGCTCCTCCATACCCTTAGTTAACTGGTTGGTTACAGTCAGCCTCCTTCTTTCTGTACCTATTCCAGTACCAATGCTCTTGGCTGCTTGCTAATCTGATTTCTGTAGGGTATGGAAGCAGATTATTAAGGAACTCCCTGGAAGTGGATTTGTGTTCAGATATGTAGACTTGAACTTCCTTGGGACACACAGAAACTGGAAGCAAGTTTCTCACTTTGCCAGCCTACCCTCTTACCCTCCAGCCCCACTTACAGATTCCAGCAGCACAGGAAACTACCTGTCCTACAATTTGCTTTCCAGCTGGTCAAACCCACATTGCCACTAATCTCAGCAGTCAACAGAGCTGGATTTTTAAAATGATAAAAATTTATTATAGTCTTTGAAATTTTGTCATATATAGATACAGATTGCCTTTAGAAAATAACGTTTTTGTGATCTCTAGCTGGGTCACATGTAGAGCAAAGTTCATGGTCACAAGTCTTCCATTTAAACACAGCTGAAAACCCCACAAAACCATATATATACCTTCTTGATTCTGTATTTACTCTTAATGTTGCAGCCATACTTTAGCTATCTCTACCAAGCTTGGAACATATTGAGTTTATTGACTTACCATCAGTTCTTGGAACAGAAAGGGTTTCTGAATTAGGCTACTACATAAGGCTGATTCATGTGATGCATCTATAAGCTATGTTTATTCTAACAGTTTTCAGTCAGCTGGCAAACTTCCAAAACATTTCCAGGGAAATGGAGATTTTTCAGCATCAGCAATTTTAGACTGTAATTGTTGCTCATACAATTTGGGAACAAACTGTGCATCCCTGCAAACCTGTGAAAGTCAGTGTTGTAGGAATAGATGGAATACATTGAGATGTTTTGGCAATGAGGATCAAAATTTGAAATAACTTTCAACAAAAGAAATATGTGACACAAAATAAATAGAATAAAATTCAGTGAAGTTAAACGGCAGAAAAGGAATAATAAAAATCACACTGACTAGGCCTCAGGTCTTGAAAACATGGCCTGGAATTTAGGAACAAAAAATAAATAAATGCACTAACCCTACAGTGAGAAAAGGCAAAATTTTAGCCTAGTATTACAAACAAAAGCAACATGAAAACTAATTGACCTGTTCCATTAATTAATGGCAAGATGCCAGCTGGAGAGGCTTAAGAAACAGTGGATCAGCTTGGGAAGAGCCAAAGAACCACAAACAATTAAAAGGGCTAGAATATGTGCCCTCTTAAGGAAGATATAATAAGTTATTTTTGCTGAAAAAGTAGATTAGAGAAAACTTTATAACAGCATTCAAGTGCACAGAAATCTCTGGCAAAGAAAAGAAAAACATCTATTTTTCTTCTCTTTCTATACTCAGGATAGAACAAGGAAAAATGACCTTGAGTTATAGCCCAGAAGATTCAGATAGAGGGAATTTTCTTATAGTAAGGCTAGACAAGCGCTGGAATAGATATTTTAATAGGGTATGAAATCTCCATTTCAGAATGCTTATTTAAAAAGATTAACAACCTTATCTAAGCAGGATGGATGAGGGGGTAATGGATAGTATTGGACCAGGCAATCTCTGAAGATCTCTTACAGTCCTATTTCATATTCTTCTCTGTACACAAAATTTTATTAATTAAAAGTATGTGACTAAAACCTGAAAAATAAAGCATCTCATCTGATAACACAACTTACTCAGTGGAGGGATACACATGTGCTATTTGCTGACACTGCCACTTCATAACTGCTTTGCAAATCCACATCACACTTGGGATCACAGAATCACAGAATGAACTAGGTTGGAAAAGACCTTTGAGATCATCAAGTCCAACTTATGACCTGACACCTCCTGATCAATTCAACCACGGCAGCGAGTGCCACATCCAGTCTTTTTTTAAACACTTCCAAGGACGGTGACTCCACCACCTCCCTGGGCAGAGGATTCCAGGGCTCAATCACTCTTTCAGTGAAAAGTTTTTTCCTGATGTCTAACCTAAGCTTCCCCTGGAGCAGCTTAAGATTGTGTCCTCTTGTTCTGTCAGTGGCTGCCTGGGAGAAGAGGCCAACCCTCACCTGGATACAACCACTTTCAGGTAGCTTTAGAGAGGGATAAGGTCGCTGTAAACACCATTCTGGGAGATTTAGTTCAATTTGAGTGAATAAACTCAATTCCCTCTCATAAAGTGATGTATTCAAAAAGACAAGGAGAAGAAAACTACTGCAATGTAGTATTTTCACTAATTTTTGGCTGTGATTCATAAAATGTGCATTTCTTTGGCACAAAGATAAGTTAAAAAACCCAGTGTAACATAACTGATGAAAGTGCAGAGAAAGGACATTACTTTCTTCCATCTACCTTTCTCTTTCCCTTCATTTTGTGACAAGGTTATTTTCTTTTTAAGAGCAGCTTTTGATCTGATATTTCAACAAAGAAACATTCATATTTACATTTTCAAGGTACTGTTTTGAGACTTGTCTAGAATAATGAAGCCCCACATTACTCCTTGACATGCCAGTCATACTGTCTCTTTGGTAGATAAGCACACAGTTTGATAGACTATAGTGAAAATACACCAAAGAAAATGTATCTCTGCAGGAGCAAACATGCATCCTTGTGATGAGTGGAAGACTAAATGATAGGTATTGTTTATCTTTCATAAGGACATGAGACCCTGAACACTGGCAACTTTGGCTGGTATTCTAGAATACAGAGTGGGTGTTTGTGGATGCTGTATTCAGGAAGGTTTTTGGGTTTTTTTTGCTTTCAGAATGTCTTAACATCTCCCAGTCCCTACTCCTCCAGTGCATCACTGGCACAGGGAAGTTTTAAAATGCACATGATAGCTGTTTTATTGTTCAAAACACTGATCCCACAACTGATCAAGTAGGACACTCAGTATTCTTGCTGTGGAACAACTGTGCTTCAGACACAGGACGGGGAAACTGCTTTTTGTCAACTTTTCCTGCAAATTAACTGAGAAGTAGAAGTGTATTTCCAAATCTTATGAGAATTCCACAGTGTCTCTGTTTTGTTGCAGTCATGAGCATTTAAACCATTTTGTCTGTATGAGTCTGGGGAATTTTAATGGGGCTGCCTACACCCCCATTTAAAATATCCTGGGAAGGCATGTTCTTGCTCTGCAGAGAAGACTGAAGTCTTTTAAAAATTACCAACCAAACAGTGAGGTGCTCTTGCATTGGTTGTTTCACTAGGACTATAAATGTCATAATAGGGAAACAGGAAGGCAATGGGATATAGGACACCATAGGAACTCTTTCTGACCTCGTAGCCTTCAGTGCTTTGTGAACTTCAGTATCTCTTCGACTGTAATTCAGTGATGACATATCCTCACTTCTGCACTGGCAGTAGGCAAAGTTGATTGGAGAAAAGGACCTCAAGAGTAAGATAGGGGTGAACCAAGTTTAAGACAAAACATGACACATCAACGTCAATGGTACAACAGTGGACAAAAAGGTATGAGCTTTTTTTCAAGCTACCTCCCCTACACAGGCTTCCAAATCAATTCCCTACTAAAGCAACTGCAAATTCTGCTTGATTTAAGACATTAAATTTAGCATATTTATGCATTGCATAGGCATTTAGCATATTCAATCTCCATGGGTTTTTTTCCTAATGCTAGTTGAAAGAAGGCTCCACCTTTTCCCAGTTAAGGATGGGCAAGAAACTCCTGCTCTGAAAGAAGCAAGAGAAGGAAGAAAATTGCATCCCAAGTTGTCTCCCATGAGAAGAAACTGACTTTGGAAAAGCATCAGATCTCTTATTTGGGCTTGGATCTGCAAGCAGCACACACAAAGCTTAAGCCAGAAACAGAGTAACAGTGCTCAGTGGCAATTGCTTTATTCTCATCAGACTACTCAGGAAATGAAGGAAGGACCATGATAGAGGTAGTAGTGGTTAGAAAAGGATGTCAAAAAGTCAAATGTGTTTGGAAAATAATAGTTCCATGAAGCTCTCTTGTGGCAAAGCAAGCTAGTGGCATCCTAACTATTTTAGGAAAACTGCTGCCATTAGCTCTGGGGAGACGATCCTACCCCTCTGCTCAGATCTGGTGAGACACCTCTGGAGTGTTATACAGTGCTAGGATTCTCAGTACAGGAGAGACATGGGCACAATGCTGTGGGCTCAGTGACTGACACAAATATGACCTAGGGATTGGAGCATCTGTTATACAAGAAAAGGCAGAGAGAGGTGGGATTGTTAAAGACTGGAGAAGATTCATGTATCCATGTGTAGGCCAGTGGTAATAAACAAGTTGGAGCCAGACTTCTCAGTGGTATCAAGGGAAAGAACAGGAGGCAAGGGATGTAAATTTAAATATAGGAAATTCCATTGAATTTCCTATATTTGAATATAAAAAAACCTTTTTTTTTTTTTTTTTTTTTTTGAGAGTCATCAAACACTGGAATAAAACTGGCTGCCAAAGGTGTCTTGAAGTCTCCACTCTTGGAGACATTGAAATCTTGAGTATCCTGCTATACCTGGCCTTGCTTTGAGCAGAGGCTGGGTCTAGAGGAACTCCAGAGGTCTCTTCCAGCCTCAGCAATTTTGTGCCTCTGTGAATTGCCCTTCTTGCCCCCAGGGGAATGGAGATGTCTTATGTCTTCATTGCTGCAGAACTGTCCTTGCAGTTATGCCAACATGGTAGGCTGCCAGTATGAATTTAATCAGATTTTAATGCTGAATAATCAAAGAACACATTTGTCATTTTAAATATTGGATTATTCAGATTGTTCAAATTATGAGGAAGATTGATGAATTCAAAGGCTGAAACTCAGACCTCAGTTTAATACATGTGGATATGCATGACAGCATGATTTTGCATTTTAGAAAACAACTAACACATTAACAAACTTAGCAACTATAAAACTCTAAGCACAGCTCTGATCTGATATGAAAATCAATGAAAAATACACAGAGCTTTTCAAATATATTGTACTGGACATATCGCTGCGCTGTATTTATAAGGAAAATGGAAAAAACAGTAAAAAAATTATAGATCTGAAGAAAACAAAAAAGGATTTGTATTTTTCAAGGAACAAATGATATATAAATCAGAAATGTTGAAATGTTTCTATTTGCAGATAGAGTTTGCCACATCAGCAAAAATTATCTGATAATTATTAGTGGCTTAAAGGAGGTTGCAAAACTCAGGAATATCCACTGTTATACTCTGCAAGTCTTCTTCCAGTTCAAATCTGTCTCCCGTTTGAGAAGGGGAAGTGCATTTCATTACAGGTATCAAACCTGGGTAACTTGGTTAAAACTGACTTTTTAGCTATTCATTTTACAAAATTCTGCATCCAGCATAATTACAAAGATTATATGTATTAAGAACATTACAGCCTACTTGAGATTGGACTTTGTGTCTTTAGTGGTAAAATGGCATTGAATTTTAGATTACTGGTGATTAAACAAATGATTGTGCAGTATGGGTAGGTGGAACACCATAAAAATAATGATTTTTTATATATATTCAAATACATTCATTCATACAGATAGATCTGGAAATAGATGGATATAGATGATATAGATATAGATGATATAGATATAGATAGATAGGCATACATAAATATAGCAGGGGGGACATTTCCTGGTGGTAGGAATTTGTAATGAAAGTGTAGAAGGAACATGTGTAAAGAATGAAAGTCTTTACTTCCTTGAAAAAGAATTCTTTAGGGGAAAATTCTTATTTCATGAAGTTTTGTATTTCTTCTTTAATAAAATCACTCAAGTTGGATAAGATCTTGAAGATTGTTGGCTACTACCATTAACCCAGCACTGCCAAGCGCGCCACTAAACCATGTCCCTGAGTGACACATCAACATGTCTTTTGAACACTTCCAGGAATGGTGAATCCTGGAACTTCCCTGGGCAGTCTGTTCCAATACCTGACACCACTTTTCTTGAAGAGGTTTTTCCTAATATCCAATCTAAACCTTCTCTGGTAAAGTTTGAAGTAATTTTCTCTTGTCCAGTTGCTAGTCACTTGTAAGATGAGGCTGACTCTCTACAGCCTCCTTTCAGGTAGCTGTAGAGAGCAATAAGGTCTCCCTTCAGCTTTGTTTTCTCCAGACTAACCCCAGTTCCCTCAGTCCCTCCTCCTACGACTTGTGCTGCAGACCCTTCCCCAGCTCCGTTGCCCTTCCCTGGACACTCTCCAGCCCCTCAATGACCTTCCTGTAGTGAGGGGCCTGAACTGGACTCAGCACTTGAGGAGTACCTTCACCAGTGCCAAGCACAGGCCCTGCCCTGCTCCTCCAGACCATACTATCACTGATCCAGCATGTCCAGATGCCTCTGCAGAGCCTTCTAGCCCCCAGCAGGTCAACACTCACAGGTGACTTGGTGTCATCTGCAAACTGACTGAGGGTGCACTTGATCACCTCATCCAGACCATCCATTAAGTTGTTAAACAGGACTGGATCCCACAGTGAGCCTTGGGGAGCACCACTTAGGGATTGGTTATAGCATTTATCGCCACTGTCTGCGCCTGGCCATCCACCCAGTTTTCACCCAGAAACCATGTCCCAGTCCAAGCCATGACCACCTGGTTTCTCCAGGAGAATGCTCTGGGAAGTGGTGTCCAAAGGTTATGAAGGTACAGAAATCCAATGTGTCAGCAGATAGGAGAGGAAATCAGTCATTTAATTTGTGAGTTTTACAGATCAGATTTATGTAACAAAAAGGGAATATAATCCAATTGCTTAAAAGGTAACTTCTCAAACTGACTTCTCAAGTTATTAGTGAATGGAAACTGACATAGAAAATTTTGTGGTTTTGCTTTGTATATTTAGTCAGTGTATATAGAAATCCATGTTAAATTACAAATATTTATGAGTTGGACCTTTTGAAGTCACCCTTCATTAATGTAACATGATTGGGAAAATCAAAGAAATAGGCTGGTTTTTCTGGTTTTTGCTTTTGGTTTGATATCAAAATAAATACAGGGGAGAAGCCTCTGAACAAGAAAGCAATGAGACAACAGATAGATGAATCATTGCAGAGGCTCTGATAAAAATACACTGACCTCACTCAGACATTCAATCAAAAACCCAATCTTTTGTTGTTTGTATGAACTTTTCTTCAAAATGTGGCAATTAAAAATTGATCACCAACAGATTTGTGTTATGAGAGGTTCTTAATATCTCAGTTCAACTCATTTTTTGTCTTACCTCAGCATATAAACTTACAGAAAATAATTCACAGAATTTTTTGAGAGTATGCAATATATTTATAAATGATTTTGAATAGCATTTAAGAGTCCTCCTGTGCTACTGAGATCAACTAGGAAATGTATTTATCTATTAGTCCTAGAAATATATATATATATTTTAAAAATGGAGACATTTTAAGGAGTCACAATTTGAATTCTAAGCCCATCAGAATAAACCTGAAGTTCAAAGCCCCAACTCTGTGCCTCTGGATAGCTTATAAAAAACTACACTTAAATTGGATAGCTTATAAAAAACTACACTTAAAGCTGGCAAAGAAGAAACTCACTGAAATGAAAGGGTTTTAAAACCCACCCTTCTTAGAATTTTGACAATTGAGCCAAAAGTTATTTTTGATCTGTCTACATTGCAACTAGTGAATTCTGTTTTCCTCAACAAGGAAAACAGTTGGTGCTGAGGATCTGATATTCAGACTATAAATGTTTCAGAGGGCTTTTCCTAGGAATAGGATGGCTTAGTCCCTGCTAGGAACCACAGTCTAGATTCTTTGAAGAGTTGTTGAAGAGCTGCATGGATGGTGTTGGTGATAAAGGGCATGGCTTCCATATCTTAGATGACAGGAAGCAGTAGGCTACATCATCGTGCTCCTCTGATCCTCTCCTCTGCTCTTTTGCTCTCTGAAACAAAAGATATGAGTTATTTTGCCACAGTGGATGAAAAAAATCTGTGGATGCTTTACTGTGGATGAAAAAATCCTTCTTTGAGAAAATAAACTGGCAAAAAAGAAGCTCAGATTTATAAACTTTCATTCTAAAGAAGGCAAAAGCTCCTAATTCCTTGGTGAGTAAAAGCAGTTCCTCAGTCCCAACTGAAGAGAAAACACCAGGAAATTTATTATTATTTCTTATTTCCAGAGAAGCTGGACCCTCTGGACTAGTATTAAGGAATATTTGCTGTATGCCATATGAATTCCCTCTGTAGGTACAAGCTCTCATTCACCATTTTTCAGATGGGTCCTCACGGAAAGGCGGCACTGAGTGTCTAAGATTAAAAAAAGTAGCAGCGTGCCCCAGCTTGAACAAACTAGACACTTACACAGCCAAAGTGGCAGAGGATCCTGGCAGGCTGAGGTACTGTCAGGTTTGGGTACTCTAAGCAACAGTTTCGACTTTAATTTTGACTGTAGACACGGAAACTCAATGGCTGATTCTGAAAAGGGTTTGTAATTTGTATAACAATTATCCCTTGGGAGAATGAATGACTAGTACAAAAAACCCAAAACATTAATTTCTAACAAAAACTATTCTTTCCTTGATATTAGAACTTTTATTGACAAATATAGCAGGGAGGTACAATTGATTTTTTCAATACTATTCTTTATCAGCAGCGTATGCAGTCAAGTATAATTTCTGTAGGTCATCCATCAGTTCTCCTTAAACCTCTGATTTAATCCCTGAAATATCATCAGAAGTGTGAATTATTTCAAGACTCCAGGACTGACTGAGAGCAAATACTGCAGAATCAACAGTATGTTGAATATGAACTCATAACCACACCAGAATATCTGCTTCAAAAAATGTCAAATAGAAAAAATATTCTTATTTAAATTTTGAAGGGCAACTTTCCTGCTGCCAGGCTGTATTTTAGGAAACTTCTTGAGGAGGTTAGTCACATTCATTTTCCCACCTAGTGAAGAGGGAGATTCCCTCTGAGACTGAGTCAAGGTATGTGTGAATGGGAAGACTGAGATTACCCCCATGTTGTGTCTCTGCTGATTAGAGTGAACCATGCACAAGTGTGCTTCATTTTCCTAATCCTGCTTCCCTCAGGAGAGAAACCAGGCCATGGAGACTGACAGATATGGAAGTATCTGCTGATGAAGGCTCTAGCTAGGGTTTTGTGAGGATGCATGCTCTACAATCAGTCTAAACAGACCTTTTCTGATTGGGTCCCTGGTACTCTTTGCATTTTTTGGTACCTCAAACACTGGGCGTACTCTCTATTACTTCCTTACTTCCGTTTAACTTCTCTTCCCACAACTTTCCTCTTTCTCACCTTCTTTGTGGTGCATTGTTTAACCCTTAATGTCCAGCTATTTTTTTTCCAAAGGTGACTGACGCTGGTCTGGTAGTTTTGACAGCACCTCTTGGAAGGTTAATATTGCAAGGGTCCCTCTCCAGAAAGAGAAAGGATTTCTCTTCTCTAAAAGGGGAGATAAGAGTAGGTCTAAATAGCTTTAAAAGGCATTTCTTCATTCACTGAGGACAGAATGCCTCTAGAATAATTAACTCCACTCCAGTGAAGTGAGCCTTTCTTCTAATTACCTTCTACCTAAATACCATAAGCTCTTCAAGTCAGGGGCTTCCTTTCATGTCTATAAATGCTAAAACCACCAGGCAGTAGTAGATTAAATACATATTTAGATACTATAATTAATATGATACCTTGTGGCAGAATTAAGCTCTCACTCAATATTCTGAATTCTTCCCTCTTGAAGCCTGTAAGGAACAGACATGTGATCCAGGCAACCCATGGAATAAACTTCAAGTATCTATGGGAGGAGAGAGCATCTTCTCCCTTAAAGATGTGTGGTCAAGGACCTTTTCAAAAAGGGATAATAAGCATAGATGGAAGACATAAACAAGAAGATGCAGAGACACAAACCTGACAGACAAGCATAATGGAGACAAAGAAAATAAACAAACCTGTCCAGTGCCAGTAGTTTGTGGGCTATCGAGAAGCTGCAAGCAAACCTGGACTTTGTAAACCTGAGAGTGAATGAAGATGGAAGGGAGTCAATGGAACTACGCATAATAATGAGGGAATATGCAGGGGAAGGGGGAGCAGGGAGAAATGAAAGGGGAAACTGATAGAAAGGGGCATAAAAGGGGTTGGTTGCATGTAAAATGGAGCCATTAACACACTTGTGTGATAGAGCCCTGCAGCTGATCATCACAATTCAGCCTGTCATTTTATTACGTACTGTAGCTCTGCATGATCTCCCTGCTGTTCCACACGGGTGAGGGCAAGGTCTGAGTGCTGCCTGCTGGGGTTCTGGTGTGGGTGAGACACTGGGTCAGCAGGGGCAGCTGAGGCAGGACCATGGCTCACAGCTCACATGCCTGGCACCAGCTTGGTGGTGAGGGGGACAAGTGTCTCTATCACTCTCAGGATGGGTGTGCATCTGTCATTCCACAGCAAACTCCAAGCTGGACTCAGCAGCAGTCAGATGCCCCATGTTGGGCCCAGAACATCAGGCAGGTAGAGTCCATGGGGATGGGGGGCTTTGGGGTGCCTGTGCAATGAGAATGTGAGTCTGCATGTCATTTTGCAGCAAGCCCTGAGCTAGACCAGCTGGCAAATTGAGGACACAAGGGGTGGGTAAGCGAGTCTGGAGTCCTGGCAGGGGCGTCAAATGGACAGAAAGGTCCTGATGTACTCAGGGAATCTGTGACTGTGTGTGTGCTAGTGAGCCTGGACACTGCTGTGTGTGAGCCCACACAGGAGACCTGCTGTCCCTGCCAGCCCCAGGGAGGAGGGTATGGTGCTCTCTGTGCTTCTCTGGTGTGATGTGAGTCCTGTCCATGTGCAGCATCTTTGTGCAGCCAGCCACATCCATATCCTCTAAGTGTCCTGCATGTCTGGGACAAGGGTTCAGCATCCCTAGGGGAGGAACCTGAAAAGGAAAAGGGGCAGCCATATCTCACAGCCTGGGGCAGAAACCCCACCCAGGTCTCTGGGGCACCAGGTTGGACTCCAGAGGTGAGGCAGGAGAAAGTCTTGTGACAGACCAGCAGGAGGTGGGAGCTGCCATTAACAACTCTTTGCAATAACCACAGTCAATTTTACCATAATCAATAATCAGTAGTCAATGATACAAATTTTTGATCTTTAAATCTTCTGTTAGTCTACGAGAAATAATTACCCTCTTTTTGGAAGTTATTTGTGAAAAAAAAATTATTAAAGTACTCTCTAACTTATGTGTATCCAAAATGACTTTTGGAAAAGGTCCATTTAACATTTCCAAGAAACATTATTTCACATAATTTTTATATTTAGGAATAATTATACAGTTCTACATACGTAAGAAAAAGGGAAAGTAATTATTTCTTCAATAGATCTAATTACAGAAAGGTTTTGTGGAAAATGGAAATGTCAGCTTTCAATTAAGTTCACGTTGGACTCACATTCCAAAATGCTTGTTTAATCAAAAATAAATATTCGCTCAATGTAGTGTATACTGAATAGTTATAGTAAGAAATTATCACCAAACCAGAATAGGAAAAGGTAAGTTCCTACATTTTCTGAGATTCATTCACTGTTTCATTGTTTCTGGTTTCATTAATACATTCCTGCAAGGAATCATTACATAGATTAAATGATCACACAGAAACATACTTTTTACTCTTTCTCATTCACTCCTACTTCAATAGCAGAGAAATACCTTCCAGTCGTCCAGATGCAAAACACCAGAAAAAAACCCTTAAGAGGTGTCATGATAGCTACCTTTCTCAGTGTCCTGAGCCACCTTATGATACAGTATTTAAAGAATGGAAGAGAAAGTCCAATGCTCATCCTACTAAACCTTGAGCCTCCCATTCAGGAACGCTAGACTTTCTGTACCATCATGTAACCCTCAATTAAAATCCAGGTGAGAGGAGATGTAGAGACTACAGCAGTCACCTGCAACTTGCATTCTTTTCAGAGTGCAGCCCACTGATATGGGATGAACTGTGGGACCATGCCTTCAACTGTTGATCTTGAAATAAATACATTAATCTTGTCTTCTTTTCTGTTACTTGTTTCTTAATTAAATTCTTAATAAAATTCTTAATTTATTACGAATTACAGATGCACAGGTGCAGAATACACCTTTTTGGTATGCAAGGGCTGTCACATGAAAAGTAAACCAGGGGTGGGTGATTGATGGTTGGGTTCTTCAGCACAGCTCCCTAGCACTTCAGGATGGGGTGCAAAGCACCACAGTCTTAGAGGCATATGAGACATTGTTCAACTGAGAACAGCAGGCAGGAATATTAACACTTTTGACAATGATTACTGAATTTGAGATGCCTATCTGCAGAGTGAAAAAATGAATAGGCAGCAAAAATTTCTGTAACTACCAATTTTTAGCACTCTAGAAAATCAGTCTGTAGGCATATGAAACTGGGGAGCTGAATCTGAGAAGGACTACTGACTGTATCAGTCTCTACTGGTAAGACTGGCTTTTGATTCTTCCAGGCCCTTAAGATCAATGGGACAATCTGGAGCAAGGAGGACTTTTCCTTGGAGGAGGAGGACCTGGTTAGGGAATATTTAAACAAACTGGACATCCATGAGTCTAAGGGGTCTCATGTGATACAACAATGATTGATTACTTGGAAGTTGGCCGATGTTATTGTAAGACCACTCTCAATTGCCTTTGAAAAGTCAGTCAAGAGAAACTATTGAGAGGTAGAAGGGACCAAATATAATTCCTATCTTCAAAAAGGACAAGAAGAAAGATCTGGAGAACTACAGGCCAGGAAGCTTCACCTCAGCTCCTTGGGAATATGACAGAGTAGACATTTTCAAACGTGTATTACAAGAAGCTGTTTAAATCTAGCCAGCATGGATTTACAAAGGAGAAATCCCTCCTGACATTCCTGATAGTCTTCTGCAATGAAATGTCCAGCTGAATAGCTGGGGAAAGACCAGTGGTGGTTGCTCATCCTGTTGTTAAGAAGATAACCCACACTTTCATAATATCCTTTGCAACAAACTGGTAAAGGTTGGGTTATGTAACCAAAATGAACTGTTTGACTCAAAGTGGTTTGATCAGCAATGTGATGTCCAGCTCACCTGTGGTGTACTGGAGGGGTCAGTGTGAGAGGCAGTATTGGTCAACACTGTCATTACAAGGGGACACAGTGGTCCCTCATCAAGCTGTCTCTGCTGAGCTAAAATCTAAAGCATTGTGTCCAGTCCTGGGCTATCCAGTACAAGAAAGATGTGTTCATAATGAAACAGCTCCAGTTCAGGAGACAGGAATATCTAACACACAAAGGGAAGCTCAAAGAGATGGGATTGTTTAGAGAAGAAAAGGCTGAAGAAGAGGAATCTCGTCAATATGATGTGATATGTAAACCTCATGAGAGGATATAAAGAAGAGGGAGTTAGGCTTTTTTCATTGGTATTCAGTAAAAGGAGAACAAACAATGAGCACAAACAGAAATACAGGAAATTCCATTTAAACATGGAAAAAAAGTTTATTACTGCAAGGATGGTGCCCTGGAACAGGTTGCCTAGAGACGTAACTCAAAACCTCCAACATTTTTTCTGGAAAACGCCTGCAGGGGACTGGGCCACCGTAAGCAGGTCAGGGACCTGACCACTTTTGCTGTCCTTGGCAAGTAGGGAAGTATTGTTTCAGCAAGGAAGGATGAAAACATGTTTGTTTGCCTTATTTTGAACTTATTTTATATACTTGAATGCTGAATCAAAAGACTCAGCTGTGAAGGTAAATATAACCTGAGGCTCTACAAATCAGGTTGAGTTCACAGAGAATGGTAAAATAAAAACAAAAATGAAACAAAACCCAACCAAACAACACCAAAAATTTTCTCTGAAGGTTTGTTGAGTTCTCTGATCAACTGAAATGCCATTATGTCTTTTATGAATAACACTAAAACATAGACTGTCATAGCACTTAAAATTATGTTGGCCTTGTGTGGAAGCACTGATGTCAATTCCATTTCTATTGACTAGAAATTAATCAGTGCAGAAATGGTTGTTCTTTCTTCACCCAGCTAATTTAGAGAGATTTAACAACAGAACATTATGTACCTTTTGCCTTTCCTTTTCTGTTCCCATCTGATGGCATTTCTCAAAAACACAGAGAAACTGATTTTCTGTCAGCTCCTGCTGAACACAGCAGCTATCGAATACAGTAAGGTAGCCATGAAAATCTGAAAGTAAATGTGAAGACAATATATGACAACAGGATATTTTTTTTAATGGTGTATTGGCCTTCATCCATAAAGAAAAGAAACATCACTGCTGGAGTTGCTAATGTTTGGCCAGTAGATCAGCGATCACACAGGTAAAATGATAAAAGCACTAGTTATAACCATAGACAAAATTAGAGTATTTGGTGGAGGCAATTGCATTCGATATCACAAACATCCTGCTGCATTCAGTGGGATACTGGAAATATAATGTTATTTTTTCTATTACTTTTATCATGTCAAAAATGTATCAGGAATTAATTCCTCTCAGATTACTGAACCTCACCCTGGATGTCTCATGATAGCTTTCTTTGGAGAAGAGGCAGGTTATCTGCACTGATTGCTTTCTTTTGTGTCTGCACCAACTCAGTCTTCATGGAAAGAAGCACTTTGTTTGTCAGCTACAGCCATTCAAGGTACCAAAAAAAAGCATAATTTGGATGTTCTTTGAGATATTGGCAACCAGTTTTGTCGTACAAGGGCCAAAACCCTTCATTGAGATGACCAAATACATCTTTCCCTCTGAATTACCCAGAGTATAGACTAGACATAGCCTTAAAGGCATTGAAGAAGTTAAGGAGAGGTATCAAAGGAGAGTCATAAAAGCATATGGGGACAAATGCAAAAAGGTAAAGCTTGGTAAAGGATAAGAAGAAAGGAATCCACCAGTGTGCTAGTAATAAGAGGATATTTTGGTAAAATATGGTACCTTTTTTGCATGGTACTCAATACTTTATTTGGGGTCTCAGTCTTCACAGTAAAAATTGGCTTTCAGTCATTCTCACGTACAGTCTGAGAACACAGAATCATAGAATTATGGAATAGTTTGGGTTGGAAGGGGCATTTTAAGGTTGTTTAGTCCAGGCCCTCTGCAATGATCAGGAACATCTTCAACTAGACCAGGTTACTAGAGCCCCATAAAACCTGCCTCGAATCTTTGCAGGGGTAGGGTATCTACCAAATTTCTGGAAAACCTGTTCCAGTGTTTCACCACCCTCATTGTAAAAAAATTCTTCCTTATATCTAGTCTAAATTTACCCTTTTCTAAGTATAAAACCACTTCCCCTCGTCCTGTTGCAAAAGACTTTCCTAATGTCTATTCCCATCTTTCTTATGGGTACCCTTTCATTACTAGAAGGCCACAATAAGGTCTTCCTGGAGATCCTCTTCTTCAGGCTAAACATCCCCAAATCCCTCAGCCTATCTTCACACAAGAAGATGTGGCTGATCATTTTCATGGTCTCCTCTGGAATGACATGCAATAAGTACATGTCTTTTCTGTGCAGGGGACCCCATATCTGCATGCAGCACTCCAGCTGGGGTCTCACCAGAGCAGGGTAGAGTACAGTGAGTAGAGCAGAGGGCCAGAATCCCCTTCCTTGCCCTGCTGGCCACACTGCATTAGATGCAGTCTGGGATGCAGCTGGTCTTTGGGGCTGTGAATGTACATTGCCAGCTCATGTCATCCATCAGCACCCTAAAGTCCTTCTCAGCAGGGCTGCTCTCAATCCCTTCATCCCCCAACCTTTACTGATACCAGGGGTTACCCCAGCCTGGGTGTGACACTTTGCATGTGGCCTTGTTGAACCTCATGATTTTCTCTTCTCAAGCTTATCCAGGTCCCCTGCTGTGTCAGCTGCACTGCTTGGCTTGGTGTCTCTGCAAATTTGCTGAGATCGAGAACAACTTGAGTTGGGGAATTAACAGGTTAGGAGCTACTTAGAGAAGCTGATAGTAGTGAGATACATGGAGCTGTAAGAGATTAATTCAAGGGTGTTGAAATGGCATGTTGCTATGAGGAGGTTGACAATCATCTGCAGAAAGGAGATGACAGCTGGAGAAATCCTCTGCCAGGTGGAAAAAGTTTAAAGCTATGCTTATCTTCATGAGAAGTAAGAATCACATTGAGAACAGTAAGCTGATCAGCCTCACCTCAGTCCCTGGAAAGGCCTCAGAACACATTTTCTTGCAATCTATTTCCAGTTTATTGAGAGACAAGAAGATAATAAGGAACAGGTAGCCTGCAAACCCTGCTTAATCAACATGATTGTGATTATATTACCAGGTGAGGATAAATAAAGGGTGAAGGGCTAAACTGGAGGGCTTTAATCCAGAGGAGATTTGAGAAGCCTTGAGAACTAAGAGAAGCTTTACAAAGTTCAACAAGAAGAAGTACAAAGTTCTGCTCCTGGAGAAAAGGAATCACTTAATAATAATAGGTGGGCAAATAGCTGAATGTATAGCAGCCTTCTGTATACAGGTGTAGGCTGTAAAGGACCAACAGTGTATGTGACATTGTAAGTCATTCTACATATATGTTACAGTCATACTGCAGACATCCTAAGATTAAAATGAATCTTTAATCTCTCTTTATAATGTATAGAAGATAACTGGTCATGGTTTTGGTTTTCTCCATGGGAAGGACACTTACCTAATATCTTGCTTTTTTTTTTTTTTAACTTCCTGTGAACTTTTCATGTCATTGGACAGGTCAATAATATCTTAACTCTCTCTAAAAAGTTTAGTTCTTACCTAATTAGTCATCACTTCTAACTTTGCATTTAATAGCCCCATTAAAAATATGGAGCTAGCAAAAGGGCTTGAAGAAAATACCAACAGGTAAAAAGGCAAAAGAAAGTGTTTAAAAAAAATTAAAAAGGAAAATCTGTAGCCCAGTGCAACATCTGAAGTATACGACTTTATATGTAGAAAATAAATTTTTATTTATTTTTGTTTTATGAGCAATAAAAATGTTCTGGCACAATGCAGCAGATTCAGGTCATGGCATCGTGTGGCCCAGACAAATTACACCTAATGCCCTTAAAGAAAGGAGCCAGAAAGCTCTGTGAACATCATATAGTTTAATGAATTGTTTATTAGGAATTAATCTTTGAATATGGAAAAAACCCTCTCGAAGACATCTGCTCATATATTTCCAATATTTAGACATGATAAAAAGAGTGAAATGAAGCATCACTTCTAAACAACACAATAGCTAATTCAGGGCCAGCAGCAGTGACTTTTCATGTAACTGACCAATGCTGGGTGACCAAATATATACTCACACCCCTTGCAAGGTGTTCAAAGCATAGTCTTAAAAGAGGGCAGATTCAGGGGAAAAAAAAAAGGAGCCTTGTGATGCAAAACTTGAAAAGCATACTCCATCCAGCTAGTCAGAGAGAAGCTACAGAGGTTACTTCTCAGTAACAATTCATGTGTGCTTGTAACTTTCATTGCAGTATATAGAGAACTATTTCAGACCTAGAGAAAAGAGCATGAGATAGCAAAGCTGCTAGAAGTTGAAGTCAGGCCACTTCCCTGAGGATGAAAATTAAATGTTGGAGCAATTCATAAGAGGTGGGGGAATGTTAAGCTCTTGCAGAGATATTGAATTTCATTTCAAAAGCCAGCCACTGATCCATCTCCTGGGAGCAATCCTGTAATCAGTTCTCAGAGCAAGCCTGCACAGATCACCATGTGGTCCCATGGCACCATCTGAGTTTCTCTGAGCTGAGCTGCCTTGGTATAATACCATGCTACATGAGACTGGGTCAGAGTCCTCAATGCATGTCCTGGTCCTGTGCCCAGACCTTGGCTGTGACCCCAGTATGGACCAGTGTCTCTGGAGCTACCAGAGCAAGCTTTGTCACACCTTGAGGCTCTCTGCACTGCTAGTGATAGCCCTGCAGGGGGGATAATTCCAGCCTGTTTCAATCTCTTCATTTGGAACCACTGTAGGCTTGTTTTGAATTCTGTCCCATCAGTGTCATTCACATTAGTCTGTGGAAAAAAGCACCTCTCAGACTGAGAACCTCACCCGTATCTCCCACTGTGTACATGGTCAAAAGATAGCTGCTCAAGTTGTATGTTAAAAGCAAGTGACCCCTTCTACACCACATTGCCAGAATACTGACAGAATGCTTTTGCAGAGTCCTCACGACTGACTGTTGGAAAGCAGCTGAAAATAACCCTCCTGTGGCTGCAAAAGGAGAATTAAATCCAACATTTTAATTATTATTAGGAAGATTAGACAACAATAAAAAGGAATAATTAGCAACATTTTAAGAGCTTGTTGTTATGAAATGTAATTCCAAAATCCTGTTCTCTTTCCTCCCTTTGAAGTAATAAATATTTTCTGGCTGTCCGTGCCTAAGCTTCCCGCCAGCTCCCAGCACATTGTGGCTGTGCTGGGACATAATTGACACCATTAACAATCTGTTAGTCAAGGTTCCTGGCAAATGGTGTTGGCAAACCTAGGGGTTGATAACATGGATTGACTGATATTGCATGCATTGAAGGGCAGCTGACACACATACCTCAGTCCTTATCTCCACACACCCAGGAGGTACACACATTTGAGCTACCCTGGATGGATCTACAGCATGCATTAATTCCTGAGCTGGGGCCAGGACATTGCTGGTATGCCCAGCTATGCCAGGGCCAATGCTGAGAAATGAATGGTGAGGAAAATACTGCTTGGGTCTGTCCTCTAGCCTGTTTAAAGAAATAAATGCACTTAGAGGTGTAGGCAGGTATCTCAGCAATGCTACATTAAGAGCATCACAATTACAGTGATTAAATTACAGTGCTATGAAAACACCCAGTGTGACTTTGGACTTGAATTCTTTGGTTTCAGGAGAGGACTAAAACTTAAAATGTTATTCTGGATAGCAGCCTTATTATGAGGGAAATATGTGGTGTGAACATAATGTTAGTGCTACCCAGCTGTTCCTTTCGCCTTCATCTTCCATTCTGTAAGTGCTTATATAGTAATATAACACCATAAAATACATGAGAAATAGCCTAAGAGTCTGACTGGTAACAGAGTATGCCAATACACCAATTTTTGATAGTGGAGGAAGCCCAGAAACAAGAAAAATAAACAGAGGGCTAAGCAGAGATTTCATGGGGCATGCTGCCTTATCAAAACTAAAAAGTGAAGTGTTATTTTGGTTTAGGTGCCTTATAAAGAAAATAATTTCTGGGTTACTGAAAATCTAGGATACCAAAAACATTGCATGTCTAAACAGAAGAAGAAAAAGGGTAAAGGATTCAGCCATAACAGTGTGTAAGCAAGCTCATTTCCTGTGGCTCAGAAATCACAAATAAAAGCAGAACATATTAACATGTCTCTGCAGTTATTTCTGTCTGCCATCCCCAAAGACTAATCAGCCTATGAATACTTCACATGCTCATCCCAGACAAAGATATACTTCATCAACTATGATAAATACGAAAATCAACTTGAGATGGGGGGGTGGTCTAACACCAGCTGGAAATTAGACTCCAAATAAGCCCCTGCCCTTCCCTCTGCCCCTTCCGAGAAGAGATGGCCAAAGGCAGAGGCTGTGGGTGGAGGTAACAATTTACTGAAAAGAAACGGCCTGGGAATAAGGAACACACAGTAACGGCAGCAATACAAATGACAAAAGTATAGGCAAGGAGAAGGTGCTTTATGCACAAAAGCTGTTCAGCACCTTGCCTTAGCTCTGTGTGGCTGCCGGGACAAAGGCAGCATGGAGGATGCTCCCTGTCAGGACAAAGGCAGGATGGAGGATGCTCCCTGTCAGGACAAAGGCAGGATGGAGGACGCTCCCTGTCAGGACAAAGGCAGGATGGAGGACGCTCCCTGTAGGTTGAGGCTGCATGGCCTCTGGGACAAAGACAGGATGGAGGATGCTCCCATGCAGCACCACAAGGCTTCTCCAGACAAAGACAGGATGGAGGATGCTCCCATGCAGCACCGCAAGGCTTCTCCAGACAAAGAGAAGATGGCAGGTTCTCCCCGCCGGTGGTTTTCCTGACTCTGCTGCTCTGTCACCCATGGGTACTTCCCACACCAGGACCACTTTTCAACACCACTCCTTGGAGCTATGTCTGGGGAAAATGGGAAGGGTACAGGCAGCAACAGAGGACAATGTCTGCAGGGCTGATTCCGACAACCTCTCCCTGATGGAGAGAGCAAGGCAAAACATCACAATTCTAGTGATATTCAAAATTTCATCATTTCTTCCCCCTTAAAGCGTGCTCCCAGTGATGATGTGGGTAGCAGAGAATGGCACCCTGGCCATGTCACATGGTGCTAAGCCACGTCCCCTCTCTGCATTCAGGACAGGTGGGATTCAATCTAAGATGAAGATATTTAAATTAATGCGCCTGTAGGCACATCTTATTCTTTGTTAGGATCCGTGGAGGTGGAGTTGTAGAGAAAGCAGCTCATCCCTCAGCAGTAACCAACAATGAAATTCAGCTGCCTAGATATTGAAGTCAAGTATTTTCTCAGTTGGTGTATAGTACAATACCTGGTTTCCATTTTCAGAGGGATGCAAGTCTCATGTAATCTGTGCCTCAGTAGGAATAATGCACTTCCTAGTGTGTCTGAACTGGCACTAGGGGACTACATAGAGGCAGCTGAATACTGCCCATAATACTGGTTCAACTAACTCCACTTGCTGAAAAGAAAACAACACATACAGCACGCCTAAACACCTAAATGAGAGTCTTGAACCAATTCTGCCTCCAAAATCTGTTACAAAAACTCAGTATGTAAGAAGCACGTGCTGTAACAGACTTTTTGCTATTAGCTGACATGGGCAGATGAATTATAAAATTGCATTACTTCAGCTGAAAGATTAAGACTAAATGAGGTGCAATTGCATAAATACTCTTAATTGGGATATATCCCATGTTTTCTTTAGTTGTTACAGGTTTCAGAGCCTTTTAGCTCAACTAGAGTTGATATAGTAGATCAAAGTAGGATAACTCATATTTGAAAGATCTCAGGAATTTATAATCTTATCTTCTACAGGTCAGCTGAGGTCTGACCAGGTTTCTCATTCCCTCATTTCATCCAGGTCTTGAAAACCTCCAGGGATGGAGCTTGCTCTATATTTTTGGACAATCTGGTCCAAATGAAATACAACTTCAAGCAGAACTCAAATACTTTGTGTGCCCCTTCTGAAGGTTATTTAGAGCTTAATTTTCAGAAATACGTAGGCATTGCATGCAGTCCTGAAGAGACTGAGAATGAGGAAGAAAAGGATTTAATTAGTCATCCACAGAAACTATGAAATTATGAGCAATTTTGCAATAAGTATCTTTAATAAGATCACTCTGGAAACTATGTTCTTGTTTCAGGACAAAAGATGAGAACAACCTCACAACAGATGACAATAGGTGCAGTGATCAGTACATGACACCAGACTCCACCTTTGCTCATAGTTAGGACTGCATGGCGTCCATCCAGGTCCTCTCAAGAAATTAGGTTGCAGATACAGAAAATTACCAAAGAGTGAGAAAGAGGAACCTCAACCCAGAAAGGGGAAGTTAACCTAAAAGATCTTACCAGCAATATTTAAACCAGACTGAATCTTGGGCCCTCTAGAACTAACACAATCCATTCAGCAAAGAAGGCACTATATCACAACTGGGGAACATTTGAGTTTACAGTGGTGTCTTTTTCATTTGTCTGCAGGTGTATTAGATCTTTTCTATTCACAGTAGGTTTCATTAGAGATGTTTGAGATGTGTTTTTAGTAAGGACAGTGACACTTAACCACTACGAAAAGGCTTTCTGAGAGACAAACAGGTAGTTCTTATCTCGTGATGTACCTATCATGTTTAAATTTGCTCATTTATAAAGTCAAATAAAACCCCAGTACCAAGAAATTATACTCACATACATCAAAATAGTTTAGCCAGTTAATGAATTGTGGAGATGTATTCATGACCAAATAACCAGGAACTTTAGAAGCAATTTAGTCAATTTGAGAAACAAATTTGGTTTGGCACTTTACACAATTGTGTAATGGAATGTTTAATTAAAAATTGAGCAACTTGTCCAACCTTTGTGTTTCCTGGCTCTGATTTAGCTAGGTTTGTTATATAACCTTTCCTTTATGAGAGCAAATTGCATTCTGTCTGTGACCTATGGAAACTTTTCCCACATCAGCTGTAGAGAGAGATGCAAGGTCACCATCCCTTATCCTTTTTCAATGGCCAAATGTCAAAGGAGCATGGAAAACATAAAAACCTCAAGGTCACAATCCTTTCCCCTCTGCTACAACTCCTTAAAAAATAAAGGATTTTTTAATTTGAAAAATTGGGGAAACTTTCATGGAGAGCATGAAAATTGTCAGCATTCAGAAGAAATACATTTCTTCTTAGTCCCTTAAAATCGCACTCAAGGCTCTCAATTCATTAAATCTGATCTTATGACTTACAAAGTAAGCTACAAATATTCAGATCAATGTAGAATCAGCAGCTATTAGTTCTTAGAACCGTAATTAGTGTTCATACTAGAATTTCCAAAAGGAAGGCTATTGCTGTTTACCATTTGGGATCAGTGGATTTAAAGTTAATTTTCATATGAAGTGATGCATTACTTTGCTTCAGGCAATACTGATTCAGTACACTAGAGTTTCTTTAAAGCTGTCAATCTTCAGAGCACAGAAACATACCTCTAATTGAGACACAAGCCAACATTGATTTTGGACATTACTTCTTGATTTCATAGCTTGTTAGGCAAAGTAAACGATGAAGGGCAAAGAGAGAAAAGGGGGATAAGAGCTAGGGATAATAATAATATGATAAATAGCATCTTTTAAAATTAAGTTTACTATTATTATATGAAAACAGCAGCTGGCAAATATAGTCAGCCCACCGAAAGTATGAATATGGAATGGGAAACTCAGCATCCATTCTCAACTACCAGCTGGAGCAGAGAGGTGTTGCAGCTTGCTTCCTGTAGTGCTTCCTGCTTTCACTTTAAGTCCTTTGGCATTATAAAGGTTTGTGTACCCATACAACCCCAGCAGTGAGTGCCTTATAGATGCTGCATCTACTTTTGTTATTTTCAAGGTGCATTTTAGTGCACCCAGACCCGGCCTTAGGACCCAGGAGAGATGACTGGGAAGAAGAGGAATTAGGTGAAACAGTCTGACTCATATGAGATTAAAATGCAAACAAAGAAGGAATTACTCACCATGTCTTCCAACAAAAGAATAAGGGCAATTATATAAACCCAGAGGGTGGCTGGTCATTCCAAAAGAGAAGGTAGTTCTTAGTGCAGGTGTAAGCTGTGTTCATTAAATACATATCTACCTCTTCATTAAGAGATTTTTGACCTTCAGGGTGGTGAACATTCAGAGTATCCCGGTCTCCTGGTGACCTGTGCATCTCCCAAAGGCCATTGGTGATGATATGATGCAGAATCACATGGACTGGTGTGGTCATCCTTTCTATTCTACCTGTCTGTATTTCCCTCATGTTGAAAATTGCCAACAGCCTTCAGATTCCCTCCTTAATGCCACAAGGGTGATCCCTCATAAGAAGCAGAAGGGAAAGAGCAAATACACCTCCTGATTCTAATTTTCCACTGTAGCTGCCAACAGGAGAGACAGTATGGCCCAGTATTTTTCCCTTAAGAATAAGCAAAAGAAAATGAACCTTCTGACCAGATACATTCTTCTGAAAGCAGAGAGCTTCAGGGCTTGAATGAATACTGATGAACACTGAAATATTCACTGAATTCAGCTGATTTTCCTGTGGAAAATATCTTGGGATCTTGTATGGAAATGAAAACAGAGATCATGGAAACCATGACTGCATGCAACTAAGTGAAAAACACTGAATTTTAAGAAAGTTTAACTATTTAAACATCTGCATAGCACTCTCAAATAACTTTGAATGAAATCTTCAAATATTTTGCTGAATATTTTCAGTAAAGATTTCATAGTCATATCATGGAGAAGCTAAACCTTAGCAGATGCTCAGTCCAACAACAATTGAAATTTATCTTGTAAACTCAATCAAATCTAACAAATGCAGAAAATCCCAGGTGGAAAAAGATATATTTATGCAAGTTTTCCAAAATAAGATGCTTTTGCACAAAATTTAAAGACATAAATATGGTTTTAAAAGTAGAAAAACAAGAAACCTTTATACTTGGTAATTATGTTCCAGTAAATTGGATCATTTTCAGGGTATGGATAGTAACATGTGAAATCCTACTGCATTAATTTAAAGGTCATGGCTTCACTGGAGAAGTGATTTCTCAGCATGTGTCCTCTGCCCTTGACTTTATTATGGTCTGCTCATTCCTAATATCTTTGTTTATCAGTTTGGTATCCTTGCTGGCTACATCATGCATTTTTACAGCAAACATTACAAGTTAAAGGGTAATTTTTTGGAAATGAAAGTCTGAAAGTTTGAAAGATTTATTGACTAAGGAAAAAAATAAATTAAAGGGTATCTGGCTCTTATTATTCAAATGTGTCTGCACTTATTCAGCTGCAGGTTGAATCTGGCTAAAATATTTCATTTGGCCTTGACTAATTTTTCATAATTCTCTCCTTCACAGAAACACATGAGAGCTGTATTTATATAAATGGATCTAATCTTCTGATCCAAAAATTAAAATGGCAATTTTAAGCAAGAAAAAATATATTTACTCAAAATAAAAGAGCATTTTAATATCTTGTGTACCTGCATTTTTAAGGATATTGATACTAAAAGTATAAGATCCTTTAAATATTTCACTTACATGCTACAGAGATTGACATTTGTAAAAATGTCAACCTCTGTAGCATGTAAGTGAAAAACCAACAAAAACTTATGATATTTGCACCAGTCTTGGAGGAAAAAAAGCAAGCGAGGGAACACGACAAAGCTATATAGTCACACTTTTATTAACAAGCTCTTTTTACTCACTAGATAGTGGTGGGCTGAAAATTTTAAGTCAAGGCCTCTACTTGATATTTTTTTGTGAATAAACTAATACATCTAGTTAAATCTCTGCTACTGCTTTTGCAGTTGTACATTTTGGAACAGAAAGTGTACCAGAGCAGTAATTCCCACTTCAGTTATAAATTGCTGTGAAGAGATCTTATTGTTATAAAGTGATATAAACTTTAATGGCTACAGGTAGAAGAACTTTATGTGATTATATGGTGTTTTGTGCAATTTTGTGACAAAAAACTTAAACATTTTGACAAAACTTAACAATGGATTTCACCTGGGACTTCCATTCTGCAAATGGTTCCGGGCAACAGAAAGGAAAGGCTAGTAGACAGAAACAGTTGTTAAAATTAGACAGCTCCTTAAATCCCTAATTGATTTGGCATTTACATTTTGACTCTCTGTGTGTATACAGAATACATGTTATGACGAATGATAATAAATTAGGTAGTCTAGACTGAACTGTTATACAAAATGCACTAGGCAGAAGGTGGTAACCTTCCTATTTCTGCCTCTGTTACTCTGAGTTTAGTGTTAGAAGTCATGTATTACATTTTATTAAGACATCAGAAAACTGCAGACGTGCTCCTAGGCTTGCCAAAAACCTGTGCAATTTGGATCAGCTCACCAGAGAGCTTAAGTGAAAAGAACTGGAGATTCTCTCTGGCGTTTTTTAAAGCTCAGAAAAAGTTTCAAAATGATGGCTCTGTCAAGCAGGAAAAAAATAATGAAAGATGGGCAATCAGTTATTGGTATAAGGAACAGACAGTTCTTGTAGGTAGAAATGTGTATGGAGGAGGGAGCAGGAAGGCTACCATAAAACTGGGAAATTGAGTTCATGATCTACTGATTAGACTGATAAATTTTCATACAAAGAATGAAAAAATGTTGTTGATGGTCAGAAGGCATTCAGATAACTACTGCATCAGGCAGGTAAAAACCCACCATTCCTTTGTACTGACACTACAGCACAAAAGTAAATAAACTTAATAAAAATAAAGAAAATAATCTCTTTGTAGGAGTGACTTTGCTCAGTTTGAACTAATGATCTCTAATGTGCCTTCTAACCCAAACCAGTCTTTGATTCTCTGATCCTTTGAGACTCCTATTGACTGGGAAGAAGTAGATTACCTGCTGAGTGAAGTGTGAGAAGATTTTGGGGCCTGATGTTTTGGGGCTTGATGTTTTGGGGCTCCATCTCTGTACTTGATTTTCTGTGTGACCTTGAATGAGGTATCCAAGGCCAAATGTACTTCTTATGCTTTATTCAGTCTTTTCATTAAAATGGATCTTTCCTTTCAATAAAGTAATGAGAATTGTTTTCCCCCTTTTCAGGCATTAATTCCTTTGGTTGAAATAACTTTTTTTTTTTCTATTTGTTCCATTGTGTTAACTGAGTTATATAAAATGTTAACTTAGATGCTACTAGACTGGGAAAAATTTGGCTCTGCATTGCAGGATTTCATGCACAAAAATGATGGCAGAAATGGCAGTCTGACTCGGGGAGATACAGCAAGACTAATTCATTGGAGCCTTTAAAATGCAGTTTGGAAATGAGAAAAACCTGTGGGATCTGGTTTCATGCAGATACAGTAATAGCCTTTCTGCCTCCTAGATGGAGCTAAAGCACTTGTCTCCTGTATCTTGGCTTGTGGGATGGAGGAAAGCAAGTAACATGACAAACATAATTGTTTTCTCTTGCATTTCTCGATTAGTATTAGTATTACCTGCAATTTTTTACATTCCTAAAGAATACATTTTACAGAATAAAAGTTAAAAAGCTTGGTCTCCATTTTTGCCAGGACAATCTTTTGTGAGTGTAAATCAGGATAAAGTTCAGGATAAAGCCATTTTCTGCTTCTCTGCAGGCAGAGACAGTGCTGCTCGCTAGGTACGTGCTTCAGCAAGCGCTGCCAGGTACCCAGTTCAGCTTCCTGCAAGACTGATACTCAGTTTTCTTCCCCCTAGTCCTCATAAAGGAGAGACAGAGGACTCCTGCCCCAGGACAGACTGAACGTACAGCCTAGATGAGATCTCTTCAGTGTTTATAAAGGAAGAGATGTCACACTGTTGAAAGGGAGGAATTTGAAAATAGAACCACAAAACAAGGTACCATCACGAGCTAAGTATAGACACAAAAGCAAAGCAAACCTTGCAGCTTTTTTTACAAGTGAACAAACACAGTTCTAATAAAACCTTGCAAACCCCCCCTCCAAGTGAACAAAACAGTGCTATTCCAACAGTGTATTCTGTTTCTGGGAAGGTCATACAGTGTCAGGAAAAGGATGTCCCTCTTTCAGAGTTTTAGTGAAACTTAAGTCATAAGCACATGCATTAGGTCTCTGTGTCTGTCTATGCAACTCAGTACGTGTCAGTATACTGAGACATTTAATTTCCACAGCCTCATTTGTGGTGAGTGCCAGCAATTCAGTCTACTCTACCTACCAACATTTTGGGTTGGTAGGTAGAGTAAAAGAAATGGAGGAGGGATATCAAAACAACCACAGGTGAAAGTGGAAACAGGAGAGACAGAAACTCTTCACACTGAACAGAAATACGGAAGATTCACAACAGATATTATCAGAGTCTAAGAACATTAAAAAAATAAAACTACCATGCCTAAAGAAGACTTTTTGGGTTTAAAAAGGGGAAGAGGATGAAGAGGTGGCTGGTGTCCAGTGCACCAGCTGCAGCTCAGTGTCAACTAAAATCTAGGAAAAAGATCCTGCCTATCTGGAAGACAAGGTAGTTAGTGAAACTATTATAGCAAGTTGGCAAAGCAGAGCCACTGCAGAAGTGAAGGTCAGACCTTGTCCTCAGCATTACTGGGCTTCTGTCTACGCTTTTGGACTCATGAAACAAGCAGATCTGAAGTGCAGCCAAAGAGGCACTGCTGAATCTTTATGCCTGGCATCTGGCCTGTCTGCATTGCTTATGATTTTAATGGCATTAATTTATTGCAATATCTTATGATGGTTGTAAATTATTTAATTTGATGCTTGAGGTAATTTTTAATTATTTAATTTGTATTTGTTCCCTTATATTGCTGCCTATATTAATCCATGACACTGATCCTACAATTACTTCCTTATTGGTGAACCTCTTTTCTACTGTGGACCTGCCTAAAAGGTCTATGCATATGACAAGGAATTTTCTCACTTCTTATAATTAAACAATAATTGTCTATAAAAAACCTCTATTTTTATTCTATACCTTATTCTCAGTCTATCAATAAACCATCAAAAAATAGGTTATTTCAATAATATTTGAGCCCTGATTATCACTAGAATTTGGTCCTTGAGCCTGGTCTTTTGGAGTGATGTACTCTACACAATATTTTTTTTGGGTTAATACATCTGCTTTAAAACCAGACCAGGTTCATATTTGGAGACTGAGCCCACAAGCCGTAGGATTTAGCTGTAAGAGTCATACCTCAACTCCTGACCTCCTAGTTGAATGTTATTATGCCATAAAACAGCATCATGTGAAATTCAGACTCCCTTTCAATATTTCAATATTTTTACTTCTCCAGGATGCCTAAGGATTGCAAATGCACAACACTGATTAACAGCCACATTCCATAACAACTCCCTAGTTTATAAACTGTGGAATATAACAATATTGATTTAACTCTGAAAAGTTACTTATAAAAAATTAAAATATCCCATGCCTTATAAAACATGTTATATTCTGTAATTGTGTATTCAATGTTTTGGCATTGGACTGAGTATAAAGCAGACTGAAATAAGGAGCATTATCTCAGTCTTTAAAGAATATCTACATAGACCATATTTTGTTCTCCTCTGGCAAAGTCACTGCTGAAGTCTTGGCTCTGTTCTCAAACTCGGCAAATGCAGCTCTTACCAACTCACAGACCTGGTAACACAGCTGAGGAAACTCTTTCAAGTTGTGCCCTCATGTTTACATCTCTCCTCAGATCTATGCTAATGTATGCCCAGATGTGCCTGAAGGATTAAAATGACATTAGTGCATGGTGCTTGTTGGCATTCAAACAACTTACAGGAAGAGATATTTTGTCCCTGTGCATTGACAGAGCTGCCATGGAACCAGTTTGCACTCAGGAGTGTCACGGCAGGTTGAAGGCTTAGCTAAGAAACCAAGCCCAAAGTCTAATCTATTGCTGAGCACAGCTGAAAACAGATGTTAATTAAACTGCAATTACTTCATAACAAGGCTTGCATGTCAATTGAAGGTAGAAGGGAACAACATGAAACTGATGTCCTGGATCATTGAACTATCCAGCCATAATGCCCAAAGGATACAGAGCCAACTGGCTTTGGGATTACTGCAGCCTCTGTGAACTGGAGCATCAAAATCCTAATGGAGGCAAAAGTAAGAAGGCATTCAGAGGCTTTTCTTCATGACTGTTACTTGAGCTTGAGCTGTAGCAAATTGACATTTAAATGAAACACCTGTTCTCACGGTGAAAGGGATTCCTCCTGTGCTATTAGCTAGCTGTTTGCCATCACATATTTTAGCTAGACCTGCAAAAAAGGAAGTGTGATCCATGAGGAAGCCAGACAGGTATGAGAAGCAGAGAAAATAGATTGTAGGGAATGAGACCAGTGGGAATACTGGTCTTGCAGATTAAAATGCTGCAGGATTTTATGAGCTACAAAGCACTCTGGAACACAGATATGCCCATGGAAGATAGAGATCAGAAAATTAAGTTTAGAAAAGTAAGTAAGGCTTTACAATCTCTTTACACCTTACAAAGGTAAGTAGCAATTTACAATCTCACTTTAAAATCAAAGACTCATGAAACAAACAGATCTGAAGTGCAGCCAAAGGAATGATGCTCGAAACACTGTAACTGCTAAAAGTGTTTGGGGAGAGAGATTGCAGAGAGATAACTGGGTGACTGTTTTGCCTTATCTTTTAAAACTAAAACCAAGAATCAGCAGAGACAGTAGATACGCTGCAGAGTTGGGTAATCTGGTATCCACAAAGAAAATCAAGGAGAAAATCTTTATAACAGGCTTATTTTGTGAGGTATAGCAGTCTAGTTTCTAGGACAGCCTGTTAAGAGAAAGTGAACTTTGCCTCCAAATGTTAAAGAGAATTGGCACGAAAATATCAAAACCATGATCAAAATTATGATGCTGATAAAACACAGCAAAAATTTATTAGGTCAAATCTGAAAAAAATCCAGGACTAGAAGACAACAAAACTATATTCAGTGACAAAAATAATAAATATTTTAGGTCAATGTGAAAATATTTTCAGAATTTTTTTGCTTTTTTAAAATTGCTTTTTAATAAAAGAGCCATTTTCTAACAGTAACAGTCACAGAGGGGAGTTATGCTCTGACAAAAGAAATGCTTTTGGAAGAGAACAGTTCCACCAGTTCACAGCAAAGACAGACAACTTAGTTCCAAACTGCCAAAGGAGAAAAGAAGACATCTTCGATAACATTTGCTGAATACAATGAATATGAGGCCTCATTCTATACATCATAACACATTGTGAAAGACATTAATTAATACATTGCACTATATTTGCACCCTTGATGAGCAGTTCCAGGCAACACTAAGATGTGGTACTACACACAGTAAAACAGTTCCCAAACTTTAGAGTTGGCCATAACCTAAGATATAATAATCACATGAAGGTTTTTTTTTCTGTCAGCAAAGTGCTGTACTGTGGGTAGAAAAGTGTCTCTTTAAGAGGATCCAGACAGCAATAATATCAGATTTAAGAGATGACAGCATTTAGTTGATGCATAATTCATTCCTGGAGATAAAATAATGCCTAAAAGGAAAGAGACCTTGTATTTTGCCATGAACACCCATACAGGGAAAAATACAAAGTGTGTAAAGAATACTTTGGTCACTCATAAAAGCAAACTTTTCAGACTTGAAAAATCACAGCCTTTTTTTAGAAAAGGTTGTGATAGGCCTCTACAGTTTTAAAGTCAAAAACTACAGGGTCAAAATTATCTCTCTGAATGCTAAATCATGCCACCAAGAATTATGATAAGTATTGACAGCAGATTCTGCAAGTTGTAACATGCTGTTGTTTAGCATATGAATTATTGGGTCACAGTACACGCCAGCATATTCAAATGTATTTAGTATATGACTGGAATTGAAAAGCAATGTATGACCCCTCTGGTTTCCCTGTCAGCATCAGTGGTCCAAGCTACAGACCAGCGTTCTGAAATGTAGAGGAAACTTGCTAGCTTCTTTCAAGTTCCCATGGCACAACAGGTTCTAGTTAGGCTTGACCCCAGGAAGTACTCTGCAGATTGCAATCAAATAAAGGATGGGAAAGGTGTAGAAAAACTGGATCCTGCAGGGAGGAACTCAAACTGCCTTTCAAACTGGAAAGGAAGAGGCTGGAAGTGTCACTATGACATCAGTATGAGTACAACAGGGCTAATGGGAACCTACCTGCATCCACACCTTAATTTGGTTTTACAAGCACTGAGTCCTCTGATGTTATTATTCCCCGTGCAGCACACAAAACAGGAGCGCCCTGCCCTCATACAGACAGACAAGGAAGCTCAAATAGGATACAAATATCTGGGATCTGGCCATGACAGGGAAAAAGAACTGGATGTGGACAAAAGCTCGTCTTCATCATTGAGATGGAAGACAATGGCTTCTGAGGTGCAAGCCTTAGTGAATACAATGTATTAAAAGTCCCAGATTAGCCCTAAGTGTTTGTTATGTAAATATGGCACACACAGGGCAGCAGGGATGTACCAATCACATCAAAAATTTCTACAGCATTTGCTCCACACTGCATCCTAGCAAGTAAATACATTCAATAAGGCTGGTGCATACTGCCTACACATCTGCCATTCTTCCAGTCTTGGAGCTGGCTCAACCATTTCTAGCCTGAATGCTCCAATGTGCTTGCACAAGCAGTCACTTAATTCACTTAATTCAGGACAAACTTTGCATTTTTAAAGTCCTTGTATTTTTCCTCTAATAGTTATAAGGGCAGACTTCCTCATACCTATGTCATGCAGGAAACATTAAAATTGTATCTGAGTAAAGTAGTAAATGTACCTAGTTTTTTATAAGAAAATGATATTCTGTTTTCATGAAAGATGATATATCATTCTCCTCTGTTGATTCATGATTGAGAAAGACTCTCGTTCTTATTTATTGCCCAATTTAGACATTAAAGTTTGGAACATATTTAATGGGAAATATAAGAGTAGACTACAGCAATTACAATTATTAGAATCACAGAAAATGGTTTGGTATCTCCAGGCTCTAGGCCACAAAACACACCTAACATGAGACTATTTGAGCAAAAGCTCAGGAGCCCTTCTTTTCTAGGCAATTTGTAGGACATGACAGTGTTACACCACAGAATAGAACAGCATATGCTCATTCCAACAGCAGATCCAAATGGCACATGTCAGAACCAAAATGCTGAATATCAAGTAAGATACCATAACACAAACAACTAGAAGCAGTAACACATTAGATGTGAACACCTTGTAAAGAGGGAATATTTTACATTCTACCTACAGTTTTCTTCTGGTATCACAGAGGAATTAAAATAATTTTGAACAAATTTCACGAGTGTGTATTGGCTTAAAGGCCTTCTCTCCTTACTGCATTGGTGGTGAGAGAAAATAGGTAAGTAATTTAAGTGACTTACACACCACACTGAGACATGTGCCTTTTCTGCATCAGTGAGCATCTGAATTTAAAAAATACAGATCTTAAATCTCTTCAGTCTTTGTGAAAACTGTCACATGAACCCAAAATATTGGCTTGAAGAGAATTCTTTTATTTCATGGCAGTTAAGTTGGTGTAAGGTAAGCATGAAATATCTTTCAAACCCATCAAGTGACTGTTAGATACTTCTGCATCGTTCTGATTTTGAAAACTGATCTTCAGATTGCAGTAAGAAAGCACTTGTTATTTTACTTCTACTTTTCTCTTATGAATCGGTGTGTTCTTTCTTTCTGCCCACTCTACACGTGGTAGCATACATACATATATGTATCTGCAGAATTCTACACACTCTAACACAGACAGCTACTAAAAGACTCCCTTGATTTTGTCTGGAATTTTCCTGAAGTTGATGGCATGCTATTTGCATGCCTCTGTTAGAATATCTGTTATAGAAAGTGGTGATTAAATTAAACTCCAGCTATTTCCTATTGAAAGGAAATATTGATTAATTTATCTTTTTGGAAGAAAGAAAATATTCAAGAATGGGCAAAGAAGGAGCTTATCTGAGACAAACATGGCATAACAGTACAAGTAAAGTGGCTTAGGACTACAGTCTGCTGTAACAGGTTTCAGTTATCCCTTTTAACTGTGGTATCTGGAGAGTCAGAGGTAGACCATAAACCAAAAGACACACACACACAGAGATAAAGGATATCCATACAAGAGAGGATTCAACCATGTTGCATTTAATATTTCCTGACCACAAAGTAGCTTTTTTGTGCACAAATTCATAGAAATGTACAGAGATTGCCTTGACTCCAGAGGTCTCTGGAAAGGGAAATTTGAGGACGCTTGGCATCCCACCACATATCATATCTAAGATCTCTCTTTGTAAATAGATGGATCAAACAGAGGCAAAGTCATCAGCTTTTCTGCCAGCATCTACACAAAATCAGCTGTTCACAGGCATAATCATGGTTGTCTGACCAGCATAAGAGTTAGGAAGAGGATATATGAACCTGAAAACATGCACACACATGAGTAGTAGGAATATTGTTACATGGTGTACATTTCTTCCCACCCCTCCTTTCTTAACCCCACAACTTCTGCATCTGTCCAAGAGGAATTTTTTAAAAAATATATATTTTAAGATTTTTTAATTCATGTTAGCTTGCTCACTTTTTAAATTATCTGACAAATGTCTTAACAAGAAAGTTGTGTGTCATTTCAATGGCATGAACACTCAAGGGAATGACTTGAACTTATGTCAGGGGAGGTGTAGGTTGGATATCAGAAAAAGCTTCTTCACCCAGAGAGTGGTTGGGCACTGGAAAAGGCAGGAAAGTGGTCACAGCACCAAGCCTGACAGAGTTCAAGAAGCATTTGAATAATGGTCTCAGGCACAGGGTGTCCTGTGCAGGGCCAGGAGTTGGACTTTGATGATCCTAGTGGGTCCTTTCCAGCTCAGAATATTCTGTGAATCTGTATGATGGTAATCAGTCCTCATTATCCTACAGTATTCATCATTTCAAAGATTCCACTTTAAAAGTCACCTTGATTCTTTTATCAGTAAGATAAGAAATGCTATGGCTTATCTTTTTGTGTTATCCTCATGACACACCTTGGCTTGAGTTTTATGAGCTGATGGGTTAATAAATAAAATGAAGAACTAGTCAGTTCCTGCGTTGTTTTTAGAAGTCTTGCTGTTGTATTGCACTCTATCCTTTCTTTTTATTGGCAGAGCTGGAATGAGATATCATACCAGACAGGGCAGCCTTGCCTCCAATTTGGTTGCTGCTTAGAGTACAGCTTTCTCTAAGTTAGGAATAATACAGCTCAGGAACAATTTAATTATAATCAAGGATGATATTTACACATTCCTTCCTGAGGTAGAGCTGAACATAAACACAGTCAAGAAAATAGCTGTGCTAAGTTCAAGAAGACCTGTAGTAGGGACTAAAACTTTGAATATTCAGGAAGGACTATGTATTTTCCCGTGACATCAGAAAATAAACTCCCTTTAGCCAAGCAGGCTTGCGGGCAGGGAGAGATAAACATATGCCAATGAATTACACCTCTTCCATCTTCAGTAATGAACACACCTCAGAAGTATTGCAAAGAGCTAACTTAGGTCAGATTTATTTTGTACCTCATGACTTAATTGAAGGCCTGTTCCTCGTTCTGCACTAATCTTACATCAATTTCCATGGAGATGAAGGTTTTGAATGCATTCATCCCTGAATGGCTTCCACTCCTTTGTTATTAGGCAGGTGTGCAGCATGCAAGACAATCACCCCAGAGAAATTCTGCCTGTTCACTTTGCTTCAATGAATAGAAACCTTTCAGGACATTTTGTAACCTGCACTTTCAGGTGAGTCAGCAGGGAGTATGCTTAAGTGGATAGCCATGCCCATAATCAAGAGGCTTGGCTTGCAGACTTCAGAGTCCTCATTGGGTGTGACATCTCTGAGGAAAGCCTAAGAAAGTTCAGAGCAGATGAATAAAAAATGTCATTCTAGTGAAAGCCCTTTAAATTTTATTTAAATTTTATTTTCTGCAGTCAAACCTTTTCTTCAGCTGTGTCAGTGTCATTACTATGGGCGTGTTCTTGATTCTTCCTCTCCTTAGAGCTAAACATTTTGCTCTGAGGAGACCTCCAGGGACCACTTTCCATTGGAATATAGACATCTACTAGGTCATTTCAGGGTAGATTCAGAGAAGAAATTTTAGAAAAGGATTGAACAATATCCCCTTTGCCTTAGTTTCCATTCTCTTGAGAGTTTATCTTGCAGGCTAGTTATTTATTAGACTTCACTGATATTTGCAGGTCAGATCTGAACCAGGTGTTTTCAAGAGAAATACTGTGATTCACATAAATCAGTTTAGCACTTTATAAAATGTATAGAATGTACTGAATGTCTGTTCATAAACATGAAGGTTTTATTACAGAGCGCACAAAATTTCCCAGACATGTGTGATAAAAAGAGGACTCCTGGCACACAATGAGTCATATTTTCTCTAGGGCTGAGATATTCACAGCTGAGAGAACAGCAAGAGGGTATCCAGGTTAGCTGTAATTCAGAGAGAAACATGAGAACTAAAAACTAGATCAGTGGTGCTCTGGTCTCTGCTCCCTCCCCAGACACCCATACTGGAAGGTGACCAAGTTGAACAGGAGTGGATACTGCTGAGAGTAGAAGGAACACCAAGGAAGTCCTCAGTTTGCCATTTTTAGTAAATTAGCTAGGATAAAACAGAAGTCTGAGGCCTAAAATTTTTCTCTTGGCCCTATGGAGTCCTTTGAAGTATTGGTAAGACTCACCAGTTGATAGCTCTAAGGCATCTCAGCTTTAGTCCTATAAAACCACCTCACTACTACACATTTGACATTTCTACCTTGAGAACACTGAGTAGGATTTTAATTGTGAATATTAAGTAACTACAACTTCACACAAAATAACATTAACAGCAGTAAAGGAATATTTATGGAATATGACCATGAGTAATGACTTCAATGTGGGCGATCCTGAACTACACAATGGCACAGTAAATCTTCTCTAAGGGGCAAACACGCAAACTTCTGTCCAATCTCACATCACTGAAATGTAAGAAAACCACTGTGAAGGCCAGTGGATTTGTTCAGATGCAAAATTAGTAGAAAAAGAAGTCGTTTTCTCCAGATCCTCTGATAATCATTAATACGCAATATTCACAAACAATGCCTGGCAAGCTTGGCACAATAGTTGCACATTTAAATGCAATAAACCACTTTGTCTTCGCTATTTGTCTTCGTTCCTGCTTGTTTGTAAGAGGTTCTGAAGGGTTAACCACATAGTTGGGAGGCAAGGAGATGCAGGGAAATGTAGCCAGCTGTTGGATGAAGCATCAGGACACGAACAGGACAATGACTTGAGGCAGTTTTCCTGCCTAAAACAACAGGAAGCTTTATCTACTGGATATGAATTTTTAACAGGAGACCTTTGAAGTGACTTCAAAGACATCAGGTGATTAAAACAGATAAAGGGAGCAAAGGGAGAGGCTGAACCTGTGCCATAGGAGGGGCTGGGATGCAGAAGGGAGTCGGCTGGGGCTTGCAGACAGGAGCCTGGCCAGCTCTCCAGCACTCCAGCTAACACCAGGGACTAACAGAGCAGCCTCCCTCAAGGACTGCACTGTCCACTGCTTTCAGACAGCAAGTACACACTGCTTTGTTTCATAGAGAAATGTGTGCTCAGCTGCTGATGCTCTCCATCTCGCGGAGTGAGCACCCTGACTAGCCCTGCTCTGAGGCCATGGGTGAAGGAAGCATCCCAAGGCTCCACTAAAACCAGGTTTAGGAAAGGTTGCTTATCAACAGGAACTGCATCTGGGGCTAACTGCAAGTTTTCTCTGAGGATGTATTGATAAGATACTAGCTGACAGCAAAAGTATTTTTTGGGATAAGGGCACAATATTTATCCTTCACACCCCCTGAGAGTTATTCTAACACATATTTCCACAGGATGTTCTTAACACAGACCTGAGAAGGAGCAATATTTTCCTTCTGTTTCAGAAAGCAAAGTCTAATGCAGCTGCTGTATCATAGCTGGCAATTACAGAAATACTAGTGATTGAGGAATTTTCTGAAGGTTTTAGCCATAACTCAGAAAGTTGTGAAAAATCTCATTATTAGCATATTTGGTATTAGCAAGCCACACTTTTGAAAAAAAAAAACTGCTAAGAAATTTTAAATGCCCAACTTGGGGCTATATTGTGGCTGGAATAAAGTGCAAAAAAGCCTTTTGAAGTATCTAAAACAAAATGCAAATTAATTTTGTTTTACTGGCATGCCAGCCAAGTTATTTAGTTAAAGGATTCTCTACAATTTGCAGAGAAAAAGGAAGGACTAATTCATAAATTCCCAACACAAAGTTGTTCTTTTCCACACAGAACAACAGTCTAAATTTTAAGTTCTCATTTAATATTTGATTTCACTCATGTTGCTTCATTTTGTACCTGACTACACAGGAGGGTTGTTTGTGATCTCTTCTCTGGGGTGGGAAGGAGGAAGAGTCTGAAATAATTTTGTGGAACACCTGTGATGTTCTGTGGAGCAACAGAAATTCACAGGTACCAAGCTGAATAATGCTAAACTAAATCAGGAAATGCTGAATCTGTTAAAAAAAAAGATCCCAGAGCCCACAGAGGTGGCTTACATAGACATAGTCTGCAGATGCTCAAACAGAGCCATGAAGTGCACAGTGCAGCTTGCACATTAAACCAAAGGTTACAATAAATAACCTAAATAACATGTGCATCCCTTGAGGATGCTCCCTCAAGGAAGAGATTGCCAGGTGAGGAGAATAGCAGCAGCTCCATTTGCAGCAGCAGTTTCAGGTTTCATGCAGCAAGGGGAAACAGAGGTGTCCCTCTAGCCACACTGCATAACACCTCTGTGGCTGCTGTAGGACCTGCCAGGGACCTGCCCAGCACTGGGGGATGCAGGCAGGAGTGAGAATGTGACACACCACACTGTCCTGCTGCACACAAGGACAGCTTCCAAAGCTTCAGCAGAGCCACAATGATGCTGGGCTGTGGAGGGATAGAATGTAAGAAAATAGTGCAGAAGGCAGTCTCACACCTGGGGAGTTGCAGCTGTACCAATCACCAAAGATTAGGAACAGGCCTGCCCTTAACAGGCCACAGCTGTGTCCAGTAAGAAGAGTGCCACAAAAGAGTGGGTTAGCTGGGTGAGGAGAGAGTTGGGGTTTGTTGGCTGTGCTGTGAAGAGAGTTGGAGTTGTTGGTTGTGAAGAAGAAGAAGGAGGAGTCAGTGCTGTGAGGAGCTGCCCATGAGAGATCACTGAGAAGGTATGAGAGCTTTGAAATATGATAATGACACTGAGCGGCTGCAAAAAAGTCAGCTGTTGTAAAATATCCCAAATCACAGAACCACAGAAGAGAGATGGGGCCATTTCAAGGTGATGTTTAAAAGTCATTCCAGTCAATCACTTTTGACTGTTGTTTATCTTTACCCTTTTGTACATGCTGTCTTCTTTGAAAGTAAGTGCTCCTTTTTGAACTGGTTGGTCTGAAATTTCCACTTCCAGTGTGACTCAATGCAGTGGTTGAGCTGCTTTGGAAAAGTTTTTGTAAATATTTTTCAGTTTAAAAATTCATAGAAATAGCTTACTCTGAAGGGGCACAATGAAACTGAGAAGCAACAAGGAGGAACAAAATCATCCTTAAAAAATTGGGAGCTACTGACAGAGACATGGGAATTAATTTTACATCTTCTACCTTCTCTTCTTAGTGGTTGGTCCAGTAGCCCTCAGAATCCTTCTTAGTTCCATGGGAATCACCAGCAGCCTTCCTTTCCCATAGCACACTGGTCTTGCTCTCAGTGCCATGAGGAGAAGCAGACACATAGATGCCTAGCATTTGTCAGCTCATTTTTCCATCTTGGCAGAAAATTGTGAGAAAAAAAAATGATCAACAGAGTGAAATTAATTCTACAATTGTTAAGTAGTGTTACCTTAAAAACCAACAAACTTGGAATTATTGTTTTGTTGCCACTGTAGATTTCTTAAACCAAAATCGACTATTTTAGTTTAAGAACACCATTGAAACAAATACAATTATTGCAGAACAAGCCATGTACATGCCCTCTTAGTAAAAATTCCAGAAATCCAGAGATATTTATTGTGAGTTATACTGCTGCAAGTGCTGCAGATTGCAATGACCAATGTTAAAGATATTTACACAGCAGACTTGTTTCCATCTTTTTTCACAAACCAGTGAAGTTACACTCAACCTATTCAAATAAACCTAGCTGTAAGTTATAGAAGCAGTTTCACCTAGAGAAGAAGCAGGAGAAACTTTTTCATCACTCTGTCCTGAAGGTTATAATAACTCAGAAAATTTTAAAAAGAAATACATTAAGAAGCAATTTAGGATTTCCTACTGTCTAGACAGAAAAGATATGAGACTGCAGCTGTACCATGGACACAGGAGATGTATTGTATTTTGCCCATGGTATGATGCAGGCAGGTAAATGGAAGAAAAGTGTTTGGTTTTTTGGGGTTTTTTTTTTGGGTGGGGTTTTTTATCTGTTTTGTTTTCCTTTTACAGTGTGATTACTATGCACAGTAAGAGCAAAACTGGACCAGAAACTACCCCAGCTAAAGCACCTCCAGCATATAACACCCAATTTCCTCCCATTGATCCAAATAATTAAACCTCAAAAGTCAGCCTGGTTTCTTCCAGATGAGAAAATCACTGCAGACACATAAACTGTCAGTATTACAATTTCTGACCACTTAAATTCTGCTTTGGTCACCCCTAATGGGCCCAGATCTTGCTGGCACAGAGACAGTCATCTCACCTTTCCCATACTTCTGCCTGTAAAGTTTCTCAGTTAAGTTTTTCTCCATTTTCTTGCATTTAAGGTACCAGGTTGTTCCATCTATGCCTGGTCTTTTTGTGTCCCTGGTTGGTAAAAGAAGGCAGCATGGAGCTGAAGGAGAACCAGTATCTCCCCAGAGCTACCCCTGTAGGAGCACCACTGATGAAGATGAGCAATCAGGTAGTAAAACAGGCAAGGACAAGAGAAGAGGTGTCTGTTAATTGTTGGAAGAGGAAATCCATCTTTTTGGTCCTTGTATCTGTCTTTGCTGCTTTATTTTAACTTAGAGGGCAAACAAAATATAGAAAAATGGGGTTTCATGATGTGTTTAGAAATCGAATCCTAGCTGGCTACGTAAGAAACCTGTGCTCCTGAATCTTAGTCTCCCACATTCTAGTCCAGTACTTAATTTAAAAATATTGCCCATCCTGAAAATCAGGACTTGGGACTGCCCTCTCTCAGGTGTAAATCAGCATGGAAATTACCTTAGGGTTGTTTAGATGTAGCAGCTGTGGGCTCTAGCATTAGCTGGAAGTAATGAATACATTGCTGTTTTACAGCAAGCAGAATGAATGCATTCACACTGCTTTCACTTTATGATTGGTTTGTAGTTTTTCATCTATACAGGGAGTATGCATCATGTATATAAAAAGAAAATCCAAACAAAAAAACCCAACCAACCAAAAGAAAAACAACTACAAAAAAACCCTAAAACCGAACAAAAAATGCAAAAACAAGACCAACCAATCAAAAAACCCCAAAAAGGTATCTGAAAAACTCTGTCATCAGGTTGTTGTTTTCTGTTCCTGTTTTTCTGGTGATGAACCTGCATCATCACCAAACTGAAAGCAAATTAATTGCATGTTTCCTAAGTATTATTTCCTGTAATTGATTACTAGCTAAAGTAAAGCTCAAAGAACACTCTGTTCTTACTTGAAGGTCAGTAAGGAACCATTTGCAAAACCAGAGTTGTTTATAATTAATGCACTTTATTCTGGGGCATTTTACTACCTTGTCAGATCAAACAAATCAGTATTAAGTATTGACTGATTATTTATTTAATTCTATAGATTCTATATGTACAAAAATATCACAAGATATAATCACTTATCATGTGAAGACCACTATCACACTGCTACATTGACACTGAACCTCAAAACTGGGGGTGGTTTAAATGCCAGTTTTGTCATCTCTTCAGTAGCCATGTGTATACTTCTGTCAGCACTAAAGGACAGAGATATCTGAGCAGGCTGTGAGCTGTGGCACTTCAGATATTTTAGCAGCCTCATTATACCTGCAAAATTGACTGTAGCTTGCATATTTCTCTGGAGTATCATTATGCATTGATGCTGATGCTTGCTGGACCCATGAATGCATGGGTAGGAGTGTGAGGAGAGAAAAAGAAAATTTCTTTCAGAAAATGAGGGAAAACTGAAGGCCAGGTCCTGTACAATGATTGTGTGGTTTTGATCTGTGAAATTTTCATCAGACACCAAACACCACAGACCAGACCTGCCTGAGACTTCTCAGAAGTGCTTACAGGAATAGCTATTAACTCAGTGTACTGATGAGGTCAGACTCCTGTTTCATATGGTTTTGTGTCACTTTGTGTGCTTTCCAGGGGAGAAGTGACAAATCTGGTTTCTGCTTTGGCCTTCTCAGAACTTCTCCCTGCCTCAACAGTCTGCTTTCAAATGAAAAAAAACATAAAAACTATTGATGGGAGAGATTTTTTGGCTTCCTTCCTTTTTGTGATATTTAGGAAGATTGTTTCAGTTTCTCAAACAGCCTCCCTGCCAGTAATAGCAAGCTCACTAAAGCCTGGTGTGGTCACTCATCAGCATCAAGAGAAAAAGCTTTGGGACTGAATTTTCTAACTCTTTAATCTGATAGTGAATGAGTCAGAACATAATACAACATCTTCTGCCTCTAGGTTTGAGCTTCACTCTCAAACACATGGAAGCAAATATAGGGAGGCTAGGGGACACATACAGAGCATTTGGGCAGGAGTTCATGCACTTGCTGGGAAATACTAAGAATGCCAGGTGAGGTATCCCCAGCACTGTGTGCTGAGCACCCTGCTGGGATGGGCTCTGCTGCTCAGAGTGGGCAAACTCTGCTCTCTGCTCATGAAAATAACAGTGGGGTCTTGCTCTGGTAATTATCTGAGATTTGTGGGAAAGACTAAAGGCCCAGGTGAGCACAGTGCTCGGCGTGAAATGCTAGCCTGGGCTTTATGAGATTTTTAGTTGCCACCTTATTTTGTTTGTCACTTTGAAGCACTGCTGGTTTGGCTTGCTGCTGGCAGGGAATTAAAATATGCCAATGAACGTTTTGGTTGCCTCAAGCAAGTGGAGGGATTAATATATCTTTCTGCCCTATGATTCTTTTTTGCATTTAATTAAGAGATGTACAGATGTGCATGCAATTGTTTTGATATAAATGCACTGACCCACATTTCCTCTCACATTAAAAGTATTTCTAAATAGTTCAAGAGCATAATGGCTCTTGTTTCTCAATAAGAGAAGAAAGCATTCCATTATTTGTGAAGGAACATGCTAAAATATGCTTAATGGTATATTTCTTGAAACTTAAGGTACATAAAAATTGCGAAGTCATGTCTGTTGTGTTTCATTAATTCTGGAACCCAAGGCAGTGATGATAATGGAGTGCATTACTTAAAATTCAAAGAAATAAGATCTATTAATTAATAAAATACTTTTGATCTTAGGAAGTGAAATTAAAAGGGTTTTTTTTACAAAAAAAAGAAACAATACTTCTTGCTCAAGGAAATGCAGATGAAGTGAATGTTGTAAGAGTTTAAACTGTCAACTATCAGCTTCATTTATTATTAATCTCTCAAGGTAATGAGATTAACATTTTTGTAAATAATTGATCTGAAAAGTAATCCAAACAAATTACTGGGTTGTTGACTGAATAAAATATTCCCTGTTAACTTAAAGATTATAGACTGTAAATTTTTATCTACTGATAAAGTAATCTCTTTTGAATTATAGACCATTGTTGGATATACTTGTCTTTAGAGCTAATCAAGCTGGAAAATAAGTTCATGTGAGAATGTATGCATGGAATATAGATAACCCTTAAAATATTAGCTCTGTAACAAGTAATACTCCTCAGGAAAAACAGATTCCCATATAGATAATGCTTTTCTCAGAGAGGTGAAAGAAGTAATATGATGAGATAAAAGCAGGGCTAAACATGAGTCTGTGAAATGTGGATTTGAGGAGCAACTTGAGCCCACAGGTTTGCAGCAGAGATATAAAACCAATGGCTAGCACAGAAGTCCTGCTAGGAAAAAAGTATGAGCAAGTATGAGAAACAAAGGTTCCTTCTGGTTTACTCTTATTTTCATGGCTTTTTTTCCTCTCTGGCTACATTTGTGGTGTGGGTGGAGGGAAAAAAGGAAAAAAATGGTTCAGGCAAAACCTTTATTCTGCTTATAATCTCCTAAAGTTCAACACTTCATTGTTTGAGAAGTTTTTATTGCTTGAAGTCTGTACACTGTGTATGAAAAAAAAAGGAAATTCAGTTTAAAAAAAAAAAAGCTAATTTGTGGAACATCTGTTCTTGAAATCTGCAGAGTGAAACAAGCTTCCCTTTCACAGCTGATGTCTTCCCAGCAAGTGAGAAGAATACTATTCCAGTTCCATGATTTGTGATCCTATCTCTGCCCAAACATTTGCAGCATCAAAGGACGATGACATAATTTCTTGGACAATGGCACAAACCCTCGGACAGTGGCAGGGTTACCTGGCTGATAAAAGGCTGTATACAATGCATTGCTCCAGAATATTCCTCCCACCACTAAGAATTTGAAGTGCAGGGACTGTATGAGCCCGAGATGGGTGTCAATGAGGTAACTAAAACCCAGCAGGTTACTTATTTGTCAAGTAACCAGTGACAGATGCTGTCCTCATAAAGGCTTTTTACCTAGCATGAGAAAAAAACTCTGCTGCCAAACAGGCTTCTGATCTTCCCAGATTTTTTTTCCTTCAGTTTTTTTGGTTTTCCCCCAAACCCTTGTTCTGATCAGAGAAGGAAGAACCGAGGACATGGATCTCGGGGTGTGCCTGACATCTTTAAGGCACTTCTCTGGCTAAATTAGGGAATAAATACATGGCAACCACCTGCTTCCCCATGGCCTGCATTGATTGCCGTAATGTTTTTGGTTAGGGAAACAATCACAAAGAGTTTCTGAGAACATCCTGACTCCAAGGCCTGCCTTCCCCACTGATTTATCCACTTACATCAGTCCTCTGCATCACTCTGGTGGATGAACTTGAACAGACTTAAGAGCCAAGTGCCTCTCCCACCTCAGAAAGCACAAAGATATTTTTGTTTTGATGAGCAAGTTGAACAGAACAATTGTGAACAATGTTTGAAACTGGCCACTGCACACAGAGTAATGGTTAATTATTTTTTTCTTTATTTAAGGGTTGTTTACTAACTGACATCTATCACAATATAGTGCCCCAAGTATCACAAATACAGTGTGAAAGTCTGTAGGTTTTGATATACATAGGGGAAGGCCATTTAGTATATACAAAGATCTGCAATTTTACAGGCACTTAATGGAATCACAGAATCAGTTATGTTGGAAAAGACCTCTGAGATCGAGTCCAACCTACAGATACAGACTATAGCAAGATTTTAGTTTGGAATGTGCTTGTGCTAAACAAGACCCAATTTGCACACCTGGAAATGGAATTTCCAAGTCACCATATTATTGGTAAATTCAAGGCAAGTGGGTTCAAATGGAAGTAAAACAAGGAGACATCCATGTCTGCAGCCACAGCTACTCTGGCACACAGCAGCAGTAAAGCCTTGGGACTCCCATACACCAAAAGGGGATGATAGCTCTTAGCTATGAGGAATTCTTGGATAATAAAGTAATTCTGCCAAAACTCTAAATATTCTTGTTTTCAAAAAAGTTTTGACAAAAAAATTTTTTCACGTTTTAGCTTTCAGTAATAACTGGCATGCAAGTACTTTCCTGCCAGAAATGCCCTACTCATACATTCATCAGTCTTGTCCTCATTAGGATATATGTATACCTTCCTTCTCAATCCAATGGATATGCCCCAAAAATAAATTTTTTAATATATTTACTTAGTGATGATACATTTCAGAACGATGCACACAGAGTGGCTGGCAGTGTAGGTTTATGTTTGTCCCAAGTGAGGAAAACACAAAGTAAAGGAGATGAGGCAGTAATTATTATAATGACTTTTGTGTGTAGGAACTGGGAAAAGACTTGAACTTGATGAACCATGATGAGTTTTACTTAAATTACAATGTAAGTAGAAGTTCCTGCACAAGTAGGAGGCTCAGTATTATGCATGGGTGCCTGAAGACACCATGCCACAACCCCAACCATCAAAGTCTCCATATGCTGTCAATCTCCTCAGTGTTCTATAACCTTTTACAACTGAAAAAGCACAAACTTCCTCTTTCCCTTTACTTCCTTCCTCCATTAAGTCTAAATATAGACCATAAGCTGTTCAGAAAGGCTACTATGTTTTCTACTGTTTTTTCACAGGCACTGAGCAAATATTAAGGATTCAAAATCAATTTCTCATGAGCCATCCCATGGTAAAACTCGTGCATGGAGTTATCAGAAGTTAATTCTCACAAGCCATATGATGGGAATTATTTTTCCAGTAGCAAGTACAATGCAAGAGACAGTCAAACAGATTTTCTGAAGGATGTTTCATTTAAATAGGGAAGAGGAAATTAAGGCGGAGATAGGAGGAAAAAGACAAAAATATTGAACCTGACACTACTAGCAAGGCAGAATTAACAGGAAGGCAAACAAACCCAAAATATTACAGCAAGGAAGTGACAGAAGGCTCTGAAAGCAAACATGGGATACTAATGCTGTGGACCTTATCCCCTACATTTTTTATCCCACTTACTTTTATTATTATTATATCAGTATTTTATTCCAGCTACTTTCTTTTAGTGATGTTGGCTTTGGTCCTTTCTCTGGGATTTTTGTGAGCTCTTGGTCCCATAGAAGGTGCAACAGTTCTGCAAACAGTGATGCTACCACAAAACAGCTTTGAGACCTCCATTTTTTAACGTTTCACTCAGCATTTCTGATGTCAGCATTTTTTTAAAGATGTTTAAAATTTTGAAATGAGAATTGCTAATAACAGTATGAGCCAGTGAAAAAACGAACACAGAAATGAGCTGCGCTTTAAAAGAAATGTTTTATTTGGTATAAAATAAAGGTAATAAATTATTTCAAGGCAATTTTTGGTTTGTACATACACAGTATACTATAACATAGTTGCTATGTAATCCAGGAGTTCCATCTTAGGAAAAAAGGATTTACATATCAAGTAGTTTTAAAGGAAACCAGCACAGTCCTTTACATCTGTCCATATTGAAACCAACTTGATGGAATTCCTTTCTCATGCTTCCCACCCCCCCAAAATTATGCAGGAAAATCCATTCTGGGTCTGGCATATTTGTAGCATCCCTCATGCTTCTTTTTCACCATCTAGATTAGTGTCTCAGCTTTTTTTAATCAGAGAGCAACTGATTATTATGTTTCCTGCCCTGTTGGTGCACTAGCTTTCATTTTCAATTGGTAAAACGTTCAACTGGTAAAACATTACGAATATTCACTTGTGATTTCATCTTCTGATTTTGTTTCCTTTGCTGTGTGTGAAGATACCTGCAAATTCTTTTTAGTTTTGTCTCTTTTTTTTTAGTAATTCAAAATCACATCCATATCCTCTTCTGAAATGGATGATCACAGACCCACATACTCTGCTTTAAAAAAGATTGATCTAAACTCTGAAATCAGAATATTTTCACACCAGCACATCTGACATTTGAAAGAAACATATTAGACATGAAGTCTAAATGTGATGTAGCCATGGGTCAAAATCAGACATGACTCCAACAAAACAATGAAAGTACACAATCAAAAATTACCTACAATACATCAGCTAGGATTGCACTGAGAGCTTTAATACCAAAACCTAACAAAACATGTATGTGTGGTATGCTTTATGCTGGGATGGCCTAGTTTAAAAATCTAAGCATGTTTTTAATGCCTCATTAAAAATAGTTCTTCAGAGTAATATTCTCTGGGAAGCTGTAGACCATCAGTCTGAATTTTGAGTATGTTGATTGCTAAATGAGGCAAGAACAGACATACAATAGACATGTGGGAGTCCAGTGTTTGAATGCTAATTGATTAGTTGCATTCATTTCTCAAACACAATAAAATATTGTCACTGGTGCTCAGTCTTTCAAATGTTTCTACTTCAACTGGCATAAATCCCATGTGTTCTGGAGAGAAAAGAAGCAATTTTTCTCCCAGCTGTATTTGTATATGGAAGCAACACTTTCAAAATAAGCACGTTTCGTGGCCCACGCATCAGAAATGATTGGTTTTCCCTCCAACTATCTTTTGCACTTACCCATTGAATTTTTAGATATTTTAACACATATGGTGAAAGAAAGATGCGTAGCCATCACAGAAGCTTCTTCTAAAGGGATGCCAAGTAATTCTTAGCAAACCAGATTCTCCTCCAGAAATACACAGAGATATTTTGTAAAAATCCACAAAGACATATATGAAAAAAAAAATTATTTATGTCTTTTGGAAGAAGGGACAGGCAACTCAGGGCAACCACAAGGATATTGTGAGGCTTTGCAGGGAGAAAATTAGAGGGGCCAAAGCCCATCTGGAACTTAACCTGGCCACTGCCAGAAAAGATAATAAAAGCCTTCTATAAACACATCAGCAGCAGGAATGTTGAGGAGAATCTCTATCCTCTCTTGGATGGGGGGAGGGGGGAAACATAGTCACAAAAGATGAAGAAAACACTGAGGTACTTAATGCCTTCTTTGCCTCAGTCTTTACTAGTAAGACCAGTTGTTCTCTGGGTACCAGCCCCCTGAGTTGGAAGACAGGGATGAGTAGGAGAATGAAACCCCCAAAATCCAAAGGAAAATAGTGAGATACCTGATACACAAACACACACAGCTATGGGGCTGGATTGTGTCTACCCAAGGGTACTGAGGGAGCTGGGAAGTGCTCACTGAGCCCCTTTCACTTACCAGCAGTGCTGCTTAGCTGGGAAGATCCCAGGTGACTGGAAGTTGGCAAATGTAATGTCAATCTACAAGGACCAGAGGAGTATGCAGGAAACTACAGGCCTGTCCACTCTGATCTGGGTGCCAGGGACACCATTTCCCACAGCATTCTCCTGGAGAAACTGGATGCTCATGGCTTGGATGGGTACACTGTTCATTGGGTACAAAACCAGCTGTACGATCTGTTGGTGAATGCAATCCATTCCCATTGGCAGCCAGCACAACGGTGTTCCCAAGGGCTCAGTGCTGGGGCCAGTCCTGCTTAGCACCTTTACTGATGATCTGGGTGAGGAGATCACACAGACCCTCAGACAGTCTGCAGATGACACCAAGTGAACTGGGAGTGTTGATCTGCTGCAGAGTAGGAAGGCTCTGCAGAGGGATCTGGACAGGCTGGATCAGCAACAGTGCGGCCAGCAAGACCAGGACAATGATTGTTCCCCTGTGCTTGGCACTGGTAAGGCCACACTTTGAACACTGTGTTCAGTTCTGGGCCCCTCACTACAAGAATGTCATTGAGGTGCTGGAGTGTGTCCAGAGAAGGGCAACAGAGCTGGCAAAGGGTCTGCAGCACAAGTTTTATGACTTAATTAGTCAACATCACAAAAGCAAACTCAGAACTACCAGCTTTGCTTAATAGCAAAGGAGCCCTGAGTTCTCTAAGAAAAAATGTTTTCTTCCATCCTGTTTACAAGTACAGAAAAGCATTCTCAGAACATGCAACATGTTTAGCATCATGTGAAATGTGGCAATTGTAGATCTAACTGTAACTCTTAGAGCTGAAAATTATGAAAGATTTCAGACCCCAAGTAAAGGTACCCAGACATCTATCTGCAAGCACCTCTCTGAAATAAGGAATGAAATGGCAAGACAGTCTTTTGAGCAATGCAGTCTTCTCTCTTGTCACTGGGGTGCTAATGGAATACGTACTTATGCAAGTGAAGGCAAAATTGGAGGAACATGCTTCAATTACCCATGAACTACTGCAGCTTTATGTTGCTCTAACTCCCCTGACTTAAAAGAAAACAAACAAAACAAAAACAAAAAACAAAAACCCAGTACTGTACTGTGCAATACAACATTGATATAGGGAATAAATTACACTAAGTACCATGGTAACCCTACAGATCTCTCTGCATTACACAATTGCAAAGCGACTTGTTGATTGTACAGCTTACCCCACATAATGCTACAATGAAAAAACATATGTATTTATCATACAGCTTAGTAGAGTCAATTTAAATTTTATTTTTACATTGTCCTGGAACAAATTTAGGTATTTTTTATGATGTCTTATAAACCACAGCATGTTTTAATACATTTCAGAAAGCTGAAAAAGGATCAAACAGTTGTTGTCTTTGAACAGTAATTTTTCACCTATGCACAAACATCTAGTGCCTGATAAACTTTTTGTTTTTCTCAAGGTTTGTCACAAATACTACTATCCTCATTTATTAGACAGTTGGCAACTCACTTTTTCTTGATTTCTAATCTTTCTTCACGTCTACTTCGTGTTTGTTAGCATGAATAAAGAGGGCAGTGCAAGGTCATTAATAAGAGAACAAGCAACAATTTTGCAGTCTGAGAGGCAGCAAAAGCTGTTTATTATGAGGCTGAAGAAATGAAGCAATTTATCCACTGTATATCATGACTGCATGTAGGGGTAGTTTATTTATGACACAAATTGAATGAGCACTGGATGAGGAGCCTGCACCTCCCAGCTGTACCACCCTCTGCTCCCAGCAGTGCTCCTGAGGGAGCTCAGCACCCTCAGCACTGCCTAACTCTGCCCAGCTGCCACAGAGATGCTAATGGAGTTTTACTTAATGTGGGAATGACATGACATTTCTTATGGATTTCACAACTCCCAAGCCATGTGGCCAAATGACCATCAAGCATGGCAACAGCCATTATTTACAGCCTTACAAAACTGGGAGTGCATTGGGTGTGTGTGGGTTGTAAAACATGCAATGCACATTTAGGACACACTGAATGAACTGCACCTCTTTGGAAAGGCAGAAACATCAAGACAAGCTCAGGGAAAAAAGAAGTTCAAAAATACAAATTCCAACTTTTTCTTCCAGAAATCTGCACATCCTTTTTCTCTGCTGATATAAAGATTTTTTTGCCCCCTACATTTTCCTTTTTATTTTATGGGCAACTGGGTTCCCATGGGGACATAAGGCAATCACATCAGACATCAGTAAGTACATCAGACAGTACTGGGTATCTTCCCACTAACACAGGTTCTGGAGGGAACAAATGAACACTTGGTCCTTGAAGCATCTGTGGACCTCCCCAGTGTGCTTCCCAACCTTCAAAGCTGTAGCTGCAGGCAGGGCATTAAGCTGCTCTTCCCATGGTGTCAAGCAGAGCCTTATCCTCCCCAAGCAGCACTGGGTCTTGTTACATTCCTGAAATAGTGATGTCAGTACATTATGAGTCTGATCCTACTCCCCCTGAGGTCTGTGGAATTCATTTTCATTAACCTCGGATCAAGCCTTAGCACAGACCATTCCTATGTGGGAACTCTGAGAAAAGAGCAGAAAATGAAAAAAAGTTGCTAGTTCTACGAAGATTTTTTTGCACTATCAACTCTATGAGCAGCCTCTTCACTGAAGGATCTTAATCTTCTGTGCAGGTAAAAACCAGCAGTATGTATCTACAAACACAGGTGACTTGGTAAATTAAAGTATCTGCCTTATGTGGACTCTTTAATTAGCAATCTACTTTGAAAAATACAGTAAATATTTCCAAATTCCATGAGTATAGCTTTCTCAAAGCTTATTACAACATGGAAAGCACTCGCTCTTCTAAACTTGCCCCAAGATCCTTGTTCTCCCTCTCTCATTTCCTTCCCAAATATAGTTCTGCCTACAAGCATATGTCAGAGATCACAAGACTACAAAGGAAAACTAAAGATCTTCCTAAAACTAACCCCACCATTTTTAGCACCAACTGCAATTCAATTCAGGTACTATCCTGGGCAAATGTCCCACTGGCTAAAAATTATTAAGTGTTTTAAAAAGTACACTGTGGCATTGCTGGCGTCTGCCCAGCTGTGAAGTACATTATTATGCTGAAAACATGCCTTGAGAACTAAGACACTCTTTATCTTGGGTCTGAACATGTTGCCTCTGTTGGGACAGAATATTTAAATATAAATGTTTGTTTGGGAAAAATACTAACTATATTTCATCAAGGAAGGAACAAAGTGCTCATCAAGAAATTAATAAAATCTTTTGTGATAACAAGCAATGGAGAGACCTAAACTTTCAGCAGAGGACTGAGATGCAAGTCTTTGTCAGTCAGATAAATAACTAGCATCCCCACAATGAAACAATTACTGCTGTGAGGCATGAGCCCTAATAAAGGTGCCTAAGAGCTTGAATAAAAAGCTGACACTGCTGTGTTGAAATCACTGACAGTAACTAAGGTGACTTCATGGGAACCCAAGCAGGTTCTCAGTGAGACGGAGATTTCCATCTAAAACCTATTCCCAGGGTCACAGGTAGATAAGACAAATTGACTTCATCTAACTGGTGCATTTTTGCCTTTTTGGTATTTCTTTCTAAAGAATGATGCCAAGACCTTCATGGTGGACTCCTCCATTGAACACTGTGGGACCTTTCAGATCTAAGACTGAAGTTTTCCTCTAATACTATTTCCTCAAACACAAAGATCTGTATAAGAATTCCAACCTTTCAGCAGTGGCATTTCAAAAAAATTTGAATTTTTAACAAAACTGTCACAGAATATCTTACAGCTAAATGGTTATGGAGTCCTTCTAAGACACGAACTTGACACCCAGGGCAGGGTAAGCCAGTTGAATGTTCTGGCTGTGCCCTGCAGAAGAGAAGGGGATGCCATGCTGCTGCCCATCACCACACCCCTGTTTTTGTGAGCACTAACCTGTAGTCACCTATTATTGGGAAAATGTTATGATGCAGAGGCTCAGATAAACCAAATGTCCCTTAGACTTAGGTGCCTCAATCCCTTCACTGATGTTTAACACTTTGTACTATCACCCTTCACTGACTCTTTGTCTTAGGAAAGGTGCTTATCACTTGATGTGGTGACTTTTACAAATCTCACTTTTAGCTGCCTAATTCCTTGCAGATCCTAATGCCTTCCTTCCTTGCAATAGTCAATAGTCCTGACATAAGGTCATTAAAGCCACAAAATACCTGGCCACACTTAAAGGCCACAGCTGCAAAAATATCTGCCAACACTTAAAACATATTGTTGCATGTGAAACTCAAAAACTTACCTGAGAAATGGAAGTCCACTGAATTTTTTTTTTTAAACACCAAATAGAAAAATGTAATAAAAAAGCTTTTTTAACGAAGACATTACAGAATACTGGCATGCTGTACAAATGTGATTAACCCACTGAAATTTAAACTAGTTGTAGGTTATGTTCAAGGCACCTTTTCTATAAATAGTTTTTTTTAATGTTCATTCTACATTCACACTAGTTTAACCATGTAAACAAGTCTGTGAAAACTGAGATTAAGGTCACTTTCAAATCTGTACTTCAGAAAAATATCATATTACACAGAAAATTCAAGAAAGTAAGATAGATCCATCTACTGCCTAAACAGTTCAATAGATGCTAGGGGGTAAATTATTAACAAAATGAAACCTAAAAGAGGTTTCCAAAAATTAAGATAAGTAACATGCAATGCATTAACATTTGTGTTTATCATTTGAAAGTGTACATAAATGCTGAAAAAATATGATTTACTATTCCTACCGCTATCCTATTTTTGAAGGGCAAATCTTTGGAGACAATATTATCTGAAGTTTAAAAACATCCCCCATCTTTTTCACCCCATGTTTATTAATCTTAAAATATACTAGAATGTATTTTCTTCACAAGGAAAATGTATAAAATTAATCTTACAATATAAACACTATAAACAACTTCCTTGAGACATTTTCTGGACACAGAATTTCTGTGAGGATTTAAGTATAACAATTCTAGAATAATTATTTTTAAAAATATGTACATTCGTTCCAATGTCCTAGACCCAAGAAGAAATCCAAGTAAACTCTACAAAAGTTAGCCACGAGTCTTTGTCCAGTTAAGATTATGTCCAGCTTTGCCAGTCTCTCTGTATTTCAATATAATCAACAAAATGATAACATTACTTGTTTTTGTGTAGGAGGTTCCCAAACTTTTGCATAAATCCTCTCAGCTTGTTTTCATTAGGCTGCAATGAGTGGTAAGCAGCTGAGTTGTAGCTGACCATGTGATTACTCCTGCCGTAATTATTCCCTAAGGTCTTGGTTTTGATATCTGATAGATGTGAACTGCTGTTGGCTGCATTTCCTGCAGGTTGGCTGGCATTTTCCATCTTACAGAACGGCTCAAAGCGACTATAAACACGCCTTTCACTCAAACGAGATCTCAGCTCCTCTTGGTGTTTTGAGCCTGTCAGCTGTGGTGCCACTGAACTTGCTCTTTGGAGAGCAGAAACAGGAGCACTTTCGGAAGCAGCATTTGTGGAGATCTCCTTTGCATCTTGATACTGAATCTGTTCTGTATTAAATCTTGGAGTAGATGGATCTCCTGCAGTTTCTATGAACTTACTTTCAAGGGGGCACAAGAGAGGACACTTTTTATTGCTCTCATCAGATGGAGGTTTTGGAGATTTCGGTGACTTTGGAGACTTTGGAGATTTTGTTGGACTCCCGGCGACATCTTCTTTACTTCTGTTCAAACTACCTTGAGAATTTGATGATGAATTTCTTTTTCTCCTTGGGGAAGAATCTGTCTTATTCTCAGAAATCTTCGGTTTTTGATTCTCATCTTCAGAAACCAATGTGTCAGAACTACTACACATTCTGTAAAAGGCAGGACCTTTGTTTTTTGACAAGTTTTCCTTCTTGTCTGGTGTGAGATTAAGAAGTGACCGCAGTTTCTGGGATCCTTTCTTCAGAAAACTTGGGGAATTCTTACTTTCTTTCTTGGATGTGCAATCCTTACTGGACTCCTCCCTGCTAGCTTCAGTGAGAGCCGCCATGGAGATTGCCTTGCTCGCAGTCGGGCTCTTCAGCTCTCCTTTCAGGTCCTTTTCCTCCTGTGGCGAGTGATTGGTTACACTATGCAAACTTTTAGCACTCTTCAGCATGTCTTCTGGAAGTTTTGGACTAACTGGCTGCTTAAGTCTATGCCTAGTCAACGTGCTGTAAACATAATTGGATGCATGTTTGTTGGTACCAGGATCCAATATGGACTTGGAATTAAACATGGGAAAACTTCTCCTTTTGAGCATATTTTCATTTTGAAGGTTCTTCAAATTTTCAGCACGTTTGTCTGTACACAGCGTTGTGTACAAATACAGTGATGAGTCGGCAGCTGCATTTGAATTTACAGTAGGTTTTGTGTCATCTGCAATCTGAATTCTGTGGCCTGTTGGCGCACCTGATTTAAGAGGAGAGTTTGTGCTAAGCTCCTCTAAATTATTATCTGTTCCATCTTCCACACTCGGAGCGTGGTTAGATGTCCCTTTGGGTGTTGCACTTCCCTCTGACCCAATTATAGTTGAATTTGAAGAACTTGCACAGCTGCTTACTTCCTGCTGTTCGGGTAAAGTTGGCTGAAACACCAATGACGATCGCAAGCGAGAATGAGAGTACAGCGCATGGGCTTTAATATTTTCAGCTGTGTCATAGCTATCATATCTGTCACCCAAGGCTGACCCATTTGACTCTACTGGATAATCTGACTGGTCATTCAAATAGGACTTTATTCGCCAGTTACGTAGGAATGATTTTGTTGTGTGCTCAAGGGTTGGCATCCTCTGCTGCAGATGGCGGATATGATTGTCTGTCCCATTAAAAGACCTCCGTACAATGGAATTTCTCTCCGCAAGATTTACCTTTGGTCGTGAGAACTGATCAGCAAAACTTTGCTGGGGAATATTGTAGTTATTTGCATATCCTCCTCGTAATGATGACACAATACTAAGGCTATCAGATGGCATTTTCCAAGTATTTGGTAGATTGTTTGTTCTGTTAATAGCTCTGTTGAGCAATAGGTAAGGTGTCCTTTCTGGCTTCTCTCCAGCATAACTATGTCTCTTCCAGTGCTCATTTTTTTCACTAGGTTGATACTGCTGTATTGGATTTTGAACATTGAAAGATGGATTAAATGGTTGCTTATTATAGGCTTGGTTTCTCAAGCCATATTTATCTATTTCATTTACTGCATATCTTCCACGAGATTTCCAAACAGGATCTATCTTGAGAACGTTGTCTTGCCTACCAAAAAGGTTTCTTTGGCTAGAAACTGAAGCCAAGGAAGACACTGAATGTTGGTATGTATCATTATCCCAGAGCGCCTTGCGACTGTTCACCCGCACTAATTCTGGGGCAAACGAGCTGGGAACGGAAGAACGGGCATACAGCGTCCTGAACTCTTCATCAAAGGATTCAACAAGCTGTCCTGTGATAACTTGAACCATGCTGAGGTTCGTTTTTTCAAATGACCACATAAAGCTGCAAGAAGAACAAATGACCATTAGATACAGTTCTTTTGAGCTGAAGTATTATTCCAGTCTTTCTTGAGAAGAAAGCTTGTACATAAACCTTGGGTTTGTAAAAGTACCTTCTAAATAAATGAGTTGAGGGCATGATCCATGCAATATGGACTCAGAAGGTCTAATCTAACAACAGGTAAATTCAGATGGAGATTTTTCACTGATTTCAGTGGGAGCAGGAATGAGTCCATAACCACCCTTATAACTGCCCTTATAAAAAGTATTCTAAAAAAGGATTTACACATGTTTAACAGTAAAGTATAAATACCTAATGGAAAAAATCACTTCTACAAAGTCTGTGGCAGGACTAACCTATACCCACTGAATTAACTCTTCTGTCAGAGAATGTTAGCGTGTGATTATGTTGTGAAAAAACCACATTTGAAATAACATGCAGGAGTGCTTCAGCTATTTTGAATGCACTTAATTGTAAATATTTTCAAAAAGATCCGTCTCAGAATTTGAAAAAAAGTTTACATTTTCTAATATGCACACTGCATTGGATATGAAAATTTCTTTTAATTGCAATGATGATGCTTTGATAATGCTTTCTTCTCTTTTCTCCTGTAAAAGACTGAACACACACTCAAAGTTAAGTAGCTGCAATTAGCTTACAGCTACAAAATGAGATAAAATAAATTAACATATACATTAAGGATGCTGCAACAAGACTAATATCATGGAGTGAAAAACATACAATTTGTAGGTTACAAAAAAGAAAATTAGTTTTGAAATCCTATTTTCATGAAAAAATTAAAAAATAAAGAATTTATTTATTTGTATTTTTCTTCTAGATGTTAGAAAATAGGCTAGTTTTGTTCACAAAAATAGCTTACTGATTAAGGGGGTTTTTTTGCTGTTTTTGTATTTTTCAGGAAGTTATAGTGTATCAAGATTAAATTGAATCATGCTGTGTAAGTTCTTCTCCTATTAAGTCTCATAATTAAGATTAATATACAACATTGGGAAAAAACCCTGAACTTTAAATTGAGTTCAGTGACAGAGTTTAGAAAGACTTGTTTTTCCTGTTACAAATCACTAGATTCTTTTACCAAAAAGGCCTAATTTCTACAGAAATTGATGATTCCAGCCCCTGTGGTGCAATGTGTTCAAGCAGTGCTGTTTTTCAAACTGGAATGAGAAAACCTACCCCACTCTCACAGACTGACACACTGTGTGTAGATGTCAAAGCATGCAGGCTCTCCCTGCAGTCTCTTACCCTGAGTCATTTATGAACTTGTCACTTACCTCACTACCATTTATATGTGTCAGTCTGAATTTGGGGCTGGCTGAGTCTTAGAGGAAATAAAAGGTCAGATTTTCAAAAGCTTACAGTGGTGGAAATCTGTGCAAGTCAGTGGCTGTGGGTCTGGCACCCAGGCACTATGCTGGCAGAAACCAACTTACTTGGGCAAAGGAGAAAAGTGTAGCATGAAAAGAAGGAAAATATTTAATAATGTGTGAATTAAGACTGCCTCTGCTTTAACTTAGGGCTTTTCCAGCTCTGCAAGGCTGTAAGTTCTTCCAGCCTGTTTTGCTCACATACACTGAAAATACAAAGGAAAACAGAATACAGAAACTTAGCAAAACACAGAAAGAGACATGGGCAATCATGAATTTGAGCATCATATAATAGAGAGCCATAGAATCAGTCTCTAATGTTAGCTTTAGAAGAGCATTACATGGAGGAGATATCTTATGAAAAAATTTTGACACTCACTTCTCTGGAGTGAATGTTAAACAAGAATAATTCAGACAACTTAAGACAGGATTTTTTTCCTTTTTACAACTCTTCAGCTGTAGAAAAACCTATAACCTTTATTTCTTATTTGTGAAAAATGAACAGAGGATCTCTTAGGCTAGTTAGCAGTAAGTATCTATGAAAACTTGTTAAATTACAGAAAACATAATCAAATTTACCCATGTGATTCCCTAGAAGAATTTTCACAAATACAGAACCCCAAAATTTGCTATAGCAGCAGTACTGAGATGACAGGTACAGACACTTCAGTGATTGATCTTACCTGTAAGAACCATATATGACTTTCTTACAGTCAACAAGAATAAATTTTTGTTCCATTTTTCCATGGAATTTTGCTCCTGTTTTAGAATAGTAATCTTGTCCTTTCACTGTCCGCACCCTCATATTCTGAAAAAGAAAATCAAAACGCTTTACTTCGTCTACAATAGTCCATGTTTAGCATTCAGAGGGCTAAAATTCAGAGGAACAGTAGGAGAAAAATTAAATTATTACATATTATTAAATTCTGCAGGGAATGAAATGCTGATCAAACTTATGGCCTAGGGACCCAAAATGGCCAGTTACTGTTTTGTCTTCATGACTGATGAGATTCCCCAGGTCTCAGAAAATGAAATTCCACTTTTCCATAGCCACAACTCCAGAAAAGAAGTTCTGGCAGAAAATACCTTCAACAAGGGGAAAGAGGTTTTGTACCGTAAAAAAAAATTCTTACCATCAGCTGATGCACATGTTTATATCATTTCCAAGTACCTCAGCTAATCAATAGAGAACACTTAAAAGAGCCAGGATCACTTTTATTTTAACTGAAAAGGCTGTTGTGTCTACAAATACATATACCCTACTCTGAAATCATCCACTGAATGATACCACCTGGTGCTAGAATCCCTTGCAATAAAATTTACCACTAATAAAATTTATCTATCAGCTTTGCACCATGAGATTAATCCCATTTTTAAATTCAGAGACACTAACACAATGTGCATAGGTAGCACAAACTCAATGCAGCAGCTGATTTTGAATTCTATTAAGCTTTATGCTTTATTCATGCAAACTCAGTAAATGGCACTTGGGAAATTTTCCATGCTGGATCTCAAAGATGGGGTGAATTTTTATCCCAGACTTCTGGGATAAATATTAAACTGATTCAGCTAAGTCAGCATCTCGTAATTTTTCACTCTCTACTGTCACTTGGGTTTTTATGCTCATAGAAATAGAAAATTTGAAAGAAGTTGTTACTATACCTCATGGACTGTACTAATAACAATTTTCTAAAAGTTCTTATAGGGATGTAGAAAAAGGGACACAAGGAAACAAAAATTGTTACACAAAAGGTGCTTACTTATAGAAAAACTAAAATTTATATTCAATGCAAAACAACCTACAAGCATCTAATTCAAGTAAATATGAGACAAAATGCTTCACAAGAGATAAAAGCATCTTGGAAGATAACTGTGAATTATCACAATATTTACTGTAGTTTCTAGCCTTGAAATAGTTTTTCTGGCAACCCTAAGCTTTCCAGTGGGAGTAAAATCCATAATTTAGCATTGTCAGTAAAAACCAAGAATCTACATGATTATTACATACTCTGTACATATGGAAATGGTGGCATGTAAGACCTGTGAGTGGACAGGAATGTCACACTTCACCAGGACTGCCACGAGAACAGGCTGCAGATCACAGCCTATGTGCTCTGCACAGCTCAGCTGCAGGTGGAAGGGCTGTTCATGAAGCAACTGGAAAAGACTGTGTACATGGTAATTCCAGCAAAATCAGGAGGATTAAATAAATAGGATAGGATAGGATAGGATAGGATAGGATAGGATAGGATAGGATAGGATAGGATAGGATAGGATAGGATAGGATAGGATAGGACTATTTCAGATGGAAAGGAGGTACAATGATCATCTACTCCAACTACCTGACAAATTCAGGACTGACCAAAAGTTAAATTAAATTATTAAGGGCATTGTCCAAATGCCTCTCAAGCACTGATTGGATTGGGGCATTGATCATTTCCACTGTTTAACAACTCCCTTGGTGCTACCTGATGTCCAGTCTAAACCTCCTGTGGTGGGTTGAACCACTCCCATGCATCCTGTCACTGGATACCAGGGGGAAGAGACCAGCATCTCCTTCACTTCCCAACCTCATTAAGCTGTAGAGATGTTCAAACTTACCAATTCATTTAAAATTCCAGTCCATAAAGTATGACTGAGTTTGCAATACAGTGACATAAGCCTTCATTATCTATGGGAGCACTTCTACATTTGCCTAAAACATATGAAGTTCTGGTAGATAGAGGCTGTAGGAGTTTTAAAGATAGCATCTACTACAATCCATGGAACTTTATCTTTCCAAACAGAAAATTTAAAAAATTAGGAGAAAATATCCATGACATGAAAGCACATTTCCAAATAACACATGCTTTCTAAATCAGTGTATATTTCAGTGCTGGTGAAATGAAAAATCAAATGAAAAATCCAACCACAGAAACAACACACTTAAAAGCTGCTGAATTGGAAAATTACAGTTTAACTCAAGTTATCAAAGTTGTTTAAACTTCATTCACCATTAGGAGAGTTTTTGCTTTGCATTTTTGTCAAGCTTTGAAAAAGCTAAACTCAAAATATATTCAATTCAACTCAGTTAAAATGTACAAAGACAGCATTTAAGAATTACTTTTGTTCATGGGCTATATGTCTAGCAAATGTAAAACACGTCTAGCAAAAATAACACCTAAAGTTTATCTCCTAAATAGATAAATAGAAGAAGTATCATCTAGAAGTGCTGCAACTTTAAAAGGTAAACATTTTAAAAGCAAAAATACAGGTGGATACTTAGGTCTATTTTCAAAAACCGCTACAAGAGAATTAATAGCAACTCAATTTGCATTACTGAATGGCAGGTTAACATAAATTTGAATCTCTAACTGCTAATCACTTTTGCCAACCTAATGTTCTGTCTTTTAAGTTTTCTGCATTCCAATTAGAAATTTTCTTCTTGATGAAAATCAATTTTCGTGCTTTTCCAAAGTGATTTTGTTGAACTTTGAACAAGCCCACTGAAGAAAATAATTTCTTCACCAGCAGCTATTCAAGCTTCAACTAATTATGTTAAAAGCTTTTATTTGAAAGATAAATACTATGGAAATAGCAGTTCCTAAAAAAGAAGAAAATACTGAAATTTACCCATTCTAAATATAACCATAATAGTAACCCCTTACTTTAATAAAATCCTGTGAATTAGTAATGAAATTTGCATTTACTTTGATTACTGTTTTACTCAGTTCTATATACCACATAATTATATGTGCATTTCAGACACATTTAATTATATTTAATCATATTTATGTCTTTATAATTTGAAAAAGCTAACTTGAGAACAGCCTATACATTTTTAAGTACTCATAGCAAGTAATATTGGCCTAAAGACATGCCAGTTGAACTCATTAAATGTTACTTAGATAATGTCTGATCAGTATTGGACAGGATATAATTTGGGAATCGATGCTGGAGGCACAACCAAGTCTAATGGCTTGCAAATTACCATACTACACAAAAAAAAGCTTTGCCTTAGGTACACATAAGTTGAAATATAACCTCAAGTAGGCATATGTAAAAAAGGAATACAATTATTTACATTAAAAGAATGTAAATAATTGTATTCCTGGGAGGTTTAAAAAAATTGTAGTCACTGTAGTCACTCTGTTGTTTTTGTTTACCTCCTCTTCAGTATTTTTCCCCTTGTAGTTTTTCCATCCCTGACTCTGAACCCTTTTACTCCCTTGGTAGGTCATCCATTACCAGATGGGAATGTGACAAGTGCCTGAGATCATGCTTACCTTTCTCACATAACACTTCCTTTTCCTGCACAGTTCATCCAGCATTCTTCACCAGCTTCAAACCCTCTAATTGTGCCAGGAATGCACACTTTTATTAATCACCCAAAATCCCAAATCACCCAAACCATATTTGGAATATGGAAACAATGCATTTCACTTGGGATTAGAAGCAGTAAACATACACATACTCAATTACAATCCCCATCTGGTATGAAATGCTGGGCTTCACCCTCCTGCCTGATTTCACCCTCAGGCTATAGGACTCTCCTAACAGCAGTGTGCTCATCACAGCATCATTGTGGGGAAAGCAATCATTCATTTACAAATGGATTTTCTCTCTTGTCCAAGAGTTTACAGGACACTCAGGAACATTTAAAACATCCAGTGGCTGCAGTTTTAGGATAGCCACCAGTGCTATCCAGTTAAATGGCACCCAGTGATGAAAAAGAAACGAGCTCCAACCTCTTTTATGTACATTTTCTGTACATTTTCTTTACATATTCATTCCAGAAAGTGCCACATAACTATGATTTAAAATTTTGAAGTATTATTCACCACTACACATTTATTCTCCTTAGTAAAATCTCTCCAATATGATAACTAGGTACAGTGAATATACTGGTCTCAAAATTTAATTTCAGCACTTTTTATTTGTAGGCACTGCTTTTATCAGTGTTCCATTACTCGCCCCATATTTGCTGTCAAGAACATGCACAAAGAAGGAAATGAATGTCTACCTAATATGTAGCCTAACAGTTTTAAAGGAAAAACAGTCAAATTTTTCATACTGTTCCTCATTACTATAATTATTTATTGTCCTGTGCCTCTCTTCTCTGGTAAGACAAAACAGGTCATACAAGGATAGAATAACAGACTGGAAGGGACCTCAAGGATCATCTGATCCAACCATTCTTTGCCAAAGTACAGTCTGGTGAAGATGGCCCAGCGCCTGCCCACTTGAGTCTTAAAAAGTGTCCAGTGTTGAGGAATCCATCACTACCCCGAGGAAATTATTTCTATTATTTTCACAGTGATTGTTCTCACTGTGACAAAGTTTCCTCTTGGAATCTCTCCAGGAGTAATTTGTTCCCAAGACCCTTCATCCTTTCCAAGTGACTCCTTGTAAAAAATGAGTCTCCAGCCTCTTTGTAGCCTCTCTTCCCATGCTAGAACACAGTGATAAAGTCTTCCTTTCTCTTCTCAAAGCCGAAAAAACTTAATTCTCTCAGCCTTTCCTCATATGGCAGCTTCCCAGTCCTTTCATCATCTTTGTGGCCCTTCTCTGGACCTTCTCCAGCCTATCCACATCTTTTTTAAGTAGTGGGGATGAAAACTGGACACACTATTCCAAGTACAGCGTAGAGTGGGACAATGACTTGTCCATCTCTGCTGGCGATGCCCGTGCTGATGCAGCCCAGCACGCTGTTGGCTTTCCTTGCAGGAGCAGCACACTGCTCACTCACACTGAGCTTGTCCAGCTGGTTACATCCCAGCCTGTGCTGCACTCCTGGATTATGCTTTCCCAGGTGCAAGACTTTACCCTCATGCTTGCTGAGCTTCATAAGGGCCTTGCTAGCCCACTCTTAGAGCTAATCCAGGTCCTCCTGCAGGGTGGCTCTCCCTTCCCAAGTGCCCACTTATTCACTCTGTCTGGTGTCACCAGCAACCTTTGTCAGGGTACACTTGATCCTTCCATCCAGATGACTTATGAGGATATTAAACAGCATTGGGCCCAGAACTGATCCCTGGATGATTCCACTTGTGACAGATTGTCACAAGCTTTAAAAAGTAGCTATTGACCACATATGTGCTGTACAAATGCCAAGTAGTTTTCAAGTTTGCTTCTATTCTGACTTCGAATATGACTCAATGACCGCTCAAGACTTGACTGGAGTCTGGTCCTTATCACAGAAGTTCTCCCACAGACACAACATCGTGCTGTGAGTGGCTATTCAATAACCAAATCTGCCTTAGATGTGGAAGTACTGGAAAATTTTTGATGGTTTTGGTAACACTGGTGAGAAAAAACAGGCTGCAAGCAGGTCTCAAGAGCAGCTCACACTGTGTATTTAAACATGCATATCTGGGAGTAGATTTCACAGAAGGAAAGTAAAATCAATTAAGAGGATTATCAGGAAATAAACAGGTCCTGCCAAATGGCTTTCAATATCTTCCTGTAGCAAAATGATTCTTCATTATTAGCAGAAGAGTAAAAAATAGGTTTCTCCAGAGCACAGAACCTCCACCGTCTCACCTCATATCAAATAAAATGCCTGTCAGTAGCAGAAAGAAAAAAGTGAAAAAAATTACTTATTAGTTTCTGAAAAATCACCTGGAAAAAAAAAAAAAAGGTTTGAACAACTTTTCATCTCTCTATGCAAAGGAATTGTTGACCAAGCAAGTCAGAACAGTGACAAAGTTAATCAAAGAAGCTTAGGTAGGGAAAAGAAAAACAAAACAAAAAGAAACCAAATTAATTACTGAGGACAAATGTAGTACAGCCAGAAAACGAATGAAACTGGAAAAGAGAAACGGGACAGTACAGGAAAGGAATTATTTGAGCTTTGCTGATGGATGTGATGTCAAGATGAATATTAAGTAAGAAACAACCTACATGAAAAGATGCTGCAGGAAAGACTAAAAATGATTCTAGTAACCCCTGATTTTCTAGTTTCTTATATGGAATTCACAAAATAACAACAGGATATATGGTCCATCCATTTTTTCAGTTTCATGTTTCAATAAAGAAGAGAACACGCCCTGAATTTAGAATCAGACCAGAGATGAGAAAAACTGTCTGCACAGACATTTAATGAAGATTTATGAACAAAATCCTCTTTCTTTTCCATACAGAAGAGTACATAGTTGTAAATGTGAATTAAAAAATACAGTTTTGTTCATCACTGCATCTTGGTTTTTTTACTGATTCGAAGGGAGAGAAAAAGAGACAGAGGTGTTGAGTCTGAAACACTTTGCAGAAAACTCATCACAAGTGTAAGGACTAAGAAGCTTCATCCATACTCCAACAAGACTGAACCAAATCATGCCAGGCAAGAACAAGACCAATGCTGCTGGTGCTGCATCTTCAGGAAAAGGAATAGACCCATCCAGCTCTGTTCTCTTCTTGCCTTCCCTGAATAGAAGGGCAAGACCAGAAGCTAAGAGTACAAACAGTTGAAGATGTTTATGTTTCTTCTGAACCTTGAGTGATGTGAAAAAGGGAAGGGAGAAAACATCTTCAAAATATTGGCTGTTCTTTCATAGTCACCTGCATTTCCCTTTTATCCTTTAAAAAGGCATAGGAGTTAATATGCAGGAGAAGTGAACTGCAGTTCTCAGAGCAGCAGTCACTGGGAGCAGCCCATGGATGAGAAGACCATTAATTTGAACAGCTTCATTACAAGCTAAACTGGAAACTCAGCACACAACAGGATTACTGCTTAGCTCTTTGGCATATATTTTTTATTTTCTGATTAAACTCAAAGTATTCTAAGTTAACCTTGCAGAATAAAGATGTATTATATTTCTCCCAACAAAACCCAGAAATGTATAAAACACAATGTCACTGAAGAGGCTACGTATAAACCTCTCCAATCCACACTAATCCATACAAAATCCACTCTAATCTATGTATATTAAATTTTCAACTGTGGTATAAATACCTAAAAGTCTATAAAACTGCCTTAAAAAGACAACCTTGAATCCAAAGAAGGTAAGCTTTTGAAACAACTGCTCATGGAATTATGTTGAAAATGCATATGGCAATTTTGAGACATCACTTGAAAGACACAGTCTTAATTTTTTTTTTTATTTTGGAAGGAAAAAACTCATTCCATATAGAGACATAGACCATTTTTGGCAACCTCTATGGCATAATTAACCCAAGTAATCAGCAAATGGTGGTATCTCAAGTCCCAGAGTATGGAAGTATTGACAAATAGTGACTTCATAAAGGCAATCACTACCAGTGTTTATAAAACACCACAGTTTTAGTGTTTTTTCCTCAGAAGTTCCCACAACTCTGTGTATTAGGCAACCAGAGAGCAAGAAACAAGCATGGAAAGTAGAATGGGAATACTTCTGAGGATGTAAGTCAACACCAGAATAAAAATGGGTATAAAATAGAGTTGGCTCCAAACATCTACCAAGAAGTTCTCTTTATCCTCACGAATACACCACATCTCTATCTGATTCCAGGAGGTGGTTCTTAGAACAGGTGCTGCTAAAAAGAGCTTTTATAATACTTTTGACTGGCACAAATGAAGCTTAACTAGTTACAGAGGCAAGGAATTTCAAATGGAACTATGAGCTACGGCAGTGCTCAGAATTTTGCAAGCAGACTCTGAGAACATCCTTGGAACTTCTTTAGTACTGTCTACAGCAGAATAAGCCTAGAAGCATTTATGAAGCACTTATGTCAGTTCAGTGCAGCTCATGGTTTATATTCTAATCCCTGATAAATATTTAGGCAGTGCAGGACATCTTGTGAAAACGTCCATGTCATCTTGTTATCTGTCCTACAGGATAAAATTACATATTTAATGTGTAAAAGGATTAGGACAAAGCACAGACATGGAAATATGGATTTTTAGGTTAATGCAGAACCTTTAAGAAGAAATCATAAAATGAAGTACACAACTTAAATTTATCTAAGTCTTATGAATTTATTTGCAGGCAACTAGAGGAGAAAGGATAAAAAAAAGCTTAGTTTTTCAAATATATAGTATTCCTAAATACACAATAATGGAAAATTATTTTATAAAATACATATGGAAGTTATGACATTCCATGAAATCCTCTTTTCTGGCACCTGAAAAAGATGCTTTTAAAAATATATATATCTGTGGAGAAAGTTCTGCTGAGAGTTTACCTATTGACACTTGGTTGTTAATTTGAAAAATCAGTATTTAAGAACCATTCTTCCAATAATAATCACTTATCAGTGGGCTGTGGAGAAGTAAGTAGTGAATGTTCACACAAAGGAAGACTGTATGCCTTACCCTGAGCCTCTGAACTTGACAGCCTTGTTTCTCTGTCATCTTCAGAAAGTGACTGAAGTTCGATTCATCGAGCAGGATATACACTGCAATCCCTCTAGCAGATGCTTCCACGATTTCTCTAAAAATATCCACATCTGTAAACATATCCATAACAATGGCAATGACCTGAATCAAACAGGAAAGACACAGATTATTGTATTGTATAAACTGATATATAGAATTCTTCACTCAAGCCTACGCTGAGCAGCTAATACACTAATATTTTTTACACATTAAAATGTTCTATTTTCTATGTTGTTCCACTTAACCTGAAAGCTTTCAAGACAACTGGATCTTCTTTTTCAGAAATCAAGTGACCACCTGTGTGACGTTTGTCACAAGTACCAAAGTCCAGCAAAATGAGTTATGGGTCGTCTTGGTTTTGTCTGGAATCAAGTTGATTTTGTTCCTAATAGATGGCACCGTGCTGTGGTTGGGATTTAGCACAACAATAATGTTAATAACAAACTGATGTGGTTGTTGCTAAGTAGTATTTACCCCAAGTGAAGGACTTTTGAGTGTTCCATGCTCTGCCAGTGAGCAGGTGCATAAGAAACCAGGAGGAAGCACAATCAGGAGAACAGCTGACCCAAACTGGCCAAAGGGATATTCCATACTGCAGAATGCCATGGTCAGTGTGTAAACTGAGGGGAGTTGGCTGGGAGGGGTCAATCACTGCTCAGGAACTGTCTGGGCATTGGTCAGTGAGTGGTGAGCAACTGTAACGTGCATCACTTGTTTTCTTGGGCTTTTACCTCTCCCTCTCTCTCGATCCTTTTACTTACAATTATTGTTATAAATACCAATAGTATCCTTTTATTATTATTATATTTTACTTTTTATGTAAAAATGTACTTTACTATAGTAAATTTACTTATTCAATTAGTAATCTCTTCGTATCTCTACCCACAAGGGTTTACTTCTTTCCAGTTCTCTCCTCCATAGCACTAAGGATGTGAATGAGCAAGTGGGTGTGTGGAACTTTGTTGCTGGCCAGGGTAAAACCATGACATGGGTGTGTGTAGTGACTGGTTTCATGAGGGAAAAGGAAACCCAGTAAAAGAGAAAGGGAGGGGAAAACAGCAATACAAATGCTGTGGAAAAGCCTTCAAAATACAATTGCATTATGCGTTAAAAAAAAAATCAGATAAAATTTTTGTACATGAGGCTTCTCAGTCTTTCATCATTTTCTCTAAAGCTAATGGCTCAAGAGCTTGAAGTAGCTAATAAGAGACACTGAAGAGCTGGAGGCACTCTTATGGGGACAGAACGGCCTCAGCTCGTGAGAGCTTGAGGATCAAGAAGATCAGCATGCTGAACACCAGCTACCAACACCCTTCAACCCACAGGGAAAAAGCAAGCATGTCTAACTTGGAAAAGCAATGTCCCTCTAGTGGTATTTTGGAGATATATTATATATATAGAAATGTTGTACTTTTGACATACCATTAGTAATTTGGGAAGAATTACTGTTGAAATGTGAAAGGAAATAAGAGGAAGAATCAAAGTCCGTGTAACTTCTAAAGGTATTATTTTTATCCACTAGTACTTTCATGAAAAGTTCCAATGAGATGTCTTAGGTGCAAATTCAGATGAAATGAAACCTTTCACAGGTATCAGAGCAGGTTTTACCATTTTCACTAGTCTTTAAACTACCTGTACATCAGCTTTGAAGGTGTAATTGTTAAGTTGCAAGTACTCATCTTATTCTAGAACTGAAACATTTACCTCACATGTAAATGCTGTTGCACACAACCAGGTAAAAGTTACGTCTCCGGTCAGTTGTACAAATTACCTTTTTTGAATCCCACCTGCTTAGAACTAAAAGTTTCATTTATGCTGAGCATGTAATTAAATCACTAGAAATATAAATGAGAGATGCCTTACAAAAGTAAAAGTAAAATAACAGTGGAAACAATTAGAAAAGGTAAACACAACTCCTGAGTAAGAGAAAAGGAACAACTTGGCCTCTTCATTACATGTCACCTGGCAATAAAGAGTCTTCACAAATCCACCAGTCAAAGAGGAACTGAATAGCATTAAAGAATTCCATTCTTTTGAAAATCTTGGGTAGCATGCCAGTGCACTACCCCATTTGCTTTACTGACTTTTTGAAAGCAAAACCTAAATGTGTTTTTCTCCAGTACAGAATATGTTTCTTTATCTGAGGACTGAAAACACGAATGTTTATCTTGACTCCAAGGATCTCATCACTTTCAGACTGCACCTTCTGCTTGGTCTTGTTTCTGAGATAGGCAGTGTTAACTGAACAAGGCAACCTGTCTTGTTTCACTTGCGTCTGAGAAGAAAACTGCCAAGACAGATCAAGTATGGGAGGTAAAGACCAAAAAATAACCTGTTCTCAAATTTGAGTCTGTTTCATTACCTGTTTACCTCCTCCTCTGAACTCCCTAATTTCTTCCTAGACTTTCCTTTTCTTCAGATCTTCAAGAAATGGGTGCTCATTGCATTCTCGGATCAATTTAAATGTAACAGAAAAATCCTGAATGGATTCATTGCTGTACACTGATATGAATACATGTAATATTAAAAACCCACAGCACGGCCCTCAAAAATTCTTTTAACACTTTCCTATGGCAGACATCTAAGACATTCACAGGTTTGCACACACACAAGAACCTGTAATAAAAACTAAAACCCAGCACTGACTAGAATGGCCATATCTATCTTTATGAAGAGGAAGGTAGAGAAATAAACACATAAGCAAGTAGGCCAGTAAGTTGGTGACATAACAAGGATGCACGAGCACTATTGTGCAGATATTTCACTTGGGAATAAACAGGGGACCTTCTTTGTCTTCATCAGTAGAATTTTTCTTAATTTATCTCTTAAATCTGGAGTAACTCTGCAAAGCATCAAGTAGTCTTGCAAGAAAATGTAGGTTTCACTTCCAGAGCTGGAATAGGGATTATCTTCTGAAACCCAAAGCTTCTGCTGTCTGAAAAGTCCTTACCAGAATTTGAGTACATAGATGCAAAGCCACAGTCATGATCTGACAACCAAATGGGCATCCATTTGTGCATTTCCTACAAACCAGGGGTGACTCTTGTTGAATGTCCTCATTAGGCTCCCCATTTACTCTTAGCAACACTCAACACTCTATTAAACAGAAACATAATTAGGCCTGGCTGCTGGAGAACAGTGCCAAATTTGAACAATGCATATGATACCCATATGATACATGCAATATGTAAAAAGTCATTGACAGTGATAAGGCAATTTCTGCATACTGATTTCCATAAACCAAAAAAGGTGTTTTGACCATAAACTATAGATTTTGATTCAGAAAGAGTGGATTCCATAAATGTCATGGAACAGTCTGGCCTTTAAATGTATTGAACTTCTTTTTCTTTTTTTTTTTTTCCTCCTTTTAATAGGGGTATGTGTACATTTCCCCAGTTTGCCTATTTTGCAGCAGAAGGGAGTATTGCACATGGGAATAGACAAAGCAAATATGGTATTCAAGGTTCTAAGTTTTGATTAATTAAGGAGACCAAGATTAGGAAATTACTTCAATGAGGTATTCTATAATGTGTACCTACCTTTAATTAAAGCTGCAAAAACAGCTGCAGGATTAGTTACTTGCTGCATCACTTTGGAAGAAGTGTTTTTACTTTTGTTTTTGCAATTGCAGAGCTAATTTCCACCCTGGTACTTATAAGAACACAACAGTGGATTCCAGCAAGGAAGAAAAACTGATAAAATTCAAACTGCAGAAATGCATCAGAAAATTGCCTATTCCATACATTCTGTTTCTTATAGCCATAACAATACTACCTGAGTCAAGAAAACCTCCTCAAGGCAGAAAGCTCTATTGTCATACAGCAGGTTTCCTTACAAACTGCCTTTTTTTTTCCAAAGCATATTTGTTTTCCACAATGCAAAGATCTTTTTAAAAGGAACCACTCATGCTTTTGAAAGCAAATACAGTGGCCTTCCAACCACTCCAGGAAAACTGGATGGGTACAGCAGGTTTTTGATGAAAGCACCAGAATTCTGGGAGAACTTTCTGAACCTTGTCAAACTGATTATCACCCTGATCAAAAATGACCCTCATTTGGGAACAGCTAAGCTAGCATGTTACAGGAAGGAGAAAATAGTTGGTAGAGCAGACATTTGCTGTGCATAACATCACATAGCACTGAAATTATGCACAGCAAGAGGGAACTACCACCACCTGGGCGGGTATTGGAGAGAAGAGCACATTTCAATGATCAACTAAAAGTGAAGACAGTGCAGAAAACAGTTTTTATGCTAGTTTTCTTCTCCCAAAATTATCTTTGATGATTGTCACTGCTTGTATTTTTATCTTATCTACCCATTCTTTTGTTTTTTTAGGGATTATTATTTTTTAAGCTTAAAATTTGGTTTCAATGATGGCATCCTTACAGAACAAGAAAATCTGCTGAAGTCAATAAACACAAAATGACTCTTAAAGAATCTGACAAAATGCTCAACTTAAGGCAGCAGTAGAGCCATATGCTATTATCCTTTGTCGCCTTGATTTTTTAAGATTTTCTAAGCCTTCTGATGTTGACATTTTTTTAGAGAACTTTCTCACACACTTTCTGTAAATAACACATTGTTTTGCATTCTTTTATGGAGGAGGAGAACTTTGATGGACTGTTGGTTTGTCCAGCGTCATTGGAGAGGTGGCACTGTCACCCTGCAATCCACTGTCGCTTTTGGAAAACTATAAATGTTGGAATCAGAAAATAAACTTCCCATTTTTGTTCTTCACCTTGAGAGCAGCGGAGTGCGCCTGTGTTCTTTCGTGTTCCATAGCGACAATCCTTCTCACTGTCTTGACACTAAGACTATGCTTTGCAACAGAAAAGTAAACTGCACACCCTACTTTGGCATTTAAAAGCATGTAAATACAGAGAGGAAAGTATAATTTTGTTGAATAGGACTATTTTAATGCAAACATTCCAAATGGCATTTTTCACTAAGCTGATTTATTTAATTTGTATGTTAGTGAGGAAAGTACCATTTTAAAGCTCAGTATCTCTAAACTATCATCACTCTGTAAGAATACAGAGTATTTTTTTCATGCTTTCAAAGTTCTTAATATTCAATTTTGGTAAATGACCAACTCCTACAAAAAGTACCAGTGACAAGGTTCATGAAAGACACATATACATTTGTTTGTTGGTTAAAACAAAAAGCTATAGCTGGAATATCCTTCATATCATTGATAAACAGGAGATTATGTACATGGTAACATGGCAACAGAGTGGATAACATGACACAGTAAATGGAGGCCAATGTTCAGTTCTGTGGCACCTATTATGCTACAGGGCAAGTTATTGCTGGTTTGGGCCCATCCATGTGCATTGGATCTGCTTAGATGGTTCTCACCTTCAGAAACTAACTCTCTTCAGAAGCTTATCTAGAAAGAAGTTGCCAGCAGTTACATTTATCATTAAACATCTCCAGAGCACATCCAGGGGAGGGTCACCAAGAGGGCGCTTGCCCTATGCAGACTACATGAAGGAGCTGGGTTGTTCAGCCTGGAGCAAAGACAGCTTCAGGGAATCTTACAGCAGTTCCTGGCACTTACAGGGAAGTTCTGGAGGGACAAAGTCAGGTTCTTTGCAGTGGTGGCAGGACAAAAGACAATGGTCACACTGAAACGAGAGCAGTTCTGCCTGGATGTGGGGAAACCCCCTCATTCCCACAAGGACACCCCAGCAGTAGAGCATGTTGCTCAGGGCAGTCCAGTTTGCATTCTTGGAGGTTTTCAAGACCATGATGGATAAAGCCCTGGGCAGCCTGTTCAGGTATTACCACTAGTCATGCTTTAAGCAGGAGGCTGGGCTGGAGACTTCCAACTGACCAAAGGCTGCAACTCAATGATTCAGAGATCTTCACTGTCAAAATGAAAGCAAATTTTGCCATGTTTGGCAGTAATTATAAATTTTGCTGTGAGGACTAAAGAAAACAGAGACTATAAATAGAGAATGCTGAGAAACAAACGAGTTTTTCTGCTTTACTTCTTCCATTTTTTATAAGAGAAAATAAGTGGATTTTAATCTTCATTGAGTTTTAGGACATCAAAATCCAACTTTTTAATAGGTGTGTGCTGAAATTCAAGCATAAATGTAACAAAAGGCCTTTACTGCTAGTGCTCAGTAAGTCTACTTTGTGAACCCTTGACAGTTTCATTATCTCAGCATTACCACTTCTTTCACAAATATGAATTATGATTCTCTAGGTTATATTTTGCAGTGTGTGTCATTTAACAACTCCTTTGCTATAAAAATACAGGAGTCCTCTACTAAAACTGCTTGCTTAGGGCAGGCTTTGCTAGCAACACCTACCAGTATCAATAACCTAGTAAGGAATAATGCTGAAGACCTACCCTACACTGCAAGAGTATTGATTTCTTGTAGCCCACATGCGGCTTACTTTGGGCATTACACGACAAAAATCCATACTGCTGTGCAGTGCTTTAAATGTCACCACCCTTTCTCACCCCAAGAAGAACCACATCTCTGACAGAATTATTAATTCTATTTTCATTGACCTTTTCTCTGTTACTCCAATCCTCCTTTTGCAGATCTCTGATTGAGGGGAATCTCCTTGATGCACAGGCTCAGTGCTGTCTGAGTCTGGCCTTTCTCAGAGAGCAGGCAATTGCAACAGTGCAGAAGGAGGATACAGGGCTGTGTGCCATGCTGCTAGAACAGGAGGCAGGCAGCAAATGGACTGGTGAATTTCTGGCATCAGAGAGAAAAATCTGGTGGTCAATGCAGACAACCTTCCCTCTAGTAAGCTACATAATATGTCCCACTAATTATTGTGGTTCTTTTCTCAATTATATTATGCTGGTTTTATATTATGAGGGTTTAGATCCAGTTTACTTTTCCTGCAATTCATATTAACAGCTCCCTAATAAATCATCTGTTATCCTTACTTTCTGGCCCTGCTGCTCACACCAGAGTGCTTCTAAGACAAAAGTTCATTACTTTGGTATTAATTTGCAAAATTGAAGACAGCCCTGAAATGCTTTGCACAACATATCCTTTTATTGCAATGTCTACTTTGAAACCATTTGTCCTGGATTAATTGCTGAGGTCTCACAATACAGTAACAAATGAGAAGTCTTGCAATAAAGTGCCAAAGTGTAATATAATAAAGGGAGCCTTGCTTTGTAAATACAGCCTAATACAATAAAATAAATAGTAATCAACCATTTGAGTATTATCCATTCTCCTACAATTTCTGTGGCAATACAATGGAACAAATTCTGAGATGATTTATACCTATGCAACATTCATCATTTTAATATCACTACTTGTTGCATTGTCACTACTTGTATTATCATCATAATTGACCCCCTGAGATCTTATTTAATATATTTAATTTGGCTCTACAGGCACAGAGTGATATACATAACTATGCAGTGTACTTGGAAATGTTCTCCCATTATTGCATTCTTTAAAAGCAATTATTAACTACAGGGTGAAGTCTGGCACTTCATTATTACAGGCAGCTACACCATCTCAGAATAGCTCTCCTAACCCTCACTTACCCTCTTTTCCGCCTCCTGCTCCAAAATATTTCTACCATTTATTCTGAGGATAGAAAAACACAGGCTCTCAGAACCAAATACACCTGTTCTGATCACCAAGCCTCATTTTATCATGCCATGTATCACCTACAAAACCTAAGAATTTAAAAACTAAGTTTATATGGAATAAAAATTAACTTCCAACATGTACATTAGCAATCTTCAAAAACCTCAACAGTTTCTCACTGCAACAGGACATCACAAAAGTTCAACACCACCAAAAAATCATATAAATAAGTTCACTGTCCAGAAAACATAAACTAAACTTCTAGCTATCTCCTGCAATACAACAAGAAAAACCAATGCAAAATATTAGAAAATTATGAAGGTGGGTAACTATATAAGACAACTATACAAATACTTTTCACAAAATTCACAAAATGACAAGGTTGGAAGAGACCTTAAAGATCGAGTCCAACCCATGCCCAAACACCTCAACTAAACCATGGCACCGAGTCCCACATCCAGTCTTTTTTAAACACATCCAGGGATGGTGACTCCACCACCTCCCCAGGCAGGCCCCTCCAGTACTTTATCACTCTTTCTGTGAAAAACTTGTTCCTAATATCCAACCTATATTTCCCTTGGCACAGCTTAAGACTGTGTCCTCTGGTTCAGTCAGTTGCTGCCTGGAGAAGGAGACCAACCCCCACCTGACTACAGCCACCTTTCAGGGAGTTGTAGAGAGTGATAAGGTCACCTCTGAGCCTCCTCTTCTCCAGGCTAAACAGCCCCAACTCCCTTTTTAACTCTGTTTACCTGAGTAGTCCCCATGGTAAAGCCTTATCTGTTCTGTCCAAGGAATACACACAAAAGATGTGCAGTAGAGGAACTTTCTAGCTATCAGTAACAGGGGAAAATGTTCTGATTCTGTTGGTGAAATTCTGATTCTATATGACAGTAAAAACTGGAGCTCTGAGAAAGGATGCAATTTTACTTTGAAAAACACTAGGAAGATCAAATTTTTACAAGGAAGAATCTTCTTAAATCTACACAAGAATTCTTCCTTTTGCTCAATTTGGGAACTTTTGTATACCTTAGTACGTCTAAAAAAAGCATATCAGAAGACCAGCATTAGCTCTTTAAAAGTTGAAACTAAAACCAAAACAAAAGTAAAGTTCTCTGAAATGGAAATAAGTCTGTTTTCTCTGAAAAGTGAATGTACAGAAGCCTTCTGCATTAACTTTTCAGACAGCTATTGCAGGCCAAGCTAGGAAGTCATATATACACCACCTTAAAGTGACGCCTTCTCTTGAAATTCACGCAACGGGGAATTTAATCTTGCAAAACTGATGGGAGTGAGCTACCTTAATTCTATAAATGTGATCTTTAACTATGAGTTTGGTAGTTGTTATTCTGGCTGAAGGATTAGTAAGAACTCATCGTGAGCTGACCAAATTAAAGGAGACACCTCTTCACCCTAGCCAGCAGCAGAGGCAGTAATTCCTCTGAAGCTTTGCTTCCACACATGCAGAATTGAATGTCAGCAAGTCATGGCAACGAGAAGATGAAAGGGGATATTCCAGGGATTCTTCATGGGGACTTTCCAAAGAGCATTTATAAACCTAATCCTTGGAATGAAAGATCTGCAAAGAAACAGCTGCAGCTCAGTGCTGGCACACCATAGACAAGAAAATATTTACCTAAATCTGCAAAAATCTGTCATGCATGATGAAAACAACAAGCGTTCACAATGCTCAATTTTAACACTTTCCTTCCTACTTGCAGTGCTCCCATCACCAACTAAAACGCTTCTGGTATTTAGCAAGCAAGTTGTGTTCTGTCACTGCAAACAGAAGCAGGCAGAGGTCCTACAGAAAAGGACATAAGGCAGCACAGAAAATCCTTGGCAAGATGGAGGGAACGCATTAGGGACCTTCCTCTGCCCTTTCTTCTCTTGCCATTGGTATCGCTGCTGTATTCCCAGTGCCATGTGGGCTGCAGCTGGTCAGGCAGCAAGATTCTAATATTTGTATTTAGCTTCTCAGAATGTTCATATTCAGTTGTCATGTTGAGAAGCTGCCAAGCTTTTTCTGAGGAAAGCAATCAGAAAGGAAATGCCAGGATTTCTGACAGCCTACAACTCTGCTATACCATAATGGAAATTCGTGACAAAAATCAAAGGTACTTCTCTAGCCTCCGGCTTTCTCTATGATGAATTTCAAAGACTTGCTGCTTCAGAAATACTTTTTTATTTAAAAGAGCATTAACAACTTCAATATGTGGGTTCTCATGGGATCCCTTAATATTTAGTGAATGTTTAGGCTACTTGAATTAATATTATAATGTTATACTTTTTATTTTAAATTTCTTTATAAGTAGAAGCACTTAATTATTCATGTGTGTTTATTTACTGACTGCACAAAAACAAACAATGCACAACAGTGTGATGTCTTAATTATTTTATTTAAAAATCTCAGTAGTATGAGTTACTACTGCAAGGTTAAAAGCTCTTTCAACACCTAAAATTATTATCTCACACCTGAGAACAAAGGAAAGGGATACCTCAAATGCAGGGGGGGATAAGGGAAAGGCAAAGGGACAAAAACATTTTTAAAAACTGTCCTTTCAAATTACTCCTGCTTAGAAATGCTCCTCATGCCACAGTAAACTAGATTGGACATTAATACTTCTAAGGGCTCTTCCTGTGATTTCTTTCAAGACATAGTAAAATAATTGACTGCCTATCAAAGAGTCAAAGTAAACGTATGAGATTTCAGCTAATCGAGATAACAATTCTACAGAATATTTTGGGGGTTTGCCACCTTTAGTGGTATATTTTGGTGGGGTTCCTTAGGCTGGGAATGGAGTGGTGTTCTGAGTCAGTCTGCCTTCCCACTGATTCACTTGGGTTTCCTCAAGAGTCCTGTATACACTTTCAATACTAAACCCCTCCTCCTGAGAGTTTTTATTTTGAAAAATGCTTGACAATGTATAAAACCCTGTAAACCTGAATCGATAACAAAAGCATTTCTTAAAGTATAGAACTTTTTTGGCATTTGTTAATTAGTCACTTGGAAACAATGAAAGATTCTCTTCATCAAAGGCAGACTTATAGGAAGAAGAGATGATTCATACCAACTTTTCTAGACCAGGAAGAATAATCTTGCTTTTAAGTTTGCTTATGCAAGAGCTGTGTACTGTTTGTAATCTTTAAGACCTTAATAGTAAACTGCCTGAAATCTCTTGCTCTTGCTTACAAGAATAAGTAGGTACAGCAGGAACAACTTGCACAGAAGAGAATCCAAAAAGAAAGGCAGGTGTATAACACAGGGTGGAAACTGCTGCCTGACTCCACAGTAGATGCTGGAAAAGAATGGAGTTAGATGAAATTAAGTGTCTCAAAAGCAGGAAACACTTATTTTTGCATTTCTATGCACATTAAAATTTGGTGTATCCAAGTCAGGAGACAAACCTGATGTGTTTCAGAGTAGCTTATGATTCAGAAAGATAGACTTTGGAATACCTATATGCAGTATGTTAGGTACAGTCCACATGGATGGCCTATCAACATTTTTAGCAAGTGGAAAAACAAAAGCATACAGTTGAGGAAGACTTGTAAGCATGTACTGCTAAGTCCACGAGTCTTAAACCAGGGCGGCCTTGCATCAGGCAAACACAAATTCATGCAAAGACTAGTATTTTCTAACATGGAAGGCATTGCAGGCAAAAGAAAACAGATCTATTTTTGTAGGCAGTGCCCAATTTAAATCAACAATGAAACCCCACAAAACAAAACAAAAAAACAACAACAAAAAACCAGACCAAACAAAAATAAAGTTCAATCACTAGATTTCAAACCAGTGAAGGGCTGCAGACCAATGACCATGACCTGATTATATATAACTGACTTAATGACCTTGATACTGAGAAACAAGTCCTAATTATATCATTACTTGTTGAAGGTTAGTCCTCTACAGACACTCAAAACTTCTTCCAAAAGGTAGACTGCATAAGGAACAGTGGTAGAGAAAGTGTTTCAGAGATAAATGTAGGAAAAAAAGAGGGATAAAAAATTGGGAGCCCTTGCAGAAGACATTGTTGTATGTCCATAGAACCCCAAAAGAGAGTAGAATTCTGGTTAAAAACCTCCCCTAGTTCATGGTCTAGAGAAGGTAATACCGAAGTGAAGAAAGGAAGCCTCAATAGAGGCTCCTGTTAATCTTTGGAAAGTAGTGCCATAATTTCTTTGTCTTTAGGTCAAGAAGGTTAAGAAGGAACATTACAGTCTACTGCAATAGAGTAATATTTGTTGCAGCTGCAATTAGCAGACCTGGATGGATCACATGCAAGACTGCAAAATAATTTTGCTCTTGGTCATTTTTAATTAAACTTTTGAGTATCAGAGAAATAATGCCTATGGCCACAATTCAAGAAACAGCTTGATGACCCAACCTGGTTGCTTAGCCTGACTTCTGAAAGGAAAACCAACAAAAGAGTCAATTAATACAGAAATGAAGGCTAATCACATATATAGGGAACGGTAAATGGGAAAACACCTTTTCAAATATTTTTTCATCCTTTTTTGAAATACAGCTTTTGTATTCAGCTTCTTACATGTGATTGAGAGTGAGTAAAAGACACATGAGGTACACACACTTAAGGACTGGGTATTGGCAAGATGTGTAAAGTAGCTGTCCAATGAAAACATTTTGATTGCATGTATTTTTAGCAGCCTGTAAGGCTCAATGATATTAAAGATTTCGTACAGCTGTCACAAAAGGGGAAGCAAACCCACTATAATTCACTGATTATTACAGCCTATTTCTGTACCCCTTTCCCTTCCTTCTGCAACTGCCTTTGTTTTACTCCCCTCCTCCCTCTACCTCACTCATACCACTTCACTCCCTTAATTCTTTCTTCCTCCCTTCCTATCCCCTCTTCCCTCTTTCAAGGAAAGAACTCCAAACTGATTTAAATTTAAGACTTTAAAAAACGTGATATTGGATACTGAATGTGGGCTAAAAATGGCCTCCTACACATTTTATACAAGCTTAAAAATACTCCCTTTTTTATTCCATATTTTATGACTTTACCCTTATGATATTCACAGCAAAGATTTTGATTCCTGCTACAACTACTATTTGCTTCGATGCTACTAATTTCAAATTCCATAGATGTACCTAAATATGTTTAAGGAGGTCAACTGAAGCAGTAATATGGTTTAAATAAGCCAGAAAAATACAGAATACAGGCTGTTTAAAATTACTGATCACAGGTCAGTGATGGGTCAGTACAAAGGAAAGCCAGTGACCCTCTGGAATAAATAAGAGAGGATGAGTAATGAAAAGTTTCTGCAAGGTTTAGCTCTGCCAGATTCTCTGTTCACCTTTACAATTTTTCCAGTTTAGCTACATGATATAGTAAAATGCATTTATAAGTAAAAATAGAATGACTGGACAACACCTGTAGTAACATTTATGTTGCAAAAAAAGGAACAGCAATTATGTCAGATCACTATTCTGAACCATATATCACAGACATAATATAAGCCTGCATAAGTCCATATGGCACACAGTTACACCTGAATGCCAGCAAACAACATAATCAGATGATTTAAACTATTTACTTTTTTAAACATGCTGCCAATTGAGCAGGAACTTTCCCTGATACTCATGAGATGCAGATTGCACCACCTGCTCATAGAGCAGCCACAGCTACTTGTGCAACATATTGCTAATGACTGTGTGCTGGCAGACTGTATTTCAATTTCACCTATTTAAGACAGGTTTTGAAACTAATTAATTAATTGTTGTCTGCAAAGCATGTTCAGGTCCTCAGGTGAAATCCATTACCCTGGCATGCTAGATTATTTATTATAGATTAAACGAAAAAGGAAAAAAATAATTGCAGACTAGTCTGAAAGCATCGGCAGAATGTCCTAAAGATAAGAAAAGATTACTCTTGTTAATAAGCAATTATGTGCAGCTTTTCAGGAAGAAAACTGATTCAAATTTTTATGCACAATAACATATGGAGCAAGATGTCTGAAATAGTAAGGAAGCAATTATAAAAACCCTGCTCAAACCTCCTGTGAAGCAAACTGAAATGAAGAAGATAAATAATGCTGCAATTCTTGTAGCCCCAGTGGAGTGAATTGTGAATTGGAACTAAATAAGGAACTAAACAGAATTTAATTCCTGATCAAATGCAGCACTTGAAAAATAAAACAATAATTACAAGTAAAATTATTATTAAAGAGTTATAATTTCAGTACCAATGCTATGCTTTAAAAATATTGTATTTCTAAAAATTATTTCAATTTTTAAATCCTTTAAAAGCTTTTTAAGTGAAACCTGACAATTCTTATTTGAGCGTGAATCTTGCACAAGTAGTGAGGTATCTGAGGGAGTTGCAAGTGAAGGGATAAGAAATGGAATTAAAAGAAACAAGTGGAAAAAAAATTAAAGAAAAATTTCTTTCTTATTTGTTTCTGCCAGGTTTTTGCCCAACTGATCTTTTGCCTTTATGTGAGCTGACTTTTGAATAACCATCTCTGTCCAAGCAAGAAGCAATACAGGTTTACAATTATCTTGGTGACACTATTATTTCGAAAATGCAGCTTTCACTGCTCTGCATAGCTCTCCCATAGGACCACACAAGTATTAATTCATCACTTGCAATTTGATACTACAATTATGCAAAATCAGAGGAAAGCTTTATTTGATCCTTGTGACAAAGTCTGGTCAGGTATTTATAATACTCCATCTTTGCTATCTACTACTCTTTCCAATTAAATATAAAAGTTTATTTTTGATGGTTACAAGTTTATCAAGTGTATTCATAATGTTTTCTTAAATCAGAGCCCTAGGCCGCTTCCAGGACACATCTGGGAAGGCACAGACACACAGCCAGGCTGCAAGGCTTCCTTCTGTGACACAGATTCCATCTGCCTCAGCCACAAATGGGCACTGTGCACTGCTCCTCTCATTTTTCTCATTCTCACAAGGATAGGATGCATAATGAAGCATTCATTCAAGAATCATTAAAATGAACAATTATTCAAAAAAATGAGTTATCACTGTGCAAGTAACTGAACCCTTTATACTCAATTGAGCTACTGACCAAGTTAATGGCAAGTTAATCGGGTTTTTTTAAGAAAAAGAGAAACAAGTTATGTCAAGTCTTCCACTGTACAGTTCATGTATGTGAGAGCATTCCCCTTTCTACAAAATATTCCTCCTAATGTGCATTGCATGCCAGTTCACACACACACCTAACCTACATTTGGGCAATAATAATCACAGATCTAATCAGGAAGCCTGCTGAACATCAGCAAGAAATGCAAAACTCCTGCTAGAGCAAGGTGGTATTCTCCAAAACATCACAGCAGATACCTGAATTTAAGAATGGAGGAAGAAGAAAATCAGTCTCAGGGGGACCTACTGCAGCTCTTCAACACCTTTCTTTGCAAGATTTGCTGCCTATTTGTGCCAGTGAATCCCCTGTAGCCACAAAACATTCCTGTGTTGAATATCTGTGTACCTCAAGGGTATATATGCTAGGAAGCATGAGGGGCAGAGAGGAAAATTCACTTATTTTGCTATCAAAAGCAGAACCTTCTAATGATAAGGAGTGAAAGCAGAAACACCACTGACCAAACCACCCATGGATTTACATTAAGCCATGTTCTATAGGAAAATAGAGCAAATTGGCTCTGCTGGAAAATGTGCCAAGCATGCTAATAGCTAAATATACAAGATAACTTTAGTTGTTTGAAGTAAGGATGGAGGTGAGAAGATGCAATATACATCTGTGGAGGAGAGGTGAACATTTTATTCCAAGAACACTTTGTCAAGTGTTGCTTTTCAATGCAAAGTAGTGCCTTTCAAATAAATATTTGTTATTACAAAGTACCTCTCAGGTCTCTGGAAACATGCTCCCTTGAGTAACCTGCCCACTCCAAGTTCATGCCAGAAAGCCTCTCCCCATCCCAGACTGCTCTGCTCCCTGTGCCTGTGTGCATGCACGGAATCCACATTTTCTGTAGCACAGTGCACACATTTTCCATGCGCACATGTACACACACACTGACTGAAAAAATACCATTTCATTATTTGCCTATTTCCTTTAGATAAAAAGTTTCAAACCAGCACTGGATCTACAAAGGAAAAAAAAGAACAATCATTTCAGATGTAGTAACAGGACAGTTTTTATCCTTTTTTCTTTCTCCCTTAAAAAGGTGTACACCTTTTCCTGCTCTTCAGAGTCTCTCACTGTAATTCTGAATCTGCTTTCAGATACTCGTACAGCGTGTGCTCACTCAAGAAGTACAGCTGTCAGGAAGGAAATTTTCGGTGATTCTATAATAATTTTTGGTTTACTGTGACTAGCAGTTGGTAACTAAAAGATACTCCAGTCTCTTTTCCATCTTGAATGTGCAATATACATAATTTTCACTAACACGGAACAATTTTTGCAATGAAACAAGACTCAGGTATGCAAAGGTAAGGCTTTCGTGACACTTCTGTGGGTGACTGAGCATTTGCTGAAACACAGCCTAAATTAGAAACACTATTTCAAGTGCATAGAGGGACATGGTGAAAAAAAGTAGCAGCAGAAGACGGGCAGATAATGGGGAAGCAAACAACACTTTTTCACATTTGGATATTACTGAAATATTTATGCTTGAATGCTCTAAAGCAAACAATCTCATGGACAAAACAAATACACAAAAGGTTAATGCAAAATATAAAGTTTTAAACCATTGGAAGCACCTGAAAAAGGTAATTTCAGCATAAGCTCTTGAAACTGTTCCCTACCCCTAGCACGAGGTATGCCAAACTATCTATATGTCTTCACAAATCACTCTGAGATTATATTCATATTTAGAGATGAGGCATCTGTGTTCTACAGGAAATTTGCATACAAGTCTTCCAAGTCCAGACCAATGTATTTAATCAGAATTTTTTTTATATTCAGCAAAAATAAAAACATACAAATATTTTTTAAAGGATGTAAAAGACCTTTGAATTGAGACAAATGCAGGGAACTAGAAAAACATGTAAATCACTCCCATTTTATCCAATTCTAGAAGATCTTAGCATAGAAATATATTTTTAATAGAGTAATGTTATTTACAACCTCCCAAATCATCCCTGGAGCAACTAAAAAACCAGAAACTTACTGAAATCTGTTTCTACTACTTCTCTGTCATACAAGACTCTGGAAGAATTACCAGAAAAAATAAGCATTTTTTTAAGTCCTCTTAACACTTAAATGCACATAGAAAGCTTGTGCAAACCCTTCCATAAATGCAGGAATAACATATTGCACCTATTTTTATCTGGGAATCTGAACAGGGTGTGTGTGTGTGCGTGTCACGCTGCTGTCCTGTGCAGGGACACCTGAGTCAGCCCATTGCTAATGAGCTCTGCCACTGGAATCAGTCTGGTCACGCTAAGGGGATGCTCCAAGGAGGTGAGGACACCCTGCTCCTTCTGAGTGTCCTTGTGCACTGATCCCTGCTGTGTGAGCAGCTTCTCAGAGGCCAACAGCCAGGGATTATGGAGGGGCTGAGCATCCCAAGGTCCCCATGAAAGCAACTCCTGCAGCTACGAATCAGCCCGAGCCTCACCTCACCCTGCAGTCCTGCATTTAGAATTCTCTGCACCTTCTCTGTTGGCTGGCTGTCATGTTGAGTGATGAGATACACAAGCAGAAAGCCCAAGCAGGCTTGGTCTGGGCTTGCAACCTGGGTTTCCTCAAGCAAATTCCATCATTTAGAGAAAAGTTATTGTCCAAAAAAACCCTTATCTCCTGGGCAATAATGAATTTGTCGCCCAGAAGTGTTGACAGTATGACTAGCACCCACCTGTTTTAAGGTCAGATTTATTCTTAGTAGCAGCTCTTTGAAGATGCAACACTGTCAGGCTTGTGCTGTGCAGGGAGTCAGATGTCATTATCATTACAGTCCCTTCTGACATCAAAACCTGTGAATCTCTCAGTTTTATCAGCCTCTGCTGATTTGCAGTCCAGAAATGGCTGCAAAGATGAACAGGGAGAGCCCAAACAAGCTACGAGTTTTTAAAGGCTACAAACACTGATCACAGGCTCACATTTACCCAGCTCCTTTTCAAAACAACTCCCAGTAAAACCAATTAGAAAATCGTACCTGAAAAGGAAAGCAGTGACAAGGACCATGAAGAGGACACATGAACACAGTAAAAGCAGTGGTATATAATGAATATATATAATATATATATTCAAGAAATACAGAAGACTGCTTTATACGAAAAAATAGCATTCATTAAAATACCAGAATAACTGCTAGTTTTGGGGGAAGATCATGTCTCTATGAATGAATTCAAAACTAAAGGCCTGCCACTGGGATTTTGAGGAGAATGAACCTGGAGCATAGGAATTACCATGCAAAGGGCCACTCACTTCAAATTCCCAGGCAGAGAGAACCCCGAAGCATGCCTAAAAAACACCAAGAAAGCAAAAAACTGCAGATTCTTTAAAACATCCAGGAATATTCTGCAACTCGAAAACAAATGAAACATTTAAATTGGGATTTTCTCATTTTTGTGGTTTTGAACAAATTTGAGAATGGAAGGAAAGAGGAGTGTACAGTTTCTTACCATTAAAATCCTTCCTGGACAACCTGCTGACCTTCAAGAGCAAACCATGACTTTGAAATTAATTAAACTGTCCAAAGTAAAATACCATTCTCAATTTTCATAATGCATTAATTTAGTTAACTATGTTCATAATTACAATGAAAGATTTTTGGCATACATCATATTCATAGGTGTTTTGCATTTCAGCTTATGGCACTGCTGACAGCAAGTTTTTCAATGAAATTCCTGTGTGTGTGTGTGTGTGTGTGTGTGTGTGTGTATTTATTTATATAAATATTTTGTAACCTGTTAACACAGACTATTTAAAAATATTTAATGTCAGTTTTTACTTGGTTTTTTTTAATAGGTAAAGAGATTTCTCTTATTGCATTTATATATTTTATAAGCATAAAATGGATCAAAATAGGATGCTTTGCATTTTTACTGTTTCAGGCCACAGATCAGCAATTTAAAAACAAAACCAGAATAGTTCAATGCTTATTACTTATACTGTAATTGTTTTATTCATGGCTGTTGAAAAAGAAAAAATACAAACCAGGGTATTTTTACTGTAATTTAGGACAATCATTGTAAGTCACTAAATTATAAAAACAAGGTAAAGTACTGGATTATTTTTAACTTTTATGTTACGCTTTCTATATTTCCAAATTTCTCCTCACTAGAGAAGTAGCTTAAATTCTAGCCAAAGTGATTTCTTTCACAATCTCCAAACTGAAATATATTTAACAAAATTTTCAGAAACTTCTCCACTCTTAGGACAGCAATGTCTCCAATAGGCATCAACAAGAAACTTTTTTGTACCATATCTGGGATTTCTTTTCTTTAGGGAAAATTTTAGACCTTCAGATAGAGTACTTAGCTTTGTAACTTCAGTGCCTGCATTAAAATACTGTTATTACATATTTCAGAAATTAGGTATTTTCCCTTTTCAAATTATCTCTGGTTTTGTTATGTGCAGTCTACTACCTTAAAAATAGATTGCTGAGTTATGAACGAGACAGTAAGACATTAAACTGTTTTCTTCTTTTACTTTAGCAGTCATTTACTCAAAGGACTACTCTGTATAATTGAATTCAGCAAATAACTTCCTCAGACAGTATGAGCAAGGTCTCTGCACAGAACTTTGCAGATTATGAAATTCTGATCCCTAAAATTTTTTAAACAACACTAAGAAAATTCAAAATAGGTAGACCTACCTATGTACACACCATTCTGTATCAACATGTCATAATTGTCCATTTCTTGAGGTAACTGGTTTTTTTTAATTTAAGAATATGGAGCATTTAAAAAAACAAAATCCATAAACTATTTTGTACAGTTCTACCAAAATAACCAAATTCCAGATGTTTGCTTCTTACTGGTTTTTCTTTTGTTTTTGTTACTTGCATGCCAGCATACATGGAAAAGTGCACACGTGCTTTTTGCAATACATTTTGCAATCATTTTTAAAGCCTTAAGAGTACAAATTGAGAAACTTTTCCATGGAATTTTCCTTGCAGTGTACATAAGCTCAATAAAGGTGTAACGTGGCAGAATAAAGCCTGTATCCCCCGTATAAACTGTTAAGGTTTGTTAGCAGAGGACTTAATCATCTTGGTTAAGGTTATTTATAGGAAACTACAGAATAAAATGTTCTTTGATAGACATTCTATATTGGCAAAACTTCTTGCTTTTAAGGTATCAACATGATATATTAGGTCTCACTTTTGTATTTCTTTTGAAGGGACCAGCCTATCTTCTATAGCACCGATAACCCCTCTTCTGGGGGAGCTGGGCCTGAATGCAGGGGTCAGTAAAGGGATGGAATAGCATCTGGGAAAAGGAAAACATTCCACTGGCTTCATGGCTTTGCTTGGCTTTCAGCTATTACATTATTCAATGCAGTTTTTATTTAGAATGAAAGAATTACAGCAGTCTGCTTGGACACATGTTATTCTTTTTTCAGGTGCTCACAGTGGATACAGTCACCTAAAGATGTAGCTCATTTTGGACCACAAATGTACTGTGGCATGATTTAAGAGAAAGAAATTAATTAAACCTTCAAAATCAGATCCTTAATGATATATGGCCATATCCCTAGGCATCAATCCTGCAAACATATGCATGTCAAGTTAATAGAACCTCTTATGCACACAAATTACAGTATTTAAATCCTCCCAGAATTACAGATCTAATTTTGCTTGAAGAAAAAAAAGTGTCTTCATCGAGCAGATATTTTTTTGTCTCTCTGCCCTTTACTAAATATTCCCCCCCAAAAAATCTTGCCAAATTTTATTAGATGTACTGTTTGATAAAATGAGATGAAAAGCAATTGTGTATAAAAGTCATGGTTGTAATTAAATAGCCTACTCTAATTTCTGATATACAATTGTTCAACCTCTAAACTGTAATTTTTGCCAAAAACATCAGTAAGATAGTCCTGTTCAGAAAATACACCTTCCTAATATTTAATATCAGAGATGCAATTCACAATAAAAATCAGAAACCTGCCAATAAAATTGATTAGACTAGCAATTCAAAAGCATTGCTGTGTTTCTAACATCATGTTGGTGCTTTAAAAGTTCTCACTTGTACCACCAGAGGATGGGGAACTGACACAAACACCAAACTGCAAGCATGGTCTCCAGGTTTGCTGACTGGCACCCTCCAGGGCAGCCACATTTCTTCACTGACCTGAGAGGGAGGTATTATTTCCAGATGTCCCACCTGGAATTGCTTTCCAGAAAGATGCCACAAGTGTCTAGAGCAGGCAGCAAATGTTCACCTCTGTCAGAGGTGCACAGTGAAAGGAGAAAGGACAGAGGATGTAGGGCTGTCCAAGGGACAGAGCTGGAGAGGGAGCCAGAGAGGGAGGGAAAGGGAACAGGAACTCTGACCAAAAATGTATGTATGATGGTTTCCTGTCAGGTATGGAAGTATGATCACTTCAGTATTCACAGTTTTTGTGCCTTACTCCCTCCCCTTTGATACAGATTTTCAGGAAGTCTCTTCTGATCAATGCTCACCACCACAGAGTGGAGCCCACTGATTCAAACATTGGTCCATCTGTGTATGTCTTAAGCTGTCCCCTTCCACATGATGTTCTAAGACTCCAGCAACCTCAAGCTGCCAGCACTTTCACCCTGGGTGCAGGCTCCAGTGTGTTATGGTCCCTCAGAGGGTCGAAACACTGTTTAGTTGCTGCACTGATTTCTAAAAAGAAACAACTGGAAGGACTGGCAGGATCTCTGCTCCTCAGACATGCCTCTTACCCAACGCCCAAGAACAGCACATCTTTTCCTTCCTTCGCTCTCCTTTCTCCAAAAAACACCTGGAGCTCTGGCTTTGAAAGGCTCTGGCATGCACACAGAAAGAGCTTCCTGACATCTCAAGAACTGCAAAGACATAGTTGAACTCCTCTAACTTCAAGATGAAGAACAGGACCTTTACTTGAGACAAAAATCCTGTAATGGGTGATTGCAATATCATATGGCACTTCAGATCTGGACTGAACTTTCATCATTAAACTTAAGCATAAGAAATCAAATCCTCTGCCTAATGAGATTCCTGGCACAAGTGGCTTACTGATATTCATTAATCTAGAATTCATTAACAGAATAGATGATGATATTACTGGAATAATTTTGTGCATCATAAAACCCATTAGAAAATACAGTGATATTACTGGTGCTCATGTTAATGCTAAAACATGAAATAGGGTGATATGATAGCAAATAAATAAACAAAAGAAGAATCAGTCATAGTTCCTGGTTTCATATCTGTGCTTAGTCTTCTCATTTCAAAAGTATATCCTTTGAGCAAAATAACATAGTTTTTGTTATGTTTTAAAACAAATTTCTGTAGACTTGTTAGAGTACATACTGCTGTAAAAGTTACACTTGTAGATGGCTGCATTTTTCAGCCCATCCTCAGCAAACAAAGGTTACTGATCTCTACCAAACACATTCTGTGCAGCCACATAGGCCTGTCTGTTATTTTAAAAAAACCCACGCCCTTAAGAGTGACTTTTCAGGCAATTATTGCATGCCTGTGCTAATCCACATTAGTCAGTGACAGGAAATTATCAGAACAGCAGACAGCTTCAGATATTACTGTGCTCTGTCAGGCTGGAAGGAGACCTGGTTGCTTTGACAAGCAGCACATCTCTGGCATTTGAAACAAATCAGCGTTGCTGGCTTGACGCTGCAACTTCTGTTTGCTGTCTCTGACGTCTCTAATCAGAAGGCACAGCTCACTAACAGGGAGTTCTGCACAGCTTAAGAAGAGCTTAGTCCCTTGGAGGGCATTCCTTGAGCAAGGTCCCACTGGGAATCATAACTTTCTTCTGTGCTGGTTATTTCGTCTCGTCCTCAGTATTATTTCTTCCGTATCAAGCACCAAAAGCCCAAAGAAAAACACTAAAATGCCTTCTGTGGGCTGATGCCACTCAGGTTCACCTGAATTCAAAGGTGATGTCTTAGTGCTTCACGTAGTGCTTAAGCCATAAAGGGAATTTATTGAGCTGAAGTGCAGCCTTCTCAGCAAAGAGTGCCTGCAGCTCCAGGAAACAGCATGAAAATAGGGCTGAGATGTTGTGTGCTGTTTGAACTGAAGGCACACCTATTTGGCTACCTGAACACACAATCCTGTGCTACTGTTCAAGCCTGATTGCTAGTGGATGATGCAGATCTCAAAGTTTCCTTTTCATCTCTAAGAGATATGGCACATAACTTCTCATATTATCCTATCATGCAGCCTGGTCTCTGACAGCAGGATCACTGGCAGAACAGAAAAGGCCTGAGGAGATCTGGTGCTGCAGCGAGCAAAAATCCCTGGATAAAAGACACACCTTTCTGAAGGCAGCTACATGCCCACACTCCTTGCTGGGGAAAGCAGGGGTCACCACGGACCCTGGTTTTGAGGAATCTGTTCTGCTCCCTCACACCACAGATCTGGGCAGGCAGAACAAGCACTCCAGACCAAGAGACAGAACTGGTTAAGATAACACACTCCCAGATAAGGTATGAGAACACCCTGCATATGTCACACCCTTCTTATCTGAAGCTAGGAAATGCTTCATGCTTTCACAAATGTATTTGAAAAGTAAGCATTACACAGCTACGGTTTGAAACTTTTATCAGGGAGGTACTGATGTTCATCAGAAATTAGCCTGCATAATTACAAATGCACAACTGTAATTTTTAGCAAAAACCAAAACCACAGAGGCAAGAAAATAAAAAATTGCCCCTACTCACTCTGAGTATTGTTTGCTAATGTATAATATTCTCATACTTTTGGTTTATAACTGTATTTTTTTTTAATGTGATTTATATTTATTTAATGCTCAATGTGTCTCAGTAGTCTCATTTACAGAGCCAAACACACTTTGGTTTTGCTGGCTAAGGATAAAGGAGAGCATACAAATTTTGAATCTACTGTTTATATTGTAGTAGTGGTATGTCTGTACTGGCTGGCACCAGTCAGGGAGACTAGACAGCAGAAATGTGTGCCATATACAGACATGCAGTGAAACATAATAATGTTCATTGCTTCAGAAAACAAACACCTAAGATATGGGAAAAGATGACAAACAAGGGCAAGGAAAGCAGAGATAGACAGCCTGATTGCCTATAATTCTGTATTTATAATGCAAATAACACTACTATAAATTCAGCTGGCTTACTGATCAGTGGATTGTATACTGAAAAATTATTAACCGTTGATCAAGCAAGCAATGGCCAGATCTTGCAATTATTTATTTTGAATAGCTCTATTGAGGTGAGTCATTTTATGGACGTCTGCAGATCCTATGGTAACGTGGCAAGCTCAGCACCAGATACACCCAATTATGGTTGTGATGCCAAGGCTTCCTTCCTTCCAAAGATAAATTACAGTAGGGTTTTAGAGAGCAAAAGCCCTCTGAGGTCTCAGGCATATTGACAGAATTTCTAAAAATGTGGACTTTAGCTTCCCTGGCAATTTTATTGTATCTTTATTAGAAAATGGCTATTGATACAGAAAATAGATATAGATACTTTATCAACAGGCTAAAATGGAAGGCATGACAACACAGCTATCTAGGGCAAGGTCTGCACTACTTTCAGAGAGGTAAATAATAAAGTGTACTTTGACTCCTCTGTCATCTGGGCTGGAATACTTGCAATACTCCTCAGGGAAAATAATGCAGCATTAAGCAAGTTTTCTGACATAGTTACAAGTGAAGTAGATACTTCTACTCAGATCTGATCTAGAAGGAAACTTAATACATGTAACTCACTGGCATGCAATCCCACTCCTTCCAAACTGAAGAATGGGAAATTTTGTTGTTTGTCAGCACTTTTCAGCTTTCTATGTAGATTCTATCACACTGTGTCAGATAAACACAAATACTGGGTTGTGTCACACAAATACTGCTTCAGTACTGCAGGTACTTGCACACAAAGCTATGTTCATTTAAAATTCTACCACAGATAATACAATATTTTAGTTTCCAAATTCTGATATATAATATATTCAATGTTCAAAATTACCCTAAATGTGCCCCCCTCAGAGGATCACTGGCTGTGCTGAAAAGCTATCATGAGTTCAAAAGCTACTGCAAAACTGCAAGAGATGAAAAAAGGCTTATGGATTTATGAATGTGATTAGAGCTATAGTTCTTCAGGCAAGACTGTTTCCTGGCTGAAAAAAACCAAAAATAGCCCTTCAACATTATCAGTATTTTTCGGACAAGCAAGAAAAGGAAAGGGACAAAACCCTTTCAGGCTGGGCACTGAAAGAAGCATTCTGCCTGGGTAAAATTATTTTAAATCAACGGTTTTGTATTTATAGCCTATTTTGATCTGTAACTGCTTCAGCATAATGTAGTACAAAGTTATTGTTGAATATGATAAAGAACACTTTAATCTACTGAATGTGCAAAAAGCGTAAATGACTTCTTAATGGCACTTTTGTTTTGACTGACAGAGATTTATGTCAATGAGAGAAAATGTTTTAATGAAAGGAATTGCTACAAAGCATATGTGTATGCTTACTTCTCATATGTATGTGAATGAGACAGACATTAATAAAGAAATACAGCTGCCTGCAATATCTGGCCTTTAATCTTCCTGATTAATGAATTCTATTTTTAAATTAATCACAGAGGTGTGGTATTTTGATAAGGCATTAGCACAGATCTGACATAAAACCAGCAATACCTATAAATTATTTAATTACATATTTTAATACGAGTATGGAAGATGTCAAAAGTCTTGCAAAGATAGAAACCCGTACATACAAAACTACCACAACTAATTAAAAATTATGTTCTCAAAGATTCCCACTCCCCAGGCTCTGCACACTACTTGCTCTTCACTTTTGTATCCTCCCCACGTAACAGGAGCACTACTAGGAAAAATTGTGGGATTCATCTTTAGAACACATAAGAATTGGATTTCACAAAAGTCCCAGGTTTTCCAGATGATAAAATTGCTGGCAGATGTGTCCCATCGATGGCAGTCCTCTCTGCCTGCACCGTGAGGGCACTGCTGGGACTGCTCTGGGACTGCCCTTACCTGAGGGGAGCAGGACAGCAGGGAGAGAAGGGCACAGAGAGGTAAAACAGGGTGAAGGCTCCAAAGGCAAATCCAAACAGAGAAAATGCCTGAAATAATCACTTGTTGTGAGCAGCACTACTCTGTGATGACAGAAAATTGATACTGGGTGACACGGTAGCAACAAGAGCAAGAAGAGTCCTCTGCCAACACACGGCATGTGCTCTGGGCAATTAGAAAAAATGGGACATGATCTCACTTTCTGAAATAAATCTATGACAAACTAAAAACTGTGTTTCACCTGGAAACCATACACGACTGCCGTGCTGGTTTTCAACCACCAGGAAGTCTTTTAACAGACTTTGAGAGGAAGTTAATGATGAATTCACCCTTCAGCAGAGCAGCTGAACCAAAAGGCACCTCCTGAAATCCTTGTGGGGCAAAATATCTTGGCAGGGAAAATGCTGCCTTATGTGTTTTCAGACAGAAACTGAGTATTTCTACATGTTACTCTCATCTTAAAAAATTCTATCTGCTGATTATCTAACACTTTAAAGATAATATAGAAAATGTCTGAGCAGGACAGCTACTGTATTTATCTTTCTCCCTGAATTCAGCATATTGCTCTTACATCCAAAAGGTGCAGCCCCTCTCTCATCTGCTTGAACCGATGCAATTAGTGAGCTAAGACAAGCACTGCCACAAGCACTATTCATTATCATTGTTCCAGTCTGTGTTCAAATTATATTTAAAATAGTTGGCAAAGAGTACTGGTGAAAGAGAAATAAAAGATTGCTCAACACATCCATATTCTACAAGCTTTCTCCTGTATAGAAACATTACTCTTCATATTTGCATGTAAGAATTTGATTTTCTTTCATACTAGACTGCAGCCAGTACTAGACTATTATTATTGTATTATGCACATGACCAAATGAGATTAACAGTACATAATAGTGAAGAATGAACAATAATTAATAATAATTAATACCAAATAATAATGAATTAATAGTAATAATAATTTTTTCTGTAATACAAACATTTCACTCTTGCTTGAAACAATACTCAACAAAATAAAAAAAAACTAAAAGAAAATATTTTCCTTTTTATATATTTGAAAAATGAATCAACTGTTTTTATTTGACAAGGTCCACTGCTATAGAAAACAATGCAGGCATTACATTTTGTACATAACTCTCTCTCACAAGAATTCAAAGGAACACCTTTTTGACTAAGTGCTTACCTACAGTGTGTCCAGCAAGACTAATAACAAGTTACACTGATTCACAGTGTATAATGTAACTCTTTCCCAAGGGTCCAAGTTTTGCAACACCTCTCATTAAAAACCCCAATCATGAGTATTTCAGCAAAAACAACTGCCTTCTTTTATTTTCCAAAATTATAATACACTAACCATTCCAATTTTTATTTAAGCTTCTAAGCAATTATATTTTTAAAAAATTCTTACAAATATCACTGACTTCATGAACCCAGGCTTGTGACTGCTAGTATATTTGAATAAAAAAAAAATCAGTGAAAAGTACTGCATATTTTTTGAATAATGTGCTACCTCATACATTCCATCATAAATCCCAAAAGTACGTCAGAAAGTCTTTAAGTGTTTTCTGGCATGTGCTACAAACCAGTAACCCTTGGGTTGTCTAAGCAACATGGTTCTTTAAAAAACAGGTTTTAATTCTCTCCAGGAAGAGCAGATCCTTATTTGGATATTAGTCTGAACTGTGCCTTCTCTCTGAAACTGTGTAGGAACATCTCCACGGTCGAGAGAGGAATCTAGTTCTTGTAAAAGAGAAAAACACACTGCCAGAAGGTCCCTTTGGTGTCCTGTCCCTTCCCTGTGGCCTCACCCTGTCAATCACACCTGAGAAAACAGTATGAGATTTCTTGCACACATTTACCAGCTCATAACTGATGGTTTTGAGGCAACTCCAATGAAAAGTCACAGAGGGAGAGAACACTTCATTACTGAAATCTCTGTGTTACAGTGTACTAAAAGAAGAAGGTTTCATGTTAACCAGCATCAACCCACTACAACCTGACACAGATGAGTAATAATCTTGATATCATTTCCCAGATGAATAATCTTCTCAGTAAAAACTGCTAAACATTATCAGCTGCTGTTCAGACAGCCCAGCCATGATGAGTCAGGCTGTAGGAGCACCTCAAGCCTCAGAGAAGCCGGAAACCTGCCAATGATTAAAGGCAGAAGCCTCCAAAACGAAAGAGAAATAAGGCTACCAGCTTGTTTACAAAAGTCTCCATCATTAAGGTCAGACAGACCTTGCAGTGCTTTTTCCTCGCATGGTTATATCAACATGTGAAAAAGACTCGTGTCTCCCCGGTTGACACAGTCACGCCAAACAGCCTCCTTGTGTGAACACAGGTTATGTTGGCAGAGGAGGGTGGCTGGCAAGCTGTATCATTTAGAGATGAGGTCTGGTTACACCAACTGTAAGCCCATCTTGTTGACATCTTGGTTTTACCTAAGGCACTCTGCTAACATAACACCTCTCCCACAGAAGTGCTGTAGTATATAGGTGACAATGTAATGCCATGCTGTGTACAGTACAGTTTCCCTGCTCTAACAAACCTTCAGAAACATATATCACAAGCATGGATTCGTCTCTTTAAAATGGATAGCTCATTTTTCTAGGATGTTACATTATTGATCCTTTTCTGTAAGAATTCCACTATTGTGTCACCTGTATTTTACAATGAAGGTGAAGTCTATAATTTTTATGCTGCTTGCGTATTCAAGAAATACATGACAAGACTTTATTACAACACTTCTCTATAGCCACTGGTTCTATTCGAGTGCAGCATGGGCTTACAAATTATTTTCTTTAGTCAGGAAAAAATCAGTCAGCAAGCAAGTTGCCTAATGTTGTTTACAACACCTTCTTAAGGTCAAAATTAACATACATAATAATCATTTTAAGGAGTGACACTGTGATGCATCAAGCATGAAAGAGGTCAAGAATAAGTCCACTAATAGTGTCATCTTATCCTTATATATCCCAATATTCAAAAGCATCTAGGTTTCAAGTGGCTCAGTCTCCTTCATGAATTTCTGGGATAGTTTATACATATAAATACACATCAAATGGGTTCCTTCATTGAGTGAATCAGTGCAGAAATATCCTCTGCCTTGCCCCTGTAGGAGCTGGTTCCCTACTACACTGAGCTGTCAGGTAGCCAAGGAAAATCAATGCCTGAACTCAGACACTCAGGCTTCGTGCTTGAATTTAAGTGGTACGAACATGCCCACCTCCAACAGCCTGTTTATTTTCACACAGAAGTTTGCTGAAATTCCCATAGATTTTGCTTGGAGCTGTGTTGGCTGAATACAATTTCCTGATTTATTCTTTACAGGTTTCTGTTTTTCAGGTGCTACATTATCCTACTGCCTTTGAATAGTCTCAAGACTACACATCTCCACTACTACATAACAAAGAGCCCTGTTTAATATAACTACATTTTTTTTAAGTGGCTTAGGAGAAGTGCACTAGGCTGCTTACAAAGGGATTACCTTCTGTAAGCACGATTTAAATAATTTACCTTACTTAGAAATATTTTAAACTTTTCTATGCATCTGCAGACAAAAGAGGCTGAACAACACTACACCTCTTAGATTTAATTGCTGGTCCCTGAAGCAACCAATCTATATCACTGTATCAAAAGTGTTGTGGTTGTTGATGTTGAGGTTGTGCTGATCAGCTAAACAAACCTTTCAGCTGTCAGATTTGACAGTGACACACATAAAACATCCTCTTTATAAAGTGAAAGAAACGTAAGCACACCAGGGAGCAACACACCATGCATTCAACCTCCTTCCAAAGCAAAGCAAGAAGCACACCTAATTTTTTTCTAGTTGCATTAAAGGAGCAACTAAGGGGGAATGGCCTAACTTCATGGCATTTCAAGACCTTGAAGCAAAACTGAAGTAGTCTTCTCAACAAAGTTAACAGTGTTTTAGTTGTTTCCCTTTCGGTGGATACATTGGTAGTTCAGGAGCTGCAGTTGAAAGAGTATTTTGGGCAATTTACAGTCAGGTCTCACTACACACCAAAACAGAAAACATCCAATCTCACTCAGAAAGGGATAAAGAGGGAGAGAAATAATGAACTCTTCCTTGAGCATAGTCAGTCTAAATTATAAACTGCAGGATATAAGACCTAGTGATAACTCTATTATGGCAACAAATTATATGCTTTATCTAAATATAGCAGAGACATTGTAAAAAGACGCAGTCCTTCCCTGCCCTGCCCTGTTCTGTCCATTTCTATTGCACACATTTGCACACATATTTCAGCCACTGAAGTGGTTACAGATGTTTGTGAGATAGAGCCCATTCTACCAATTTAAAGCTCATAGAGTCATGCAAAACACAATTGTATTTCACAGGGAAAATTTCACATACTTGCCAGAAATACTTCTGAAACTTTGTCATACCTTTTAAAGAGGTATTATGAACCTGTGTCAAACAGATCAGCATGCTAATACTTTTTCTGATTTTTTTTTTAACTGACATTGTTTTGAAAATTTAAAACTTAAAAGTTTTAGGCTGATGCACTGAGAGCAAAAGTGGTTTGTACATACAACATTCTGTCACTAAGGTGTAAGCTGGGTGTGCTGTAGGAAAAACTGAAGATATAAGTGCTCCATATAAGTGGAGACAAGTGCATTTGGAAAAATGTCCAAATTTTCTAGTCATTAATCAGAAATGAAGGCATGATACACAAGGAAGATCTATTTCCTTGTTGTTTAGTCTAGTTTGGTTTTTTTTCATTCAGTTTGATTTCTGCAAGGACATGCCAAAATCACAAGACCAGACTCTCAAGGTATGTGAGTCCAATGAACACTGAGGTGCTGTTTTCTTATAACTGTCTGCAATACCAAATCAATGCATGTTCCCTCTGATGCAAGACAGAAACATTAACATAAATCCTGAAGTTATACAGAATTGTATCGATGTATATTCAACTGAGGTCAAAGAAAAGGTGTGCTGATTATCTACAAACTTCTCATGCACTGGTCAGTGTTACAGTAAAATGGTAATTATTCATTATAATGGTAGCATTAATTAATCCCTCCAATTAACCCTTGATCCCTCTGAATTAAGGTTAATAACACTGGTGCATGTGACACCAAAGGACTGATCTCAGTCTGGGAAAACCTTTCTTACTGAATTGTGAGCAACCAGATAATTTTTTCCTGCCAGGACAAAAATAAAAACAGAAAAACCCTTGTAATAAAATACCAAATAGATTATTATTATTATTATTATTATTATTATTATTATTATTATTATTATTATTATTATTATTATTATTATTGCCACTTTTTTCCCAATATTATTTTTCATGTTTACCTTTCTTGCATCTCGTATCATCTTCCGAACAGTTTCCTTTATGGTGTAAGGCTGTGCACGTGGTGGATGAAAAAGCAGATCAATATTTGTGCCACCAGAAATCCCAGGCATCAGATAGGGCCAACCTAAGTCAAGATTTGGAGCTTCCACATCGGATTCAATGGGCCAGTAGGTTCCCGAGGAAGAGGTGTCATCAATGGCATGGTTAGAGGAATAAATTGTGTTTTGGGGAAGTTTGTGAACATTGTTCAAAATATAATCAATTTCCTCATCCGCTAAGAACTCTGAGCATCTCTCTTTGGAAAGAAATTCTTTGTAGGCTTCTAAACCTCCTTCAATCAGAGCATCAATAGCTATTCGGTACCATTCCTTGTAATGAGGTTCAATATAGTTGTCTGATCTGCATTCATCATGTAAGGAGGACAGCAAAGATGAAGTTTCCATTTTCACATGTATTTTGTACAAAGTCTTTTAAGAGTCCATTCATGAGCAGATGAAATGTATCTGCAAAGAGAAAATAAGAAAACAATGAAAATATTTCTAGATAACTATGACACATATGCAATTATTAACTAAAATACTCTTCTGGTAAAGTTTCCCTAAGTTTTCCTAGCATTTTCCAAGAATTTAAAAATATTTTGAAAAGGCTTAGGGACTACTATTGCCAAAAATTAAATACTAAAGAGATAGATAAATACATACCCAATGCATGTTCCAGTACACTATCATAGGCTGTGTTTCAAAAGGCCCTTTGCAACAACTAACTGACTGAGTACTGTCCAAAGAAACACTTCAGAAACCAATTAAATTTCCTACTTTTTGATACATTACTGAATTTGCAATACATTTCTTTTCTTTGGCTTCTTTGAAACCACAGTCATTCAGGTACTTCTCCTTATCTATCTGTTCTCCCATGCTGATCTAATCCATTTGTTGCTCCCAAGCAGGACCAGCCTACCTCATTTCAGTGAGTTATGAGGAACTCCAGAAAGATTTATCCTCCCACATCTGGGATCAAACTCTGAATCAGCAATTTGATGTCTAGTTTCCACCCTGCTCATTCCTTCTGCCAAAAGGAGCGGCTGCTTTAATCTTTTTTTTTTTTTTCAAAACATTAATAACGAGTTGTTTACTGCTGATGTTTTATAAATTCATCCTTACACTTTTTAATTTCATTTAGCAAGGTCTGAGAGGGTTGCTTTGTGCTGCACATTGGAGATTTAAGAAAGAGAGAGAACAAATACTCAATGTTTCTTCCTTCACATTTCTGCAACCCTCAGTATCTCACCACAAAAAAAGGGCAGAAGGTGTTTCACTGCAGCAGCGTCAGCATAGCCATGTGAAACAGAAAGATGGTAGCACATCTTCCAGGGCTAGGGCATGAAGCTTAAGAGAAAGACTGCAGAAGTAGAAAGAACATCCAACAAAGGCAGAATAGTTAGAAAAAGCTTGCTAGCTGGAAAGTTAACATTGGGTTTCCCTACAAGCCTAATTAACAGTATAGCAGTATAATAGCAAATAGTCATACGGAGTTCTGATTTCATTTACTGGCATACAAATGTAACTTAAACCCCTCTTCCCATCAAGACCTTCCAGATATTTTTGCAAACAGTGCAATTGTTTTCTGTTGGGAACAGTTTAAATCTTCCCGAAAGGAAATGTAAATTAGCTATATTAACCTAAAGGAATGAAAATAAAAATCTCCATATCTACTGATAGTTCAGATACCAATTAAATGTTCAATTAAACCAAGATTTATAAGGAACTTGGGAAGTCTGAGGTTAAAAAAAGACCAAGAAATAAAAATCCAGATCTGAAGCTGGCATCAGCATGTCATATGGAATAATTCCATTTGAATCCTGTCTCTCAGCCAAGTAGCAGGGCAGATCTTCCCAGATAGGATTGCTTTCGAGCCTGGGGGAAAGGAGTGTTCCTTGCTGCTTCAAGAGTAGCTCTTTGTGGTGAACTGGAAAGCAGAACATGAAAAGGATCTGACTGCTCTCCCCCAAACTAAGAACTACATGTATTCCTCCGACAGCTACTCAGGGCTTCATTCTACACTGCTCTCCCAAGAAGAAATGAAATGTTACAAAACAGGAGCGATACCATTTCCCTTCTCACAGATGCAGAGACAGCCTGTGGCGGAAGGTGACGGAGAACTAAGCACACAGTCCAGGCAAGACGGATTCAAAGATTAAACCCTTAACATACGGTAAAATTAAAACTGTCCCATCAGCACCGGCCCAATTGTCTGGACCAGGTTTTCAAGACGTTTTAGATACAGAATGAAGAACAACCAAGAGTACAAAATGCAGGTACTCAGCTGAGCTGCTCTCAAGAGTCTGAACAGTAATACAGGTGACTTCATTGAGATTCCAACACACCCCTCTTTTAGGGCCCTCCAGGACAAATCATTCTCTAGTCACTGCAGCAACTCAGTCTTAAAAGTCAGTCTTATTACAACATATAAGAATAAATATGATTTTACAAAGGCAAGTGAAAGATAGTCCTAAAATTCTCACTACTTTGGAACAGATATACTTCTAAAAGAGAAATTTTTCCATTGACTGCATATACACAGTTGTGAAAGATGTGTTTATTTCAAAAGCCTGTCTGAATTGATTTTTTTCTTCTTCTCATTCTGTTCTTTGAAAATAACTTTAGGGAATAGGACTATACTTACTATGTAGCATTGTGCAATATCAAATATTGAATGTTATGAACAAATAAAAAGTAAAAAAAAAATTATTGCTTGTGTGTTCTGCCTCACATGCATTTCATTTATTTGGTTTGGTTCTTCCATTTGTTTTTCACAGTAGTATAGTATATTGCTTGACTTTCCATTGAACATAACGAATTAATTAAGTGTGGAACAGGTCAAATACAGCAACTTAAGCTCTGACTTATGCTGAAGGCAGGGTATAAATATAAGTAACCTTGAAAAGGTGAGGCTTCTGGTGCAACATCTTCCAAACAAGAACAGTCATTTTACAGTGAACATCTTTGAAGTTGATGTTTGATTAACAAGTGCTGTTTAAAAAGAAGCTTAAAGCAGTGCACATTAATTTAAGAAAGTAAATGTAAAAGTTGCCAGCATGGAAATAAATCACAGAACACTTGAGACAAATGAAAAAATTTTAATCCCGGTTTTTGAAATTAAAGACATTAGCATGAAACACATTCATATGAAACAAAAGAAAACTCCTGAATTCAAACAGTGGCTTCAGGTACACTTGACAAAAGCTCTAGATGTCTTTACACAAGTATTTTTCTCCTTAGAAGGTAAGAGCAACTGTGCAGAAGCTGAACCTGTGAAACCGTATAATTCTGCATAAAACAGTAGAGGTATGGACAAAATTCTTAATAACTTTTTGATGTTTTCTGCAACCATGTATTGTGATTTCCGCATAATAAACTTGATTCTTCAAAGGTCCTCCTCAGGTCAACAATTACATTAGCAAGGTTGTGCAGAATGAGGCCCATTTCTTCAGGCTCACAGATCTTTATCACACTTTATGTACATGATCACAAATTTTACCAGCACCGGGAAAGTTGTCATTCATCCTCTGAGAAACAACTTTGCCTGTTAATTCCAGCCCATCTTCTCAACTTGAACACAGGGATCAGTCACTTAAAACTTTTATAATAAGTGCTATTAATGGCCTTTAATTGAATTTAAACTCAAATGGAGCTGCTAAAATTGGATCTTCTGCTGAAGAACCCAAATCTGAATCCTGTATTGATAGGATCATCTTGTCCTTCTATTAACATGATCAGACCTTTCTAATGCCATTACCAGGAACCCAGCAAGAAAAGACCTTTTTCTGTGAGAAAGAAGTAACTGTGCCTTTATATAGAAAGATTTGGAGAACATCACAGACTTCACAAATGCAGCAGATGACAAATGTCCACTAAATAAAATTATGCAACATTCTACAGGGGTTCCAGACTAGTACTAGAGACAAGGAGCTTCCCTGCCATACTAGCATTCACAGGATTTGAAAAATTTCCTATTCAGCAACTTTAGGGACCAGCTCTAACCCCAGGCTGGTACAGCCGGTCCTTGGCAAGGGCCTGGCCATGGTGCTCTCCTCAGGATGTCCTTATCGCTTTTCCAATGGAAATGTGATTACCATGACAGTTTCTGCATAAAGTCCCAACCTTGCCAGGAAATTTACACGTCGAGAACAGCTTGTTGCCAGCTATTGCATACTCTCAGGTATGGATTTTAGGGCATCCACCTGGGCACCTCTGGCCCACGGCTCGGCCAAGGAGCCTCCCCACGGCTTAAGGGCCAGGCATGACCAACCTCTAACAGAACAAACAGGCGTTTTATGACACCTGCCTTCCACCAACCTTTCTATTAAAGAATTGTATCAAGAATAAATAATAATTACCTTACATTAAGCAGTGACAGGCAATTATTTAATTATTAATGAAATTACATTTTCTGTGAATACAAAGGGCATCAAATCCAGGTGAAAAACAACACCGCAAGCGTTCCTGTTGCTTTCCTTCTTTTCTCTTTCTCTTGTGTGTTTGTCTGCTTGTTTTGCGGCGGTTTTTCTTTGCGGGGGTGGGGGTGGGGGACGGCTTCGTTAGTTCAAGCAGAAAGTTAACTTTCCGGGCCGAACACGGGCAGCGGGCGCTCCGCCGCCCGACACCGCGCGTGTGGCGCCCCCGGCCCGGCGGCGCGGGGGCCGCTTGCGCAAGGCGGCCCCGGCCGGGAGCGCGGCGTGGGAGCGGCGGGAGGCGCTCGGCGGGCCGCCCGCCGCTCCCGGCCCCCGCCCCGCCGCCGCCGCCCGCGGCCGGAGCGCCCCCGCCGCGCCACCCGCGCTCCGCGACCCGCGCGCCCCCGGTTAAACGCCCCGCGGCGCCGAGCGGGATGTCGGCGGGACGGGGGAGTGCCCTGCCCTGCTCTGCCCCTGTCCCGTCCCTTCCCGGGGGAGACTGAGGGGTGACCCACTTACTGCGCCGGTGCCCCGCGTGGGGTCTCGCCTCCGGAGCGGCGGGGCGGCTCGACCCGGCTGCTGCGAGCGCGGCGGCGGCGAGTCACGGCGGCGCAGCGCTCATCGCAGGTACTTCCCGTCGCTCTCAGGCGCGGTGGGTGTGGAAACCAGTTACAACATGTCAGGACGGTGTCGCACCAAACCCGCCGCCGCGGGAGCGGGGCGAGGACTTGTCTGAACTGGGGAAGCCCGGCCCTTTCCCGCGGAGCGAAGGGCAGCGCCTTCCCCGGGCCGCGCCGGGCCCCCCGCCCCAGCCCGGCCCGTCCCGGCCGATCCTGCGCTGCCCTGCCCGGCCCGGCCCTGCCCTGCCCGGCCCGGCCCTGCCCTGCCCGCCGGCCCGGCCGGCAGCCGCGGGAGCCCGCGGGGCAGGGGCGACCCGAGCCAAGGCATCGGCTGCCCCGCGGCGGGCCCGGCAGCGGGGTGTGCGTGGGAGATTAAACTCAAAGTAAACGCTGGCTTCAAGAAAAAACAAACCCGTCTGCCTCGAGTCACGGTTTCCAGGTTAACTCCGGCGGAGCAAGTCACGGCAAGGGAGCGACACCCCTTTGAGACATTCAAAGTCGGATATATGGACAAGCCCCTTTTCCATAGCTGCTTTGAGAAGGCTCTTCTTTTGCTCTTGATGCCTCGGGTGGGAGACACGGACCTGCAGGTAGAGCCCCCCATCCTGGCAGCAATGCACCTGGGCCTTCCTGCTTCATTCTTCTCTCCAGCAGCAGGCTTGGGCACACCGCATGGCAATGCACGTGTTGAAACCTTGGAAAAGGTTCTTTCTTTCTCTGAAAGGCTCTTTGAAAACACGATCATCTCTTCAGCAGGATTTTGCAACCACCGACAGATCAGCACATCCCGCGTGCATCACAAGCGCGCTGAGGGGGTTTTATAATTTTAGACTTTTTGTAGACTTTGTCCATATCATATCCTGGTGCTTAACTGCAGGCAGCTCTTTTTTGAGGCATTTGAGACAATGCAGTATAACCCTGACAGTTAGGCTTTATTAGCAATAACTCATCCAGACTGGCTTTAAGCACAAACTCATTTTCCTAACCTATACTGCCTAACAGTAAGTGTGGGATCTATGCTATGCTGTGACATCTTGATGATGGTTTCTAAGAAGAAAACAGCAAAAATACGCAGTATCTGCACAGTAATATTTGTATATTTATATGTGTGTAAGTGTGTAAGTCTGGCCATCAGGAAAGTGTTTTTTTCCTGGGCAGTTAATTCAGGTAGTATAGTGCACAAGAGAAAATAGTTGGTGTTAATATACTTTTGGACTACCCTTTACAGACAAAGGAGCATCTGGATTAATGATTAGACTCTTCTCACACTCAAAAGAGAATTTCCCTGGTTTTGATGGAAAAAAAAAAGCGGTGAAAACAGCTTTAAAAACAAAATTTTGAAAAGTACATAGAACTTTATAGGCAGTACACAGCACTTTTTGTCCCATGAAAATACATAGTCAGGAGAGAGAACCTGTTTCTGTGGAAACTTACCCATAAGGAGGTGAGGTATCTAATTTTTTAAGAGAGCAGATCTATTTTCTAAAATTATTTAAGAAAGGGTAGGAAGGTAGATGAATGATCACTTAACTTCTTTTGAACTTGAATGAATTGGTTGCACTTTTATAACACAAAATTTACAAGCCTGTGTCTTCTAGAGAAGTTAAGTGGCTGAGCACAGGCTTAGCATAAACAAAAAGCTGTAATGAGACCAATCATAGCTTTCTAAATTAGGAAATCTGCATGAAGAAAAGTATCTAGGTTTTTTGCCTTATTAGTATCTGTACAAGAAAAGTTTTTTTTCTGCTCCCTTACAATTTATCAATTGAAGCCCTCCAGTAGCTATACTAGACCAGACAGTTCATAAAACCAAACTTGGGTAATGCATTTTGGAAACTGTTAGCTGTCAAAATAAAGAATGTTTTTACCTAGCAGGTTGCAAACTTCTGTGTCCTGCAGCCGCAGGCATCAGTGGAAGCAGACAGTATGAGCAAGCTTAATAAGCTGTAAGACAAATTCTAAGCAATAGGTATAAAACTGTATTGTAAAAGTGTGAGGCAGGTGAATGTGTTTCAGTATCCTTACTCCTAGAGCTGTGGAACTCCAGCAGTATGAGAGGAAGGGACTGCAGAAATTGGGCAGCCCTCATTCACCTAAACAGCCTTTCCTTTTGCCATTGAAGATGTAGCATTGGGCAGGATCAGTTGAAGCATCCTATGGTTTGGAATTGTTTTACTGTAATCCAACTGATTCAGAAAGCCTCAAAACTCAGAAGTTCTTAGACATAGCTCTTTCATAAACTACATGAGAGAAAAGGATAAACTCAATATGTTTGATGGCACCATTTTTAGAGTTATTGTCTTAAGTGACCTGGGTACTTGGGTACCCTAGTGGGATGATGGTGCTGATGGATGACCATCCGTGCTACTCCCATCTGTTTACAGTTCGGATATTTTTTTTGTATTGACAGATCATCTTGCCCTATACAAGTCCAGCTGAATGCAAGCAGAAGATAAAAGATTATTAGCACATGTGCAATGGCACCAGTCCAACAGTTTATTGTAGGGATGATTATTAAGGATCGAAACTTATATGAATTATATTTCTATTCCTACTGCATGCTTTATAAGATTTCATTTAGATTTACTAAAGGGAACACTGACTTGGAAGGAGTGGATGTTTATACAATTCACCATACCTATGAGCTGAGCTTTTATTAGATTTTAACAGATGAAGAAATAATACAGTCCTGAAGATTCATACTATTTACAAATCAATGGCCATCTACTCTAAAGCATAAGCACAGAGACTTCAAACACTAATCTTAAAATTAGAGGAAATTTGCTTTTACAGATATGAATATGAAAGGAGCTGCCCTAAATTTATAACAAAGCTTGATGGGTAGGGATCCACACCTTTCATGAAGTAGCAGAGAGAAAAATGAGACAGAAAACTACAAATTAATATAGAAAAGCAGGCGTCCTCCTCTCAGTGCATCTTTTTCAAATTAAATAATCATAACCTACTCTATTTGGTATCATATTCTTGAATCAAGAATGCATTAATTTCGTCCTTATAATATTAAGGAAATACTTGGCAATGTCCAATCACTAGCTAGTTTGCCAGTTACTTTCACAGCTTGTATCAAGAAAAAGCCAGTAGTCAAAATACACAGTATTAAAGCCAAGGTCTTTTACTGAGAGCATTATTAACCCATATATTGGGGCCTAGGTATATGTGCTATATCCTATATGGTAGATTTTTGTTACAGATCAGGTCCTGTGTTAAAAGCTTGTAGAAGCTTGTACAAGCCTTCTGAAAGTACTTCAAGAAGTTCAATTGTGTGAAGAGAATCTGTGTGTTTCCTTTGAAAAATTTTGGTAGGAGGTGAATAAAGTTGTGCAAAGTACATTATTTTTGAGACACAAGTAAATAAATAGAAATCCACCAGTCCTTATTTTCTGCCCATATCATAAGTAGCTGAGAGAGAGGGTAAAAGAGCAGAGTGAGAGCGATGACCAAAGGTGAAGAACTGCCATCTGAGGAAGAGTCACTGAGTCTGGGACTCTTCAGACTGGAATGGAGTTGGTGATTGAGGCTTCCTGGTGTTGTTCATTACATGATGTGTAGCTCCAATGTACAACAGGCCTGAATACAGAGAAGGAAACTCCTCTGAGGCCAGCTTTAATATGAAACCAGTATCTCTCTCTCAGGCAGTTCCAAGACAAGAAGTTCTAAACTGATGGAGGTTGACAAAGTATTCTCTGCTCCTATACTTCATTCCTCTCACTTTGCTACTAGTCTGCATGTCATTAAAGGGCAGATACAGGGCTACATAGACCTTCGTTCTGAATTCATACATCTGTTCTTATATTCCTTGAGAGTATGCTAAAGCCAATGTATAAAGAAATTGTAGAAATACAGATTCCTTACTTGGGATTACCTTCCTTCTCTATGGATCAGAGACGTAGCTCCTCTTGGTCTTCTTAAAGGCTTGAGATATCGGTGTGTGCCATGAAATATAATTCCACCCCTGTCCTTGGGGAAGAGGACTGCACAGTGGGCAGTAGGTTTCTCTGAGGTTTTATGTCTTCATAATAAGTAGCTTAGATTTCCACTCTTTCAATTTGTACCTCCTTGTTCTGTCCACAGTTCCTTACAGAGTTTGTCTCCAGCTTCCCTGCAACCTCCTTCAGAAAGGTGAGTCCTGTAAATAAATTCATAGAAAGAGAAAAATGGGATGGGGCTAGAGGGAACAAATCATTGCTTGATTTGCACGTGGTTTATTTTCAAAGCTGTAACCACTGTGGCAGTGGGTTGCCACTTACAAGGACCTAATTTTGGCCTAGTATTTACCTCTCTGCTTGGAGGTGACGTTGGCAAAAGGATGAAAGCTGTTTGTCTCCTTCCAATCCCAGAAGTGCCTGAAGCTAGTTTTCCTAGAACTGGTTACTTGGAGTCCTCAATGTTACCCTAGTGTTTGCTTGGGTGCTCATGGTCCTCATGAGCTTTATATACCCAAGCCCATATTTCTTGTAGATCTTTTCTTATTCTGAAATCTGGGGAGGTTTAAAGGTCTCATAATGACTTTGGGAGTCCTCTGGCCATCAAAAGTAATACTGGCAGAAGTAGAAGAGAAAAATAAACCAGGGAATAGAGCAGCCTATATCAAGTAATATAATCACATTGAAGTCTCAACAGCAAAGGAAGTTATGTTAATGTTCTAAGGTACCAACATGATAAGTCTGAATGCAGCTACTACAAATGGCAAATTTACTCTTTCTGAATAGATTCCCAAACTGCCAATGAAGTTACAGCCAACGAAGTTATTACCAATGGCATAAGAGGAAAACAGGTGGCAGATTTTTCCATCCTCAAATACAAGGTTTTCTCAAGTGTCCACACACCTGTACAGAAAACAAAAAAGTACTATGATTAGGGAATGTTTTTTGGCTGAATGGTGCACAGCAAATGTGGAGTTCACTTACAAGCACTGTGAGGTCAGAAAATGTTTTCCCATGAATTTGGTGCTTTATAATCAGTGTGAAATTGTTAATTTACATGTACAATTAATGAAAGAAAAATAATTTATTCTGCATTTATCAAGGTGTCTTCAGAATTAATGTAGTAGTGTAGTGGTGACGATGATAAACTAAGAATATCTATGATTCAGATTTTTAAGAATAATTAAATCTTTCATCAAATCATCTAATGCTGTTGTGGAAAGCAGACAAGCTTATAGTCACTGACACTTCTCCAAACCTGGAATACACACAGCAAACTTCAAATACAAGTACCAATTGTGAACAACTGCTCTGGGTTAAACTGGAGATGTTTCAACTACAGAAGAGAAACAACACTAGTACAATACCAGAGTATCTATACTAAATCCATCTAATTCAACACCATGCCTTTGACAGTAATTGGTTAGAACCAAGTTTTTGGGTAAGTTTGTGGTCTTCCATCTTCGTCTCTTAGCTCTTTCTGAGGCATATGAGAATTGGGGATGATGGATCCCCATCACTGTCATCCCCAAAGCATGCTGAAAACCCAAAAATATCTGATTTCCAGGTAGATAAAATACAGAGACTCTTGTTTCAATCTGTTTGTTGCTGTGAGAGGAAGGGGATACATTGTAATGGCACTTAGGCAGCGCTCTCTGTGACAATGAGACACCAAGATGCAAGAATTACAGGTTGCAGCCAGAGAAATTCTAATTGGGCACCGGAAAATTCTTCACTGTGGGGGTGGTTAAGCACTGGGATGTGCTTCCTGGACAGCATGTGGGATCCACCTCTGTGGAGATTTTCAAAACATGACTGAACAAGTCCTTGAACATCTTCATTTGATTTTTCAGTTAAACTGACTTGAAGCAGGAGGTTGGACTAGATAACATCCAGAAACCCTTTCCAGCCTAATTGTTCTGTCATACTGTGATTCTGTCCTTATTTTCCTTCCTGTAACAGCTGTAACAGAGGTTATTCCATCCTTAGAATGGTAAAAATCTTACAGGAATTTTTTTAAATGAAATATTTATTTATGCATCTCTGTTGTGTGTTACAATCTCAAGTCTTTAACTAAAATTACCTGATGATAATAAAAATGTTTGGTTTAAAAGTTTAACAATTTTACATTCAAAACACTTTGGAGCACTGAAGAAGTTACTTCCAGTAAACTGAGGAGGTTTGCCAATTCATGTGAGAATCAACTGAGAAACAGTGAGAAATAATAGCTTGAGGTTATGAAATAATGTTATTATCTGATTGTGTCTAGAGATTTTATCAATAACAGAATGGCTAACTTCTCTGATACTTGAATTGGCCTTGAAGTTAAACTTGCAAGATCAATGGAGACTGTTCACTCCTAACACTGGAGTCTTCAGCTAGCTGTTAATGTCCTTAAGGTCTGGCTTGAAATCCTGAAACCAATATAATACATAATATTTCTAAACACCAGCTTAGGTCTGGAGCCATATATGTGTCATGGCCATGTGTGTTCCTTATGGCAGTATACATGACTATGTACAAAACTTACAAAACTTCAAGCAAAACAAATACTGTCAGATTTTACTGGCAATTGGTGAACTGACATCAGAGAGAAGCTCTATGTCAAATGTTTGTGAACAAACAAGATGAAAAGTTTTTTGTACTTTATCAATAACATTGATGTGGCTGCAAGAGATTGTGTTTCAGTGGTTAGAACAATGCTTTGAGTTGTCTGTGATATGTGATGGTTAATCTGAAATAATCAGGTCCTTGAACAGTATCTTGGACAAAACATTCTCATAAATTCAAATGTTTGCGGATTCTTTCCATTCCCTTCAGCTACCTGAAATAGAAAACCTGTGTGATGAAGGCCTAGAAGTGGGTTTGAGTTGTCATCCTGTGTTTACCAATTATGGGATGTCATGTGCTCTCAATTCATTTAGATTAAACAAATTTTAAGTGGCAATCTTTATCTGGCTTGTACTGAGTTAGTAAATGAATAAAGGTTGTTCAACTAAGGGCAAAAAATACATAGACTAAGAAAGTAAAAAGGACTGGGTTATGAACATAGAAATTGGCAGTTACCCTCTCCAAGAATTGAACTTGTTTTAAAATTGAGTCAAAAAAAAGAAGGATAGAAAATATCTTAAATTCAGTCGTGCTGAGCTATAAATGTATGGCAAGCTAGAATGAGGCAGACTATCATAAAAATGTTAGGCACCATAAAATCTTCTCCAAATGGAGTAAATACTATCCTTTCATTTTTCATCAAAGCCTAAGAAATTCCTGAATGAAGTAGCCAATATGATTTCAACTACTAAGGGTCTTTCATGACTAACACAGCATTTCAGACTCCTGTCTTGAAAATTGCTCATCAAATAAACTCTTCTCAACTGTTATTTAAACTTGCTCCAGATAATCTTATTTTTCCTTTTTAAATTCTGGTGCGCCTGATGCTCTGTGCTTGTGTATACAAGGATCTTGGCCCTTATGTGCACCTTCACACCCAACTCATAAGCATGATCAACCCCTAGAAGCTTTGAATTCCTCCTCTCACATCCCCCATGATCAAATCAAAAGGCTCTCAGGTTCGCTCTGATCCGCTTAACTACATTTCAGTTTTTATTTACTGTGATTTACAGTGAAATCATAGAAAATACTCCCAGTTCAATTGCTTCAGTCAGCTTTAGTTCAGGCTCTTAACAAACAGCAGGCACCTCACCAGAAAGGTGAGCAGGGCTCACAGAGGAGGCTGGTGCACGGACCGCAGTGAGTAAGGAAGGCTTCCGCTGACCTCAGGAGCGTGGAGGGCTGGTGACCTACAGCATGAACAGAATGCAGCACACCCACACCCACAGGAAGAGCAGCAAATGCAAGGTCCTGTGCAGCTGTTTTTATGTGTGTCCTAGTAGTAGGAAACAATAAAAGAGCAGTGGAGCTGGAAGACAAGTAAACAACGGCACTTAGATCTTGGTCAATAACCTCCAAATGGGCAGGTACATTTGGCATTTAATTGCTATATTGTTCATAGCAGAAGTAGTATTTTTGTGAATGAGGGTCGTAATGAATCATGGTCTGAGTTTGGGAAACTACTGCCCATGTCAGAAGTAACATGGGAGACAAAAGGATTAGTGAGAAATACTAATACAGGTAATTGAGATGTGATAGGAATAGAAGTATTCCTCAGGGGCTAGTTCATAGGCAAATAATTCAATAGCAGCCTCTGTCATCTCACTTAGCCCTTACTGAATATGCACATACATATTGTTTTAATGTACCTTCTCAGCAATGTAGTTTTCACTGCCAGTATTTTGCTTGTTTTCCTTGTCATCCTGCAATTTCCCAATAAAACCTGCTATTCCTGAAAAAAAAAATCATTCTCCTTTTTTCTGTGAGTTTGTTCATTACTATTGCAAAATGTTCCTCCATAGCCTAATAAAGTGCCAAAGTAGCTCTGTAGAATGTCTGTAAGTTTTGATTTGATTTAATTTCATATTGGGCATCACAGAAAGCCACATGCAACTAACAATGTATAATAACCAAGGATATTTGTGGTAAAAAGTGCCTGAGTGACTATGAGTTTGACTGAATTGTTCTTACTCCATTTCCAAGCAGAAAATAGCACAGTGGAGATGATCATGTTGTCAGCAGACACACAGGAGTCACACTATTCACAGAAGAAGCCTTGAGAGGTTTCTGAAAATGCCTGACAGTAAGTGTGATCCTGGCTTTGAGAATGGAAATATGAAGACAGGGAGAAAGGAGATTTGCACAACATTTAATTCTGTGTAATGTAAAATTAAAGCTCTAGTTCAGTGTTATTATTCATAACAGCAACTGGAAACTGTTTTGATAGTGCATTCTGTTTTGATAGTAATTCATGTATTAACCTGGATGCTGAGAAATGCAGGTGAATGACTGGCAACTTTGAGAAGAGCTATCGCAGTGGAACTGAGCAGATTACTCCAATAAATTTCTGGGATCACAATAAATGGAAATATAGATGGAAATACAAATACTCCATATGGAGTGTAAAATATTCAGAGAGCAAATGTAACTCAAAAATCAGGTGTGTAGCATATTTATTGAAAATGAAGGATTAAAAAAGCTAGATGGAAGTGGTGATTTCTTTAATAAGAAAAAGTAGGTCATTTATGCATAGAACTAAATACATTTGTCCAAAATATGGTTGTGCTCATACTTGGAATATAGCTCTTCTTCAAGTTAAGATTAGTTATTAAGAGGAGAAATAAAGATGTTAATGCAGGAAAAATTGTCATGAATTAGGATGAGTATCTTTCTTTATTTGGACATTTATTGTGTATTTACACTGGACAACTTTATATTTCAGATATTGTACCCTGATTGTGTTGGAATGTGTGCTGTTAAATGACTTACTGCTGGTAAACTTATTTAAGTCTTAATTCATATGTTCTACAGTCTGCATTTAACATTCTTAAACAAAAAACATATTCCAATCAATACAGATCTAATATCTTATCCTTCATCATTTCCTCCATCACCCCACAAAGTTTTGGGTAAGCCTTGCCAATGGTTCATGAAACAGCAGGTACAGTTCCATCTGTTCCTTCTTCTCCAGAAGGAAAGTTGTTTACATTTTGTACTGCTTGTTTTTGTAGGATTCTGTAGGAAGAATTGGGGATTTAAAAAACAAGCAAACAAATAAAGCTAGCAAACAAATAAAGCTAACAAACAAATACCTGGTGTGCCTTAACAGGAAAATTTGACTGAAGATACATGCGTTGCATCTGAAATGCAAATTGCTAAACACATAATAGTTATTACATTCCCTCAAAACTAATTTTATACTTCCTGGAGTGACCTACAAAAAATTCCTTTTCTTGGAAACTCACTTTCCTCTTAGGCAGAAAGCTGGACAGCTGTATACAGAGATTCTAAGAGCATTGTACTGAACAACAAATCACATTTGCAGATTTTTGATACCAGTTGGATCTTTTTTGAATGAAAGGTGTTTTTTCAATAGTGTCAGAATTCTATTTTTCCATTGATTTAATTGATTCTACCTGCTTCATGCATTATGCAATCAACTGCTAAACTTCCTGATAAGATTTCAGCAACAATTATGAAAGTAATAAATTATTTTATAATGATAGAAAAATGCTTACAAAACCATAAATAGACACAGAAAATAAAAAAGACAATCAAAATAATTTTTTTGCCATTGTGTGAAAAACAAAACTTTCAATATTTTAAACTATTTTATGCAATAAACTCGTCATATAATTAAAATAAAATTGCCTACAGGGATAAACCGTATCCAAACAGTGATTGGAAAGTGAGGTGCTTTAAATATGTGGAATGTTAAAAAAAGGCTTCCTGTGCAAATTTCAATCTGCCCTTTTTATGTACACAGATTATCAGATAGCTTTTAATTACATGATTGTATCAGTATTGTTTCTTCACATTTGGAAATCCTGCCTTATTCAGTAAAGGGGTAGTTATTCCTTATTTCTTCTTCCTCCAGTATTTGATATCAGATTTTACTCAACATCCGACAACATCCTGCATCAAATTCAAAATTATCTCATATTATCATGGATGATTGTGCTGTGCTCTTGCCATGGCATGTAAGTGCTTCATAAAATTGCTTAATCCATGGTTCCCTACAAAATTAAGTGCCACTATTACCCTCATTTTATAACTGAGAAATTGAGACACATAAAGATTAAGGCTAGAATTGTCAAAAACATTCCCAAATTTTGGATGCTGAACATGAGATGTTTCATGCTTCCTTTTCAAAGCACAATATGCTTTTATCACCCTTTTTATCTTCAAAGCACAGCATTCATCAACCTGAAGTTGATCAACTTGAAGAGCAGTGCTGTAGCTGTGTCCCTGCCAGGAGAGATTGTGATTGGGTGTTTAGCAGATGGATTTATTAGCTCTGTATCTAAAAGATGGGGTACGCTGAGTGTTGCAAATGGGCCTTTCCAGAAGATGAAAATGGTGCTACACATCTGTTGTAGGCTGTGGAGGGGATTGCGCTCCGATACTTTAGGGCACACATTTGTGTGGAGTGGGTTTTACAGATACTAAGGGAGTACCACTCGAGCTGCAATGTCCACATGATGCTGTACCTATCAGGAAATGCAAGCACAGTTCCTGTGCTGGCAGGTAAGTGCTGTCTTCATATTGACATGGTGACACACCTCTACTAACAAGCCCCAGTTTTCAGAGGGATGAATTAACCCACACACAGCAGCTTAGTGGCAATAGTTACCTTGTTTGGGAGCCACCTCACTTGTCTAACTCTGCAAACAGGGCAGGCTCCCCACAGAAACATATGTGCCTGCTTACCCTAATCATGACTGATGCCACCCTGTTTACCCCATTTTGTCACAACAGAGAATCTGTATTTCTGCCTCTCAGTCGTCCATCAGTCCCAGAAATCATGCCCCCTTCTGAGCACCATTACAGGAGGTGCTCAGAGTCCTTTCAGTAGGACTTAGGTCCTACTTAGGTCCATCTTCCCTCAGTAGGACTTAGGTCCTTTATTTTTGATGTTGAGCATATCAACACCAAAATATAGTGAGACCGGAACCTGTGCATAGGATAGACAAAAAAAGGTCTCAGCCATTCTACAAAGTAACTCTCTGATATTTGAAAATCCATTTATTTCTAGGAATCAAAAACAAGGCCTCTTATTCCCTATGAATGACTTTTGAAGAGCAATTTTCTTGCAATGATTTTTCTTTAGTAAATATGTGTCCCAGGTCAAGCTCCTTACAGATGTCTTATGTATGGCTCCATCGCATGCAAAAATCTCATCTACTTTCTTAAGTCTGCCCAAAATCTAGGATCTGTAGATAGATAAGATACTTGCTGGCACATTTTAAGTGCTCAGCAGTAAAGTCACACTAAAGAATGGGAAAGGTAGTAATGAAAGGTGGAAATAAGCCAACTTTTTGGGTTTTTTTAAATAATTGAGGCAGTAAATTGGAAAATTCCTGCTAAGAAAATGCACTGGTAAATGGAGAATCCTTTTTGAATTAACTAGTATGTATTAATGTTTTGGGACCTTTAATGGAAACCAAAGTAACTGATCTGAAAGAAGATGATCTGTTGATAACTGTTGTCCAACTAATCTAAACTTGAGACAGACATCCTTAATTATGTTAGCACATGAACAGAATCAATTATTTTCAGATGTAAACACATACAGAACCTGCTGTAGGACGCTGATACCTTTTTGCAGCTTTTACAATTTGCCTGAAAGCAGTCTTCTCTAGGGCGGATCTGCTCACAGAAGAGATTTTATTACAAGGAAAAGTGATAGCAACACACTCTTGCAACTGAAAACACCAAGAAAATAATTATCTCGTGAATTCAGAAACTGAATGCAAGCTTAAGTTAAAGTATTTTCATTCAGTTAATAGCTTTTTTATTTCCTTTCAAGATAAGCAGTAAGAAGCCCTGCATCTACTTACTGTGGTACTTTAAAAAAATGGTTTATCACTTTCAGGTGTTACCAATTTTACTTTCTTTATTTCCCTTACATTTCTTTTTCTTAGATTTCTGTGCTAGTAGCCATATTAAATGTGTCTCTGTCATTGTCATTCCAACTTGCCATTCCATATGTTTATTTTACATCTTTAAAGGTCTTATAGCTGGAAAACATGTTTTGTACTTTTCCCCATTTGTTTATTTCACTCACACTTTCCATTAAATTTTGTAGATATGTAGCATGTCCACCAATGACTTAAACCTTTCTTACCATTTCTTTTTCTTTCTATCTTTGCAAAATAACATTGTAATCCTATGTAAAATAATTGTAGTTTTATTTGTTTCTTCTCCAAATACTCTTGACTATGTGATGCTCTTGACAGCTTACCAGTACAGGGGCTATCTTGAAGCATACCACCTCAGAAAAATCAGGATGATGGACTTTGCAGCCTTCTTTTCTTTCAAGGGTGGTCTTTTTAATAAAAGGGAATGTCATACTATATATTAGACACATAATGGCACATCTATTTCTTGCACCTTGTGTAAAATACCAGAATAGTTTGCTGCAATTGGTGACCATTCCCTGTTGAATTTTTGCAGCCATCAGAACTACCTTGATGCCTTGCCAGGGTCAGAAACACTAATTGTGTCCTGGTTTCTGACATATAGGACATGCTGGAACTTGGAGTTCATTTCTGGAATATTAGGCTGTTGGAACTTAACATTGACCTATTCTTAATCATTTTGCCAAAGAAAATTAATTTTTCAACATGATAAAACTTGGAAAAATATTTAGAGCCACTGGAGCCATCACTGTGCAGTCAATTGTTCTCAGTCCTGGAGATCTGGGCTGATTATTGCAATCCAAGCCTTTTGACTGGGCATTAGTAAAATTATAAAGAATTAATTTCTGTATGAATGCTTCCCTTTCTTTGTCAGCTGCTTTAAATCTCTGCAGTTGTGTCTGGTTTCTGAGATATACTGTGGCACAGGTTTTTGTAGTTCAAATAAGACTGTACAGATCTGTAGCTGTGCAATACCATTACATTCTTAATGTGTTGACAGAAAGCTTAGCTCACCAAATGCCAAGCACAGGCTTGTTGAAGCGTTTTGTATTGCCAGCAGGTTTGGGCATTCAGCACCAGTATCAAGCATTCTTCTTGGCTGCTTAACTTGTAACTAAGTAATAACTTAATTCAGTAACAAAAATTGATGGTCTCCACCAGTGGGTAAACTCTGAGCCTATGTATAAATGTCAGCAGATCACCAGCTGGTACTATATTCAGACACAGACTTTGCCCATTATCCATATAGCCTTTTCTATTGTGAAGTGAACTCTTTAGGAATTCAGGAGTTTTGGAAAATGATTCAAAATCTCAGTGCACAAAAAAATCTTACATTTTATCCCACTTTGGGCAGATACTTTGATTTACACCAGTACTAGTAAAAGCTGAAAGAGGGCTGCAAATAAAAGGAATTGCAAATATTACATAAATGTTTTACATTTATTCAAAGATTTCTTTGTGATGACTTTGCAGTGCTGAAGTGCTGCTATTTGTTATTTTGAAAATTAAAAAAATGAATATCTTTTTTGTTTCCTCAGTTCTTACAAGGTCGCAAGGATATAAAGACATTACCTGCCTAAACATGGTGAACATTCCCATTAACTTCAAATTAAGTCAATGCAAAAAAGGGCTGTTCTTAAGAGCAGAGATTTGAGGAACTTTGCTTTAGTTGACCATGATGACATAGAAATGAAAAGACACTAGTATTTGATAAACAGTTCCCATGATGTATGGAATTTAATTCACCCTAAGTTATCATCTGTCTCTCTGTAGCTGGCATCAAATTGGTGCACAATGTCTTGTGGCTGCCTGCCCATTCATCCTCTGCAGTCTGATTGTGCACCCCTGTGTGACCCAGGACGAGTCTGTCTTGTTCAGGGATGTGGTCATGCATGGCTGGTATTAGGAATGGTGAAATCAAAGCCTCATTTGTTCCCCAGCTTGTGCTCTCCTGTGTAAATATTGGGTAGCCTTAAATTCCATTTTGCCCAACATTACAAACCAAGAAACAAGCTCAATTTAAGATGGAAGAAACCTCTAAATTGGCAGCCTGTTTAAGCTCAAGTATATTAATCAAAGCCTAAAGTATTTGAAGGACAAATTGTCCAAAGGCTGTTAGATGTCTTTGGGAGTTTAGAACCATTTTTATAAATGGTGATAAAAGGGATAAGAAGTGCTCTTTGCTGACACTTTGATGGGATGTGAGAAGACATTTTGTTTTAGATATAATAAATGAGTGAGATTTCATATATCTACAAAGGTAAATTGGTGAACGCTTCAATGGCAGTGTGAGGCTAAAAGACTTTGTTTCAGTTTTTAAATTGTCAGTAATGCACTTGGCCTTCACTGCTTGTGTTAGGCTAAAACTGTGTTTGGATGTTGCTAATCCATTAAGAAATAGGTTTAATTTGCAAGTGAAATTTGTATGAAGTAAAAAACAGGGAAAGAATACTTCTGGCAGACAGTGTTTCCCAGTTGAATTTGCTGTTTGATGGAATTATATAAAGTTGGCACAGACAACACTTGGCATAGATTTTCTCTGAAATCAGAAAATAGCTAGCTACCATTTTCCTTGGGCTCTGAAATGACTGCCCATGCTTTCTAAGTTTTTGTGCTTTCAGTAGTATGAAATAAGCCAGAAGAAAAATCTCTATTAAATATTTCTGGAAAAGAATGTCATTCCCCACAAATCCATAATTTTTAATATTACAGGGCAAGGAAGAAGGTAGATGCTCATCGCAGAGATGGCTGACTCTAATAAGGTCCCTATAAACTATGATTGCAAAAGACTGGCAATGTAAATGGAATATGTTTATTTGGAATTGTTTAATTTAATCCACTGATTAAACTAAAGTAAAAATGATTTGGAATACTATCAGAGATCTATTGAACACTAACAATCTGAGCATCAATGTCAGATTGATCTCATTGCAGTTAGGTCATATTATATAAATAACTGGTTTGGTTTTCAGTATGCAGGGATTTGCAATTTCAGTCTAACCCCTATGAAATGGCCTAATGCTTCCTCTGCTTCTTTTCTTTTGGTGACCCTTGACTGCTGTTTGAGAAGCTGTGCTCTCAGGGGCCTGTTGCTGTTGCGCTGGGATCATTTGTCACTTCACCAATCTCACGTGCAAGTTAGTTCCTGAGCCATTTGTGCTTCCTCCAGGGTACACCTGACATGCCCCCTCTGGAGGCTGGCTGCAGACTCAGAGCCCTACCAAAGCCAGTTTTGAATGTGTGAGCTGGGTATTGACACTCAGCTCCTCGCAGTGCAGGCCAGCAGGGTGAAGCTTTGTGTCTTTGTTGACTTCTAAACTATTTGTTCAGCTTCCCTGGTAGATTTTGCAGCCTTCCTCAGCAACATTTGCAGTCACAAAAAAAATCAGCAGTGTAAATATATTCCTAATCTGAAATTCTGTCTTGCAGCCACTAATGCAAGGTAGACAACAGGGTAATAATTCATGTACACACAACAGAAGTTTAACTTCAGTAACATCAATTGAATACCAACAACTTCATAGTTGTGAACAACAGCTTCCAGGACATATTACACTTTTTATCAGATATTGTATAAGTCACTCCAATCAGAAAAAGAAATCCGACTTCACACAGAAACAGAATATTTTAGGGCAGCCTTATAGTCAAACATAGACAGTAATAAAGATTTATAATGTGTTGAAGATCTTGCTGCCTCCAAAAACACAGAATTCTTCATCTTAAAAAGTACTAAAATTTTGCAGTAAAGTCAAACACACTGATAATAAATTTAAGCTGAAAATTACTAAATTTAAACCATAGTCTTTTGACTGAGATATAATTTCACCTATTTTAGTAGTTTTTCTAAAAGTAAATTGTCAAATATCTACATTTATAACAATTTTTCTTGAAAGAGGAAGCATGTCATTCTCATATGTTATTAAAATAGAACCTGGGTTAAATAAAAATTGCATATATCAGGTAAACAAAGGTTATCTGTCAGGTTCTTTTATTTTAAATCATCTGTATCACAATTTTTCCTCTGCCAATTGTATTATATAGGCCTGCTTAATGTACCTATAATTCTGGCCTTAAAATCTAAAAGCCATAAAGTTTAACTAAAAATAAAATGAGAATTGCAGAACTGTGCAGTAGCTAAAATATACCTAGACTCTGTGATACCAGTAAACCTAATTGAACTTTTGGTTCAAAAACAAGGGTACAAAAAAGTAAAAAAAATACTGAATTCCAGCAGTAGGTCACCTCTGCTGAAATCGCAGATCTTACGATGTTGGCACGTAAACAAGAATATTTTAACAGCATGTTAAAGTGAACACTGTTTTGCTATGGACAGCATAATTTTATTTATTAGCCTTTTATGCAGCTTTTAATGCACATGCTATTCCAGATCCTAACCCAATGACATGATGCTACTTGAGCAAGATGATGCAATGCTAGTCAAATCTTCTGACAGAACACAGAGAAGAGATGGGTAATGAGAGATGATAAAACGCTACTTAAAAGAAACCTATAAATCTCTGTTGTCAGGCATTTACATGAAGCCTGTTGAACGTGCAGGATGACAGTGCAGGCTCCAGTGCCAATGGTTTTTAGATGTATTTGCCATTTTTAGTACTGCAATCATTCACTAAAAAGGTACCACAAAGCCTTCAAGAAATTATTTCCTCAAAGAGGTGCAACTGTTTGAATCTGAAATTGTCCTAACTCACTTTTGAACTTTTATTAGGGCATTTTTTAGAAATGTTAGAATGAAATCACTCCCTTTCTATTTTCTAGAACCAAACTCTTCACTGTGTTCAGTCATTATACAAATTTTGCAGTTTCTGGAACAGACATCTCATGGTTCTGTACCTTCTACTTGCTTGGAGAAGAGTTATCTGCCAGTATTTTTTCTGGATCTCCAAATAGGTATCATGGTCATAATCAAAACTTCCAAATAACAGTGAGGCTGTCCAATGGAACCAGCATATAACACTGGTTAAAATAAGAGCCCTTTCCTCCCAATGTCCACTGCCACAATTCCTATTCTGGCCAGTTAAACAGAACTTAGTCACCATCACTTCTAAGCCTGCTAAACTGCTTGTAAAAATCTGGGATAGGAGAGAGAACAAGGATGTGCTGTTATCTCCCCTGCCCCTGGTGGTGTGCTAACTGAGTGGATGCACACAATGAAGGGAAGTAGCAGCTTGACAGTTCTTTTAATCAGTGTGATAGACAACCCCCTACAATTGCTAGGAAAGTTCTAAAACTGGGCAAGACATGTCAACAGTATGGCACACTGACACCTTTAACATGTTTGTTTTAAGTGCATGAAAGACATAAACCAGACTGACCCCATTTTAAGCCCTCCCTCTAGCAAAATGTCTGGAAATGAGCCAAGGGTCTGTAAGGCTGGAACAACTAACCATCTACCCTCACCTCACCTGTGCAGACTCATCCAGCAGGATAATTTTATTTGGTAGTGAGTCAGCAGGACAGTGACATTGAGGATAGTGCTGTATGTGTGTATCCTGGGGAGAAGTGCAAACCCAGGTCAAGTGTGACAGGATTTATTAGATTAATTATACACTGTACGTTTTGATCAAGACCCATGAAATATGTCAAAGTGTGAGAAGCTGACTATCTCTATTAACACTTTATTTTCCTTATTCTGGGAGCCACAAAATAGGTATTTTGAATGAGGCAGTAATCTTTTGGGAGAGATATTACCTTTTCATGTGATCTCATTCTCTATTGGATTGCACAGATACAGTAGGTGAGGAAAAATGTTTGCAATGCAAGATCACCCTGCTGCAAACAATACTTGCACTATTGGTGCAAATGGAGGTCTTGAAGCTGTAGGCGTCTGATTAAATGCTCCTAGGATTAAAATGTGTAGGTGCTTAGTTGCAGCTATGACTCCCCCTTTCAATCATTATATCTACATGCATGTCTCTCTGCTTAGATGACTGTGTACAGCCACATGAGTGTGTGCTTGTGTCCACATTGACCACATGCCTTTATATAAGCTTTCAAGTCCCTTTTCATATTTTACTCCATCCATGCAGCCAGAATGGTGAATTCTTGCTCAAGGCTGCTTCTTCTAGTAGGTGACTTCCCCCAAAATTGGATCCTGTCACTGGTAACCAGAGAGAAGAGCTCAGTGCCTGCCCTTCTGTCTCCCCTCATCAAGAAGTGTATGAGTTGACCCTGGCTGGACACCAAAGCCTCTCTGTCACTCTCCTGTTCAAACTTTTCTTACTACCCAGAGATCTCACAGGATGACACTTGCCATGTTGTGTACCAGCACTGCACTCTTATATTTTTTTATGACATCTAGGTTCTTAGTAATAGCATGAAACTGGAAATAAAGTGGGAAGCACACGCATTAGGGGTCTCAACCTGTAGTTATTTACATACCAAACTTCAGGACAGTGTAAAGCCCTGCTAATAATCAATGTGATATCTCATGTTAATAAGTTCAGTGTGTATATAAATTGCTGCTCAGCTGAGGGTTGTATCTGATTTAGACTGAAAGCTAATTGGATGTGGATTTTATATGCCTTTATATTAGTGAAATGGAGTGCATATCTATGGGACTATCAGGTAGTGTAAGTGATCTGTGTGTGAAAAGAAGGTGTGGCTAAGTTTTGTACACATCAGGGTGTGTTTTTAATTTTATAAGTGTCTGAGTAGAATTTTGCGTATCTCATCACCTCGCCCCTGCTTTTATCTTTCTTCTCTTGTTTTTTTGTTCTTCCCAATCCTTTAATTTTCCTGCTTCTTTTATCTGCTTTGCTTCCTTCCTTCTATCCTACTAGACATCTTTTCTGCTTTCATCTGCCAGGTCCTCTTCTCTCTCACTCTGCTGTCCCCAAACACATATCTCCAAGTTAACTCTCTTTATAATTGACAGTACTGTCTCACACCTTTACTTAGTTTGGCCTTTAATCCTATGTTTTGGTGTGCTACATTAGGGCTGTACCTTCTTTGAAGCAAAGAAAACATGTTACATGTTGGTGCAGTACTGCTCCCAGTTCACTACAAATACTTTGGAAAAACTGCAACAAAGTGCAAATTGATTCTGCACATTGCTGGGGTTTTTTGTTTGTTTTCTTTTTTATTTGTTACGCGCAGATCCTGTAAGTCTCACCTGTGGGAAGTAAACAGAGACAGTTTATCCAGACTTTGTGGTTAGAGTGCTTTTTATGGCAGGGGTAACGCAAAGCAGATGGTTGGAAAACTATAAACTTTTCTTCATGTCGATTTGTCAGCCTCTGTGATATAATCATCTTTAAAATGTTCTAAGAAATGAACATCCAGAGTTACTTTTGACTTTGTAAATATTTTTTATATCCTCAGTTACTTGGCAAGAAAACCAATTGGCATATTTTAGCAAAATTTCAGATGGCTTACACCTATCAAGTTGAATATTAGTCAGATATTACTGCCTACTGTAATTTTCAGAAATTTTCTGACTACTAAAGAAAACTACAATCATTTTTTGGAACATGTGTGCTTGACTGTGTTGACTTAGATGCTTTTTATCCATCTCAGTTTAGAAATAGAGGAGAAATAAGAAGTTACAAAACTCTTCCAGTAGTCTAAAATATTTACTTATATGGAAGAACATGCAAAATGCTTTATATGTGAAGATATTACAAGCTGTGATCAATAATAACTCTCTTCTTCAAGAAAATAAATTAAAATAAAATCCTGATATTTACTCTAGACCTATTTGAAAGACTTGTTGAATTTTGAAGATAGTTTTTTAAAAAAACAACGTACCTGAATGTTTTCCTCAAAACTTGAAAATAGTTTCAGATCTCAGCAGCTGAAATCTGGCTTCTCTTACCTCCCCTTCCCTTTGCAACTGGGATTTTAATAAATTCTAGAAATAATTTCCAACAAAAGTTCTTTCCAATTTTTTCCTACTTTTGAAAATGTCTTTAAAATTATTATTTCTACTTTTCTGTGGTAAAAAGAAATAACAAAAAGGAAGAATTTCAAGAAAATAATTTTATTACACAGGTGGGTGACAATAGCTTTGGATATAATTGCTGTCAGCTCTAACTGATCTTGACTTTTTTCCCTGAACAGACATCCCTCTGTCATCAAACACAGGTGGAAAATGAAACTTCTTTATCTTCCATGCCAATTTGAAAATAAAGCCAAATTCACCTACTTTCTAACAGATGATCTTTTTGAGAGATGAAATGTCCTTTTCTGGGGAAGAGTGCAGTGGCACTAAGCCTGTATAAGCTTTACACTGCAGCAGCAGCCACAGGCTGGGTTTGAATATTCTGCCCAGCCTCTCTTTCTCACACAGTAGGAAATTGCACCACAGTTTAACTACCTCTCAACCCCCAGGTCTGAATGTGGAATTCATATCTGCTTTCTCACTTCTAGCCTCAAGTAGGAAGTCTCCAGAGACCACAGAAATCCTTAAAATGGCTGAAGAGTCCTCATCAATGGAGGAAAGCCCTAGGCACTTGGTGTATTTGAGGTAGAAATGCAAATGCAGAGCAAACCAAGCTCAAGGAAGAAATGTTTCAACTTGCCATGTGCTCTAATGTAGGCTGCCACAAAACTTTGGGCGGGCTCTAATACTTTAATGAGAACTCACTTTGCACTTGAGATATTTATACAATATTATTATATTCATTGAAGACAATTTAATGTAAATATTGCTGTTTTCTTAGAATACCTAGGATGAATGGGAAATTAGCTGTATTTCAGAGAAAGGAAAACAATTGTGTAGAATCTGCATGACACAAACATTTATTTGCCACCAGCCATCAGCTGCTGCTGAAAGAGCAGACTTCTGCTAAAAATGAGAACTGAGAAGTGGTTCATTTGTTCTGGCTGCTCTTGGCCATTCATCTGAACTTGTCTGATTCTGAGTCTGTCTGATTCATGCACCTCTATCCTGCCCTTCCAAGCAGCCATTTGTAGCAGACTGAGCTTTATTAGGGAAGATTACACTTGTCACTTGTACAGTGTCCTTAAGGATAAAAAGTCATCTAAAGATAGTGGAACGTAGGGACTGTCAAAGTTATTACTTTCAATCCCTATACGACATTTTACCTGATTCTGGAAGTGCCATTTGGGTCCAGTTCAAATAGGATATGGAAATACACATGCAGCTGAGTTTCCTACACATTTAGCAACATTTTCTAATATGTATTTTTTAATAAATATCTGGTTTTCATGTAGTGATGTAAGCTACCAATTCTTAGCAGCCATTGTGGCTTTCAGAAACACCTTCTCCATATCAGCAAATGGGTCTTCAGAGGGTCAGGTTGATAAGTTCTGTTTTTATTTGCAGTCTCAGAATGAGCAATAGATTTTTGTTGCCTAAAATTTCTTTGAAGTAGCCCAAATAAGTGTCAAAGAATACACAAATGGTAATAAATTACCTGGTCTTCTTGTCACCTTTCAGAAGTGTGGGATTGCTCCTCACAAGTATTTTTGTCAGTAAAACTATCATGGCTGATTTTAAACATGCCAAGAAATGTAATTTTTCTTCTCCTCTGTAAACATATATACTTTTGGCTGGATTCTTTTTACAAAATGTCTAAATTTCCTTATCTGCCACTTTTCCCCCATTTTTCTGCTAAAGATTGAATGTGCTTCTCCATTTTAGTTTGGCAGCTCATCTGTGGATAGTGAGGCTGATGCACCTGGCCTACGACTCCCAAGAGGCTCGTGCAGGTTGGACCTGGAGCCCAGCATTCTGTGAAGGAGGCCAGAGAGACATTTTCACATGGTAACTGTGTAAAGACACAGCTGCTTGGCTCAGGTGCAGCATCTATTTGCCCTCAGTGCTGTCAGCACAACAGCAGGGAACAGGAAGAAAGAGTTTAGGAGATGTGGTCTCTTGGGAGATCTACCACCACACTGATAATGTGTTACTCGTCTATAACTTCTGACCGTCTTCAGACCTTATGTTCTTTACTCTTTCTTTTTAACTTCTCTGTAAAAATTAATCTCTTGCCATTTCTTTGAACCGTTTCCTGCTAAGGAATCTCTTTTTCCAAAGGTTTGTGAACTTCAGTGGGCATAACATTACAATTGTAATCTCTGTTGCAAACACAGTTACTATACATCCCTGCTCCAGGCACCATTCTCTGACACCTCCAGGCTCCAGGAAGCTGAGCTGATTCTAGGAGGACTGTTCACATATATATGTGTAGCACACATAGAAATGTGCAGCCTTAACTGCTTTACATTTACAAATTTCACATGTCATCTGCAGCACAGCTGACTGTACAGAAGGAAATGCTGGCAGGGCTGCAAGGGCCTGTAAATTCCCTTGGAAGTATGCTTCACTCTAACATTTTTAAAAAATATCACCTTTTTTTTTTTTTTTTAAATCTAAGGAAATACATGTAGACTGCTGCTTTGAACAAAATCACCACAGGTATCTAAATAACAAAGGGGAAATTCTTTTTTTCTTCCTTTTCATCTCTTTTTCATCAATCACCTTTGTTTTGTCTCTTCAGCCTAATTTCCCAAGGGGATTTCCCATTCTAGCAATGTGTCTGGCAAAGGTTGTGTGATGTGCATGACAGCAGGAAAGAGAGTTTCCTTTGATGCACACCTCTTAGCTTTGATGAGGACCTCCAATATAACCTGCATATTGCTATTATTAATACTTAATAAAAAACTACCCTGACACCAAACTCTCCAAAAAATTGTATGAACAGACACAAATAGCTTATATCCAAATACTTCCAAGGCCAAAATCTGGTTCAAGTAATTCAAAAATGTAAGACTTTATGTATGCTGGTCAAACTAATGGCTTACAGTGGTTTGCAATGACTTCTCAGCATCCCTCTGCACAGTCTTATGGCTAACCCTTCCAAGATTCCTTCAGTAAACATAAATCTAAAGGTGAAAGTTATCAACACTCCTTTTAATCCTTTTTAGGAATGGAAATCTCTCTAAGACCAGTGAAGTTGAAATCTTCCTGCTCTTCTTACAAGGTTTTAGTATCTAGAAATTGCACTCTGTTCCCTGCTATGCTGGACTTGTGTCCCCCAGGTTGAAATTACACTGTTCACCTCTGTGTGTTGTTCTGGTACATGGCAAGTTGCATTGGGTGTTTCAAAAAGCATGCATAGAGACATGGCCACACAGCCTAGGCATGGATTTGGACACTGGATACTATTGCATTTTGGTGTTTTGGATTATGGATACCTGAAAAAATATATCCCTTATTAATTAATGAAGACTTGTTTAGGACCTGCTTTATTTCTAATTTTAGAATATTTGGTTACCAATAGGAAAATGTTAAGGTACACAGTTGCAGGGGGTTTTATTGCCAAATGCAGTGTTTGATATGTTCAATTTTACTACAAGGATGCCTGGCACATTCCAAGTTCTAGGCAATGCTGGTAGGAAGACAGGCAAACAACTTGTCACACTGCAGAGAAACACAGAAGGGTTTTGATTATCACAGATATTTTTATATCAGCACCCAGTCCCTCCCTGGATAAGCACAGTGCTCTAAGTTTGAAAGAGACAGAGATAAAGGGGATCACAAGGAATAGAAACAATACTAAGAACAGCATCTTCAAGCAAGCACATATACTTTGACAACTGAGCCAATAAAGTGTCAGATGTAAGGCAGGTTTTTCTTGGTGTAAAAAAATTAATATAAGTTTAAGTGTCACACAGTTGTTATTTAAAGATCTTTTGCTATTTTTCTTCTCTTTGCTCAGAAGAAATATCTACATCCAATCAATCCTGTGCTTGTCAATGTCTTGAGTGGAATGCAGATAAAAATCCATGGTGTTTTAACTTCCAGACTCAGCATTTGGCATTCTGGATCCCAGAACATGAGCTCTATCTGTCTGCAGAGGTGTGTGCTGTGCTACTCTGCCATGTCAGGAGCAGTATAGAGGCTTGTAACCATGGGGCTTCCCTATGAACTGTGCTGCTGGCTCTTCATCTGCACCTTCTGAGACATGGAGACTGTGCAGTGGTGCTTCCCCAACAACCCAGCCCAGGGTCACAGTGCTGGTACATTTGCCTTTAGTGCTACAGAGAATGTGCCACCTCCCTGCTTTGAGACTCAGAGCAACCTCTTAATCATTCACATTTGGATGAATTTGCCATTATGCTAGCTTACACATAAGGAAAGGAGTTAAATTTAGACATGTGTCAAGCTGCTGTCTTCTTGCAATTGAAAAACAAGCAAACATACTAATTTACAAATTTATCTCCAGGCTTTGAACTCACATTGGACTTTTCGGGAAGGAGACAGAAAAACAAGAATTAATCTGTGTGCAAATGCCAGGTTGATTCTGAGATGAATCACTTGAAATAATAACAGTTTTAAGACTCATTCTCTTCATTTTTAGATTCTTAACATTTACAATCCCCTGTAACCAATTTAAGCATTTTGGAAGCAGGTTACTTTTAAATCTGTTCTTAGCCAAAATTATGTATTCACCACTGACTTTTTTTACTGAGCTGACTGAACAGCCACAAAAGCAGATAGATGTAAGCACTGGAGTCAGATCAGAAGAGACAGAGGTTTAAGCAGTAAAGTGTGCAATGGCCTGATGCAAGCAATACATAGGAGCTACTAGTGAAAAGATACAAGTCCTAGCTTAGAAGCAGCCTTGTATGTTAGTCACTGCTATTGTGAATTAATCCCTCTTTATGCCAGTGCTAATAGCTTTCTGGAACACCCACAAAAATAAAAATAAAAAAGACAATGAGAGGTAATTGCATGAAGATGTTGAGTTTCTGGTTTAAGCTATTGTGTCTTATCTTACAGATAAATTAATTCAGAATCAACAGCCATTTCCAGAATTGTGTAGAGTTCACAGGACTACGCTGGTTGAAAGTCATGCAGTTATCCTGAGCAGATATGTGAGAGGATACATTCTAAATTCTAGACTTAGTAGTGAGCCACTCTTTTCAGCATGGCTTGTAGCAAAGGGTTTCATGTGTCACAAAAGAATTGCAGTGCAGAGTTTATGGATCATCTGTGTCAGAATCTCCAACTGGAAATTTGAACTGGGAGAGTTCACCTTTGCTGATTCATGGCACCATGGACTATATCTGAAGAGACCTGCAGCTGTGAGTTTTTGGAACTAGAAGCCCAAGCAGTATGAAATTAATATTGACATGCACAAAATGCACAAATTCACACCCTTTCCTGCCAACCACAGAAATTTGAAGGGATTTTCTCTGAAAATGGATCTTAGAAGCAGCTTTAGACTGCATGAAAATGAAACACATTTCTGTCCAAAAAAATTTCCATGTTACCCTTTAATTGTCAGTTCAAACTATCCATAAAGTTTTTGACATCCCTTTTAACATGTTATATGTGTTGCTTCAATTAAGAAAAAATTATGACAAAATTATTAGAAATGGCGTGCCCTCAAAAACAGTGCCAACACAGTTGAGCATTTATAGAAATAGGTATTACCAATACTGCACCCACAATCATGTGATGCAATCCCTGCTGTATTTTGTAACTGGATGTTACTGAACCCTGCCAACACAGTCACTAAGCTTGTGTTTTTGCTGAGGTTTCAACAGAGTGTTGTTTTTCTACAGCAGAGACCCAACAGGTGTACCAAGTAACATGAGAAGAGTACCCCTAAAATACTCCTAATGGAATTATTTTAATTATTGTTTATTAAGAACATTAGGTCAGCCTTAATTAATGTATTTTTATAACACTAACAATTGGAAAACATTCTTTTTCCTGAAAAATATTGACAGATACTAATTCATATTTTAAAGTTTTTCTTTTCACTCCTGTCAGTCCAAAAATGTTAAAAAACATTCAAGAATATTGTACAAACTATGGATGCTGCATGCTATGGATGAGTTACACTAGAGTTATTGCTGGTACAAAATGTTAACACAAGAAATAACTACTCAAGTCAATGTCAGAGGATCACAGGAGAATTCAGGTGCGAGGGAAACTCAGGGGGTCCCCAGTCAGGCTTCTTGCTCAAACCGGGATCAGATGTGGTCAGAACAGGTTGCTCAGGGCTTTACCCAGATGAGTCTGAAAACTTCAGAGGCAAGAGACTGCACAAACCTTTTTGGGCAGCTTGCTCTCCTGCTGAGCCATCCTTATTGTGACAAAATTTCTCCTTCTATCCACTCCAAACTTCTCATTTCAGCTTTCATTTTGCCCTTAACCTCCTGTGATATGCCACTGGGAAAACCCTGACTCTGCCTCCCAAATAACTTCCCTGTAGGTCTCTCCTGGGGCTCTGTCTTCTCCTGTCTGAAGAAGCCCATCTCCCTCAGCCTCGTCTCAAAGACAAGTGCTCCAGCACTGATGGTCTTGGTGCACTTTCCCAAAATCAACAGCAGCTGTTTTAGGAGGAGACACAATGCTGGATGCATGTTTCAGATGTGGTCTAATGAGTGCTAAATGGAATAAACCTGTTCCTGATCTACTGGCCGTGCTGTGCTAACACAGCCCCAGGTGCTGTTGGTCACTCCAGCTGCCAGGACTCACTTCTGGCATGGGCTCATCTCAGTGTCCCCCAGAACTGCCGAGGTTTCCTGAGAAAACCTGCCCCTCAGGCAGCCAGACCCCAGCCTCAATCACTGCCAGAGGTTGTTTGCCTTTGTCTGTCCTTGTTGAATTGCACAATTGGTTCTCAAGGCGAGTTAAAGGAGTCACCGTGTTTGGTACCATTCCAAGCCATACACACAACTGGGAATCAGACAAACTCACATGAACCAGGAGAACAGCAACCATTCCCCTTTCTGCTTTTTACCCTTGGGCAAATCATGTCACCTCTCTGTTTTAGTGTTGTCATCTAAAAACGCATTTGGTATTTATTGGCATATTTATTCCCCTTGGCAGAGCACTCTTGGCCAGATTTATCAGCAATGTTTTATTTCTTTCTCCTGAAACACAGAGGATGACAGGGATTGAACCCAGGTTTTCACCTACAAAGTCATTTATGAACAGCTGCTCAACAAATAGATAAAATCAGTATGTAATTACAAATATATGTGTCTGTCAGTGAACCAAGTGTAAAAGTAATTTTGCTTTAAACCTGTTTCTCAAAAATATCTAAATTTGAACAAAAGCACAAGCCTAATTTTCATCAGAAGCATCCCAGCAGAATTCTGAGTATAGTGCTTACAGGCTAACTCCAAAGATGCTAAAATAGAATTCTGTGTGATTCATAATTAATTTTTTCTTTGCCTTTTTTTTTGTTGAATATTTTATCTTTTAGCTCATTTTTCCAGCCTCTGCAGTAGATGGTCAGTTATCTGCTGATACTCTTCCCTTGATTGAGTGCTAAATAAGCCCTTTATGATATTACAAGTTTGTCTTGGGATTTACTTATTGTTTAAACATTGCCCAAAAGGCAATGTTTCCTGAGAAGCTGGACATTGCAGAAAGAAGGAAATCTGCTCCTTGGGTTGTTTCCAAGTTTAGTTTGCACATTGTTTTTTCAACTACTGTGGGACACCTGCACTCTGCAAAAAAAAATCTAGGCCAAACTTTCAAACTGTGTTTCCGTCTGTGATTCATGCTGCACACCCTTTGCAGCAGGGTGTGACTCTACATGCTGGGAACATGTTTGCACAGATCCTCACTGGATACCTGTAAAACACAGTGGTTATTTCTGACAGAGAAACAAACTTGCTCAGTAAGTAGAAAATGCTCCTCAGCTATCAACTTTGACACTATTTTTGTTTTAAAAGGTCCAGCACTCACAGTACTTTGGAGGTGTCCATTGGAGACCTGGTGTTCATTTTGTGAGAAATACACCTCAAAGTATTGTTTCCTTTCACCAGTTCATCTGCCAGGCTGTTAGCAGGGAAAACTGCTTCCCTCTAGAAATGGTTTAGAAGGTAGTAACCGAAGTGACACTGTTCTCCCATGGGATCTCTTGGCCATCTGATATTCCTCCCACCACACAGATCACAGCACAGGGGCTCTAATACAATCTTTTGTCAGTAGAATTAGAAGGCTCCACGTGTCTTCTTTATGGGATGTCTCTTTTTGACAGTGAGATCTCATGCCAACACCACAGTCCCTCATGAAAGCTGTATCAGCCCTAGTGTCAAAGAAAAAGTCAAATGTCATCATGAGCCCTAGATACCCACCCAGGTTTTCCCTGTGGATAATAAAAGGCCTCTAGATACAAGCAGTTCCAACTCTCCCTTATCCACAAATACTATAACTTCTTTCGTATATTTTCGTATATATATATATATATATATAAATACATAAAGAAAGAAGGACTTGGAATCCTCCCTCAAAATCCCTCTGGAGAAGTTGTACACAGCAGCTGGTTTGCTAATGCTATTACCAGGAAAATTCTGAACTGAAAGAGGAAAAGCGCTCAAGCTCAGCGAAAACGTACGGCAGACATTAGCCCTGGAAAGGAGCTCCTGAAGGAAATATTCCTTGGCTGCGTTTTTCTCTCCCACACCAAGATGTGCTGTACTGACATTTTATGAGTGCTGTAGGTGTGGTCAGCAGTAAATCATGACTCTTGTGGGGAGTTCACTCCCCAGCACCTTCAGCTGTATTATGCCTTGAGGGTGGCTGTCTCACCGTGCTCTCGTGCGCAACTCGGCACTTAGGCAAAGAATCTTCCCATTCATGTTACAACACGGGAAAAGTATTTCTCTAACATTGGTACTTTTCCAGCTGCATTTTCTCATACCTGATGATCATCCTCATACTTAAGGGCTCTTGAAAAGAAATGTCTTGGCGTACACAGCTAGAGCCTTTAGGGCTCTGGCTTTTCTCAGGAAAATGATGTTTACCTTTCTGACAGAGTGCCAAGCATTAAAAACTCCTCCCAGCAATGTTACAGTTAAAGAAGGCAAATTTAAAGGGAAAAATAAAATTAAAGCCAACAAGACAACCCCACCTTATCTATTATAACAGTTTGTGAGCTTGGAAAAAGATAAAAACCAGCAAATTGCCAAAATAAAAGCTGACAACTGATTCAATTTGGTGTTTCAGTTGATAGAAAGAAGTATTTGGGTACCTAACCTTAGTGGTATCTATGCATTATTATAGTGCTATAGCTGTTAGGTCTGACCCAGCAACATATCTAGTCATTACTGAAATGCAATTTTATTACTAACACAGCTGAGTTTGTTTCATTCTTTTTAATGTATCTTGCTTTGTTAAAGATTTGTCTGCTCCTCTGATTGCCTTTTGTCCTTTGACTAGACTAACATATTCTTCATCATGCAGCATTGTTTCAGGAAAATGGATGTGAAAGTTAGCTGTATCACACAGAAAGTCTCACAAATTCGTCCAGTAGTAAAAATGTAATAGATCACAATGGCTATTCACAAGAAACAGTGAGGAATAAAACTACATTAAATACTTGTGTTGAAGATACAGCTCTACCTTTGGTCATTTTGAACTGGTTGATTCATTTTCAAAAACATGAACTGTTTTTTTTTTTTAAATCTGGTTAAACCCTTATGCTAATAATATTTTCTACATTTCAAATCAAACCCACAAACAAAATGGAGCAGTACTATTCTATACTCTGATTATATACTGAGATATAATCTTCTCGTTGTTGTTGTTGTTGTGTCATACTATGCATATTGTACTGTTTTAACCACCATGGACAATTCTTTTTTTCCACAGCAAAATGAGAATGAGGCACTTTTACAGAAAAAACAACGTGACAGTTGAAGTTCCAGGAAAAATTTCTTTTTTATAAGGTTTAAATCAAGCAAAATATCTTCCTTCATCCCCTAAGTAAAGACTAAGATTTTGTTTTTCTTAAGTTAATAAAATGTAATTCAGGAGTTAATTTCTACTATTTATGATTTTTAAGAGACACAATAAAATTAATTATCAAATTATTATAAAAATATGAAATAGTTTTTTAACATACAAGTACCAGTTATGAAATAGGATACTTATAATTTCTGTAATTTTTGGTTACTGTCGCTCTGTTTGCATCAAGTACATGGCTGGTTTTTCTTATTTTCCTTCTGATCCTTTCTCTTTCAAGAAACAAACAGAAAAGGAGTGAGAACTGCTCTCTGTACAAAGTCTCACATTTGTTCCAGATCTAGGCTGAGGGTTTGGAAGTTGTGCAGGCTTCTTCAAAAATCTCCTGCATTAGCTAGAGGTTCTTGTTTGCTCTTTGCTAATTTTGTTTTTGGCTTATATACCATGAAAGCTCCAACAGCTTCATCAGTAGGTGAGTAAATCCTATAACACAGCTCAAGTGTAATCCTGCAGCTCTGTGACAAAAAAGCCAATCACCAACCAACCAACCAACCAACCACCACCAAAAAAAAACCCCCCAAAAAAAAGAGAGAGGAGGAAACCTCAAGTGATTAAAAAAAAACAAAAAACAAAAAGCCCCAACCAAAAAAACCCCAAAACCCAAAAAAACCACGGCAAAAACAACAACAACAAAAACTAACCCTAGGAAATCTTGAAAAGCTAACCTCTCAGTTGTGTTTACTTGCCTTAACTTTGTGTTTCCAGTGAGGTATGGGAAAAGGCTGAGAGATATGCCACCTCCAAGGAATTGCCTTTCTGTGATGAGGAAGATAAAATATTTCAAAGTTAAGTAAGGAATATAAAATTTGAAAGTGCTCAGAACTTTTCAAAATGTTATTTAAAAGGACTAGGATACAGACTTTGCAATATATGTTATATGCAGTCCTTCACATCTGTCTGCATTTGAAAAAAAATGTTCTTGTGATGAGGCTATGAGGAAAAAAGTCAGTTTTATTATGTTCCCTTAGAGTTAAGCTTTTGCAGGTGAGGAAATATATTTTTTTTTTCAATTTATGCAGAACCTAGCTGCCTACTATAATCTTAATGGGTAATTTTTAGTACTGTTATGATAGAAATAGGAAACACAAGAAAACCAGGGTTTGCCTCTATAGGTTTGGGAGACTTTTTAATTAATTTAAGCTTTTGGGCCAACAAAATAGGAATCAATGCTTTGCATTTAGTTTTGCAAATGATATTGACATTTTAGTTTGCAAAGAAAGAGATTTCATCTTAGATTAGAACATTCAGCCAGGCTTGCAGCACTCTGAATGTTCAACAAAGGTTAATACTCTGTCATTGTGTTCAAGTTACACAGGGATTAGTCATCATGTGGTAGACTCAAGGTAAATCACAATGACTCTTACCTGGACCTGATCACTTCAGATTTCATGCACTATTCATAATGAAACCAAGTAGGGACCACTTTTAGACTTCTAAAAGATGTCTAAGGCAATCGCCATGAAACCTTTTCTATATTGCTGACAGGAGGAGGAAGATTTGTAGGGTTAATTTCCTCCTGGAAATGCATGTCAAAGCATCTGTGGTGTTGTTCCAGGAGGAGCTCAGCTGGCTGGCTGGTGTGCACCCAGCACAGTTTGATAGAGAGGGCAGAGGGAGAAATGAGAGAGCATTGCTCTGCTCACCCAGCAGTTGTTCACCTGCTGTGTGGAGCTTCCCCCTCTGTGGGTGTGGGAGGTTATGTTATCATGTACCCCTCTCCTTACTGTCACCACCAGCCTCGTGTCAGCTTCAGCTTCAGTCTCCATCAGCAATTAGTGTTTGAATCACTGATTCCCACTGAAGGCTGCAGGGGCATTCCTCTTGACTCCAGGCGGGTGTACTGGGCTCTAAGTTGAAACTTTTGTGTTGCCAATAGGAGAATGAAGTATTTCAGCAGTGGCAGGACTGCTTTGTTTTGATTTGAGTTTGGTCTTGTTTTTTTTGTGGGTTTTTTTTTTTTGGTTTGGTTTGGTTTGGTTTGGTTTTTTTCTCTGAAGAAATCTAGGCAGACAACAAAATAGAGTAATATTTACCGCAGTTCTGTTTAGGAGCCAAAACCAAATTGTAACACAGCAAAATAAACTGGTCTTACATTGTAATGCTTCCTAAAAGACTTATCTGTTGCTCCTTCCACCTTTAAGGAGGGGAAAAATCTCATCTCTCTGCCTTTGCTTTTCCCTGAAAACATCAGTCTCCCAGGGTTTCAGGCAGATGCAATTCATGTGAGATACCATGTTGCAGCTATCATCCCTCAAAGACCGGGGTGTGAGGGTCGACAAAGGTGAAATAATACTGTTTCCTTTACCATACTTATGGGATCCCAGATGTAAAAAAACAAAAGAAAGGGAAAAAGAAAAAAAAGGGGGGAAAAAAGAAAAAATGTGAATTTGTAGTAATTTTTTATCATTCATTATGAAGTCATAAACAGTAGAATAAATAAATGTTATTGTTTTGTAGGTAATCCTCCCAAATAGCCATGGTTATTAGACAAAGGGTCAGTTATATTCCAGGGAAATATAAATTTACCCTTATTTTTCATAGAAATTGAATGGAAAAAAATTATAAAAGGATACCTGTTTACATATCTAAAATAACTTCAAAAGCCAAGTTATATACATATATATGTGTTATATATATGTGTATATATATATATAACATATATATGTGTTATATATATACATATACATATATCAGTCATATATATATGACTGATATATATATGTATATATATCAGTCTCTAGTTTTACTAGAGACTGATAAGAGAAAGATAGTGTTGGAGGTAGGCAGTCATTTCATTGATCAAAAGAGAGATGAGCAACTTCATATTCCTCAGATCCTGGTGGAGTAACAGTAAACAGCAGGGGGATCTCCATGGCAGAGTGTCTTTCCTGGAAAAAGTCAAATAAAAACAAGTGCAGTTAGCTGAACATCTGTATTGTTCTTTACCTAAAGTCATCCTCACTGAAAAAGAAAGGTGAGTTCTCTCAGCAATCTTCCTCCGTCACAGATTATAATCAGCCTGTAGGACCACCTGGGAAAGTGTTGTTTTCCCATCTGGCTATAGTGTGTCTGGCTCAGGCACAGGTCTACTGGAAGCAAAATGACCTTAAATTTCCTTTCTTTCAGGCAGTACCAAGCCGAGGGTCCCTTTGTAGTCACACTCACCAGCTGTGGGCACATCTGCAAAGCCCTCCTGCCACTTTCTCCTTCAGGGACAGACCCAGCAGGTCTGCCTGGCCAGGTGTCTTTCTCACTGAGTATTCTGATTAGCATTCTGTCGTGTGCTGTGGTCTAAAGGGCTTCACAAAATGTAGAAGTATGTGTATTTCTTTTCTTCAGAAATCCTGCCTCATCTGGTTTGTGTCAGTCAAACTTATGCTGAAGTCATGGCATTAACTACCACAGAAATAGACTTTATCATTTACTCAGTGAAATCTGAAAGCTCTGGGGAAGCTACAGCTTCTTACTGCTGTTCAGCTGCCATGGATGGAAGAAAATGGGCTGATCTGCTCTGAGGTAGCTACTTATGGAGCATCGGATTCACCGTGACACCCTGAAATGCCTGTTTGCCTGTAGAGTCTGTTCAGCTTCTCCAGCTTGCTCCTTTGCATTGCTCTCCTCCTGCAGCTGCTGCATTGCATGCTGACACTGGAAGTCACCAACACTTCAGCTCTGATGGGTGAAGGCAGAACACCCCTGTGGACCCTTCTGCTGCTAGAGATAAGCTTGTCCTCAAACTAAAGGAGCATTCAAAACCAGAGCGCTTTCTGTAGTGCCTTGCTAGTGGCAGAGTCGCTCCTGGCAGCATACTGGGGGATACACTGTGCTGTGGATTTCCTCTTGAGAGGAAAGCAAGCAAGTTCCCCTGTAATGAAGGATTTGATGTTTGTACTTCATTGGTGTCGCCTAGATACTCTAATGACTGATGTCTTTAAAACATGAATAATCTTGCAAACAATGGAACATTATTAAGGTTGCAGAGTCAAGTACTCAAAAGATAGGAAATGCCAGAGCTAGGATTGCCCAGGAAACCTTAATTCAGCCATCTTCTGCTGAATGTACTATGACACTTTAGTTACATAGGTCACCTGCTTCATTAAGCATGAAGAGAGACAGTGGTCCAGCAATGAGAAGTTGTATATTGCATTTGCTTCTCACTGTTCACTGTGTACCCCTTGACCTTATTTGCCTCATTATTCAAACACTTCTGTAAGGCAGAATTATTCATTTCCTCTCGAGTGTCAGATTGTTTCACAAACATTAATTCATTCAGTCCCACAAAACTCAAATTAACTCTTTTTTTTCCCCTTATTTTGTAAGAAAACCAATACAGAAGTTGTTTAAGGTTGAAGGTTTCTCTCAGGTTGAGATGTCAGTCAAGGTGATCTAAACCACAAACTTTTAGAATACTTTCAACTACATAATCAGGAACAGCATCCATTGACTTTAACTGCAACTTTTATTTATTTTATACGTAAGAAAAGTTTGTTTCAAAATAGAGTTTGCACATATGCATAAATATATTGTACCTAACTCTTAACATTTTAATAATGTATTTCTGGTTTATTATGCTCTGAGAGGTATTTTGAGTCTATATTTTCTAATTCAGTGCTCACTGAGCCAGTGCTCATGTGCATTGATCATTGGAGATTATACTGGCATCATTGATGCTAGAGATGCCTTCAAAATGCCTTGAACACTGCCTATAACTCAACATTCTGAAGGAGTGGATTTAGCATAGGGATCTCTCATAAAGATATTACCCTTGGACCTTCACCATGACATTATTCAAATCTAAATGAATTGTGTTTAATCTTTCCTGTACATCCATTTAGATTAAATGCTTATAAAATGCATGTACAGCAATTGAATTTTTTTGTGTTGTCACTCTTTTAAGAAAATTTTATCCCCCATCTTATGGTGGAGCATAAGTTTCTTTTTTATGTCAATTCACCTATTCTAGATATGAAGTTCTGCTCTGAATTTTAGTATGAGAGGCATTTCCTGGCATCTAAAAACCCTTCTCTAAAATGTATTTGCCTGTTCTTACATTACAGGATATTTGGTCTCTGCTTTATCTGTACTATATTCCAGCATCCCTGTGCCTGTGTAAGAAAAGTTTAAGAACACAAAAGAGGAGAGTGCAAATACTCCTTGCACAACTGCACAGTTCCCAGTGTCCTGCCATGAAAATATACCTGCCTTTCATGGCAAAATGGCTCTAGAGGTTTGCTGAGCAATGCAACAGTCTAACCATAGTTGTGTCAGGTTTACTGTTAAAAATCAAAGAGGTTTTGCAACAAAGAGCTCTGCTAATAACATCATGCTAATAACAAAGTTTTATATTTGTTTCAGAGACTAAACTGAGAGCTGGACAGTTGAGAAAGGGCCCTAACAGGACTTTATTACATGTTGAAATGGTTTCAGGCTTTTTTTCTGATGAACAACCTATTGAAACAACTCTGTGGAAACATCTCATGGATTAAGTTGCTTTTCAGCAAGAAAAGAAGATGTAACTACAGCCCTCAGAGTTGCATGAAAACATAAAAGTAAAGCTTACTTCTCTCTGGTTTGCATATTGGCAATGTTAATTGAAAAGATTATTAAGTGCCCTGTAGGGACCTAATTTAGATTCCTTTTTGATGTTAATGGAATTTGGATGAGGCACTTAGTTCATAAATCTACCAAGGATGTATAAATGAGTATAGAGCTTTATTTGCTGCATATCAGTATAAACTTTCTGTTGTTCTTTTGGTTCAATTATGAACACACAAATTTGGATACGTCTGTTAAGACGTATGTGACTAAATTCAAAACTCTCTGATACCTCATCTTTTTGACTGTGAGTGATTTCTGAAATATTATTTACTAAAACATCTTTTTCCATAACTTTTAATATTTAGTTTTTTTCATTTTAGATGTGTTGTCAGAGTTCATTTCCTGCAGCTTTTTTTGGCCATCCATGTAATCCATGCTTTGTCTGTTATAAGCCACTCATAACTAGCCTTTGTTTGGCATATTACACATGTAGATATACCAAACAATCCTTGGCTCAGTATTGTTTGCTTTGTCATCAATGACTTGGATGAAAGGGCAGAGGCCTCCCCAGCACGTTCCCTGAGGACACAAAGGTGTGAGAACTGGCTGATACCCAGAGGGCTGTGCAGAAGGACTGCAGCAGGGTGGAGAGATGGGCAGAGAAGAACTGCCTGAAACTCAACAAAGGCAAATGCAAAGTTACCCCTGAGGCAGCAGCATGGGCAGAGGGCTGGCAGCATCCTGGGGTGCATCAGGGAGAGCATTGCCAGCAGGTCAACAGAGGGGATCCTGCTCCTCTACTCAGCCCTGGTGAGGCACATCTGGAGTGCTGTGTCCAGTTCTGGGCTCCTCAGGATGAGAGATACATGGAGCTCCTGGAGCAGGTCAAGCAGAGGATGGCAATATGTTTTAGGGATTGGAGCATTTCTCTTGTGAGTTAAGGCTGGGGGAGCTGGGCTTGTTCAGTCTCAAGAAGAGATGTTGGAGACAGGACCTCATCAATTTCTATCGGTATCTGAATATGAAGATCAGACAATGGAGCCAGGGTCTTGGTGGTGCCAAGCAATAGAACAGGGGGCAATGGGCAGAAACTGATGCACAGGAAGTTCCAGCTGAATATGATGAAGGATGTCTTTACTGTGCAGGTACTGAACAATGGCACAAGTTGCCCAGAGAAGTGGTCAAGTCTCCCTCCATGGAAATATCCAAGAACCACCTGGATGCAATCCTGTGCACTGTTTTTTAGATGACCCATTCTGGTCCCTTCTGTGATATCCTTTGTGATGTATGCTCCTTTAAAAGTCAGTTTTTAAAATAGAAAATCTGTTCTCAACTTCTACAACTGAGCTCTGTGAGGGAATTGGGCACTGTGAATCCAAGTCAAAGGCAAATGTTGTGTACTCAGAAGAGATTCTGCTCACTTAAAAGCTGCATAGCAGTGGCCAACAAGGATTACATACCATGAAAGCATCTGGCTTTCATTTCCACTAGGAGGACCCACCTAGTCACTTCTGTGCTGATGTAACTGCTGGGGTATTAAACTCATGAGCAGGCCATTAAATAATATTTATTTGCTGTGAAGTCTTTGTGTCTGGAATTTTACTCCTGTGCTGAGATGCAAGGACATGTCCCAGCTCTTTATTGTCCTGATGATATTCAAATGGCATCCTCTTCACATTTTACATTATTTTTTTCATCAGGTTAGACACCTAGACCAGTGTAAGATGATTCTAGCAGAGCATCTGCTAAAGGAAAGCATTTATCTGTTCTTCAAATCTGATGATTTAAATCTGCATGTAAGACTGAACCTGTATCTTTCTTAACTATGCAGAGATTTCGCTAGTGTCAACTAAGAGAGGTGATTTAGCCTCTGTGGAAAAAGACTCTTCCATTTAAACCACATGCAGCAGCTGATGAAGAACTGAGCTAGATATGTGTGAGAAAAGCATTGACTTAATTACTATAAATATTCAGTAATCTAAGAAGAAAATAAAATTATTATAACCAATACTATAGTCTCTAAAAGTGTCTATTAGCATCAGAAACTTGTTGCTTTTAGCACTATGAAAACTCAAGGTATAGCAATTCTGTATGAAACATTTTTCAGTCTGTCTCTTTAATGCAACAGTTGTAGGAGTCATTTCCAAATAATTATTTTATAGAAGTTATGGAAAAAGATATTCAGTTTGGGCCTGTTAAAATCCACACAGACAAAAAATTCCTGAGTTAAGAGGCTCAGAAAAGTCATGAAGCGAAAACTTCAAACTTCTTTAATTCTTTGTTCATTTTATTATTTCCTGCCCTTTGGGCCCTTTTCAATTGGGTAAAACTCTATCATGTTATATCAACAGTCCATAGGAGACACCACACTACCATAGGTTAAGGTGCTACTCTGCACCATCTTCCTATTTTTTCCTTCTGTTTCAACAGAAATATTCCCAGGGAATTAGATGAAGTGGTAAAGGTGTTTTAGCCTGATAAAAATAATTCTGAGTGCATTTTCTACATGGAAAGGTATGCAGCCATAACTGAAGAGTGGCTTCTGCAGCTAAGCTACCTTTCAAAATCATTTCACACTTGAGAGGTAGATACCTCAGATTTTTGTGTTTTAGTTAAAGTAAGACAGAGTCTTGTGCAGCACAACTTTTCAAAGCTGAAAGCTGATCAAATGCAAAGTTTCTAAAAGTTAAGAACACTTAACATGCAATGAAAGTCTCTGTCAGTGTAAGACATTCTCAAGCCTGAAACTTACCCTAAACTGTGAAAAATGTGAGAAATAAATGCAAAGGGTAGAAATTGATGGTAAAAATTCTTTTATTCCGTTTAAGGTTGCAGGAAAAAAACAGTATTATCTATCCCCACAAGACCTACTGTCAGCAGGTGCATACACTGCTGTCCTTGCTGAATATTTTAATTTTTTTCCAAGAGACAGGAGCTGGGATTTATTTCTAGTAAGTGCAGCTGAAAAAAAAAAATGGAGGGACAGAAATGTCAGGACGAGCAATCATTTTGTGTCATGGCCGGAAGAAAAAAATAAGACATGCTTTTCATAGTTACAATGTCAGGCCTCACAGTTCAGCAAGGGAGGTGGGATAATAAATGGGCAGAAAGCAATAGGGCAGAGTAAGAATAGTGAAATAAATGACTGGAACAAGAATTGGAATAAGAATAACTGCATAATTGAGTGGAAGACTTAGTACCTCTGTCAAGAGGACTTAATGTTCAGACTCGAAGAGATCAGTCAGTTATCTCAATAAGGGCTGTAAGAATAGGCTGAAGTGGAAACATTTTTAAATGGGAATTTCCATTAGGCAGGTGGATATCATATTTAAACGTATATAATCACAAAAATGTGTTGAAAATTTTAGGTAAAGGAGGGGAAATTGGGTGAGAACTATTCTGGAAATATATAGATTTTATGTGCCCTTTATGTTGTGAACTATGTATAAATTTATTTTATATTGCATATCAGATATTATGGCAACTCAGAAAGAATATAGGAGTTGATCAAAAAATTGGAAAAAGTAAGACATCTTGATTAAATTTTGCATTAGGCATGCTGTTTTTTTGTTTCATCATAAAGTTTTTTGTCTTCTCCAACAACATTAGTCTTAGACAAAGAAGAGAAACTGGTAAATACACACTGATTGACAGCTTTTGCACTTTTCAGCTTCAAATATTGGAATTCCCGGGATACCTGAGTATGCACAGCAAGCTTGCTGATTTTCTCACATATAGCCTAGGAGATTCCCTGCAGGGGTCTGGGAAAAGAGGGTGTGAAGAGCTGCATGCTCTGTCCTCCATGGAAGATATTGCACAAAGAGACAAACAGGTGAATAATGGGATTGTTGCTTCACAACCTGCCACAACTAGCTGGTTTTTACACATAAAAGGTATGTCATAGGTAAATTGGGATGTGACATATAAGAATAAAAGACCTGACTCAGCTGTTAACAAACTTTTCTCTATTTTAACCAAAGGTTGCTTCATCAAGGGAAATAATTGGATTGTTATAAGGTGGACCTGAGGAGTGGACTAATGTGCATGCTATGCAAAATGATCATTTGAATCAGCCCCAGAGCAAACAAATCAAACCACCTTGGCAATAAAGTTGTTTTCAAGAGTAAAGCTGTTTTCAAAAGGTCACTCACATTTAGTTAAAACAAATATTTGCATCAACAGATGACTTATTTCTACCTCTAGAAGTGAAAAAATATTTCTATTAATTGAATATATGCCATAAAAAGTACACTTTTCTGATATGCAACATCATGAACAGAAAACTCATGTCACCAGAAATATTTGCAGCACTGAGAGCAGCAACTATTTACCTTAACAAGTATTTCTAACATGTATAATAGATGTAATATATTTGACAGTATTCGTTTCCTCTACATAACTCAGTATAAAGGACACTGGATGCAGGTCCTGTCCCTGCCTAATCAGCAGTTGGACACAGCTCAAATTCTATGGTTAAAAATGATACATTTTGACAGCAGAAGTCCTATTTCCATAGGGAGACCTGAAATTTTAGAAATTAATACACTTTTTATATCAACTCTTTGACCTTTGGTTGAAATGGAGACTATCTTTCTTCTCAAAATCAATAAAATTATTTTATTTTCTAACTTCATGTTAAATAAATCTCTTTTTTGTTGAAAATCTTTCTAGTTTTCACTAGCACAAATATTAATTCTGCTATTAGTTTTCTGTATTTCATTATGTAGAGAGAGGAAAATAGCTTGAAATTTTGCCTACACCATTGTATGTTCTTAAAAATTACTTTCTATCTTTGATTAAATTTATTACAAACAGAATTTTTCTTCGGGTGCATTGCAAAAAATGTACTAGCAAAGGTTGAGGTCTAGTGACACAATGTGCAGTGTTTTGCTGTTTACAGAAAAGCAGATCAAAACTGATCAAAATACATGAAGCACCGAGTTAGGAGCTGGGAAGAGTCCCAGTGTGGTAAGTTAAGTAAAGCAAAGCATAAGTTTGGCTGAAGGACAGAACAATTTTGGGTCCAATGGTCCTAATTTAAACTTGATAGTTTACCAGTTAGTGAAGCCTAAATCTGAACCAGTGGCACAAAAATCAAAGAATCTTTCATGAGAATCCATCTCTGGGTCCTGAATTCTCAAGCAATTACTCAGATGACTGTAATAAACCGATCTGACTTTTCTCAGAGTATGAGCAACATCCTTCCTAAAATGCATGTTCAGACCTGGTGACACAGTTCTGAATTGGATTGCTCCATAAGGGTTACAACCAGCATAGTCACCAAATATTTGCAGTAAAAGCTGTAACCATTATTATCATGGCAATCCTCCCCCCACCCCTACCTTAGAACTGAAAACTCTAAATAGCACGAAACAGGAAATTTCACAATGCACAATGCATTGTTCAGGTAGGTGAGATCTATTTGGGGAGGAATACACAACACATTAATTTGTGGGTGCCTTTACCATAACTCACAAGTGTCTTATTTGGTTTAATAAAGTGCATTTCTTCTTCCTTGCTTTCTTTAAGAGCACAACAACTCATCACAACTCTAGAGGAAAACACAATAACACAGAAACAACACTCAATTAAAATTATGTCCATAGACCCTAATTACCTGCATTTGGAATGGCTGACAAGTATAGCAAAAGTACTGAGCTAGGCAGTTTGGCAGGAGGAAACATCAACATTTCATAAACTGGCCCCATTACTGTCATATTGCAGAACTCCCAAAATATTTTTTGTGAGATCATAGTGAGTAGGATATTCAACAAATACAAAAAATTAAAAGGAATATTTCCATAATGAAAATTAATTTGAAGTGTGAGGCCACAGATACTGGAAAATAGAGGAGTAGGCCTTTAAAAGAGAAAATCTGTTTGCAAGTGAATTACATACTACATATCAGTTGCTTTTTTGTATCTCAAAAATGATAAACAGTCCTGGTTCAAACCAGTCTTGCCACTTCATTCCCACCTGTGCACAAACCTAGTGTGAGCATACTTCATGGTGGTAGGATCATATTGATTTGAAACAGGAAATAAGAGTGAGAAAATACCATTTTACTTGGATGCCTTTCTTAGTTTCTTCTTAACAGAGAATAATAAGTTTTTGAACATACCCTGTTCCCAGTTCCTTCCAGTGCAAGTTATCTCTAGAAAGACTTCATTCCATTTTGTTCTCCTGTGTCCTACAAGGCTCACCTGAGCCAGCTAGCTCTCCTCAGGGCCCACTGGATGGAACCAGGAAATGGGCTGTGCTTTTGTATTCCTTCATGCAGAGAAGAGACCTGAGGCCAGACTTGGAATCAAGGTCAAAGAATTTCTTGGGTTGGAAGGGATCCTTAAAGATCATCTGGTCCCACCCTCCTGCCATGAGCAGGGACATCTTCAACTAACACAGGTTGCTCAGAGACCCATCAAACCTGACCTTGAATGTTTCCAGGGATGGGGCATCTACCACTTTTTGGGGAAACCTATTCCAGTGCCTCATCACCCAAAATGTAAAAAACTTCTTCCTTATATGTAGTTGGAAGCTACCCTTTTTTGGTTAAAACCATTACCCCTTGTCCTATTGCAACAGGCCCTGCTAAAATGTTTGGCCCCATCTTTGTTTCAGGCCCCTTTCAGAAACAAAGGGTGCCCAAAGGTTTCCCTGGATTCTTCTGTTCTCCATGCTGAACTTCCACGAGTCTCTCAGCATGTCTTCACAGCAGGAATGACTCAATTACCTTCTGGCTCTGTTCTATACATGCCCAAGTGGTCCATGCCTTTCCTCTGCTGGGGACCCCAGAGCTGGGCACAGCCCTCCAGGTGGGCTCTCCCCAGAGCAGAGGGATGGAAGCACTTCCCTCAAACTGCTGGCCACTGCTGCTTTCGGTGTAGCCCAGGCTGCAGCTGGGTCTGGGTGGACTGGATTAGCAGTTCAATTGCCCAGCACCCACCAAGGGCAGCTCTGTGATGAAGAACCAGCCCACGAGGGGGAAGGTGCTGTGTGCTGAGTGTAGCAAAGCGCCTTTCTGCAACCAAGAATCAGTTGCTCCTCCAGGTCCTTGTGGAAGGTGAGAGTTACCTGGGTGTCTGTGTAACTTTCCTAAAGGGAAGTTTATAGAACTGTGAACTATGGACTTTTTTTCTGGTTTCTGGTTTTGATTCTTCGGTCTCAGAGGCACCCACTTTCTCTCTCTACATCTTTTGGGATCATTCCCTCATTGCAGATAAGCATTGTACTCTGTCCCAAACTTCTGTTTTCCCCATGTTGGTTTGTAACATCGTCTGAGTTGTGTCTGGGATGTGAGTGTTGTCCCCTGGTTGTGGGCTGGAGGTAGCCAGCACAGTGGCAAATTGGTTTCAGCACCACACGAGCCTCTCTGAAACCACCCAAAACTGAGCACAAGCAGGCTTTTAATGAGCTTGTTCAAATAGCAATCAAAATGGCCAGAAATCAAGACTATCCAGGCCAGAGCCACTGATCTGGTAAGGTTAGCACTGGAAGCACTGGAGTGGTAGGAAGCATGTATACCTACCTCACTCTGAAAAATTTGCAGCTCAGCTTTCTGGCTTAAGCTGCTGGCAGAGACAGAGATCAGCTAAAGAGTCATAGAATTTTTGTGCTGATGTGGGCAGAACCTTTGCATGGAACATCAAGCACTGAGCTGTGGATTCCAGCTCACGTGAATGTACCACAGGCTTGGACACTGCCCAGCTCCTCTTCAAGCACCTCCCTGTGCCCCAGGTATTTGGGATGCAGGAGCCAGGCAGAGCGAAAATAACGGGATTTCCACTGAGGATCAGGAAAAGCTGGCAAATGGTCATGCCAGGAATTGAATTGTTTGCAAACTGAGGAGGAAAGGCAGAAAGTCCAGATAGGATAAAATGTGATCAGAATTACAGCTTGCTGCTAAGCAGCTAAAAGCACAGGCTATGACTCCTGGGAAGTGGAAGAAAAGCTGGAAATACAGCAATTAAGGCCTTTCTTTAGCAGTTAACAGGCAAGTACATGCAACACTGTGTGCCTTTGCACTATCAAGTTCTAACAGGTTAAGAGATATCCTTCAAAAAAAGCGATGCTGTACTGTACTCACTGGGATGCATGAAAGGAAAGCGTTTGTTGTTCCTGTTTTCAAAAAAAGGTCCATGGAATTGCGTTTGTGAAATGGGATGTGACACGAGAGGAACCATCACTCGCATGAAGGACTTTTTTAGAGTGACAGCCTAAAAACAGTCTTTTGTCAGCACAGCATTGTTTTTCATTGTTTGGGTTTTAAATTTAATCACTGCTATGGCTGCAGATGTTCATGAAAGAGTGAATCACAGAAATTACACAAATGTTTAGGTTTTCATGCTTATTCACTTCACACTTGTCAGAACAAAAGGAGGGCTGAATATTTGCCTGCAATGCTTCCCAGCAGCTTTATTGCTGTTGCAGTGCCCAATCTTTCAAAGGAGCAATTTGACCTGTCCCATTATTTCTGTCACTTTTCTTGGTTTAGGATCTGAAAAACAAACAATACTTTTAGGATCCCATCTTCTTTCAACAAAATGGAAAGACAGAATTGAAAGAATCTCAACTAATTTCATCTCATTAAATCTTCTGGCTTTCCTAATCTCTTTCTATGACATGGAGAATAGAGAAACATTAGGACCCTACATTAAGGACAGGAAGAGTTAAAACCCCCTCAATGTCAAAAGCAAACAAACAAAATGAGGTGACTATAAATGAAAGCAAGAAAAAAACCCAGAACAGTATAACAGCTGTTGATGTGGTTAAAATAAAGCCAATTATTCTATGAGAAACAATTAAATCAAACAATTAAGCAGGAGGTTGGCATAAGGCAGCTAGGTAAAGCCTAGGAGTATGGGAAAGCAAGCAGGTTAAGCAGGTTTTGCTGCTGTCTCAATATCCCTAAGGTACCTGTGGATAATACTAGGTTTGCCTTGCTCAAGTTTCATCTGAGTTACATCAGAGATGCCAAAAACTGGTGTTGTACTTAACGGAACAGCCCCCTCCCTCCCTCCCTCCCTCCCTCCCTCCCTCCCTCCCTCCCTCCCTCCCCAGACTCCTGTTATTGATGATTGTGAAGACAGGGAAGTCTTTAATAAATTTTTTCTTGGTCAGATGACACATATGAGCAATGCCCAAAGAGAATTCAGTGGGAAGACTGATCTGAGGTTCCCCTCCTGCATTTGGGAGAGAGTCTTTACAACTAGCTTCTGTCTACTCACTTACTCATTTGGTTCAAAATTTTGATTACTAATACCATGATTGCTGCTTCCTATGTTTCAGAAGGCAAGGTGACCATACATAGTTCAAAACTATACCCCCAGAGTGTCATTTGGATTATCACACTGTGTTTAGTATGCATGCATTTGTGAAACAAAAGCAGCAGCTTTCATGCTCATCTTTAAAAAGGCCAAACAAGAGGTTTTAAATAAAGATGGATAGATAGATAGATAGATAGATAGATAGATAGATAGATAGATAGATAGATAGATAGATATCTAATAAGGAGAATAAAAGAAACAGAATAGTTTAAAAATAGCATTTGCATACTGAATATGTATAGAGATAAAAAATATTGACTGTGTATAGGGAAAAATAATTCCTTCTGATTATCTGTACAAACATTAGATTATCTAAGCATCCACCTCCAATCCTCATTATATGAGAGCAGTTTACTGATTCATTTTCTGTTCGTAAACCCTTCTGGACTGAAGTCTAATGTAGGATAAAGCACCTAATATTTTCATAGGATCTTCTGTTCCTTTCCCAATCAATATATTCCTAATAATTTTAAATCTTTTCTGTTTGGGTCTCATTTGGTGTTTGATTCATATAAATTAGAGAGTTACTTTACATTTACTTCCCATAGCCAGATCTGTAAAGGCTAAATAAGAAAAATGGGAAAAATATACAATGGGCTAAAATGAAAATGAAATATACAAATTCTAATTAGCGTCCACGTCCTGTAGTTTGCCTCCAGCTTTCCTGATGTTAAATTACTTGTTTATGCCATTGTACTAGGGATCTATTCCTAAGAAGGTGCATTGGGCAAAATTTGTTGATCACAATGTTTTTACAGTACCACGAAAGCCAATCCCTGCTGCAGGTGTGGGTCCCTGGTGGTTTTGCTCTGTACAGTCATTGATGGTGGGCACACGGGGTCTGGAAAGGCTTAGTATCCAAGAGCCATCTGGAGAAAGACAAGATAACTGTAATCCCTATTAGTAGGATGGGGGAAATTTCTTCTGTTTTAGGGACTCAAGGGTGCTATTAACAGCTAAACCACAATTTTTGCATAATTTTGATGTTCGAGTTGTGCTGTACACCAACTTTCCCATGTTTACAGGTGAGGCAGTATTTGCTAAAAGAGAGTATTCTAGAGATAATGAAATAATGTTTATAAATAATCCAGATTTTTCAGAAGGTTTACATGTGACAAGTACTTGAGATGCATCAGGTTTTTTTATGACAGCATATTTAGTTGTAAAATGCATTTTAGAATTAATTAGTTTTTTCTGGCAAAGAAATATTGAATTTTAAGATGAAGCTTTCTATGAAAAACTGTTTCTTTACCAGGTTTCAAATGTTCCCTTAAAAAAGCCCAACAACCAACCAACAAAAAACCAAACCAAAACAGATAAACAAACAGAACAATTTGAGCAAACATTTAAAATATTTCTTTGATCTTTTGATGAACAGCCTCACATATTATACTTCAGTTTGTAGCTCAAGGTAACTTTGTGATACTATTAGCCTAAGGTTGCTTATGCTTATTATAAAATAAGAATCATTAAAAGACACCATTGCATGGGCCTTCAACCTCACTGCTGTATGCAACACACCTTTTTTCTGAGACTAACACTATAGCTGCCTAGACTTCTCCTGACAAGTTCTTGCCTAATCTTTCCTTAAAACTTTCCCTTTCAATTCAATTCCTTTTCAAAACTGTCAGAAATTATCATCCTACATTTGGAAAACATTTAAATAATTAAATTTGATAATTTAAAGAATGGCCCAAGGGTTTGGATGTACGTGTGGGGAAAACAGAAGCAAATAAAATCTATTAAAATTTGATAAGAAAGTAGATCATATTTTAGATCTCCATGTCAACCCAATTAAAAACTGGCTTATCAGAAATCTTAGAAACTGCAGCATATTATAAAAAATCCTGTTACATAAACCTGTGACAAAGACAAAAAAGAACTATCATGCACATTATTCTGAAAATATCAGCATTAAAAAAAAGTGGAATAATAATTTGATATCTTGAAAAGTGAAATAACTATTTGGTATGAGGTTCTATAAAATACTTTTCTTCTTCTAAGTCTTTATTTTAGAAAGAAATTTTGAGGTTGGAATAATGTGAGGATGAGATTTAAGGAAAGAATGCCCTTTTTTTCTTGCATTAGCTCTCCATTCCATTTTTATGAATCTGAAAATAGCACTATGGTAGACGTCAGGAAGAGCTGAAGTTCAAGTACAACTGTTTTTTTTAATATAGATTAAGTTGTATTTGCTAAAGTTTTGTGCAGAAACGCTAAGTGTGAGATAATTCACACCCTTTATAAATTCTATGGCTTGTTGTCAACAGCTGTTAATCTGAGAAGAAGCTCACAGTAGGAGTGGAATGTGCAAGCTGTAATGGTTCTGCCAGCATCAAGTGTGTAGGAGGTGTTTAAGAAAGAGCCAGCTCTAGCAGTGATGGCACAGGGTGCCTCACTTTGTCTGTTTTTCCCTAATGATACTCTTCAAATTACTTGGAAGCTCTTCCCACACATAATTAACCAGCATGTTCAGGACAATTAGATGAAGAATTGTCTGTATTACGGTCTCTTACCCAAAACTGTGTTTCCAAATTATAAGACTTGCTTCCTGAGCAGGACCTTGACCTTCAAGACATGTGTACCCTGTGCTCAACATAATGCAAACGTATGCCATGCATAGTAATGTGTGAAAGGCACCTTGCTCGCCTACTAGTCTCTCATGCCACTCAAGGTGTGTCTTACTAGTTCCAGCTTGCAGGAGCAAAGAGTTTTCATTGATATGCTACAGGGTGCTAAACCAGTTCTCACTGTATCTGCAAATAAACAAGCACAGGTACAGATACAGATACATATTTTATCCAAGTGGAAGCCATCACGGAATGCTAATGCTCAGAAGTGACAGTCTCAACTTCTCTGTGTGCTGTGCTTTTAGAAGAAGATCCATGCACCTCATTGTGTGTGGTATAGGAACACAGCTCTCATTTCACAATCAAAACGAGGCACAGAAGCCTTCCAAACCTTTTCAGGGATGTGAAACCTGGACACTGGGGATTAGTAACTGCTCAGTGAAGACTCCAACTTATTAATGCCTCAGGAAAACTGTGATTAACTATTCTCTTTCATACTCTGGTCAATACAGTAGCATTGTAGAGAAGTGCAGACATACCCTAGGGATGAAATGACCCCAAATCTGAGGTGAGCCATGGTCCTAAATTCTCTTTCTATGTCAGTCAACCGAGTTGTGTCAACTTCCAAAGAGGTTCACAATGCTCATCCTCTTCTCGGAATGCTGACAGGAAAAATTAATGCTGTGGACTCCATAGCTCCACTGTGATACAGAGTTGCAGCTGGAGGGGATCACTGACATGGAACCACTTTGTCACTATAACACAAGTTATTGACCTTCCACAGATCCTCTTCTGCTCAAGGTCTAATAGAGTTCAGAATCAATATACAGAATTATGTACATAATTCCCTTATATGAAACTCCTTCCATTCCCATCAAGTCTCCATTGAGAGATTTTCTATTACCTTGATGGCTCCTCAAATTCTTTCTTATTTTTATTCATTACCTTTTCATGAGAACTATGACTTAGCCATACCTTCACATCCATTTAATCCAGTATCAGTCTCTCCTTTTTTTCACTGGTACCATAATTACAGCTTTTCCCATTTCCAAATTATGTGTTTAGGTCTTTAGACCTTTTGTGAAATGAACTTTTCTCATTAAGCTATGAGTTTTAGGTATATACAGCTATCACTCAGTTGTCAGGGTAACAGAAGATTTGAAAAAAACTAGATAAAACAAAAATACAGATAATAGCAAGGACATTCATTATCCTGTGAGTATGTTTAGTACATTCTCTCCTCATAGCTTCAAAAGTCCTGTTTATCCAGTTTTTGCTCAAGAGAGGGGTGCTTTTACATGGCAACAGGCAGAGTTCAACCTTTCAGTACCAAGTCTTTTTTATTACACATTTTACTGACAGTTCTGTATACCACATGTCATAATGGGTGGGAGAGGCAGGAGTGGGGAAGGTGTTGTTAATAGATACAATTTAGTTAACACACTCAGAAGAATTAAGTTCTGAAACCTCTGGTCACTCTATCTCTTCCTTTAGTACTGGTTCTGCTATTTCTGATATAAAAGTCACGCATATATGCTCAGTCTAAAGTTGATATACACCTTTCTATTTCATGGGAACTGTTTTGTTGGCTGTTTGCTACGATGTGTCCCATGAGGAATTCCTGGGAGACAATCCTGCTCTTTGACATCCTTGACCATGAGGCACATGCTCTCGTGGTGCTCCTGGTATCTTTCCCCCTGACCCACAGGGTTGCAGTGGTCATGCTTGGATGGTCACATTTTGGGCAGGACATGATGCTCTGGCTCCTCATAGAGAGCTCAGATTTTGAATTACTCGTGACTCTCAACCTGCTTCTGACTGCAGTATCCTTGTCTGTCAGCGCTGGTCACATGTCAAAGATCAAAACTCCATCAAGTCTGAGTGATTTTATTCCTCTGAACAATATAACTACTTCCCTAAGCGTAAACTCTGGGTTTCCTCAGCAAAGCCATGAGCTTTGACCTGTATTCTATTCATGATTTAGCCTGTTATCATGGATTCCATTAGCCTCAAAAACTTGTAAGACTGGATCTGCTGCCTTAAGGCAGAGATGAACATCTTTGTGGGTTTGGGTTTTTGGGTCTCATCTTTTTCAGAGAAATGTCAGTATTTTACACAGAACGTAGTCTCCCTGAACATTTCTGATTTTTCATTTCATGTTAGCACAGATATATATGGGTGACTGATTGTGCTTTGTGTAGAGCATGGTCATCTGTTGACAGAAATAAGACCATTTTCTGACTAGCCATTTACAGTTATATCATGGATTGTTCTTCATGCATCCATCAGCCTATGTGCTTCCAAAGAGTGTCGATGCTGCTTTTAACTGATCCACTAGATGGGATTTGAGCTCTTTAATCACCTAAACGTGCTTTGCTTAGTCAACATCCAGAGCCAAGAGTATTAGATAGATCTGAACATGATACCAAGCACTAGTGTGTGACTGCCCACACACACAATTGCTGCTGTATTCCATGCTGCATGCACAATGGTGGGTAATGTTCAGCTCTAAGGACACAACCCATAAATTATGTGCTATTTGCATGCAGGACCAAAGGACAGCTTCTTGCACATTATATTTAGCAGCACATATATAGCCAAAGAGTCTGAGAGTGATCTGCTTCCTTCAGCCACTAAGTGTAACTGATCACTATTACAAGGCAATGAAGAAAATAGCTGGTTCCAAACAGTGTGGTCTGTAGCAGTTCAGTTCCCAACATCCACAGCCCGCTCTCGTAAAATTAAAAATGTTTATTTTATTTTTTTGTCCACAAAATGCTCTCAGCACTGGAGGCAGAGAGGGAGAGAGGAGCTTATAAGGAGGTTTAGGACCAACAGAGGGGCTGCCAGGGAAGTCCATGTGGCCAGGTCAAAGCCCTGACTTTGATCTTTTTGCAGTTTGCTCTTGCAGGTGGAGGAATTCAGGCTCATTTTCCCCCTACACAGGTGCTCACTCTGGCTCCCAAGTTACATGTTCTCGTTATTACTTAATAAAATTAGGTCACATATTGTCACAGTTTAATAGTTAAAAAATGGCAAGAGACTGCGCCTGATAATGCTGTACAAAATAAAACATCCTGGCCCTCAGTCTGGTTATACAGAGACAGTGAGCTGACAAGTTCACACTGAGGATGCTGGTAAAAATATTCACTAATCTGTAGCCAAGAAATGTTTTTTTGGAATAACTTGCCAAAGCATAATTAGGTATTTTCCTAAAACTACAACATAAACAAGCAAAGTATCTAATCAACATATATCCTGTCAGCTTCAAATTGTTTTAGCCCATTCATTAAAAAGCCATGCAATGAAATTAAGGTGTTTTTACATAAGCCCAAGTGAAATAAACCAGCACAGTTGCACTAACATTTAGTTCTTTGAGAGAACAAGCTTTCAACACAGACATGCTTAGTATTAGATGATTTGTGTTAATTATATTGTCCTCCTCTAGCCTTCTATTAATATGGATTCAAATCCATTTATTTTGTCATTTTACTCACAGTTAATAACTAATTTTCAGGCATGACATTCTCTGGGGACATAATTCAGTCTTTCAAATACTATAGAGCATTATTTTTATTTTATTACCACAGTCCCTTGATCAATATCTGAATATTTATATTGATATAAAAGAGCTTGTTCCCATGCCAGATCCTCTCCAGTTGATGGTTATGGCTCAAACTAAAAAGACTCATGATCTCAAAAGCTACTCAATAAACATTTGTTTTCACTTGTATGACTACCAAAACCCTGCAACAGAAACTAAATCCAGTAATTGTGAAAAAATACACTGCTTTCATTATCAAACCTGCAGTGATCAATTTCAGTGGACATTTGCTAATGACAACTCCTTGATTTTTCTTCCTCTTCTTCTTCACAGTATGTAAGAGGCGAGTTTCAAATCAGAGTTCATTTGTTCAGAGTTAATTTTTTTGCAGCAAAATATATGTGTACGAGAGCTGAACATTCATGCAGTTTTCTTGTTTAGGTGGGGCTTCATTCCACAAGTTCTGACTAAAATAAATGCTGCAGAAATATGAGTTGTGCTGTGTGTTACACAGCAGGAGTCTAGATATGAACTGCTCAAATATCAGGAGATCATCCAGTAAGGCTGCAGTGACAAATGAAATTTGAATGGTTTTTTTTTTTTGTTCGGTTGGTTTGGTTTTTATCTTTTCATTTATATCCACTGTTTCCAACATTTCCATGTGGCCAGGACAATATGAAGCCATTCCAGGGATCTGTGCTCTGAAAGTCATGGTGAATCCAAGCTGCCCAGTACTTTTGTGTCGTTTCTGCAGCTAGGCTGCTGCTCCCAAGGGTGCTAGATGCTAGATTAATCTGTTTCTGAAGAGGAGAGTAGGGTATTTCTGACAATATCTTCTTTCATAATAGAAAAAACATCGTGCTTTACTTGTCTGGCAGAACTAGAGATTTAGTTCTTCTCTCTCACAGACAATGCCCCAGCCCATTGAAGGGAGCAGGAATTATGTTCTATTTCATTGAAGCTAAAAATTTATTCTAAGCTGAAAGAACACATAAAAGTGAGACCAAAGTTCAAGCCTACATGCTTAGCTACTTTTTTCCAAAGGCCAAAATAATTAAATTTATTTTAGAAATAATTTCATTTAATTATTTCAATAGAAAAGATATGGTTTAAATTGAACATAAAATATTTAATATTTATACTTATTCTGGGTTTTTTGCTTAAGAACTCATTGGTGTTCATTCATCCTAGCATATATCTTGCAGAACTTCAAACATGCTTTTCTGCTACTTTTGCAAAAAGTCAGATGTAAAATCCATCCATGATTTCAGATTGTTTTGCATTTGGAGCTTGACTTTGAGTGCTCAGTGACCTGAATTTTGCAAAGGACTCATAACTGTCAGGTAGGACACTGACATTTGAAAGATTTGTTGGCCAGTTTATTCCTGAGTGTTTTCACAGCTGTGTCACAAGTTAGGCTGTGTAATTGCAGTTTGCAAAGAAGTCTGCTGTCAAAAAGTCTGATTTTTATGCATCAATAGACATTCAAAATGAAAACTCAAGTTATAACTAAACAGCACTATATGCAAAAAGACAACAAGATGTCTAAATGTGATTAGCTAAGTGTGGTCATGCACACAAGAGGACTGGAGTGATCCACGCCTCCTTTACAAGCTAAGCTAATAAATCTGCCCAAATACATGAAAAGAATTGGACTAACAGCACTGCTAGTCATTATTAGTGTAAAAAGTCACCAAGTTTTCAGTCTGGAAAGATGCACCAAATGTAACATAATTCATAAAATCAGCCTAAATGCTTTTTGGGGTTTTTTTAAAGGAAGTTTCAGAGAGTGCTTATTTTTCATTTCCATAGAAACTGTTGCTTCATTTAACAAGTGCCTTTCTCCACTCCTGGGGATCCTTCAGGGAGACACAGTTAATTAGAGTGGACTCCATGGGGACTTCTATCACATCTTGTGATTTCCCCTGTTCATTTTGCACCTCACAAGGCAGAATTCCTTAGGTAACCGGAAAAATCAAAGTGTTCTGAGTTTTGTAGGAAAAATGTGCCTGCTTTTTAAAGTGCCAAAGACATGGAAATAGAGATGAAAGAAAAAAAGGAGTTTCATCCCTCTGATGTATGCTATTGTTTCATTGACAACTACATCACATGGGAAATTAAATTATAATTAGTTTAAACTGACTTTAAGTTTCATTGCTGGTTCAACAGAAAATAATATAAGCTTTTCATTTGTAAGAGTGTTTCTTTGCATGTATCTCTCCATTTATATCACACTGTTTTCCTTTTTTTAGTCAGTTTACATTTTTAGAAGGTTTTTCTGAATGGAGTAAAAAAAGTCTATGCCAGCCTTTACAAAAACAAAACAAAAACTTAAATACTGTTTAAACTTTGTTTTTAAATCATATGAAGGATGGTTAAATGTTGTGTATATGTTCTACAGAGTCACTTCCCAGTTTGAAAGTGGCTGAAGTTTCAGTTGTCACTAGTTTGTTTAGAGAAGGTAGCAGAACTGGAGAAGGAGGGACATTGAAAGGACCACACTTCTATGTGGGTGGTCAAAGAGAGGGCTGGGGGAGAGATGATTTGGGCAGTTTTGAGTGGAGAGGGAGAGCTGACACAGCAGATGGCTCTCTTAAAAGCAGGATGGCAGAGGGGACCTGTGTGGGACACTGAGCAAGAGTCAGAATGGTCCAGAATGATCCAGGCACATCCAAATGTCTGGGTAGAAGAGAGGAGTCTGTACAGTTTCAGAGAAAGATTTCTGTGGAAGACCATGGTTATGTCTGGGGGAGAGGGAAAGACAGGGAATGCTTTCTTCCCTATTTTACTTAACACCTTCCTCCTTTTGTGCTGCTCTAGGGCATAAGAGCAGTGCTCCCCTTTCCTGTTCTGCTCGCAGTTCCCATTAGGAACAAACTCAAACCATCTTCCTGGGCCTCTGGGACCTCTTGGCAGGGTCAGGGCTGTTTCCTTTGAGACAAAACAGCAGCAGGATCCTGCTGCTTTGAGTGCATTGGGATACCAGAGGAGCTCTGGCACCAGAGGAGCTGTTTGGACTAGAGAAGACAGGAGGGTGTTTTAAACAGGGCTAGCAGAGCCACAGTTCCCTGTATCCCAAAGACACTGCTGCTCACCTTTCCTCACCAAGCCTGTGCTCCAGCAAAAATTCTGGAATGCAAATGCCCTGTATAGAATCAGCCTGCAGTCTGAGTCCCCATGGGTCCCAAATTCTTTCTGCATTTATAGCACTTCCCCTCGGAGCCTGGGTCCTTACAGGGAGAAGTGGCAGGGCTTCAGGAGGAAGCCTTGTCCCGTGCAGCTGACAGCTCACACCACAGCAACTGCTCTAACTGGGGGGTGGAAAACGTGGAGTGAATGTTTTTGGACCAAGGAGAGAATTCTCACTTCTGGATAATAGTTTTAAGGCCATTTATGACCTCTCTAAGTGGGGAAGAGAGTAAGACTTCCTGATACACATCTTGGAAAAAAAACCCCACCAACAATATGTTTTCAATTTTTATGAAAGAGAAGATATTTATAGCACTATAAATCCAAAGTGTAGTAGGTACCTTCTATCAGCAAGTGACTGGCCAATAAATGTTGCAGAAAGACTGTCTTTGAAATTTCTTGTCTTGACTAATTCCAGATTTCTCCATATACTCACTACTGAATGCTGCTGCTGCTCTGGACTGGAACCACATATGGATGGCTTTTGATCCTGCTATAGCAGTCATACAAATAGGTCCCTTTGGGCAATTTGGGATGAGGCAGAGTGGAAATTAGTACTTATGAATAAAGTGTGTGTATATATATATATATATACACACACATACACATACATTCAAGTAGAATCTATTAGGGGCTTGTTTTAAAAGTTTTTAGAAAAGTGAATCCTGAAGATTAGGAACTCCAATTGGATTGAAGCTGTTGTGTACAAAGATTCTGAACAGAAGCAAGCAAGATAATTTTATCTACATAGTTTCATTGTCTATGAAAATAAAAATTTATTAAAGGAAATATACCCTGCTGATGTTAGTATCTGATAGATGCTGAGAAAACAACTTCTTACCAGTGGAAGCTGTTACCAGTGAAGATAGCATTTAGCCATAAAGAGTGATAAGGGTTCAGTCTTACAAAGAACCCCAGAATGAATCCCAAGTTGCCTCAATCTCAGAGTCACAAATGCTTCCAAGCAAGCTAGGGCCAATTCCCAGCAGACAGCTATTGCTGAGAAATACTTAGGAGCGGTAAATGGTAACACTCTTTGGTTTGAAGAGGTAGTCTTGCAGAAAGGGCTCATTTTCTCTGTATTCCTCTTCTTTCTTTCAAAGAGTAGTCAGGACAAGAGTGCTTTACTCATTATCCCTCATTGCAGCTGGATCTCCTAGTGCTGGGAAAGGTAAAGTGACCTCTATTAATTTACGATTCAAACGAGAGGCTACTTGAGCTGTTTTGAAATGACAGGCATTAGGAAAGCCTTCTTTATATAAGCTTTTGTTGTGTGAGCCTCAGTTATGTGAGCAGAGAACACCCGAGGTAGATCCTTCAAAAGCTCCCCACCTGCCTGGCTTAGGGCATGAGTCGACAACTTTACTCTTGGAATAAGTGAATCTTCATCTTTGTTATGATATGGGCACAAGTTTTGTTTCTTACAGCTTCAGTCACCTAGACTATATCCAAAACAACCCACCTCCTTATGCTGCTGGCCCTACAGGAGGTAAGTCTTGGAAATTAAACCCAAAGTTTTAATATAGGCAGATCATGTTTGAGCATCGACACGTTTGGGTTTGCCTGTGACATCTATCTTCACAATTAAGTTCCTTCAATCCTGCTCTCAGCTGAACCATGACAGTGGCAAACCAAGCTATCCTGGTGAGCTGTGTCTGTAGGAGGTTTTAAATACAGCCTTCTGCAGAGCTTGCAGAACTCCTGCAGGAAAGCTGAAAGTTAAGGAGCTGACCCACAACCATTAAAATTCATCACAGATTCATAATTATCAATTGTGACACATACCCTATGCACATCAACAGAACTGATAAAAATGAAGGAAATACACAGGTAGATTTAAGAATTGTTACCAAAATATATCTATAAATATTATGCAAGGGGTAGTTTCTCTGCATTGGCTATTGTGTAGTTCTTTGTGAACATGTGAGAGGCAAAGCAAACCACCCAGAAGATTTGCTGCAGGCATTCCTTTCTTCACTCTCTCCACTGTGAAATATTTTCAGCTCTTGGCAGGAAGTCTGACATTTGCATACATAGGGAAAGAAAAAGGTTACAATTCAATATATTAAAATATAAAAAGAAGAGATGAGAGTTACTTAAAAAAAGGAAAAGTAGTGCATGTTAGGTTTCAGTCTTTCATATGGGATGGACTGATGCTACAAGAAAATGGATGCAGTTGACTTTGGAAATAATTTCTTTGGTCCGCTTGGGGATTTAAAAAGATAGCAAAGTCAAATAATTAAAGCATTTCAAATTATGCTCAAATGTTGTTTCCCAGAATTGTGGTACCTAGGCAGTGAAATCTGTATTTTGTTGTTTACTAAGTAGAGTCCTTCAGGACATGCTGTGACTATTTCTTAAATTACTACAATAAACAACCTTTCTTGAAACACCCAATACTATCAGCTTCAAGAAGCATCTGAACAAGAGATGACTAAAGATCCCAACAGAACTAAAAACAAAAAGAAAAGTAAAAGAAATCAAAATAGAACATAATTTCATAACTCTCATGCAAAAAAATACAGAACAAAAGTAATTAGAAAGTGATTATACTATAGAGGTCAAGTGGAGGAAGGTCAAGTCCTCAATAAATACCAGAAACAGTTAAGGTGATTTTCAGGGCTATTAAGAGCTGAGGGCAAAACAGGAATTGCATTATTTTCTGTCAGTTTGTGAATGTTCCCACTCATTTTAAAGAATCAGTACAATCCTGGCCATTTATATTAACAATATAAATCAAAAGGGTAAAAATAATATCTGAAGATGTGAGAGACCTTGAAGAGTTACTAAAAAGATTAAAACTCATTGGCAGAAGGCAACAAAAAGATTGTGATAAAGATCCAGAAATTCACAAAGAGCAGAGATTTGGAGGAGCTGTGTAGGGATGGATAGCTCACTATTTGTCACAGTATCTTGGGGGCAACTAATGAATCTTAGTTTGTGAGAAACAACAGGACTAAACTAAATGGCTTACAAGATAAATAGGAAGAATAAAAAAGAAAATTAGAGTTTTGAAACAATAAAATCACAGGTACATCTCCTCTGCACATATCCTTTTGCAAAGGCATTGAAGCACCTAATAGTCTGGGCCAGCCTGGAGGCAAAAGAGAGAAAAGGACCTGCAGGAGACTCAAAGACATGTGAAAACTGCTAAAAATAACAGGTGTCTGGGACATCAGCTCAGCACTGTTCCTACCATCCATATCAATTTGTTCCCAGAAACCCTTCAGGCAAGGCAAGGCTAGTTTTTAGGCTCTAACAACTATCAGAAAATGCCCAGGAAAATCTGAGGAACTAAATGAGCCAGGGATTATTTCCATCATGCAGCCTGGACAGATCTGGGCTGTTTGGATGAGGGAAGGAAGTTTAGCTGTGGCAGGCTGTGCTGCTCCACTTTCCCTAAGGGTCACATCAGACCCTAATTTTTGTACAGATCTGTGTAATCACAGGGATTCCCATTAAGCTTTTGGTAGAGCAGAAGGTCTGCTGGGCTTTTACCAAATTGGAAGAAGCTGGTCAGGGGATCCCCCAGACCACAAAATCACAAAGGATAGAAGATGAAATGCAAAGAATATATCCAGAACCTCAGTATAATGTTATAGCAACCTGAAAGAGAGATGCCCTGTTGCTTGTCCTTGAGGCTGTGTGCAAGTACCTTGTCACTGCAGAAAAGAGAACTAGAGCATGGAGGGATTCATCAGAACTGTTTGAGTGGAAATACAACCCTACACACCACTCTGCTTGAGGCAGGTACAAGAAGGATGGCTATGAATTGAAAAAACCCCACGTTTTCATGGCTGATGGCATCTAGCAAGTGGGTTATTCTGACCCTCCAAAAACAAGTTGTGGGGTTTTTCTCTGTCTTAGGCTGCACTTGGTCCTGCAAGTGTCCTAATCACCCCCCTAGGAGAGCAAGTCAAAAGCCTGGGCTGCTTCCACACTTTCTCTCCTCCTCTTTAAGACCATGCAAAGACATAATTCATGCTAGAGTCTGTACAGAACTCAATCATAACCTTGCAATGTTTTTAAAGAGAGTAACCTAAACTTATGAAGAGCTCCTTTGACCCACTCATTCATCTTTCTTTGTTTCAAAATTTGTATAAAAGGAGAAAGAAAGTTGCATTTTCAATTACATATACTTGAAGTGGATGAATATTGTTGGATTTTATTGAATTTATTAAGGATATTAAGAGGCATGAAGAGTGCCATACATGGAGATTGTGCATCCCAAAGCTGGAGAACCTCTTTTTATATGTCCAACAATTTCAGTAGGTTGTCTTTTTCAAAAAAAGACCAACCAACCTGATAAATAACTGCTCAAATGGCATAATTTTAACCTCTTTGGACACCTAAAAAAAATAATAAAGGACACTTCTTTGCAATATGTTTAATGTTCATTTCTACCAGTAGGTGTGGAAGAAGTCATGCTCTGAGTGCTTTTTATTCTGTGGTGACACAAAACTGCAAGTGCCAAATAACAAGCACACAAACCTTTTGATGAAAGTAGTCAGCAGAGTTCCATGCTACTGAAAGAGAGGAGGTGATAATTACAGACCTCATGGTTACAAACCTGCCAAGAAATAATAAGCATAATATTCAACTTCAAATGCATTATTTCCTGATTCTTACACATTCAGATATTTAGGCTAAGGTCAACACTTCATGTTAAACTCTGTTTTTTCTGCCAATACAAGGGAGAACATAAGGCAGTAAAAACTCAATTCAGTCTTATCAGAATTAGAACTTATATAGTTCTTATTAGAATCTATTCATTATTAAAATGTCCGTAGAACTAAAGACAAAAGCCAGCTTGAAGCAGACATGGCACACAAAGAGAAGCCAATAGAGAACCAATCAGTAATATCAATTTTCATTCATGTGCAGCAGCAAGTGCAGCTCTGGTTCAGGTGTGAAGTGCTGGTCCCAGTGGTCAGCTGTTGCCCCAGGGACTGAAGGCTCAGGTTAGGGCAGGATGTAAGTGTCAGCCTTCCTTCCCTGCTTTAGAGAAATGCCACCTCATTGTGACAGCAGCTGAAGGCTCCTACATTCCTCTTGAATGATGTGTTTGAGTCCCTGGGCACTGCTGGTGAGCACCTTCAGCAGTGCTTCCTTGTTGGATGCACCCTGCACAGGCAAAGGCTGACTCTACCCAAACCTCTTTGGCATTCAGGGGAGGCTCCTATGTGCTCAAGTCTCTTTGGGATGTCAGTCCTGACTTCGAACATCTCTTACACTAATTATAGCAGCCAGGTGAAGTTTAGCCTGTATTTGAGTAGACTAAGCCTTGTCACCAAAACTCCCTGGGAATTCCTGTTCACAGCCTGTTTAGTAGCATGGGGTTCATTTGAAGTCATTGCAGCAATCTAATAGTTTCAATTCCAATCTAAGTGACATTACCTCAAAGACACTTCCAGAAGATGATTAATGCCGTGTACTATGTGCCCCTCTCAGATCCTCTTTTCACTCTCTTGATCATGGAAGGAGCTTAGGTGCCCCACACCACCTATAATAATAAAAGGAAAAATAAAAGAATTTAATTTTAAAGCTATTTAACTTGACCTTTTGGTTTCTTGTAATTTGTTACATTTTGTGTTTTTATTAGGTTCTTTATGGGAAGTGTTGTTTGTTTGGTTACCCATGGTCATTACTGTACTTGGACAAGTTGTCATAAGCTCAATACTAAGAAAAGTCCTTTTGCATGTGGAAACTTAAATCTGTATTTTCCTACTGGTTTCAAATATTACATCTGGCTGGAAGTAGACTATTTTAAAGCACAGTTTTTAAAAAGAGCAGAGGAAAGCAGCAAGTCAAACCACAGGGGAGAGTACAGTGAGTAGGAGAGACAGAGCTTTATGCTGATAATTTTATTCTTTCAGTGTCAAGTGACTTACTTTATCCTTTCTGCAGCTAAAATTCCATTGTGTTTATGTTAGTTAATCAAACAGAAGAAGTAAGTTATTTTCCCAACAGGCAAAGGATTTTTCATGAAGGCCTTTAGGTACTAAAATTTAGATGCATCGAGTTAGCTGCTGATTTTCCTTGAATATTTAAGCACACATGCAAATTACCTCAGAACTTTCTGCATCAGAAAATGGTCATATAAAGTAATTGAAAATTAGTTATAAGAGATTCTTTTTGCCAATAATTTATTCTGTATTTATTAAAAATGATAGAGTGGAAGATTTAATTAATAAATTAGTTTATTAAATTTATTAAATACATATTACATACATCATGTAATTGAAGTGTGAGGTTAGTTCAGATTTGAAGAGGTACTTGAATTCTGGTTTTGATACCATTTCTTTTGTCTTTATGCTGTTCTTCAGTATAGTTTTAACATACTCTTATGGATACACCAAGAAATGGAAGATTCAAAATATTCAAAAAGAAAGAAGGAGAATGATTTCCATTGATTTTTAATAAATTTGATACTTTACTGTTATTTATGTCTATAAAGTATTTTCTGAAATTATTTGAATCAAACAGAAACTAGAATGTTCAAACACTAGCAAATACAAGCAAACTTGGTACCTCCAAGTCAGGATTTTAAACCTGCATGCTGTTTCGGAACTTTTATAGTCTGCTTGTACATCATATCCAAACTTTTAACAATAGATATGCCCTTCTGTCCTCACAAGAGAAAAAGTCTTGGGGTGTTTATTTTTGGTTTTCCTGCCCCAGCTCTGAAATGCATGGGAAAACTCAAGCTGAATTTTTGGCTATCTCTATTTCACATCTAGTACCTCTCACCAGAGAAGTTTGTGCTCCACTGCCTTGTAAAACTATCTATCACTCACTTCTGCAGCTGGACAGGAGAGAGAAAATGTTACAAAGGGTTCATGGCTCATGCAGACCAGGAAAGATCACTCATCAAATACTGTCATGAGCAAAACAGACTCAAATTAGTGATATTAATTGAATTTAATACTAACAAAATCAGAGCAGGATAAAGAGAAGTCAAATAGGACCTTAAAAATACCCCCATGCCTCCCCTCTTCCCAGCCTGACCTCCTCCCCCAGCAGCATGGGGACACAGGGAATGGGGTTTTGGTCAGTTCATCAGGTTTTTTCTGCTGCTGCTCAGGGAGAGGCATCCTTCCCTGCTCCAGTGTGGGGTGCCTCCCATAGGAAACAGCTCTCCATGAACTTCTCCAATGTGAATCCATCCCACAAGAGACAGTTCTTCACAAACTGTTCCAACATCAGTCACTCCTCCACCAGGTGAAGTGGTCCAGGCACAGCCTGCTCCAGCACGGGTCACAAGTCCTACCAAGAAACCAACTTCAGTGTGGGCTTCTCTCTCCACAGGTCCCTGCCAGGAGCCTGCTCCAACACAGGCTGGATCACAGCCTCCTCTCAGGCATCCCCCTGCTCCAGTGTGGGTCTCCTCCACGGGCTGCAGGAGGGTCTCTGCATCCCCCTGGCCCTCCATGGGCTGCAGGGGCACAGCTGCCTCACCATGGGCTGCCCCAGGGGCTGCAGGGGAATCTCAGCTCTGGCACCTGCAGCACTTTGTCCCCCTCCTTCTGCACTGACCTTGGTCTCTGCAGAGCTGCTCCTCTCACACACTCTCACACTGCTGTTCTTTGGGTGCAATCACAACTGCTCAATCACTTTATTTCTCTTCTAAACTATGTTATCACAGAGGCATAACCATAATTTCTGGTTGACCCAGCTTTGACCAGCAGCACGTCCATCTTGGAGCCAACTGGGATTGGCTCTGCTGGACATGGAGGAAGCTTCTGGCAGCTTCTCATAGAATTCACCCCTGTAGCCACTCACCTACCAAACCTGGCTGCACAGACTCAATTCACTACCATATGGCTTGAGGTATTTATTGTTTCTCCAGAAGTCATCCCATGCTGTAGTGTCATGAGTTTGGTGGTTATGATTCCAGTGCTTACTTACTATTAGAGGTCCTGCTAAAAAAAGCCAATAAATCATACCTGAAGTGCCAAGGATCTGCTGGAAGGGTCCAAGTAATATGGGAGATAAAATTTATTTTTTATAGTTCTTTGTGGAACAGGTTTTGAAAACCAGAGTGATTTCAACACCTAACAGCTTAGATTTTACCTGAAAGTACTTGGGAGAGCTCCCATGTGCCTCAGCAGTCAGAAAGACCACTGGTTATTAGCAGTCCATAGCCAACAGAATATGCCCACAGTCTCACTCCTGCACTATTCTGGGCTGCTACATTTCAGACAGAAGACTTCAGGATGTTAGCAGCTTGCAGAGGCATAAATTTTTTTTTTTATTATTACTTATGTATATACTAGTATATTGATCATTCTCACTCTTTAGGATTCATTGTAGAATTCGCCATCCAAATGGATTGACAGATTTGAACCAACGATGTCTCTTTTTCTGAGTACTTTATATTTCACTAACTAAAACGTTGACATTAATCTATTGGTAATTTTAAGTGTAAAAACTAATCCTCTCTAAGGTCAAGATATCTGAAATGGTAAGAGAACAAGAAGGGAAAGATGAAGAAGAATGGATTTCTACAGCCTTCAGCTTCCATCATAACAAAGGGATTTGTAACAAAAGTTCACAGAGTACATTTCAGGAGAGAATATAAACCTTCATACAACATTTCAAAGAAAGTTGGAGATGTCAGAAATGCATTATCAGAAGAAACATGATAAAGGTCAATCAACAGATCATTTTTCTTTCTGTTGCTTTTAATCTGAGACATTTCTAACAGAAAGTGAGGTATTTTATTCTGCGCAACCACATTTCCCTAGCAACAGATTTAGACCCACCTATGCCCAAGTGGGCATTCAGAGCCCCTCCTCTCCTCTAGATCTGAGTCATTGTTTAAATTCCCTATGTGGTATGTAAAAAATTCCTTATTTCATGCAGATACTGCTTTCTCACTATCTATTTATCATGAACTAGTTTCCTGATTTATGTGACTCACTTCATGAAAATCATTTATTTCCTGTTAGATTTTGTCAAAATGATGAAGTCAACCATCACACAATCAATTTTATCCAAAGTCTGTTGTTTTGATTACATGGTGTTTAATCAAATAAAGAATGATATCTCATAGGTAGCATTATTTGGAGTTGAGCAGATGAGCAGAGCAACTGGAGAAGCCAGAAAACAGAGCAATAACAGAAAGGTAATTGGGACAAGTAATGCAATGAAGTAAAGGCTGTGGTGAAAACTGAGGCATCTACCCAAAATTGTAAAGCTGCGTGCTAACACTGAGTAGATACAAACTACTCACACAAGAACTACCACCTGACACGTGTTTGATTTCCAAGTGTTCTGAAAAGTAGGGATAGAGCTGAAGAAGAACGGGTATTTGAAGGAAAAGCAGATAAAAGGCAAAGTTTCAGGTATAAATGAGCCCTTGCAGTTCCCTGCTGGAAACAATGGCTGGAAAACAGATATGTGTTCAAGAACAAAATATTTCTGAGCAAGACCAAGGTCTGTGGTGGCTGGTAGAGCAAAGAGCTGTTGACTGTCAGATTAAAGGATTAATCCATGTTATTTCTGCTTTGACACAATCACAACGAGACACAAAAAGGCACCAGCTTCAATAAAAATCAAGATGGTATTCATGTTTTTAATTAACAAAAAGAAACATTCTGAAATCCAACAAACTATGTGCTCCCATATCTGAGAGGATGGACAGAGAAAATACTACATGAATAAACATGAAACTGCTCCTTAAGCATACTGTTATATTATGTGGTTTTTGCACTCCTGTGTGTATTTCCAAATACATTTGAGGCATTTTATTTGTCTGGGTAAACTTCTTTCATTTTCTTTAAATTTGTTGTATATTTGATACAACAGTAGGAGTTTTGCGTTCCTTATTAAAAGGCTTCACAAAGTAACCTGTCAAAATACTTGACATCAATACTCATAAGTATTTTGTAAGAATCCTAGAATTATCTCTTAAACAGCTTTCAATTCAAAAAGCCAAATACATCAAAGTAAGTCTGTTAACACAAGATAGATATCTTGTGTTAAACCAGGTAATTTCTTTCCATTAGCCATCCAATGAACTTCTCAGTTAGCTCTATCAAGAGATGAGTTTCTTCTTTTTTTTTTTCCATTGCAATTGATAGCAGAAAAGAGAAGATAAAGTTGGAAAGTAGCATAGGCTTCAGATCAAAAATGAGTGTGCTTCCTTTTAAGATCTGCAGGGAAAAAGCAAACTTGAAGGGAGAAATTAGTCATACACAACAGTATGGCCTTTGAAACCAATTTGACCCAACATAATTCAACAGGAGCTTCAAAGGGTTATTTTAATGATGACCCACTGTTCTGTGAAATAGTTACCATATAGTAACATAATAGTAACATAGTTAGCTGGTTAGTTTGCAGAAGTTATTAGTGCAATATTACTTTAAAGAATCTAGGACTCTAGGACTTTTCAGATAAAATATATTTGCTAGTTACTGATTCACTGAGTGATGACAAATTAAAGCATATACCAAAGCCTTCCACAGAAAATTTGGTTCCCTCATGAAACAGAAACATGCATAGTAGGGAAAAAAGTTCCTTATTTTCTATTATAATGAAAGAAAGAAAGGAAACGTTGTTTCTGAATTAAACTGTCCTGGCTGTGGTGTTCAAGAAATCTGTTTTTCACATACAATGTTGAGCTTCACTGCCAAGAGCCTTGGAGGACAGCTAAGAGTGTTGGTAGTATATAACATTTTTACAGAAACATTTGTTTTAACTTGCAATAAAGCTGCAGATACTTAATTTACTTTAAAAGTTTAATTATTAGCTCAGTTTTTTGCTATGACCATGGATTTGCTTTACTTCACTGGAACCTTTTGACATAAAAAATTAAGTTTGAATGTGACCATATTGTTGTTGCCCTTCCTTATCTGCTTAGAACATCACCATGGACTTTGCAGGAGTTCTCACTTCCATTCTTATACAAGAATGGGTGGGAATGGGCTTCTTGCCATCTCCTTCATATCCTTATATGTTTTCTTTGTTTATATATGGATTCTGGTTCATTATTTGTCAAAAATCACCATGGCTTTATTTGTCCTAAACTGTCCACTCTGCTATCAGGATACCCTTTCAGTGTTTTCAAAACACCCCTACAGCTATTTGAAACAATGTCCATGGTGCTTAATATTGGTAAAGTCCCAGAGATATTATGTGGAGTTTTCAACTGAAAGCAAGAGTGTCAGTTCACGAATATGCAGCAAGGGAACAAGATATCCAACTAAGCTGATCTCAAAGGTGCAGCTACAATGGCAGCTCATTTTCTTCAAAAGAAGCAAGATATTTGTTTTTCCATTGCTGTTCTGTGAAAACATCATTGTTCTAAAAAAGGTTGTTACAAATTTGACAGAGCGATAACATATGGGGTGTTTACATTTAACATGAAAACTTTGTGCAGATACTTTGTGTTACAATGCAGACTTCAGCTTCTGTGGGAATTTTACCTGGCTGAGTGTTAGAGTTTCATTTCTTTAACCCAAATTTGCTAATGATTGCCTCTATTTCCAGTTTTCAAACTTCTGCATTTGTCTCGGACCAATACTAATTAAGGCACTCTCTTTAAACTCTCATCTGCTCCACCAAGTGTTTTAGAGGATTCCAAACACACCATCCAAATTTTGTGTGCAGCTTCTGCCATCTCCTGTATATCTGTTTAATCTCTGGCAGGTTTGCAAAAAGAAGGAGGAGGAATAAATTAATGTTTATCAGCAAAACCAGTTAGAAAATAGCAATGTTAAAATCGACAGAGTCTTCCTTCAGGAAAAAAAAAATTAAATCAAACAAAACCAGAAAACTCCTGTTCATTAAGAATTAATTGTATGGATCATATATTTAGATTAAGAAAAAGCTTTTCTTTTTTTTTTTTTCTTTTTTTTACACTGTGTTATTTTTACAAGTGGCAAGTATTTAACAAAAAATGCAAGGTGGGAAACGTTTGAAGAATGTGTGGTTTGGGAGATCAATATTTTATTTACTTTGTGCAGTGCATTATGGTAAAGAGATCTCATAAAATTACATGAAAAATGACAAATTTCTTTTTTGCACACCCTTTGAAATCAGTATTTACAGTTACTACAGAGATCTGTCTAGAGTTCAGTTACTATTGTTGTTATGGGACCTTCCCAATCCTATTAAATGAGCTAAATACCAACTAAGGACTAACTCAAACCCCTCTGAAGTTATTATGTTATTTATCTACTCAGACAAGAAATCCAATCTCTCTTTGCTGCACAGGTTTCAGGTCGCCTACAAATGAGCTTTCTCTTTCTTGTTTTCAAGAATTCTCCTGAGCTTACCTAGCAAAAGGTTTCACTCTCAAAGACAACCTTCCCTCACATAAATCATCTTCTCCCTGTGTTGGGCTCATGTACAGCTTCCTTCTAAAATCCCCAAAGAACCAAGAAGAATTCCAAGAAGAAAAGGGGAGGGAGAAGGAGGAATTTGGCAATGCATGGAAGAGACAGTGAGCAAATATTAAACTGCAGTCTCCTTTGCTGCTGCTGCTTTCTGAGGACAGGCCATGTGGATTGGCATTAGATCCCAGCCTGTCCTGCTGTTCACAGAAAAAGCATCTAAGCAGCAATTCAAGAAAAAATGGCCAATTGAAGATGCCACTATTTTTTGATAATAAGAAAAGACATTTTCAAATGGTTCAGAAGGGCTACATGATTACTTACATTGTACATTTCAAGGATTCCAGAGGAAGTAAAATTTTCCTACATGAGACTCAAAATCTGCAGTAAGTTCATCTTTTAAAACCCAGCTTTTTGAAAAAAGCTCTGTGCAGGAGACCCACCTAGACTGTGTAGACTGTGTCATAGACTGTGACCCACCAATCCCTAACCAGTCTAAGAGAAGAAGGTTGAAGTAAAACAGCAAAGAAACAAAGGCAAACCTAGTGTCCAGCCTCTCACCCACATTTCTGCATTGCTTCCCATCTTCCCAGGAAAGATTCAGAAGAGTTTATAATCATTAAGAATCACAGTCCTATAAAGCTTTAAAGAGGCAAACAGAAAAAGCTAGTTTGAATCTTTCCATACCCCCCTCCCCCTTAAGGTCTTAATTACTGGTCAAAGGTTCACTGAGCAGACTAATGGAAAATTAAGACTAGGAGAAGTGAAATTTAGCCTTATTTAAGTCAGTGGGAGTCTTATTATCAACACTGACAACAGCAGAATTTCACACAGGATGTTTACTCTTGCCATCCTGGTAAACAGTCAGCACTTTTTTTAATGCTCACTGGAAGCCTTTGTGGCAGCCCAGTTCAGCAAACCTTACAGCCTGATCCTGGCTGTGTCCTACATCCCAGTGAACGTGAGCACAGCTGTATAGACACAGGGGGCAATACTCACATGTTTCTAGATTGCTTGGACTTTAACAAACAGGAAGCATTAAGAGACTAACATGAACATTATTACTTATGCCTTGCATATAGGTAACCCCTAAATTCCATGCAGGCTTCAGTTCCATGAGAATTTAAAACTGTATTTTGAGCCGCTCCTTTTTTAAAACTGTCATCCATTTGACAGTGCAAGGGTCCCTTCAAAGAAAGAAACACAATACAGACAATTTGGTTGCTTTTTTATATCTACTTACTGTAATTTTTATTCAAATAATATTGAAACAAAATTAACATTCTAACTTGAATTGTCAGTTTGATGTTTGCAGCTGTCAAAAAAAAGAAAAGCTGTAAGCATTAAGATTCAAGAGCACAAAGAAATTGTGACAAAACATTTTGATCAGAAAGTAGATATTGTCAGGTACTAAAGTTTGACACCTCGTTAATAAATTGAAAATATGCTATCTGAAGAAAGTTCACTACTTGCCTTTCCTATACAGCCATGTGTTAATGTTCCTGTACACAATGTGCTTAAAATCTTCCTCCCTAAACTGGATTAAGGAGCAGTAACATTTTCAAAACCAGTGTTCAATGAAAGCCCAAAAATTCTGGCAATCTTAAGCAACAGCTTCCCCCTAAGGTGAAGAGGAGGGGCAGGCAGTGATCTTTTCCCTGTGGTGGCACTGAGGGACAGAACACGAGGGAATGGCCTGAAGTTGTGTCAGGGCAGGTTTGTGTTGGATATCAGAAGGTTCAGAGGGTGGCTGGGCACTGGAACAGCTCCCCAGGGAAGAGGTCACAGCACAGCCTGAGAGAGGTTGGGAAACGTTTGGAGAGTGCCCCCAGGCACATGGTGGGGTTTTTGGGGTGCCTGGAGTAGGACCAGGAGTCAACTCAAGATATTATATGACTCTAAGAGCACAAGGGTATTATTCATATATCTTTTTGTCATTTAAAGTTCACAAAAGCTGGGACACAAACATCAATTTCATGGCTTTGCTTAAGATCATTCTTTTTTTTTATTAACCGGTACTTTTTATTCATTAAAGTGAATTTTTGTCAGTACTTATCTTTTAACCTGGAAGGCTGAAAGATAAGCTTTTCTGGATAAACATTTCTAGAGTGACTCCAGAAGGGCATTCTTGTGACAGGAATGTACTCTGTAATTGACAGAGAAAAATAAAGAGCAAGCCAGGCACAAGGGAACTCTGTGTTCATAGGCTCTGCAGATTGCATTTTCCTCAATCTTTCTCTCTCTCTTCCTACTCTGTTCTTCTATTTATTTCCTTCACCCACCTTTCCAGACAAAATCTTTATGGAATAGGAGATGAGCTATGCTGTCTAGATTCTCACCACTTGGCAACAGCAGAAACCTTGCCCCTCTCAGGTTAGTAACTAAAAGGCATCTGTTCATTTCAGAATGAGTCACAATTCAATATAATAATTAAATCTATTAAAAAGGAAGGATATTTTGTTAAGGAAACATCCCTGCCCATCCCTCCAGGAGCCGCTCTGTCAGTCACACTCACAACCTGAGCTGGGACCGCGGCCCCTTTGCAGCTGCATCCCCACTCTCACACCGTCACTCCAGGCTTCTGAGCTGGCTCCTGCCCAGGTTTCCCACAGCAGAGTCTCAGATGAACCATCCTTAAAATAATTTAATCTTGGCCCAGTAATTAAATAACACAAAACCAGCTCAAGCTGGTGCCTCTAAAGAGGGACCTCAAAAAAAGAAAACTCTGGGCATTCATCCCCTCACAGATCCAGGCAAGTCCTCGGCTCCTGCAGTGTCTCTGCTCCCCTGGCCAGGCCACAGCTCCCCAGGCCCTTTGTTGGGCAAAGGGTCAGCAATTCCCATCCCCTTGCTCCGGGCTTGGGCTCCCAGGGCTCACCTGCAGCTCCCACTGCAGCTGCTCACTGAGATGCGGCACTGAACGGATCCCTCAGCAATCTGACTGGGGGCTTCATTGCTTTATCTTCCCCATTATGATACAGCTTTAATTCTTTTTCAGCATTATCATATTTAATAAGGCTTGTTAAAACATGTAAATCTAAGTGATGTTTTCTTCAACAGCTAGTTTCTCACTAATGACCATATCAAGTTTTAGGAACAGAGTTCTTTTCATCTCAGTTTCTCAAAAGCCTTGAAAATAGATATTGCTGATATACTTATTCTTTTTTCTGTCAAAACAGACCTCAATGTTTTCAGAAAAAACAAGTAACAGATGGGTTAATACATTTTTATTTATAAGTATTCCAGATTAAAAAAACGAGGGAATCTTTACCCTGTGTGTATGGATGACATTAAATTGTGTTTTATCATGCTTAGTATTGTTTGAACAAACAACACTCTAGTGTTCAGCCAGTGGGAATTCATTTCGTTTACTAGGCTCTGTATTTGAAATCCTGTATCAAAGACAACTTCAAGGGAAATTGTATTTTCATTTAATTTATACTTTTTCCTGTGCAGACAGTGAAATATATTTGCTATATAGTTCACAGCACATCATTGTGGCAGGGCTCCTATAAATGAGGATAAAGGAAATAAACAACAGTTTCCTGAAAGGCAATTTACAAATAAATACCATATTTCTTAATGGATATTAAATTAATATATCTTCATTTATACAACCCATGGTCATATCCATTTATTATTTATTGTGCTAATGTAACAGCCACTACAAACTAGAATGCATGCCTGGATAAATGAATATTTAGCCAGTTTGTCTTATAGCAAGATCCAAGGCCTTTCAGGGTACAAGGATAGTATCCTAAAGGGAGCCATCACTAAGATGGACAAGGAGTGGACAAGGAGTGGACAAGGATACTCTAGAGGAGTCATTGCCTTTGAAAGATCAGGGTCTGTGGCAACATTTACAATGGGTAGCCAAGATTAAACAAATCTACAAGCAATTTTTATGTTGCATAATTACACAGCTTGTGACATTATGTTTTTATTCCCTAATGCACTATAAGACCAGATGCTCCTCAAAATTTTCTACATTGATGTGGGAATTCAAACAAAGTAGTCCATCTTTAATTCAATTTCTTAAATGTATGGGACAACAGGAAGGGGAATATAGACATCATCTTCCAGTGAGGCTCTACATGATGAGGTCAAAGCAATGAAGAGAAGCAAATTTGGATACTATCCCACTCCCTTAATGACAAACAATTGAAGCACAGCACATCCCTGATTGAGTTGTCTTGCATTAAAATTAAGACACAGGTAAGAAAGTAGAGACAGAACTTTAGATAAATAAAACAGAACCACACTAATCTAGGAATTTTATCACTGTGCTAGTAAACAAAGTGAGTGATTTATAAACGACAACCTTTCTAGCTACATATGAAGGAGTTAGACTGTTGAAATATCAAAAGTCTCTCTCAGTTTTAAAACTCAGCATTGTTTTGGGACCTCTCCCTTCACCTATACCATTCTCTTTAAACAGAAATATTTCTTGGGAAGAGTGAAGATCTCAAAGTTTGTCTATGCACTTACTGGAGAAAACAGTAAAAATTATGATTATATTAATTTTGAAATCTAGCAGTTGACCTGTTAGCTGATAAGTTGCCCATAATTAGATTTATTCATAAAATATGCACTTTCTGACTGATTTGCTTTTTCTGTGACTGTTTTAATATTGGTCTCGAAAACAAATTCACAGCATATTACTTATTGGACAAATATGGTGAGTGCTAGAGCAGAAGAGACAGATACAAAATATCTGAATTCTTTCAAGACTTCTGAATTCTTTCAAGACTTCTGAATTTTTTCTAGATCTATACCATACATAGATTTTATCAATTCTAAATACCTCCAAGAGAAATGGAATTTGGGCACATTGGCTGCAATTTTGCAGAGGGATCTCATTATTTTTGGTAGGGATAAACAAGGAAGTTGCCAGGTAATCTTGGTGGAGAACTGGCCACTTGGAGACAAAAAAGCAGGAAGAGCTGGAGAACTGTCTTCTTCCTGAAGCCACAAGAAGTCAAGTAAACAGAGGAAAATGAAGCAGGTCTTTTATGGCTTACCTGAATCCTAGCTCAGAGGCAGTTAAAAAATAGAATCACAGAATCATTTCAGTTGGAAAAGATTTCCAAGACCAAGTCCAGTCATTAACCCAGCACTGCCAAGTCCATCACTAAACCACATCCCTAACTGCCACATCTACATGTCCTTTAAATACCTTCTCAGGTGGTGACTCAACCACTTCCCCATTCCAGGATTATGCCTGATAACTCTTTTGGCCCAACAGTTTTTCCTGCTTACTTTTTCTCCCTTCAAAACATTAGAGCTGTCAAAAGATAACGCAGCAGATGAAGCATTTTGTGAGGCACAGCAGAAGAACAGACAGTGACTACAGCAAGCAAAGGGATGTTACTGAAAACCATTACTTGTGACACGAGCTCCCACTTTAGTAGTCAACACAGGGCATCTGTGTGCCTGCTGGCCCCAAGTATTTCCCTGCTGCTCTTCCTGCTGTGACTAACCAAAGCACTGTTCTAATTCAGGAAGTTATCAAAGGATACAAGCTCTTGTTTATACACATACCAGTGCTGCTGGAACAGAGCAGGCCCCAGGGAGAAATTATTTGAGCCAATACAATTCAATTTCAAAACCTTTTTAAATGTCACCCAAGAAAAACTGATGTTGGATGCCAGATACATGTGTGTCTGAATTACTTCCCTTCTATTACAGTCACAAGTGTGAGGGGATTTTGCAAATAAAATGGGAAACTGGGAGTTCATTGAAAAAAGTGCTACGCAGGTTTTTTGCAAAGGACAAGATACTCTGTGGGTTTATTTGCAGAAGTTCATGCACAGAAGGTCATGCACAGAAGTCCCCATGACTTCCCAAGTGAGCACAAATTTAAACAAGGAAGATAACTTTGTTTTGTGCCAGTTCTTATTCTCATTAAAAGCAAAGCTCATTGAGCACTATCTCTTCTCTGGCTTCCTCTCTTGTATTTTGTGTAGGAGTAGGTGATCTCATATCCCAGTTTAACTCATAGAGGAAACTGGTGGGCATAGCAGGGAAGTGCTCATAGTTTTAGTCCTTTGCAAAGGAACAGCTGCCACAATTGCCTCGGCCTTAATGCTCTTTAATCATTAATATACATATGTGAGAGTGTATATATATATATATGCATTGGTATGTGTATATGTCTATGTATGTTTATACACACATTCTGTTCTGTTCTGTTCTGAAGGACAGGTCTCTATACAGCTAGTCCGGGGCAACATGCAGAAAGCAGGGAAAGGAGATTGAAAAAGGAAGGTGGGGTGGCTTCAGGTGTGGCTCTCCCAGCCCCAGTGCCAGGAAAGCTTGGAGAGGCTGGAGCCAGATGAAGTGCCAGGGAGAGCATCAGGAGCAGCACCATGCCTGGGACACAGAGCACAGGAGAGCAGACAGGCAGCAGCTTCTCCTGCAGCTGCAGGAGTGGTGCAGCACAAGGCTGAGCAGGGCGCTGGTGCAGAGGTGAAAACTCTGATGTGTCCAGAGAGGAGTGCAGGGGAACAAGGTGCTGCAGACACGATGGGTCTGCCCACAATACCCTCTCAGAGTGTGAGCTCAGTGACATGATGGGAAATAGTAACTACCTGTATAAAACCTGAGACCAGGGAGGTGTCCTGGGCAGCTCAAAAGGTGAGTGTTGACCTCCACACTGGAGGTGTGAACTGAGTATAAAGCTTGGCCTAATAATGGGTTATTTGCCTTGATAGCCTGTGCTTTTCCATCACAGTCTTCTTTCATGGTACAGAATATTGCCAGAAAAGGCATTCCCAAAGCTCAGAAGTGTCACACTTACCAATGTCTCTTCAAACCCTGACACAAATGGTTGAGCTGCTATTTGTAGTTGCTTATAAAATGACTGCCCTTGGATCCTCTTTGTGAGCAGTAACACTCACCCACAGATCTGTTCTCAGGACTGCAGTCAATTGGTGCTATTTGGTACTCTGGAGTCATTCACAGAGCCAGTTTCCCTTGCCTACCTGATGGTTCCTTACCACACTGTGATACTTAGGTTGCTGCTAGTAGTTTATTTTAGAGGTGATGTATAGCTACTTAAAGCTTTTGAGATGCATACTTCCTAACAAGATTCATTTAGTTTATCACATTTAAGTTAGCTTCTAACCTACTGTTTTTGAATGATCTCACATTTCTTTTCTCTCCCTCTTTGCACTCACACAATGGAAATTATACAACTGCGTGGTAATACTCATTTTTTCTCAAAAGTGACTGAGGTTTTAAATGCAATTTGGTTAGAAGTCATTTTGCCTTGGAGTTTTCTGGTTCACCATAATTAACTCAGATTCTCCACAAGTCTTTAACTGTGTTATGCATGAATACATTCTGCATTCCCAGAAGCTTCCCATTTTTGCTTAATCCCAAATTGTTTTCCTTTAGGGTTAGATTGTGGACACAAACAGAAGTTTTCTTGACTGGAAGTAGGTTCTACAGACGCTCAAGTGCAATTTCTCAAAGCTAACTAGCAAGCAGATATTTGAACTCTTGAAGTGCCATTGGAGACTTGTGCCTGGACTGGGGAACTTCAAATGCTTAAGGACTTTTCCATTTGCTTCTGATTAACTCCACCTACCATTTATCCACACCCAATCTGAACTATTCATTTATCCCACAGGCATACTTGGCATGAGTAAAATATTAATAATAAATTAACTTTGGTTTTAGGTCTCTTTTGTATTTAAAAATTTAATTCTGAATACCTTTGAAAGCAAGAAACTGATACTTTAGTTGTTGTTTCTGTAAGCAATAAAAAAAGAAACAGAAAGAAAGAAGATAAAACAGTGCACAATTCTAATATGCCTAACAAGATAAGCTTCTGGGCTGATGAAGCCAAGAGTAATGGTCCTTGACAATAACAAACATACAGAAAAGCAAATATTGGTAAAACAAAAGGGTGCTGGCAAAATTATGCAAAAAAATGTATTCAGTACAGTGTTATGCTTTAAACAAAACTATGAATCTATGTAACCAATGCTTATCTAAGGGATAAAAATCTTGATAAATAGTATTTAAGTTCCCATACAAACAATAGTAACTAATATCACATTGCCATTTCAAAATTACAAAAGTTGCATTCTTTGAAAAACTTGTTATTTGCTACTCCTACCCCATATGTGGGTCATGCAGACAGGGACAGTTGTGAAAATCCTGTTTGCCAAATAAAGAAATTTTGACCTAGATTTTCAGATTGTTTGCCTTCTTCTGACAAATTTTAATCTCTGTCTTTCTTTATATTTGAAGAAAATTGATTCTAAGTAGGTCTGGATTTTCCTCCCCATGGACATTTTAATTTTTAGGATATGACTGTAAAAAAAATTAATGATTCAGTGGACTTAGTCTTTTAGATCAGCCATCAGGGCCACCTGTCTGTGTGGTGCCTTGAGAAGGCTGACCTAAAACAGAGGCTAGACAGAGTTAAAGAATAAAGTAGGTATTTATTAAAAGACCTCAGTGGACACGCCTTGGGCAGCACAAGAGCCTGGCCAGGGCTACACCCAGGATGGACCTAAGGTGGTCACAAAATGGATGACTAATCATGAGGTCTCTCACTTTTATAAGTTTTGTTTCATTTGCCTATTGGAGTTAATTGTCCAACTACAGCTCTAGGTTATGAAGTCCCATCCTTCTTGTTTTTCTCTCTTCAGGCCACTGCTGTTTACACTCTTGGGCTTGAAATTTGGATTGGTTGTCCTTGGTCCCAAGCTACAGAAGGTATTGTTTTGTCTACCCACTCTGTGAAGAGAGCTTGCCTATTGTAGAAGGAGGTGATCCCCCAGCCAGGGAATAATGTGCTCTGACTCCACGATTCAGAATGCTGAACAATTATTTTATTTAAATTATGCTATACTACATTAATACTAAACCAAATTACATTCTAAAGAGATACTATACTAAAGAATACTATACTATAGAATACTAAAGAAAACCCGTGACTGTCTGAGACAGCCAGGACACAACTTTGAATGACTGGCTAATCACTCAAAACAACTTTCACCAGTGTCCAATTAACTAAATCACTTTCAGTAAACATCTCCATAACACATTCCACATGTGCAACAACAGGAGCAGTGAATAGAGATAAGAATTGTTTTCTCTTCTTCTCTCTGTGCTTCTCACTACCTTCCCAGGAAAAATCCTTGGGAAGAGAATCATGTCTCTCTCTGTTCAGTGAATGTGAATGCCACACTTGCCATCCCTTAATATGAAGCTCAGAACTACACACCAAAAACAGCACAGAATCTGAAAAATATAAAAGCTAAAATTTAAGGCATCATTTTCCCCCATGGGCTTGGGCTTGCCTTTTCGCAGGATTGTAGTCATCTTTAGGCTTTTCTAGGGATTTACCAAGAGGATTTCCCAGAAGTACTTTCCACATTTTGGTATCACATAGAGTGGTGTAGAAAACTCTGCGGTGACTCTGACACTTCTGCTGCCCACTCCTAGTGATCTCAATTTTCCAACTCTATACATCAACCACTCTATCACAACAGCCAGGAAAACCTTGCTATCTCATCAAATAACAACTTTTTCTTGTAAAAAAATTCAAATTATGCCCATTTTTCAGCTGCTTTCTTTGCTCTCCCTTTATTGCCATGTACTGACCTTCTTCCTTACTTCTTCCTGCTTACCTAGGAAGCCATGGCCAGTGTGATGGTCGGAACCAGCAGCTGGAGCAGGGCTGCAGCCTCGGGAGCCTGCCTGTCTGTGTGTCACTGCTGGGCAGACTGGGACAGGGGCAGCTCCAGGTCACACTGCATGTCTGAGCCCAGCTGCTGCAGGACCTGCCTCTCACATATGTGCAGGGTGTCCCTGCCTGTGGCACACAGATGGCTTCCCAGGCCTCTTGCAACCCAAACCATTCTATGATTCATTGGTCAGGTGTCAATGAAACAGAAAAAATTGGATGGAGATTCAGATATTTTGCATGGTTGTAAACACAGCAAAAGCATCACTGAGCCTGATTCAGTGCCTGAACCCTGCAGCTCATCAAGGAATACCACAGTACAACCTAGAGCTGTAAAACCTCTGCTTATCATCTAGGTTTGGGTTTTTAATAATTCATTTTGCTTCATGATACCTGAGATCATCGTGTTCAGGATGGCACAAACTGCACAAGATTATGGAAAGAGTGGGATGACAGCTGAGAGTCTTCCATCAAATTATTTTTACAATGCAAGTTTCATTAACATCAGTGGTATGAATCATCATCATGTCAGCTTACAAACAGAATACATGCAAACAGCTAATTGCTTTTGTTTGAGTGAAAGACTGTGACAAGCTCACAGTTAAGACAAAACTGTTGGCAGTTACTTAGGAGCTGATTGCTATGACTGTAAGAAATGACATAGACATTGATTCTGTTATGATGTTCACTAAAGCTCCATTTAATTTAACACTGAGATTCTCTACCTAGAACATAAATCAGACATCAGATGCTTCAGAAATAAGGATGATAATGAGGCAGATGTGACAGGACTATTTCCGTTGAATCTCTTTGAATGTGTCTTCTATTCCACCCTCTCACCTACTTCAGTTCAAGGATTGTCTATCATCAGCAGCTAAAAGCAGAAAAAAAATTGTCTTTAAAGTTTGTAAAGTACCTGGGAAAATTTGGCTGCATTCATTTTGAATCATAATCTCCATTAAATCTTTATCCCAGTAATTTCTTAATGTATTGCAGTCACAATTACTGAGTCAGTAAAAGCTCTTGCTTAGTACATTTCCCAGAAAACTCTTGAGTTCAAATAACAACACTTTTCAGCTCACAATCATTGCTCTGCCCAGACACAAATTTTAATACTCATTGCTCGTTTTAAAAGCATAAATGTCTGTCAACTTAGAAAGATGGGAGAATAGAATAGAATAGAATAGAATAGAATAGAATAGAATAGAATAGAACAGAACAGAATATAATAGAATAGAATAGAATAATAGCTTTGCTTTCATTCCCCAAATCCCTTTTTAAAAGGCTAATTAGTCAGCTATCAGACCAGTTTTCAGTTAAAGGACATTGCAAGCTTGCCTCTGAATCCTCTTTCCATTTCACAGGCACTGCTATGAGGTGAAGAGACCGTGTCAGTGTTTCTATCAATTTTCTGCATTGCGGTTCATAAGTGATTTGAAGAAACTGAAGAAAGGTATGATGCAAATGTGTGTAAAGAAAAGCAAGTATTTCTTCATTTCATGTGTTTGTACTGCATTGCTTCCAACTGCTCTCAATGTCACGAGTGTTTTCTATAGGCTTGTAATTGTCAAGGTCAGCTTCTTCTGTGTTTTGGAGATAGAAACAAGAGAATGCTACCCTTTATTTTCAAAAAATCTTCCAGATTGTATCAGGTGGATTTTAGCTTTTGATTTAATGTTCTTGTAAGGTCATTTTGTGCAAAGCAGTATGTTCACCAACCTGAGTGCTGAGAGGAATGAGAAAGGTGAAAAATCTAGAGAAGTGTTTTCTTCCATATTGCAAAATCCTGAAAATCCATGTTGTTTCACGCTAATTGACACTGCTTAAGCTCCTTATTTTCTATCTAAATGATTAAATGTTCACTGTAGGCAATTAATGACCTGCTAGCACAAGTCTCACACAACATGGGATTTTGCACGGTTTTGCTCTTTCTTTGCTTATTTCCCATTCCAATAGTAATTTAATGGTGAGGATTTGGTAACAAACCAGAAGCTTCTCAAGATCTGTTATACATGAAGATGTGCTATTCTTTCTGTGTCTGTCCTTGCCAGCTGAGTTTAAAACCACTCTGTTTTGTTAAATCATACAGAACTAAACATTACATGAACTACAGGAATAATAATAACAATAACAAATAATCAATAATAATAATAAACATTGCCATTTTTGTCATTGGTGAGTTGGATATGGAGCTAAAGCATTAATTTCAGCAGGCCTGTCTGGTATAGAGTGGCTCAGTATTTATAGGAATGGAATGAATGAATGAATGAATGAATGAATGAATGAATGAATGAATGAATGAATGAATGGAAAATGGAGATTACTTATCCAAAGTTGAAGTCAATCCTAATTGATAGCCCTTTAAATCATATGGCCAAAAGTCCTTGATAAAGACAATAGACAGGAAATTCACCCCAATTGTCTATATGGCCATAAGATCTCATTCACTGAGACAAAGGAGGGGAAGAAAAGCCACACTACTACTGTGGTTTGAAATACTTTGTTTCAAAGCTCATCAGTTTGTAATAATTTTTTTCTGCTTCTAGTCAAAATCTGTGAATTTGTCTTAAGTGCAAAAACTGCACCCTTGTTCAAAAACAGTGTGAGATCTCTTGTTTATAGTGTGGGAGACCAATGCCAAGCCTATTCCTTGATCATGCTGACATTCCTGTAGCTCAGAAATGCTCCTCAGTGATCACCTGAGCTATTGCCTAGTTCTGGAGTTTAGTCAAAGAGTGAAGTGTTGCCTGCATAAAATCCACATGAACTTGATCTCTGGAATTCCCCAAGCCAGTCAAAACTAAAAGTACCAGCAACTCAATACTATAAGTATCAATAACTCTCTGATAGGACTAGTCAGAGACGCTCCATTTTCCAATTAGTGTGTGTAATTAGCTGGATGGGAGGGGAAGAACAGGTCCTCAGCTTTTCCTGCTCCAGTCAGATCCGACCTTCTCCTTCAGCAAATGCCCCCCAGGTGCAAGAGGTGGTGACTGCTGGCTGGGCACCTGGGCCCTCTCTGGGCAAAGGTGAAACATTATGCAGTGCAAAGAGAAAGAGTCGTGGTGCTGGGAGGGAAGGGTACTGTTCTGTGAGTGTGCTGGATGAATTTGGGCCCTTCAGAATTAAGGTGCATTAATTTTAGCAAGTCTAATGAGACTGATTTCTTCAGCCAGACTTGGTCTGAGCATGTATACATCTATGAACGCTGGAGAATTTAATTCACTTTGGTGTAAAAAATGTATACTCTAAATTTAGCAGCTCATGAGCTGTTATTCAGCAACATAATTTTAGACATGAATTTCTGTAATATTATAAGTTCTATTTTAATTACTGAAAGCCTCACTTTGGATCTGGCCCCTTGCTTGTTTCAAGTTTCCAACAAGAATTGGGCATATTAAATTAACATTGTCTCAGTAGGAAATAAGCCTTCCAAAAAAATTTTAATCAATACTCTGGTCATCAGTATTCAAGCCTCCTGTGCTTATTGCATATTCAGATATTGACTGAAATGCTTTATTAAGAGAAAGGCTCAGCTTTCAGTGCAACACTATGATGAGTTTTGATAAAAACTTCCAATCTGTATTCTGACCACCATATTTAATATGTATCAATTGTTTGTGGTAAAGTCTGGTGGTTAATTGATTGTTTTGAAGACAAGAGGAGAACAATGTTCTGATTAGTTTGAGACAGAGAAAGCTTGCATAGGTATTGTTTTGCATTTTTGGATGAAAATTATCTCAGTATTGCCCCAAAGCAGGTAGAATTTTGACATTTAGGAATTTTAATATTCTAAGATTTTTTAATTGTTGACTTTTAATATATATTGAGTTTATTGTTAAAAAGAAATTATAACTTTTCTTTTTCTAATAAATGTAAGTGAAATGAGAAACATTAGAACTACAGAAGGAATTGGCATACCTTCAGTAAGTGGGACACTGTAATTTAAATACCTTTTACTGCTACAAAAGAAAATCTACTATGCATTTTAAGTCTAGCTCTTCAGTTTTCTGGATGTTGTAGTTGAGATGAGATTATGCACAGCTGTCAAGTAATTTTACAGAAGTGAAATACAGGGCAAAGACAAACTAGCAGTTGCATTGTGTCTGTGTTAAAAATAAGGCAGAAAACTCCATCTTGCAGAAAAACAGAGCAATATCCAACTGGTCTTTTATCCTTTAGACAGATTTGTGTCTTTGGAAGGGTGTTAAAAAATGATTGCATGCCTAATATATAAAACTAAATTGGGTAAGTCTTCAGTTAAATTTGAACTGTCTCTACAGGATTTGTATATGCATTGTCTACTTGAAGAATGAAGGAAATTATCTATTGTGATTGATTGATACCAGCCTGGTCTCTTTTCAAATGGGCATTTTACAATCTAAACAGCTGTCATTTTCCAGCTCCATGACATAGCAGGCCGTGTGTGAAATATGATGCGTTGTCCTTTTCCACAAGGTGGGAAACCATCCCTTAAAAATTTAATCCATTCCTGTATAAACTTTTCTCTCCCTTGCTGGATGATTCAGCCTGCAGAGGGTGCAGAGCAGGCTCAGCATCAGCCTGGCTGGGGACTCTTTTATGTCACTGCTACTCCAGTGCCCCTGACTGCAGCCTCCGGGTACCGCTGATCACAGAGCCTTTAAAGAGGAAAGTCAATATGTCCCAAAACCCCTTCTCTTATTTCTCTCTGTTGTCTCTGTCCCATTGCTCTTAACAATGCTCAATACAGCCAAACCCAGTGCTCCTGTTGTTGATGAATCTGGAGAGGTCTGTTTGCAGTTACACTGAGTTTTGGGGCTGCCTCGTGGTCTGGTACCTGCCGTGATCTCAGCTGATCTCAGCAGCTCCTCCTGGCCCTGCAGTCTCTGAAGTGCTCCATCCATCACAGGTCTAACTGCAGCTGTTTCTTTCAAGGCTTCTTTCAAACTTCCAAAGTTTATTAACAGCAGAGTAATACCAGCAAAATAAAATCAACAAGTAATACAGTGTGACATCTGTACAGAGTCTGTGTTGTAAGTAGTAACAGTGAGGGGTAAGTAGCATCTTCCACTGCTGGGACTTTTCTGCCAGTTTTGGGGGGTTTTTTCCTGCATCTATGCTATCAGTATCCATGTTGTTCTCATTCAAACACTTTGGAAGAGTCACCCATCTCCTGTCTTGGGGCTGTCTAGAAACAGTCTGAGCAGTCTGGTGTATCCAGAACAATCTGTCTAGAGGAGGCCGTTCAAAGGTGACTACTTTACTCAAAGGTGACTACTACTGTGTTACTAGTACATAATTGGTTCCTATATTTGAAAGTATCTCTAGTACTTTTAGACTGCTTATCAATTATTGAATACTAAAAATGAGGTTTTAGCTATGAAGCTTTCCACATGATCTGCTGCAGCAGAGCAAATCACTGCCTTGTAAACAAACCACAAAAATGGAGGTGAAATGCAGCTTCCACTGGACTAGACAACAAACATCAAGCAAAATTTGAAAATTAAAAATGGTTATTGCTTTGTGTTACTCTCTGAGGAAAGGGTGGAAGATGGAAATCTCAAAAGGTATATTTTTAAATATTCACATAACTTTAGTAGCTGCTACTCTGCAATCACTTGCTCCTCTATGCTGTGAAGTTTAATTTCTACAGGACACATACCTTTCAGAACAAGGAAGAAATGAAATCTTGCAAGAGCATTTAGGACAGTATTTAGTATTAGATTTTGCCTCTTGATACATCACTGCTACACAGTTAGGTACTAGTTTATTTATGTTGCATCCTTTAACACTGTGATATTTCCATAGGAGTGATTTCCAGTCAAAACTATGGAAACCTAACCTGAGTAATGCTAAAATTAACTACTTTTAAACAGCTAAATTTCTAAGCAATCACTGAAAAGTCCTGGTCTGTTGTCATCTTTCCCTTTCCCTGCAAGGATGAGGCGTTTGCTTTGTGCTTCAAAGGGGTGAACTGCAGTGTAAGATAGCTGCACCTAAGCCATCTCAGAAATTGTTAATAACTGAAAGGAAAGAGAGATGAAGATATTCAGACCTCATCCAAGTTCCTAGCTTTTTGGTTTCATTTTGACTAGCAGTATCATCTGTCACTTTTTTTAAGGAGTATATTGGCTAGGGAAGTTCAGCTCTATGTTCCTACATTTTGGACTTTTTCCTGAACATTTTCCTTGAACAGCCAGACTGAGCCCAAATTTGGTGGTTTGTGAGAGATTGCTTCCAGTCTGAGCAGGTGGTGATGTTTTATGGGAGAGGTGGTAGGAGGCAAAATCAGGAAACAAAAAGCAAGTAAATTAATGCAGATAGTCAAAACACAAAAAAAAAAGCGTTCTTGACAGCTGTCAGACTGCAGAACAGAGGAGACTGAATACAAGGTGGCATAAGCCAATTCAGAACTCAATATAGAGTGACAATGTAATGACACAGAGGCAAAAAAACCCTAAACCAAAACCCAATTAATGTATCAGAATTCTGGACAAGGATTTATGAAGAAGGCAAAATTTTAACATTTAAATAAATGGAGAAAAATCTGCTAAAAATGTGAGGTTTTTGTTTGCACAGGAAATTCAGAATGCTGAAGATTACTGAGAAATTGTGGCAGGAATCGCCATAGGGTGTTAGTGCTGAGCAGAGGGAAAGGATCATCCTGTGGACCTTCTGGTGCAGCCCCAGTGCTGTTGGCCATATCTGCTGCCAGGGCTCACTGCTGGCTCAGGCTTTCCTTGTAACCCTCCAGGATCTCCATCCTTCCCCACAGAGCTGCTTCCCAGCCTTCTGTGCTGTGGGGGTTATCCCTACCTAGCTACAGGACATGGGTCCCTGTCAGCCCATTTCTACAGCCTCCACTTATTGACTATTCCCTCTAACTTGGTGTTGCCCACAAACTCGCCAAGAGAGCAACCCTTCCATTCATCTAGGCCATTAATTAAGGCATTATACACGTACTGATCCCGGGAATGTCTATTTCTGAAATGGGACAAACCACCTTATCCTCTTTTTCCTTCCTTTTGCAATCTAAGAGCCATGTCTACAGTCTTTTTCCAGTACACAATTACTATACACATTGAGTGTGTATAGTAATTATTTGTTTTGTGTTTCCTGATCCAATCTCACTCCTCTCCTATAAACCATGATCATCTGTTTAAATTGAGGTTGAGAGATTTTATTCACATCCTGACTTTACCTATCAGTCTTGCTGATCAGAAAAGACACAATTATGATTGTGGTTGAAAACCAGCCATCACTGCAGAAAATGTACATTAACCAGCAGCCATTGTATCTTCAAGACATGGAAGAAAACATGGCTCCTAAGAAATACTCATGCCAATGGACTTGCCAGCTTACCCTTAAAGGCATTCAGTTTCTGTGGGGATCATTTTCAGAGTTATCATGGGTTACTGAATGCAGTGGTTTACAAATAGGCATGTTGAATATACAGAAGTATTAAAAGATACAGTCAAGATAATCCTGTGAAGCTATGATGGCATGAGACATGTTTGAAAGCATTTAATTCCACTGGATATTGGCCAAAATGCTTGTCTACACAATAGTAACAATTTAATCTAATAATACTATAATGTATGGTTTCTGTTTTTCAAATATGTTTAAAAGACATGCATTTTCGTATTACACTTTACAAGGCATGCATTTCAGATGCTTGACAAAGAGTAAATTTTTTACTAAATCACAAATTGATAAACATCAGTCTTGTGGTGTAAAGAACAGTTTATTGCAATGGTAATAAACAAATTTTCTTTATTCTTAAGCATGAAAAGTACACACCTGCTGAATTATTGATAGGTCTGTTAAATAATCAGACAGATTATATTATTTCCTGATAAAACATTTCAGTGCCTGTCAAAAAAGCTTCCAAACATTGTGCTACATTAAGAAGAAATAAATCCACATTTTTTTAAAAATGCTCCCATATTTTCACATAAACCACCATGATTTAAGAAAACATCTTCTGAGGAACAGCTAGCTGGGAATTCCACTGGGTATGGGTGAAAATCATAATGGAGTATAAAGATTGTGTTCCTGGCTCTAGAGCAAAACAACTAAGGTGTGAGCTGCTTTGACACCCTCTCTCTGACAACTCACAGTTCACATTGGCATGCCAAACTGGAAGAGTGGAGCCACCCACTCAAAAGTACACAAAAAATGTAAACATTAAATTAGTACAGAGGATGTGTGGCCTGACCACTGTCAGTGGTCTACTGTGTCTAGCAGCACATTTGAATGTGTATTGTGCCTGTGGAACACCAAAAGATATAATACAGCTTAAAAGCAGGTATTTGTGCCGCTGAAGGTGTTTAAAATAACTTCACCAGCAGATTTTAATTTGTGATTATCTTTTCTGATCAGCAGTACCAGTTTTTTTATTTGGGCTGCTCTTAAACAGCAACAAGAAATTAGTCTACTCCAGGACTCCACTGTACTGTCCCTACAAAACATATCCTAGTATTTAATGGATGCTATGGTTAAGAGGAATATTTTAGTCTGAATTTTCCTTGGGCTGTCCATAGTTGACATGACTGGACAATGCATCCTTTTAAATATCATTGTTGTGAGCAATCTAACCCAATTTATCATTATATCTCCAATAATATACTATGGCATAATGTAATTATTCTTTTTATCTATGAATTTTTTCAAAGTATTTTGGCTAGGTATTTTTCAATACTGGATGAAGATGGTATTTAGTCTGCCTACATTAAGCATTTCAGTTTAGATCCCTAAACTGGCAGCCTGTTTATCCTAAGATCTCTTTTCAGTGAGTAGTGAGACACAAGCATTTTAGAGAATTTCAAGCTTGTCTTCTTACTGACTGAAGTTAAACACTTCTGTCCATAAATTATATTGACAGAAAGAGAGACTAGACTTATAAATCAGGGGCTTCATGGTACATGGCACAAGTACTCCTGTTATCTCAAAAGAAGTGAAATAAACACTTAACTGTTTTCACGCTAAAAAAAAAAAAAAAAATCCTCCCCAAAAAAAAGGTTTTGAAAGTTGCTGGTCATGTAATTGATGTATTTTCAGTTTATCTTTCTTTGGGTTTTAAAAGCCAAAGCGTTTTCTCACAAGAACAGAGGAGACAATAAGTTCTAGAAAATCAGTAGTTTCAACCAGTTTAAAGTATCAGCTTCCCTTTAAAATTTGAGACATGATAAAGCCCAACCATATTTTCATATTGTGAATTACTACTGATTGATGTGCTATTCTACACTGTCACAAGGAAACAAAAAGGTAAAATAGCAAAATAGTAATAAATTAGGTGATTTTGAAAGGATATTCTCACTTAAAGTGTCATTCTTTAAAATAACACAATAAATATTTTCACCTCAATACATCTCTCTAGGAACAATTTCATTTACAAAAGAAGAATTAAATTAATATAGCTTTCTGAAGAATGATTGAATTGATGATAAAAGGTTTAATGAAAATTTTACTACGAGGTTTTGTGCAGATCATCAGTCAGGTTGACAGCCCAAATAAATAAACCAGTAGTTTTTAGGAATGTGAGATCTCAGTCTTTGGAATGACCTCCAGTTTTTTCAAGTATCATGACATTTAAAAAGAATGACATATTTTTTATGTTTCATTCAATTTATTTATCTTTTCATTTTCTGATTTTCTGAATTACAATTCTGTGAAAATTTGTTTTTGAATACTCTAAAAACCCCCAAACCCCAAACTGTTTATTTTTCCATGTTTGCCAGGATTTATAAACAAATTATCTGGAAAAAAATCAGCCCACAAATCTGCTTTGTTTTGACATAATATAGAGCAACCAGATATACTTAAAGATCTGGATTTTCTTTTATACATTACTGTAAAATGCAGCGGCTTATTGCTTATTGCAGTCCCAGGAGCACAAACAGGAACAATATAGAGAAGCTGAATTAGGACACAGATATTGGCTTTCCAGTACTGTGCAACTAAACCGATGGAGGTAAAATAGGCTATAGGATTTCCAGGTCACCAGTCATTCAAAGAATATTTGTCTGGTCCTAGTCTATTTAAGAATCTGATATAATTGATTTTTATTGCTTGCAATCTTTTTTCCACTTGCTTTTATTGCAGTAGGAAATCAGACTTACAAGGTAGCATCTGTTTCCCTGAAAAATTGAATTATCTTTGTTTCAAATACATTCATTATTAGCTTGTTCTTTTGAGACTTACTTTTCTCTTCTCTAGGTTTACAAAAGAGGGCACGAAGCACTCTTGTTTCTAATAGCAAGGTACTTGATGGCAGACACATCCTTGGTGGAAAACAAACAGACTAAAAGTTTGTCATTATAATACATTCCTTAAAGTGTTCTATAGTCATAAAGTACAAAAATGTAAATGAAATATCTTTAATTTTAATCTGTTTTAATCAAATGGAGCATCTTGCATTATAAAAAAATCTTTAAGTAAAAATATAGAAAAGGATACTATTGAGAACAGTGAAGAAAATTGAAGAAGTGATCGTAGCATCCCTAGTGGCACATTAACAATAAAACATTTCAATGAGACACCAGACTTGACTGACAAGCACAAAGCATGTAAGAATGACTTTCAGCATATGGTGGTGCTTCATTTTGTCTAGAAATTTAAAGAAAGGATTTTATAAATGAGTAAGATATTTCAGAGAAAGCCATACAAATTTCTCAGTTGTATATGATTTCCTCAGCCCTTGTTGTTAGGTATAGGAGCACAAAGATATTTTGATCCTTAATATTCTCAACAAGTTGAAAATGTGTTCTGTTTGCAAGGCTCAGGCATTTGTCTCTGAAGCATGTTCAGGGAGTGTAACCTGCCACCAGTGCCCAGTGTGGTATTCAGGACCCTTATTCATGCCCCCATTTGTGCCTTCCCATATTGTCTTCATGTGCTGTGCTCACCTATTGGATGGTCCAGCAGACATGAATTATTCCCACCAATTGCCTGGCCATGTCCATCCAGCTCCAAATGGACAGCTGGCACTCACAACCCCTTTTTCACTGCTCAGTTCCCTGCTTGGTGTTTTGATGTTTCATTATGCTTCCCAGTCTGCCATGGGAATTTCAGGAAACATCTCATCTTGGCTTTCACATCCCTGTAAACAAACTGAAGTTAAAAGCATAGATTAATTTGACCTGCCCTCTGCTTCTGCCACTGGAAGTGGATTTTTATGCTTTGGTGGTATAATCTTCTTTCAGGGGAGGTTGCTTCTGCTTCCCATGGTTCTGTGCCCTTTGGCAGAGACACAGACTCAGTCAGCGCTGATGCTTTTGAGCTCAATGCTCTCTGGGGGGTGACCAAATACCAGTGGTGAGTTGCCTGCACATTGTAAGATTTGGGTTTTTTTTTTTAGCAAGATTTTGCCTTAAAATGGTGACTCTTTTTGTCATCATTCTTTAGTGAGTGAGGCAAACAGTTGTAAATGTGTCATGAGGCACGATCTCACAGGTCACGGCTGTGCGAGCTGCATGTCAAGGCACAATTTGGCCTTTAAATGTACAAACATCTGAAATGCAATGTACATGAGGAAAAGGGCAACTGTAAAGGAAAGAGACAATGCATTCATTTTGTTAAGGCAGCGATGACTGGCAGAACCTTAGAAAACAACAGTTCATTGCCTTGCTTAAATCGCTGCTAGATTGGGCTTCAGTGTACTCACCGACAAGGATGGGGAGTCTTGGAACTCCAGTTGCAGAAAGAAAGGTGTTTTTGTAGAACTGGGCTTGCTTTCTAGATATACCTAATAAAAGAGATGCGCTAAAACAGAGTTTTAAAACGAAAGAGAAGAGAAAAATAAAGCAGAGAAGTTGGATTGGTATAGCCAACCCCAAAAATTCAGGCTTCTGATGAGGAAAATATTTACATTTTGAATACCTATTCAAATTTTGGATACTATGTATATCCCTGTGAAGGTTGCAGAAGATCATGCTCAGATTTCATATGTAGTACATTTACACAGTTTACATACATCTGACGTTTAGAGAACATTTAGAGACCAAACTTCAATTCTTGTATGAACTGGTTACCATGGCTTAAAAGGTCAAACTTCTAAGAGATAATATGTTCTGCCTCAAAATCCTAGATGTCATAAAGATACAGGAAAATGGGAGCCTAAAGATGAAGATTCCAGCTATTTCCAGATCCTGAAGTAATATTTGATTCAGTTCTACTGTTCATGGATAAAAGTTGAAGATGGCATTTATAATTTTAGATGGGTTCAGACATTTTACAAAGGCTTTGATATTGGTAACTTTTCACCTCAAATGTAAAAACAGCAACTCCCATGAAAAAAAATTTCCAAATATTATAATGGAGAAAAAAATTGAAACTGACACTGTTGCATATTTAATGGCATCAATTACAGTATGGTAGCCAGCATGCCATAAACATTAGAGCAGGACTGTGCAAGCATTTTAATTTAGAAAAAACAAAAGAGAGTAAACACTCTGACCAAGCTTCAAGGATTTTGAGACCCCTCAGTGAGTGACAATTGTGCCTGCACTTATATGTGAAAACATTCAAAACCCCTAATATTTACCCAAATTTTGGGTCACTTTTTTCTGTGAAAATGTCTAAAATAGCAAACAAACAAAAAAACCCCCACTAGAACATCAAAAAGGCCTGGTGTTAGTTCTGAGGGTACAGTCACTTAGAGGGCAAAGTTTCATTGTTTTCAAAAAAGATAAAATAAGTCATCCAAAAATTATTAAGTTAATAGTTTTCTGCTCATTTCAGTACCTGAGACAAGAGAATTTTACAGAAATTTGATCTATATAATTACTTTTACAATTAATAAAATTTCTATTTTATAAGTATATACCAGATGCATGCAGTTGTATCAGAAATGTGTTCAATGGCTGTAGTTTTAGCTCATATCAGTATCTCACCTTGTGTAGCAATGCAAAATTAAAAGGAAATTAATAAAAAGCAACAAAAAGTCATCAAAGCAAGAGAAGTGACCAGGTTTCAGTGGAAATAATACATAGAAAAAGTATTTAAGGCAAAATAATAAAATAATTTTTAAAATTGCAGCTAACATCACACTTAGATTCTAGCTTATTGCTGCATCTGGGGCCCTTCAGTTTCCTATTAGAAAACACAAGTAGAAAAAAGTTTGTTACACTGGAAGGGAGGAAACGTTAGTAGAAACACTGGCTGAAAGGTGTGCTTGCTCATTTTATACCATATTTGACAAAACACTCAAGTAGAAATTAAGAGGGGATAATATACACTTAGCTTCTCCTCGCCATGTCTTGAGGAGATAAACTTATAAGGATCTGGCAAACTATGAAATGTATTTTTTTTTCTTTACTGAGAGATATAATTGAAACATTCAGGAGTTTTAGGGCTAGAGATTCTTCTTTTGTGAACGTATGAGATGTCAAAATGATACATTTTAGTCACGTCTTAAGCAATAACAAGTAAAATTGTAAAAAACCTTGGCCCATTTGACACTATTTTTATAGCTCCAAAGTATTCTAGAATAAAAAGATCCTTATCAATTTTAGATTAAGGTACTAACTCAAGGTTCTTTTCAATTACTTACTTTAGAAAAGCATGCATAAACTGATTTCTGGTTCTGTGAAAAAGAAATTAATCAGTTTTTAATTTCTTTATATACATGGCTTACCTACTACTGAACAGTGTCAATAATGGAGTTTTTTAAAAATAATGTCCCTTTAACACTTGTTTTGATGTCATAGGCTCAGGTAAGATCAGTATCCTTCTCTCTTTTACAAATTCTCTCAAGTCATCCATAAATATTCTAAGCAAAAATTTTCCAATCCTCACATGATATTTCCCCATCTGTAATACACTTAAAAGAATGGACAATATTAATTTATTAAACAAATTTCATAAGTTTCAATCCTACTGCAGGATGGAGCCATCCTAAAGGAATATTCTCCATCAAAGCTCTTAAAGCAGGGATACCAAAATGAGGCTGTAGCCAAACTAGACATCTTTGTTATGTACTCTTTCATGTTGGCTCTTCTTGGATTTTCTTTCTTAAACAGTAAAATAACTGTGGTCAGTAGCTTCAGTTACTGAGTTTATCTGCAGTGGAAGTGTTGTCCATAATTTGCTAAGGTTCTCCCTGGGTTAAAAGAGGGGGACTTACTTTGGCAAGAGGATTATATCAATTCACGTTTGCAAAGGTTAATTTCATGTGGAGAGGAACCACAAAAACGATTGCTATCTAAGCCTTTAGATGAGTCACAATGATTCTTTTTCCTTCCCTCCTGGCTTATGGATTTCTATGCAATTAAAAGCCAGACACTCTGAACTAAATCAAAGCTGAATCAGTTATATAATAAGTCTGCCATTACAGGTTCTGTGTTCCAGGATCTGCCCAAAGTCTTTAGATAAAATCCCGGTGCTGGAACTTCCTTTGTAGAATGTTATAAGGCAGGAACAAGCACTAGAGTGCCCAATTTGGAGAAACATTTTGGTTTCTAAGTGCAGGTAAAGCAGAGATAAAGTCTTCATCGTTTTTTTCTTCCTCTGACAGAGTGAAAAAATCCAGCAAGAATGAAAAGAGAAATTTGAGAGCGGCTACTCAATACATGCAATCACTGATTAAGGTAACTGACACCTTATCATGTAAACTCATCAATGACTTTTGAAAGATACTGGAATTTTTGAGTTTTTTAAAAATATGAATTTTTAAATAAAAATATTTTTATATTGTTGTCGTTGCTGCTGCTATTTTAATTTTGCGGTTTATGTCCAAACCCCAAATATCTGTCTTTTAACACTGTGAATTTATTAACATATTACTGATCTGGAGGACCAATACTATATTGTGACAAGGTGCCTTTAAAGAATATATAAATTCATGTGCTATTAACTGTCCCTGTAAAAGCCAGCAGACAGAAAGACCCCTGTGAAGAAAGAACATAGCTCTCAGATACATAATTTCTGAAATACTGCAGCTGTGGATTTGTAGCTGCAAGTCAGTTGTTTTCCTAGGAGAAGAAGGTTTATATGGATAGAGAAATTAGCATTAAGGAAAGGAGACTCTCACTAATTTTCAGATAACCTGAAGAGCAACCACTAAACTTTTCACAAGTGCTAGGTAGCTGAAGAAGAGCCCCACTACCAAATAGCAGGTGAATAAGGATGTTCTTCAGTTAGGATTTAAGGAGCAGGATTATCCAGTTGGGCTCTTGCAGCCAAAAAATGCATCACAGAAATCCCTTCCTGCACTGAAAACAGGTTGAGATCTTGTGCACTTTGAGTTTGCAGATTCTTGTGTTTTCACAGGAGAAAAAGAGAATTGAGGCCAGAAGGAATCTCTGCTCACTTGCTCCATCCCCCCCTACTCCTGTCTTTTTCATTCTTTTAAATTTTCTTTCTAAATTATTGGATAAGGACTTGGCTTTTGCTTGCCTCAAGTAAATTTGTTTTTTTCTTTAAGCTGCTGTCACTCTGCAGAGATGGGGCAGTAAGAGGCAGGGCACAGTGTGCAGTTCCTGTCCACATGGGGAGACATGAGATTACTCAATGTTAAACTCTGGTACCTATTGCTGGGACATATAATGCACAGGCTAATTTCTTAGAATCATCTCTTCTCACAACATCAGTTCTTTCCAACAGAACTTATGGAATCTCTTCTGTGTGCTGTATCCTTCAGCTAAGATGGCAAATAGGAATACCTTGGAGAAGGTATTGCAATAATTGTCCATTCCCTAAATGTTTTGCCAAATCTCATCTGGTTTGGGGGTTTTTATCTTCTTTTATTGATCATAGACGTTATACTGCTTATTTTTTACTACATAGCCCCTTTTAAATTAAGTCAAATTTTATTCATTGGCTAATGTTGGGTTAATCTAAGCACTTCACACAGCAATGAGAAAGTTGTGCTATGATGTTCCAAAAGTGACTATGCATGAGATAAAAACACTTTGCTTTTATCAGCTTTAGAATTGCAGATCTTATTTTCCCAGGATGATCTATTTCTTGTAATATAAAAGCTCAGCTCTTACAGTGCATGATTCAGTGTGATTTGTGGCTGTTTTATATACCCATAGCCCACGTCCTCTTACTCATCTGCTTCACAAAACCAAGCAGTGAAATCCTGCCCTGATTGGACTCAGTGGGAGTTTTGACATTGCCTTCAATAACACTGGGATTTCACCTCGGATCTTTGTAGCCTTTAAATGAAAGAGCCTTTGGTCCTTTCTTTTTGAGGGGGAGGAAGAGCACTGAGACACAGGGTGAGAGTGGTTATGATTTACCCAGGTGTATCTCTTCCATTTGTGGGACAAAGCAGACAGTAGAATCAGACAGGGCATATAGGTGAAGTGCTCAGAATTTACTGGGGTGGGAACACGCTGGCTGGAATCTGCATAAACATTTATTTTGCCAGGATCTATAAAGACCTGGGCTTAAGAAACCACATTGACTCATTTGGCTTGCCGGCTAATTTATAAGTCTAGTCTCTATTAAAGAAAAGCCAGACCTGGTTAATCAAAGTTTTAAATTAATCAGAGATAAAAAAAAGTTATCCAGAGTTTTAATTTTAGAATGAAATGAAAGCATTTTCCATTCCCCAATAAGTCCTTTATGTCCCACAACTGGTGGACCACTTTCTTTTCTGGCTGTGAGCATGAGCATAAGGAGTGGGACCCCCCTCTCCTGCTGAGTTGCTGTTAGAGAATTTTCTATATCCCTCACAGTATTTTGTGTACTGGACTCCAATGCAGAGGCAGCAAAATGCACATAGGGTTTCAGAGTAGGAAGTGCAAACCTAAGAGCCAGCAGCATTGGCTACGTGCTCAGGACACAGGACTTGGCCAGTGCACCCATATTCCTAAAGCTGATGTCACCACCAGGATCACACTCTAAAACACCCTGCTGGAGTGAGCTAACAGGACAACTACTCCATTGCCTGTGTGCTGGTGGAAAATTGCTGCTTGGCCAGTTCTATGACAGATTCCTTATTTTCACCCCCTTTTCAGTTTGTAAATCTGTCAAAAAAAATACACTAAGACTGAATAGCAGTGCTTTATTGTTGAGCTGATGCATAGAAGTCACATCTGATGTCACATATAATGTCAAAATTGAGCCTTAAAATTAATGCAGCAAAACATGTTTTCAATATTTCTTCCCTTGATTCCCCAAAAACAGTCAGGAAAGTCATATATTGACTTATTAAATAATGAACAGCATTCAGCATGAGGTAAGCAAGCTGCCAGCAGCTCCCTGAGCTGAGTAGGTTGGTCTCTATTGCTTCATCTGTTTTGCTAAATCACATTGCTCTGCGACTCTATCAGCCATCCCATGCTCTCACCCCTCTCCATTCCATTCCATTCCATTCCATTCCATTCCATTCCATTCCATTCCATTCCATTCCATTCCATTCCATTCCATTCCTTTTGGCAATTATCTTCCCTCAAATAATATAATAAATATCATATCATATCATATCATATCATATCATATCATATCATATCAATTACATTACATATACATATATATAATATAAATACCTCACCAGCTTTATTAAACTTAGCTACATAGAATGCTTCTGAAATACCAAGGGTTTCCTTATGTCATAGATAGAAACAGAAATTCACAGATAGCAGGATTTCTTTTGCTTCCCTTGAGTGCCAGAACAAAAATGGGCCAGAAGAGAACCCAGTGGCCAATGACTGAAGAAGTCACCAGATAAGATATATAAAATTGAGGGAATGGTGTTTTGAATTTGGAGTTGCTTGTTTTTGAATGACTGTTATTGCTGTTATGACCTTTCTCTTGCAGTCAGGCCAACTTTCCCTGCTCCAGTGGAGGTACCACTCAGCATGTTCTGAGTGCCAGTCCTGTGAATGTCTGTAAGGTGTGCAGGTGCTCTGGCAGCAGCTGAGGCTGGTGACCTGGTGGGCCATGGTGGAGAGCCCCTTCTCACAGCTGCAGAGCAGGATGTGAGGGCTGGCATCTGGGCACCCAGATGGCACTCCTGACCCCTCACTCCTGTCAGCAAAGGCAATACCCAAGTGACCAGAAACAGACCTTCTGGTGGTTGTTGGTTAAAAAGTTCAGCAGTTTTGTCTGACCGAAGAAGTCAGCATTTTTGAGTCATCTAGGTACCTTCAGGGTCCAGCAGCATCCAAAAAAGACAAGACATTTTCAGGATCAGTTTTGGAGCCTAACTCCAAATTCAGCTGAAATCTTGTACTGATTTTGGTCTCTTGCTTCATTGATTCTTCTCCATGATGTGGAGAAAAGTCTTCACTCTTCTTTTGCATTTTGGAAAGACACAAAGAAATTGCCACAGATTGTAAGGTCTCGTGACAAAGCTCTAAAGTTAGTCAGAAGGCTTTTTATTGATTGAATAAACTAAATTCAATTACTTATGCTTCAGTGACTTTTAATGACAATTCAGCTCTTTCCCCTAACAGTTTCCTGATTAAAATTACTTGTAAAATTGAGATGTTGCCTTTAGAGCTTACAACAAACCAATGCTTTTCAACTCCCTGCAATGCACGGACAGCTTCTATATCCAGATTAGGATTCAGGCACTAACACTTCACAGTACCTTGTGGCCTGGCTTTCCTGGAGTGGAAGCATGTAGACTTTTTCTAGGAAGATGCCTGTATTTCGTCCTTCTTGTTGGGTTCTCTGGGTAAAGAAGGGAAGAGCACCCAGGGGTCTACAGCAAGTCTCAAGAAGTTTCTGGAGTCAGACGTCTTTCCCCCGAACTGCAGATCCTGTTCTGGAGAGTTAAAAGTTGGTGGCAGTGACAACAGGAGGAGGAAGCAGGAAACAAGGAGCCCTGATCCTCTCCTTGGGATATATTTCACATAAGCAGTGGATGAGAAGCAGGAAACAGTAATGACTTTGGGAGCTTGACCTGCATGCAAGACTCTACCTTACTATCTAAAAGATTTAACCACTAATTCACTGATTCATATTCCTTGCTTGTTTTTCCTCTAAGTCTTAAGTATGCTTTTGAGTCCAGCACTTAGCTATATAAGACATAGTCAGTAATATAACAGCTATCTGAGGGCCTCAAAATGATAATTGTTTTGACCTATCCCACAGTGATGGTAGTAGTTATTCAGAAATCACTCAAACGAGTGGCTGCAGTAATTTGTACTTTTGATGTATGCCTGCTGAGCATAGCCCTTATCTTTGACCTTGATATCAATGAAAGCATGGCAGATCCCACAGGTTTTAAGACATAGATTAGCTCGTTTGAAATTATTACTTCAGTGACCTCTATTTCCAACAATGGAGCATATTTCCTCTGCTATAACATCAATGGATGTTCTACATTGTATTCTTCATCAGTTACAAGCAGCTCTTCTATGCATTTTACTTGGTTATATTCTCTGTTATTGGTTACAACATAAAAATTTGCAACTAGATCTTATTTAATGCCTTTGCACTTATTTTGCAGTGAGGGGATAAACACAATCAGACCACAGTCTCTGTTACATTTTGTTTACACCATTTTGCTCTCAAAATGAAAATTTACTGCATTTACTTTAATGCATTACTAATGAAGAAACACTTATCATCCCTCTAATATCAAATTTCATTTGTATAGTTTAAAATTACAGAGAAGTCCTAAAGGTATTTTCCATAAGTTATAGACTAAAACATCCCTCAGAAAACAAAATAAAAATAAATTGTATTTGTTATAGGTACTTTTCTTGGGGGACTTTTGATGCAAATTATCTCAGTCAGACCTTTCATAATCAGAAAAAAAAACCCAGAGCAATTATACTCCTTGTAAAGAGGTGGTGTCTCTTATGCCATGAGTTATAACTGGTATAACTGATAAGGAGACCAGTTTTCTGAGGGTGAATCATGGTTAATGGCTATCCATTTCATTTATTACACATTTGTTGGGTATTCTTGTTATTTGGTTTTCTGTATTTTCAGAAATTAAATCTTATGCACAGGGATTTGAACTATTAACTAGAATATTGTTTCTAGCACTATTTGGTCTAAATAAAAAATTTAGCACTGTGGATCTAGATTCATCATTTTCTGAAAAAAATTATTCTCCCCTTCCAGCCCCATATACAATACAGACTTTCATTAAAACACTTCCAGTGGGGTTCATGGTGTTACACACATGATTAATAGGCTGCCCTCAATTCCTTTACAGCACTTTGGAGGACACCCATTTAGTTTTTTCCGTGTATTGATCCCAAAACAATGACACATGAAGCAAACGTTCAAGTTTGCAAAGACTCCAGGAGGAAGAAGCGAATTGGCAGGGTACTGCTGTATTGTAAAAAAGCCTTCTATCTGGCAGAGGGAGAATCCTCAGACTGTATCCTGGCCCACGTTTCACACAATTTGTCTTCCTTTTTCCTGCCAGGAAAAAATGTCAGGAAGTTCATCTGGTGTGATAGATGTGTCCTATTAAACTGATCAAGTGGGAGAACTTGAATGATTGTAGGTTAATGAGTTTCAAGGAAGACTAGGAGCTTATCAACATAATGAAATTGCAAATCTCTAGTGGAGGGGGAATTGGTTAGGTAGGAAAAGATGCATCAGTATCAGCAAGATTTTAGATGCACCTACACTGAAAGAGAACTCCAGCAAAGTAACAAGAACAAAAATGTGTGTATGTAACACAGATAGGAATTTAAGCATTATTTCAGCACCAAAACTATCACTCAGTTGATCATTTCTATAATATGAATGCTGGTGAATAATGCCACTTATTAAGAAGTTTGGGGTAGAATTTTATATATCAAATTATATGCACTTTCACTGAATCCAAAACATAATGACATTTAGGCTCATTAAATCTCTATACAATAAAAGAAGGAAAAAAACCCAAGAATGTTGCCATCAGGTATGGTCTATTGCTGTCTTCTAAACTAGCAAGATCAAGTGGAAGTAGCCTTTAGAAAAAAAAAAGGGAAGAAGCCATCATCTAACAGATAGGCTTTGATGTTAAGGGCAGGTTTCAAACTCCTGATTCACTGAAGAAAGAGTAGGAATAAACAACAGGCAAGCAGGACATTTCTATAGATCCAGGAAGTGAAGACATAGCCAAAGAATTATATTTTCTTCAAACAAAATTGTTCTG